>NC_047090.1:169730615-170378201 GCF_902459505.1 Geotrypetes seraphini | reverse complement strand
TCCGCAGCGCAGAGCTCGGTACGGTTTACAGAGTTAAGAGGAAAGGAACTACAATGAGGGGATAAAGGAGAGGGACTAAGGAGATAGAGAGGGACAGGATACTGGAGAATGGGAGGTGATTAGATTTTTGAAAAGAGCCAAGTTTTCAAGGGTTTGCGGAAGGATTGGAAGGAGCTTGAATTTCTGAGCGGGGATGAGAGGTTGTTCCAGAGTTCTGTGGTTCTAAAGGGGAGGGATGTTCCAAGTTTTCCTGCGCGGGATATAATGATATGATAAAGCGGATGGGATTCCTCTCGTATGAGGAAAGACTAAAGAGGTTAGGGCTCTTCAGCTTGGAAAAGAGACAGTTGAGGAGAGATGATTGACGTCTACAAAATCCTAAGTGGTGTAGAATGGGTATAAGTGGATTGATTTTTTTCTGCATCAAGATTTACAAAGACTAGGGGGACGATTGATGAAGTTACAGAGTAATACTTTTAAAACCAATAGGAGGAAATATTTTTTCTCTCAGAATATTTGAGCTCTGGAGTGTTTTGCCGGAGGATGTGGTGAGAGTGATTAATGTAGCTGGGCTTAAAAAAAAAGGTATGGACAAGTTCCTGGAGGAAAAGTCCATAGTCTGCTGTTGAAACAGACATGGGGGAAGCCACTGCTTGCTCTGGATTGGTGGCATGGAATGCTGCTACTATTTGGGGTTTTGCCAGGTACTTGTGACTTTGATTGGCCTCCATGAAGACGGGATACTTGGGCTAAATCAGTGGTTCTTAACCTTGTTGGAGGTACTGAACCCCACCAGTTTCATATGCATGTTCACTGAACCCTTCTTTATTGGAAAAATAAAATATGATTTTTACAAATTCAAAACATAGGTATACAGTGAGGGAAAAAATAATATCAATTTTGAAAACAAAAAAGTTCTCCTATATTTCGAATAATAATAACATAATAATGAAATTTACTGCAAATCAGTGTGACTTCTGCTGTTGCGGGGCGTATCATCACGAATCATAAGCGCTTCGGTCACGTTCAATCATCTATCAGTTAAATCACAAATTTTGATCAGAAATTGATTGATGTATATAAGGCGTTAGTTACAGATTGATAGATCAAGAAACCGAGTACACGATCAGTCTTGATCAAAATCACTGAATAACTGATAGATGATTGAACGTGACCGAAGCGCTATATGAGTCGGAGGTGTGTTTTGACCTCCGCCGAACCTGCGAGACTGACTCACCGAACCCCTGGGGTTCGGTCGAACCCAGGTTAAGAACCACTGGGCTAAATGGACCATTGGTCTGTTCCAGTAAGGCTATTCTTATGTTCTTACAGTCATTTGATAGAAACAGAACTGCAGCATTGACCTGGTGGCTCATTGGGACCTGGTTTGATCTTTGAACTGGGTCTTTCACTTAGTAGGTTGACTGAGGCTAGGGATGCATTCAGAGTAGAAGAGAATTGTGGCCATTGCTGAAGAGTGACACCTAGGGCTCCTTTTACGAAGCCGCGTTAGCGGTTTAAGGCACGTAATAGCGCGCGCTAATTTGCCGGCCGTGCTAGCCGCTACTGCCTCCTCTTGAGCAGGCGGTAGTTTTTCGGTTAGCGCGCGCTAAAAAGGTTGCGTGCGATAAAGCCGCTAACGCGGCTTCGTAAAAGGAGACCCAAGAGCTTGATTCTATAAACCAGTGTATTGCAAACTTTGTGGCACATTCCAATGTATGCAGCAAGACGTCGGCGAGGAGGAGAGGCACCGGCTGACTGCTTACAGGACATGCCTTTCGCAGTGAGAGGCACGTCCTGTAGGCTGTCAGCCAGCGCCGATGATTCTCCTCCTTGCCGGCGTCTCTCCTCCTCTCCCCACTCCTCCCTTCCTCGCGGATCCCCCGCCGGCGAAGAGACAAATTCATGGTGGCGGCCAGAGGGCCTCCGCGCATGCGCAGACGTTGACATGATGATGTCACGCATGCATGTGACATCGTCGCGTCGACATCCGTGCACTTCCGGATGACTTGCGGCCGAGGCACCGGGTTTAGTGTGCCGCGGCACCGAAATGTTTGCGGGTCACTTCTATAAACTGTGCCTAAATTTGTAGGCGTCGTTGAAAACGGCACCTACTGCACGTCAATCAAAGTTGGGTGCCATTTGTAGAATTGCAACTATTGGTGCTTGACTCAACGTAGGCGTTGGTAGGCGTCATAATGTTAGATGCTGGTATATTAGACCAGGGTTTTTCTGGCCTAATTTACTGGCACCTAACACCACCCCCTCCCTCTTTTTACTAAACCGTGATAGCATTGAATGCTCTGCGCTGCTCCCGACGCTCATAGAGTTCCTATGAGCATCGGGAGTGGCACGGAGCATTCAGCACGGATCCCTGCACTAATAACCGCTATCGCGGTTTGTAAAAGGGTGGGGGAGGGGGGTGTCAGACACCTACTGACTTCTAAGTCATTCCACGCCCAAATTTCACCCTCTAACCGTGTCCACATTTTGGGTAGGTGCCTCGGGGTAGGCGCTGTTTGATGCCATGCCAATTTCCATGCAGAACTTAATGATTTTTTAAAAATTGCTTTTCAGTTGGATTTTAATGGCGTTTTCAATTTTCAAATGTTTCAAAAAAATGTTTTAAGTTTTGTGCAGCAATCTGCTAGGTGCCACCATAGAATCGGGGCCCTAGTGACCAGATCCAGATTGTAACTGAACTCGAAGCACAGAAAAATGGAAGGAAATTGCCAAGTCCCCCCCCAAAAAATAAAAGAAGCAGAACTTCGACGAATATCGCTTTCCTTGCCTAAATTCCCCCTGAGACACTGATTCTTCAAATTTAAAAAAACAAAACAAAACCTTTTCTCCTCATACACATGCAGCCTGATGATGCATGAAGTGCACAGAAGTGGAAAACGCCCCTAGGGATTTTTCCTATGGAAACAGAATGATTTAAGAAAGGGCAGAAGCACGGTAGAGACAAACTATAATACATGGAAGCAGCAGCGCAATCAGGACTGGCCTGGGCAAGAGCAAGGCCCCTTCATTAAAGCCTCATTATAGTCTGTAGTCAAGCAGGAAGTCAGATTTCCTGTTGTATCAAGAGCTAATTACAGCAGGTCCGCACTGTTTAGAAAAGATGATATTTTTCATGAAATAACGGAAGAAATTGATCAGGTGCTAAGTGACCCAAGCTATTCTTGACCTGCTAAGCCGGTCTGTCTTTTTTAACTCCCATCCCCAGTGTATTTGGGGACCTGTAATTGTGTTTTTTCTTCTTAATCCTATTCAGAAGACCTGTGAGGTGCAATGCAGGAGACAGGAGTGGAAGAGGAAGTTATGGCTGCAAGTGGCTCTGCCTTTCAGGGCAGACCGACCCCCCAGTCTTGGTCCTACCGCACTGGATGGAGAGACGGATAGCTCCGTTTTTCATTCAGGAAATTGGTGCCCCAAAGGCCTGCATCTGCCTGTCCGTAACCAACAAGGTCAGTTGGCATGGCAACCATAAGAAAATGCATTTGTTTACGTCATTATATACTGCTTTCTATAACCATCGCTAAATCGAAGCAATATCTGCCCCCCAAAAAAAAATTTCACACAATAGAATGTAATAGTATAAAACCCATCATTAAAATAAAAGCTTAGCAATGTGCAATAAAAACATAAAAATGTAGAACTATATATCCACACTGAATGCCTGACACAGGTGAACAGAAAATCGTTAAGAGGTTTTCAGGTTTTTCCCTTTTGATGCAATTCAAATCACTAGACCATGGCTGCCCAAGTCCGGTCCTCGAGATCTACTGGCAGGCCAGGTTTTCAGGATATCCACAATGAATATGCATAAGAGAGAGATTTGCATACCAAGAAGGAAGTGCAGGCAAATCTCTCTCATCCATATTCATTGTGGATATCCTGAAAACCTGGCCTGCCAGTAGATCTTGAGGACCGGACTTGGGCAGCCCTACACTAGACTATTTCCCAATTGTGGAGCAGCTATCAAAAAAACCCCTCAGGACCTTCATTATACCTTGCAAATCAAAACCACTTGCTGGCATCTTCAGCTTAAACTTAAAACGTTATCTAATGCTATCATTTAAATAAGCAGGTTACTTATCTGGAGAATTTCGAACGCTGATACCATGATCTTAAATCTGTTTCTTTTTATAGGCTGAATAAGAATGGGAGAGCAGTTTCCCTTTTACTCCAGCCTGCAATGACCGCAGGATATGGCATTCTAGACCAGGGGTAGGCAATTCCGATCCTCGAGAGCCACAGGCAGGTCAGGTTTTCAGGAGATCCACAATGAATATGTATGAGATGGATATGCATGCACTGCCTCCAAATCTATCTCATGCATATTTATTGTGGCTATCCTGAAAACCTGACCTGCCTGTGGCTCTCGAGGACCGGAATTGTCTACCCCTGCTCTAGAGACTATCTGAAATCTTCAAAGAGACTTTCCTGGAAGACCTACTGTATATGCAAAGCATTAAAGCCTCTATCATAGTTCATAGAACTGTTGGTCTACCAAAGATTTTAACTCTCAAACTTAGGTTGAAATAGATGTTTTTAACAAGTAGCAGAATTTGAGAATCAAAGGAGACTCATGCATCTAAGCATATGCCCAAATTCCTGACAAAACCTGAGAGAGGGATACTTTTATCTTCAACCAAAGGACTTCTAGAAACCCAGGACCAACCAAAGTGTAGCAATTCAGTTTTTGCTGAGTAGTAATTCATCAACTCATTAAATCTTAACCAGATGACTTAGTTCATTTAATGCTTGATAAACCATAACTTCAAAGCAAGAGTTAAGTTGACAATGAAGATCGCTAAGTCGTCTACTGCAGGAGTGACCGCCAACATATTACCACCCCCAAATAAAAAAAAAAACAACCAACCAAGAACATCCAAAAGCTCAAACAATGTGGCCCAAGGACTGTGAAAGTATAAAACAGGGGAACCAAATCCACAAACTCAAAGACGAAAAATAAGGAGTGGAATTGTCCTAAATAGACTGAAGAACACAATCTATTACATAAAGAACGCCCAGGATATCTTTTGGGTCCTGCAATTTCTTTCAGAAGACTCAATTCCATATTAGCGAACTGGAAGTTCGCATATTAGTGGATATATCATTTGAAATTGCCCTGAAGACTGTCAAGACTCCTGAAGTAGGCCTTTTCAGCCGAAACATGTACATGTCGAGTCATTGAGTTATTGGATGAACAAAAGGATATTTATGTAATAGATTGTGTCCATCAGTCTATTTAGGACAATTCCATTCCTTATCTTGCGCCAAGGACTGTCAAAACATATTAAATGGCCGGTGGGGGGGGGGGGGGGGGGGGGGAGGGAATGCCAGTAAGAAACAGCCTCAGCTTTCATACTAAACAACAAGAGCAATCCAATGGGCACGATGGACCTCAGGTCTGACCCAGCAGAGGCATTGCTTATGGATCTGCAGTTGAAAGTCAACCAATGAACAACAAAAGAAAAAGCTGCAGACACGAGGTGAGACCGTCTTCAATTGCTTTTTTTGGATTTGTTGCACATCGTTGATGCCCAGGTTCTCAACGTGTGTGTTTTCCACACGCTCTAGACCCCTGAGGAAGGAGCGTTTCTCCGAAGCACGGACCGTGTCTTGTCCTGTGCCTCCTTATATGAGAACCACGATGGTGAATATCGCATTGCATTTCTATAATGAAGGATCCTGCGCTTTGTACATCCCTTCTGCAGTTTTTTCCTTTGTTGTTCATCAGCTTTCATCCTAACCTACAATGACCTCCATGAAGAAGATCCTGTCAGATCTCTAACCATAAACTAGTAAGGCCCACTAGCTTTTTTTTTAAATGAATAAGCAAGTAAAATCTTACAGATGTGCGTTATTTTTCCTAATGTTTGTAAGTTTTTTACCTCAGTGTTGCTTCAGTAAGTTTTGTACAATGGTGCCTGCTGTGTCACTGACGTGGATGCTGCGTTCTTGTGCTAAACACTGGTCAGAACTTTCCAGCTCTGTCTTCAGGACCCAGGTTTTCAGGATATCCACAATAGGGTTACTATATGGCTCCAGAAAAAGGAGGACGGATTTAGACATCCGGGTTTTACTTCCACTGAAAGCAATGAGGACGGATAGAAACACCTGGGTTTTACTTCCATTGAAAGCAATGAAAGTAAAACCCGGTTTCTCTCTTCTGATTTGTGGACTGTAATCATGGTATTGGCTATGTATAATTATTGATTATTTTTCTTATGAGATTATTTAATTTCCTGTCAAGTCGTGTATTTTCAACTTGTTAAAAATAAATAATAAGAAGAAACCCGGATGTCTCAATCCGTCCTCCTTTTTCTGGAGCCATATGGTAACCCTAATCCACAATGCATATGCAAGAGAGAAATTTGCGTATGCCAGACTCCACCTCATGGAGATTTCTCTCGTGCACATTCATGATGGATTTCCTGAAAACTCCACGGACTTAGAGGTCCTCTGGACAGGTCTGGGAAGCCATGCGCTAGGCTGCTTCAGGGCCCCTTTAAAGGGGAAGCCCTGACCAATGCTGCTGTTAAAACCCGCAAAATACATTCCTGGAATTTTATACTCCCAAAGTGACATGTTTCAGGGGCTTCATATGACCCTCTTTTATATTGGATGAACTGGTTTGCAGAAAGAAAAACTACTTTATTCTACTGACTTGCTCATGGATGCTTTGTGCAGAGGATGTACTTCCTGAAGCTGTTAAATACAGCAGGAATTTTTCTGTAATTCTCTAAATTCCAGTTCTGTTCACAGACGCTAGGATATATGTACTATTCTTGATGTTCTGTTTGTGATGGAGTGTCTTCACTGTAAATGATCATCTGCTTTGCTCTTCTGCCGTGTTTAGCATTAAAATGTGGTGAATTTCAAACTCACTCTGCATTGTGGGGTTGTTGTTGTTTTTTTTTAAATAATAATGGGTTAGCAAGCATGTTGTTTCATATTATTAATTCATCTAGGAACTTGGAAAGCAGTCCAGGACTTCTGTATGAAGCAGGATAAAGTCCTAATCTAATCTGATATTTCCCTACATATTTTCACTACTGGTTTTCTATAGGTACTTCTCCCCCACTTACTGTGTGTTTTGCATTATGTATTATCTGTTGTATTATATGTGTCTCTACTTTTTTATAATGGGCATTTTTTGATCTGTCCTTTCTTTTGCATTTATTTTTATAGCAAATCTATGAGATTATTTGATACGGTTGTTATTCATGTACAGATGTTTACTTTATATTTGTATTTCCCATGTATATATATTTCTTTCAGTATTTTTTGTTTTGGTGCTTGCATTTTGTCTTCATGCCATATTCAAATTGTATTACTTTTGCATAATGTTTCTATCTAGGTATTTCTCACTTGCCCATATGTTTTACGTATGTGCTCTGCACTCTATTTAGTTTGAGTCTCTAATTCATATATAGACCATCTATTGATCTTCAGCCTTTTCTAATGTGGTGAATTTCAAACTCACTCTGCACTGTGGGTTTGTTTTTTTCTTAAGTAATAATGGGTTAGCAAGCAATGCTGTTTCATATTATTAATTCATCTAGGAAAGCAGTCCAGGGCTTCTGTATGAAGCAGGATAAAGTCCTAATCTAATCTAATCTGATATTTGTGCATCGCGCAAGCCTAGACAGGCTCAAGGCGACTTGCAGTGGGGAAAAGGGGCATAGAGGGGAAGGAAGAGAATTAGAGGAGAAAAGGGGGAGATGGAGCTAATTCTACTAGGCAAATATTTTGAAGGTTCATGTAGAGATCAGTTATCAAAGAGAAGTGTTTTCAGTTTTTCCCCAGAATAGGGCATGGTTGGGTTCTGTTCTAATTGTCTCTACGAGGTCATTCCAAATTTTGACTCCCAGGTAGGTGAGCATGGAGTGGGGGGGGAGTGGGCAGTGGTGTAGTAAGGGAGGTGCAGGGGTGGCGGTCCACCCCGGGTGTAGCCTTCTTAAGGGCAGCACCCCTCCTCCTCTCCTTGCCACGTGCGTGCCTCCCCCCTCTTGCCTTCCCCCTTACCTTTTTTACATCCCCGGTGCAAGGTTTTCGCCCGCCATCTGCACTGGCGCTCTTTCTGATGTCACTTCTGGGACCCACACCTAGGAACTGATGTCAAAGGACGAGCCGATGCCGAAGCAGGTATGCGGCTCATGCCAGAAAAGTTAAAAAGGGAAGGGCACGTTTGCGGCGGAGGGGGAGGGGGGCACCATCACCCCAGGCGCCGCTTACCCTTACTATGCCACTGGAGTGGGGCATTTCCCTCTCTTATGTGGTAAAAATAGAACCTTTAAGAAATTTAGTCATTCTTTTGCTTTTAAATTAACCGAATTCTGGAATGCTTTACTGCTTACATTAAGAAGTTTAGGTTCTTTTGCTTTATTCCGGAAAGTTCTGAAAACTTTTTTGTTTGCTAAACATTTTGGAAATTAACTATTTCAGTCCACTTTCCCTTCTCAAGTTTATGTATTATGTATTACATTATTGTTAACCGAGTCGAGCTCCTCTGGGTTGATGATTTGGTCTATAAAACTAAGTTTTAGTTTAGTTTAGAGATGAGGTCAAATGAACAATTCTGTGACTTGGCAATGTTTTGTTTTGGGTTTTTTTTTAATCAGTTTTTATTATTGTGATGCTTATCTGCTGTCCTGAGCTATGGTCTATGATTCTATAAAACCAATCTGCAGAAAACAGCACAGCTGTGATCGTCATATGACAGCTGTCCATCGGTGTCAGGTCAAAAGCGTCTTTCGTGGGGTTGTCTATGAACCCCATCGGTGTCAGGTCAAAAGCGCGCCGGGACAAAGGCGTGCGCAGACAATTGAGCGCAGCGTGGAGGCGCGCACCACAGAAAATTACTGTTTTTAGGGCTCCGACGGGGGGGGGGGTGTGGGGGGGAGCCCCCCACTTTACTTAATAGAGATCGTGCCGCGTTGTGGGGGGTTTGGGGGGTTGTAACCCCCCACATTTTACTGAAAACTTCACTTTTTCCCTGTTTTTAGGGAAAAAGTTAAGTTTACAGTAAAATGTGAAGGGTTGCAACCCCCCAAACCCCCCACAACGCCGGCGCGATCTCTATTAAGTAAATTGGGGGGGGCTCCCCAACAAAACCCCCCGTTGGAGCCCCTAAAAACTGTAATTTTCTTCGGCGCGTGCCTCCGTCTTGCGCTCAGTTGTCGGCGTGCGCCTTTGTCTTTCGCGGGGTTGTCTATGAACCCTGTCCATCTCATATCCCCCAAGGTTCCTTCCGAAACCAAACCCATCAGAGAGAAACATAAAAGATGCCATCAATACAAACTGTGGTGCCTGATAGGTACCAGCATGTCAGAATGACTGGAAATGCTAATAACAATACAAATTCCCCCTCCTTAGATACAGGGAACTTATCCCGCAAATTTAAGATAAGTTTTCTGTTTCACACTAATTACTTAATGTTTGTTATTTTACTAAAACAGTAGCTTGGCACATTTAAGACAATAGTGCATTACACTGAAAATCTTTTACAGCTGGTGCTTTGAATTATGCGATGATTGGGTGGTGAGGTGGTAGTGTTGGGTTCTCCCTGTTATCACCTCCATTTCTCTGAGCAAAATTGATTCACTATCAATTGTATACAATTATAAGTATTTGATCATCTAATATTGAGTGATTTTTTCATTCTTGTTCCTGTTCTTTGATCACTCTACTCTCGAATATTTTCTGAGAGATATTTGCCCTTTTAGGATTATCTGACTGCGATAAGTTTAGCGGCAACCTGAGCCAGCCCCGCGAAGACTACCGGCAGGAGGGTTGCCAGCATTGTACGCATCTACCGCAGGCCTACAGAGATGCGTACTGCCGCCTAGGTCCGCCTAAGGCAGGGGTGTCCAATGTCGGTCCTCGAGGGCCGCAATCCAGTCGGGTTTTCAGGATTTCCCCAATGAATATGCATGAGATCTATTTGCATGCACTGCTTTCAATGCATATTCATTGGGGAAATCCTGAAAACCCGACTGGATTGCGGCCCTCGAGGACCGACATTGGACACCCCTGGCCTAAGGCTGCTTCCGAGCCAACCCACGCCTAGCCTTAGGCGAACTTAGGCAGGCTTGCATGCCTCCCTAGGCTCCCAGAAGCACCTCCGATGTAGGCAGCCTGCCTCAGAGTTTGTTTTTTTTTAAGAAAACGTGCGTCCTGATTGGCTGGTTAGGCAGCAGTTGGCCGCCTACAATCGAGACACCATTTATAGAATCCGGGCCTTAGTGACTACCTGGAAAATCCTACAACACTGCTGTGCCAGCAGAGGCATTTTCCAGGGAGGGGTCACATTCTTTTGTTCTTTTCTCTACTTTCCTTCCCTTTTTCAGCTCTTGCATTGACCTACCACAAAAAAATAGACTCTTAAAACAGTGACGTAGTGAGAAAAGTTAGCAACCGGAGCAGTGGTACCCGGTATTGCTGCACCATGCACTCCCTCACTCTTCCTTGCCACTTGAACACCTTTCCCGCTGCCAGAGCGCCCCACCCCCATCCCCCATCCCCCATCCCCCTGCATATCTCTTGAAATGTTTGCCGACACGAGCAGCATTTCCCCCCTGCTGCTCACGCCAACCTTGGCACCCTTCTGATGTCATGTCTCGATCCCGTGACCAGGAAGTGACGCCAGAAGGGAGCCGAGGCCAGTGCAAAGAGCAAGTAATTAAACTCTATAATTCATTTCCAGAGAATGTGGTGAAAGCAGTTAGCTTAGCAGGGTTTAAAAAAGGTTTGTATAATTTCCTAAAAGAAAAGTCCATAAACCATTATTAAGATGAACTTGGGAAAATCCACTGCTTATTCCTAGGATAAGCTGCTTAAAATCTTTTATTCTTTGGGATCTTGACAGGTACTTTTGATTTGGGTTGGCCACTGTTGGAAACAGGATACTGGGGTTGATGGACCTTTGATCTGTCCCAGTATGACAATTCTTATGTACTTGTAAGTAGAAGAGGCTGTTTGAACTGGTGAACGTTTAAAGAGGTAAGCAGGGGGGGGGGCGCGAAGGAGGAAATGCACTAGAGCCGGTGCCCCCTCTACCCGCAAAGAGAGTGCCAGAGGTGGTCCACCCCCTACTTTACTATGCCACTACTCTTTAAATCAGGGGTCTCAAAGTCCCTCCTTGAGGGCCGCAATCCAGTCGGGTTTTCAGGGTTTCCCCAATGAATATGCATGAGATCTATGTGCATGCACTGCTTTCAGTACATATTCATTGGAGAAATCCTGAAAACCTGACTGGATTGCGGCCCTCAAGGAGGGACTTTGAGACCCCTGCTTTAAAGTATTTCCAGCACACATACAGCACTGCTACTGCAACCACATCCTACCTCACTGAGTGCTTTCCCCATGAAGACACAAACACATTATAGGATAATATCACCAGTTTCCATGGATGCCAGATCAATTTGTATTTGAGATAATTAAGCCATTTATTCTAGAGTAAAACCTAATGTTTAAATAATTCAAATGGATATGGGAAGCCATGCGATCAAAGTGCACATAAGCAGAGCTCCTGTAGTGTTCAGAATGGCATTTGTCAATAGAAAACACTTGTCTGGGATTCTTTCAGAGGAGAATTCACTGATTTATGTATAAGTAGTATCAGAATTCTAGACCTATCATCCCCAGAGGGGTGGGCCTGGGTGAGCCGCTGCCCGTCCATTCTGAAGTCTGGCCCGCCCAGTCACTGGCAGTAGCTGGTGAATGACAGGAGAACCGGAGGTCGGGTCAACATCTATAGGGCTACGTCACTTGTCATCCAGTCAGTGCGGTGTCCAGAGCAAAAGTTAGAAAACAAAGTTCACACAATTAAATAAGTTGCTTTAAGGTTTATGGAGGATTCTACACAGAATTTCCAATCAGCCTGAAATGCCCAGTGCAAAACTGAATTTCTAACTTACCCCCCTCCACCCCCCTTTTTACAAAACCACAAAAGTGTTTTTTAGCTCATAGGAACTCTATGAGCGTCAGGAGCAGCGCAGAGCGTTTAGTGTGCTGGCCTGCGCTAAAAACCACTTTCGCAGTTTCATAAAAGGGGAGCAGGTTATTGTTTCAGGGGCTTTTGTTAATAATAATAATATTTACATACCACAATATCTCACGGTTCAGTGTGGTTTACAGTAAGAAACACAGTACACTATAAATAAAATATAACATTAAGAAATGATTATGTTTGTCCGTCAAGCCCCTTCCCTTGTTTAAAAGCAGACTGAAAACCCACCTTTTTGATATAGCCTTCAATCCTTAACCCTACTCCTCTGATGTCATAATGCCTCATTCTACCAATAAGAGCCAACCTCATCAGTGATGTCACAATGGCTTGATTGTCCTGTACTCCTCTCTGCCCTTCAACCCAGCCAGCTGATTAACCGTTCCCCTTAACTGTATCCATGACATCCTGTTTCTCTGTCTTGTCTGTGTAGATTGTAAGCTCTTTGGAGCAGGGACTGTTTTCTTCTTCTTTGTGACTCTGTGCAGTGCTGTATGCGTCTGGTAGCACTATAGAAATAATTAACAGTAGTAGTATTAAGTTAGATAGATTCTACATATTTATCATACAGATAAGTTTTTAACTATCTTCTAAAGAAGAATTTAAGATCAAACCACTAAAACATTTGTTCCAAAGTTCTGCCTGAAAGGATAGGGGTCTATTAAGAAATCTTTTGTATAGACAACCTTTTATTAAGGGGGAAAATAAGGTTGTGTTTCAAGAAGAACGTCTCTTTTCTACTAATTCAAAATGATCTAAAAGGTAACTTGAACTAGTAGAAAACAGACGTTCTTCTTGAAACACAACCTTATTCCCCCCTCCCCCAAGCAGGGCTTTGGAACAAAAGACAAGTAACTAGCTTTCTGCTATTTTGAGAGGGACCAGCATTATCTTTCTCATTATATGCCATCAACCTATGTGCTGCTCTTTGGGGTAGGGAGGAGTCACTCCTCAGTTTCAATATGACATATACATACAAGTATTTCTCTCCAAATGAATATAAACGTTACCAGCCATGGTGGGGGTTTTACCCACCAGAGAACTACATTTAACAAAAGAGTGGAGAAAAAGTCTCAGTGCACGGATATGCAGTTATGAGTTTATGTTTTTGATTTTTAAAAAAAAATCATTCCCTGATATAGCTGTTGAGCGGCGAAACAAGGACCTTGTCGGAAAATGGAGCAGCGAGTGGCGAATGGCGTTTCAACAACTCGCTGCTGAAATTGGAAAGAGCCGGCGCCGAAATGA
Organism: Geotrypetes seraphini; assembly: GCF_902459505.1. Taxonomy (NCBI): domain Eukaryota; kingdom Metazoa; phylum Chordata; class Amphibia; order Gymnophiona; family Dermophiidae; genus Geotrypetes; species Geotrypetes seraphini. The sequence continues at coordinate 170,364,931 of NC_047090.1, read as the reverse complement.
TGAACCCGCCATGTGCTTAAAGCTAAATAAACCAATCCGGAAAAAGGAAAAAATTAAGTTTGTTCAAAAAATGATCATTCAAACTCATGGAGAACACACTAATACAGTTTCACTGGATGGTTTCACTACAAGACCTCAAACACCCAAGGCACTACTCTTGTGTTTTTTCGTACCCTTACAGGGGTGATGTGTTCGTCATTGGTCATTTTTTAAGGTATGTACAGTGTTCCCCCAGTCGTTCGTGATTGGCGGTTCGCGGTCCTGGTCATTCGTGGTATTTTCCGACCACGAACCGCCGACAAGGAGAGGGCAGCGGGAGAGACAGGAGAGAACAGCCGGAGCGCCGTGAGTGCAGGAAATCACTCGCGGTACGCTCTGACCTCCTCTTCCTGCACTAAGTTGGGCCTTATCCAATCAGGAGCTGCTTTGACATGCAGCTCCTGATTAGATAAGGCCCGACTTAGTGCAGGAAGAGGCTCCCCCATGAAAAACTGTATTTGCGGTTTTTAAAGATTTGCAGGAGTTCCTGGAACGGAACCCCCGCAAATATCGGGGGAGTACTGTATACAGAATAATATTCGTTTTAATAACAGGCTGCCCAACCGTTTCACTTTTCAGTTTCCGCAGGGGCTGTGCCTCCTCAACTATCCACACATCGGCCCAAATCTTACTCGCTTTTTTCAAAAACTAACTTGTCCTATGGGGTGGTAATCTGTGGGACATTGTTGTCAACCAAACCTCCGTTAGAAAGGTATAAAAGCAGACTCTTTATCGTTATGACTGGGATAGCCATGCAAAATGATTACCAAGAACTGGAAAAATTGGGACAGACTTAATTTTTCCTTGTGGTGGGAAACTTTATGTTTATGTTATAAATATGAAAAAATGAGTTCAGAAATATCGTGTCATAATAGATGGACCATTGGTCTGATCCAGTAAGGCTATTCTTATGTACATAGGTCGGCCACCAGTAGCACGTTGAAACCACTACCCGCGACCCCTTGAAGCAGTAGGAGGGAGTGAGAAGAAATGCTGCACGGGAGGGGGAGGAAAATTATTATATGAGGAATATTATATTGAGGTCCCTCAATATTTTTTCCTATGGGCCTGCCAATGTACTAGCTCCACCATTGAATATCAGGCAGAAAGATTAATTATGTGCTTCTCTGTAGGCAGCTGCTGCATCTTTTAATATTGGTCCTCTTATTTATAAAAGACTTTAATTTTCTGTCCAAGGGGAGGAAAGGTCTTTAATAAATCAGACTTGTATGTTTATTCCTGGTAAACACATGTATACATTTCATTTAGTTTATGGCTATTAAAGCTAACACATGACCTCATAATAGGAAGTCTCCGCTCTATTTGATATTTAAAGAAAGTCTTTTCACAATAGTGACTCAGTCACTGTTGGCCAATTCTCTGGCTGATTTTCCAACAGCAATTGATTGATAGTGATCAAGTTTGCATGCAAATGAGTGATTGAGACATGCGCAGAGCCTTAACAGTAGTGACAGGGGAAGCAGCCTTCTGTCACTACTGTCAGGGCTTCTGCTGGGGAGGGGGGGGGGTGTATATACCACATACAAATATGTGGTTTACATATCACATACATAGAATCTTGTTTCCCTATGATTTCCACATATAGCATAGACATGACTGGACAACATCAAACTCTCACCAAGATATATACCAAGCTCAGTATACACTTCTCCCTCCGTATTCGCGGTTTCGATTATTCGTGGTTTTTAGCTTGCTGGCTCCTCCCCCCTTCAATTACGTCAGCTTGTATAGAGAAATCGCTGATTCCAAGTGTTAACAGAGAAAATCACCAATTTCCAGCACTTTCTTCACCGTGTTTTGCCTCTCCTTCAGGAACAGACCAGGTCTCCCACCATATTATTCACGGTTTCACTATATTCACGATGGTTTTTAATAGAAAAGAGCGAATAACATATGAAAAAGTTATTTGCGGTTCTGTTAATCCCCTATCACAGCGAATACGGAGGGAGAAGTGTATATCTCAAATTCCTCTCCTCCAATGTATAATCCCCAGCTCCTCAGAAGTACCACCTGGTACTTCTCAAAAGTTTTCACTGCCCTAGGCTTTATGTACTACCTCCTCACTTGAGCCGCTATCGATTTTTACTGACAAACTTTACTTTTAAATTTTGATTTAACAACCCTTCTAGCATTCAGTGGTCTGATATGTCGGTGTAAAGCTTGCTAAGGGATGATAAGCCTTGAAAAAACCTTCTGTAGGTGAAACATGTTGGCTCCTATTTCCCTGAAAAGAAGACCACAATTAAAAGCTAAGTACCCTTGAAATATGCTAGAAGGGTAGGGCAGTGAAAACTTTTGAGCCCAGATGCTACTTCTGAGGACCTGGGGATTATACATTGGAGGTGAGGAATTTTTAAAATCTTTATTGATTTTTTAAAGCTGCCAAAAAATGCAATATAATATACATACAAATAATAATAATCATATATGCACTTAGAATCAATCAGTATCAATACAAAAATAAAAACCCCTTCTCCCAACCAACATTTCCATCAGGGAATAAAACCACAGAAAAGAAATATCGCCCCTCCTCCCCCCCCCCTCGGTGTGTATGTATTATACTAACAGAAATAAAGATAAAAGACAACTATAACGAATCCACAAAAGACGTCAATGGGCCCCAAACTAACTTGAATATCTTAGTATGCCCCAACATATCCACATTCGTCTTCTCATACTTATAACGTAAGCATAAATTCACCCACCAGAAAGTAAAACTAAGGCGATCCCAATTTTTCCAATTACGAGTAACCATTTTCATGACTATCCCGGTCATAATAAGGAAAAGCCAACATTTATATCTATCCAATGAGGGTTTAAGATGCAATATCATCCCACATATGACTATGGAGATGAGGAATTTGAGATATATACTGAGTTTGGTACATATCTTGTTGAGAGTTTGATTGGTGATCCTCACAAGAGCATTTATATATAAAAATTGAGTGCCGTTTGGATAAATTTTTTTTTTTCAAATTCTTTATTCATTTTTCCATCATGCATCAAGTGCACAATATTACATCAGTTAAAACTTGTATACATCACTTGAATTTCTTTCTAATGTCATCTTACATACATAAAATTATACCCTCCCCACCCTCCCTTCTCACATATTTTAATCAAAAATATCGTATAAATATTAAATTCTTATCTATTTATTAAACCTTTAATAAAAATTGAGTGCCATTTGGATAAATTGATTGGATAACATCATAAGCATACCCCCCAAATAAAATATCAGTATATCGAGTCAATACAATTTCACCAATTAAGAAAACAAAAAAGTGACAGATCAAATGATCAGTTCCAATGATGAATACACCACCTCAGGAAGGACCTGAAAGAGATTTGAGTAATGTCCCGGGTATATGAGATCCTTTGTTAGGTTAACTTTGAACAAGTTTACTCTTTATGCTGTTTGTATTCAAAATTTATTTTTTGAGTAACTTTCGATTCTCAGTTTATTTAAGATTTGGTATGTGTCACTTTGATCAGAGTACAAATAACCCAACACCAGCCAAAGAATATCCCTGCTCATATGATAGAGGCGTTTAAATATATCACAGGCCTTACTGAGGTGGAGGATGATATTTTCTTTCTTAAAGGTCCCTCGGCCACAAGAGGGCATCCGCTGAAAATCAGGGGTGGGAAATTTCATGGCGACACCAGGAAGTTCTTCTTCACCGAAAGGGTGGTTGATCATTGGAATGAACTTCCACTTCAGGTGATTGAGGCCAGCAGCGTGCCAGATTTTAAAAGAAAATGGGATACACATGTGAGATCTCTAGGGGGGTAAAATCAAGGGGGGTGGGTCATTAGAGTGGGCAGACTTGATGGGCTATGGCCCTTTTCTGCCGTCATCTTCTATATTTCTATGTTTCATATCCAAGACAGGGTTTGTCAACTTCTGTTTGTATAATCCATTCGGTTAGGGCAGTCTTCCACAAACCTTTCAGCCAGAAGGCACAGTAAACCCAGTGCCCCGGCTGGAAGGCACCCAGAAGTGCGCGGATGTCGATGCGGTGACATCACGCGCATGTATGATGTCATCACATCGACATCTGTGCATGCGCAGAGGCCTATCTGGCGGTGACCCATCGCTTCAGTGAGGGATCCTGAAGGAGGGGAGGTGCAGAGAGAGGAGGAGAGATGGCGGCGTGAAGAGTCGTCAGCACCGGCTGACTGCCTACATAACATGCCTCTTGTCACAAGAGGCACGTCCTATAAGCAGTCAGCCTACGCTGGTGCCTCTCCTCCTTACCAGCGTCTCGTCAGAGCACACCTGGAATCTGCTGCGGCACACAGTTTGCGATACCCTATGTTAGAGAGATGCCATGCCTAATCTTAGAACATAAGAATTGCCGCTGATGGGTCAGACCAGTGGTCCATCGTGCCCAGCAGTCCACTCCCGCAACGGCCCTTAGGTCAAAGACCAGTGCCCTAACCGAGACTAGCCTTACCTGCGTACATTCTGGTTCAGCAGGAACTTGTGTAACTTTGTCTTGAATCCCTGGAGGGTGTTTCCCCCTATAACAGCCTCCGGAAGAGCGTTCCAGTTTTCTACCACTCTCTGGGTGAAGAAGAACTTCCTTACGTTTGTACGGAATCTATCCCCTTTTAACTTTAGAGAGTGCCCTCTCGTACTCTCTACCTTGGAGAGGGTGAACAACCTGTCTTTATCTACTTTGTCTTGAGTCCCTGGAGGGTGTTTCCCCCTATAACAGCCTCCAGAAGAGCACTCCAGTTTTCCACCACTCTCTGGGTGAAGAAGAACTTCCTTACGTTTGTACGGAATCTATCCCCTTTTAACTTTAGAGAGTGCCCTCTCATTTTCCCTACCTTGGAGAGGGTGAACAACCTGTCTTTATCTACCAAGTCTATTCCCTTCAGTATCTTGAACGTTTCGATCATGTCCCCTCTCAGTCTCCTCTTTTCAAGGCAAGTTTTCCAGATAACCATAGTGAATATGTGTATGGTGAATTTGCATATATCAGGGGATCTCCGGGGCAGGTTTGGGAGCCCTGCCTCGGGCAGATGCTAACGCCTGTGCAGAGCTGCGACGCACTCCGGCACGGCTGGTTTAGCCATTCATACAGATGAAGAGAGTGTCAGTTATAATTGGTAAGAAAAATTGTGTTCTATGTCTGTAAGTGCTCTGGATACAAGTACAGTAGTCCAACGGCAATATTATGGCTAATTCATCTGAATACATAGATTGTTTGTTCAGCCATGTGACGCCAAATGTCGCCTGTCTCTGCGTACAACATTGGAACACAGCGTCCAGATGCCGTTCTTTACTCCGGGGAGTCTGTCTGCCTCTGCAGACAATTTGTCACTGCCAGCGTCTCCCCTTTCTAAGGACCACTCTACGTTTCACGGCTTTGTTATAAGTTAGAATGGAATGACTTCCTCTTGGCTCCACACAACCTTACAGCATTAAACACTACTTCCATCCCCCAGCACTATGCTAATTGCATCATGCTGAAGCAGACGTTTGGAAGGCTGATGTTGTAATTAAGTCCCCAGGGGAACAGAGGATGCGAGATAACGACTTCCTCTGGGTGGCTATGATGAGATCTGTCTTCCTGGGGTGTACCTGACATCTATTCCATTATACAGGAGCTTGGGTTTGTCACTGCAACAGATGAAAGCAAACAGCAGGGAAGGTGCGGAACCTATAGATACTGTAAGCAAATGACCCAAGGCAGAGCCCAAGCTGGATGGTAATTTTTACCCAGAAATATCAAAGAAGAGACAAGTTCATTTAATCATGTATTTTTAATGGGTATAGCTAATGGGCAGACCGGATGGACCGTTCAGGTCTTTATCTGCCGTCATTTACTATGTTACTATGTTCTTCAGGAGTTAACAGTCCAAATCAGATTCTAAACAAGAGATGGCGCATTGGTAGGAATCGGTCTGTCCTGCACACACTCGGGCTCCTGCCAGTACCACACCCAGACTAGCATATAGACCCGACAGGGGTAAGAACGTTGTCCATGAGCTGTCATTTCCCAATATCTCCAGAACTGGGAGAAGGGTTTTAAAGAGAGATCTGGACAAATTCAGGGAGTTTGCCGAATGCAAGGAGCTTTCCAGACTTGACAATGAAGATACAAATATGGATGTATATATGCATATATTTATATGTGTATGTGTATGTAAGAAGGTATAATATGAATAAATATATGATATATTTTATATAAGCACTAGTCTTTAAGCCCGTTACAATAACAGGTGCTAGAATGTGTGTGTGTGTGTGTCTGTCTTTCTTTGTTTCTCTCTCCTAGGCCGCTTTCTGTCTGTCTTTCTTTCTTTCTCTCTCTCTCCTTGACCACTTTCTGTCTGTCTTTCTTTCTTTCTGTCTCTCTCTTTCCTCGGCTTTCCACCACCTCCCCTTCCCTGCTCCCCATATCCAGCAGCAGCCCTTCTCCCTTCATATACCTTCCCCCTGTCCAGCAGCAACTCTTCCCTGCTCCCCCTGTACAGCAGTAGGCCTTCTCCCTTCCTTTTACCTCCCCCCTGTCCAGCAGCACCTCTTCCCTGCTCCCCCTGTCCAGCAGCACTTCTTCCCTGCTCCCCCTGTCCAGCAGTAGGCCTTCTCCTTTCCCTGCTCCCCCTGACAAGCATCCACTAAGCCGGGCAGCTTCGGGGCTTTTGCTAGGCCGGCCCACCTCGCATTATCGAAGTGGGCCAGCCTAGCAAAGGCCCCCCTGGCTACTGCGTTTGTTGGTCCGGGGGTGAGAAGAGGCATCCCGGAAGCGGCAGCACAGGAGTCAAACCACCACCACCCTCGCAAGCTGTCCCATGCGCCGCAAGCCATCGCAAGCCACCCCACACGCCGCAAACCGCCCCATGTGCCTGAAATCGAATTTGGCACGGAGGCACACATCACACTTTCAGGGAACACGGAGTTGTAAGTGCGTATGCGCACTTAGGGTTTTAATATAGAGGATGCACAAGTAGGTATATATAAGCAGGTAGATTGATTATGAAATAAGAAAGAGGATTGATTATGGTTTAAGAGCGCTGTATTGAGAACCAACTCAGAAAACACTAACTCTGTATTGTAACACCTTTACACAAGCACACGTGTTGATTAAGGTTTAATAATCTATTGATTATGGTTTAATAATGTCTATTGAAACCATCCCAAGAAACGCAAACTCTGTATTGTAACACCATTACAGAAGCTCATGTAAACTGCTCTGAATTGACTCCCCCAGTCATTAGCAGCGGTATAGAAGCTTGCCATAAACACTTTGTATAGGAACTATGCTGCTGCAGAGCTGGAACAATTTTTACACTGGAAAAAAACAGGTCTTTGATAAATATTTACTCCCACTGGATTTGTTCAAAGTATCTTGAGCCTGGAAAATGTTCAGCAGCTCTCATACACACTCATCAAACTGTCCTTATTCGGAAAACGATGCAAAACCAGTGGGCTCGTTTCCCTTAGTGGGAATTCCTTTCGATCCTGCTATTCAAGAATTCCAACAGTTCACAAATTAGCCTTTCCTTCTCTGAAAGGTATTAAATGCACTGGGAAGCTTAGTAAATCTTTCACTTTTAAATTGGTGAGAATTTGGAATGAACTGGTAGATCAATTATTTCGATTTCGAAAAAGTTTAAAAACCTGGTTCTTTTCACAATAGTTAATTTGATTTTAGCTGTCGTATAGTAATTTTAAGCAATTCAACATACTTTTTTCTAACTTTTTCCATCCATCTAATCTAACCAATTTCTGTTTTTTATCCCGCAGTTTTTACTTGTTATATTTCAATTTTTTAATGAACTGTAAACCGAGTCGAGCTCCGTAGGGAATAGATTCGGTATATAAAATGAAGATTAGATTAGATTAGTTGTCAAAAGCATGGATTCGTGAATCGTTTCCTGCAAAATACGAGAAAGCCAAAGCAAAACAGTCCTATTTCCAAGTGCCGCCCCTGTAGTTTAAAAATCTGAAAGTAATGACTCAGTACTAATTATCCCAACTCAACAAAGTAATTATCCAGGTCTACTGGAACATACTTTACCTGTCATGCCCCGCCAACATGCTAAAACAATTACAAACGGTGACGGGATAATCGCGCGCCAGACACCAGCACGCCGACAATCCAGCGCTGACAGTTCGGCGCAAGAAAGAAGCGCGCCACGGGAAAACTTATTTTTAAAGAGCTCCGACAGGGGGTGGGGGTGGGGAACCCCCCCACTTTACTGCATAGTGTTTGCGCTGCTGGGTTCTGAAAAGCCGCCCGGACATCCGGTAACCCTACTGCTGGAACGGGGTGGGGATGGAGGCACAGCTTGCGAGGACAGGGTGGGGTTGGGGACGGAGCCTGCGGGGACAGGGGCAAGCTTTGCCCCCATTTCATTCCCTCTCATTCAGTTTAGTGGGAACCACGGTTCCTGCCCCTCTTGCATTAGCTGTAGCTGATAAAGAGAATATATTTGTATTTCAGTCTCAAGCTTGGTGAAATAATATATCCCTTGCAAAATGACTCATAGATATAAGACATGAAATGACTTTGCTTGCCCCTAATGCAATAACGCAATTTTCCCAGCCAGTTCTTATCATATTAAAATTGTAGCATCAATGATTTATGGAGGAGAGGATGGCGTGAGATATATCATGAGACAGTTTATCAAATTAACTCTTGCTAGCCGTAAATGATATGGTTATTACAGTCATCCAAACTTCTTATAATAAAACAATTGGATCATCGTCACACAGGGGTTCTATACCTGGGGGTTTAAGACTTTACCTGGATATTTGCCCCCCCTGCCTTACACCAGCTTTAGCATGAATCCCGCATGCTAGATATGTTCAACTTCCCTCAGCTAGAGAATTTCTATTAATGCACTGTCGGTCGCAATCTATAAAGCGAGAAAGTTTGATCACGTCACCCCCCCCCCCCCACTGGTGGAATGGGAGGCGGAGGTACCTGATCCGAGGAGACGGAGGAAGGCACCGTAGCAGGAGGCGGGGTCGAAGCCGGAACGAAGGAAGCCGGCTTGAGGAGACCCGGCGCAGCAGGAGTGGTGGGAGGCTTTGCAGACGCAGGCGAAGCGCTGGTCGAAGGCGAAGCCGAAGGCTCTTTAGCAGCTTCCATCTTGAACATCGACTCCCACAAAAAACAGCGACGCTTAAATGCACGTGCTGTGAGAGTGGAACAAGGCCGGCACGATTTCGGGAAATGTTCTGGACCAAGACACTGCAGGCAGTGTCGATGCGGGTCCGTCAACGAAATCGCGCGCTGGCACTTGCTACACTTTTTAAAACCGGCAATTGGCCTGGACATAGGCCGAAAAAGCTCCGCCGCAAGATCGAAGGAGCTGGGCCTGAGCCAGGCAGCCGACCCGGTCGAATCACCGGAAGAATTTTTTTTTTTTTTTAAAATAAGAAACCGAAGAAAGAAAACACACGATAAAGAGTAAAATAACTCAAAACTGCGGCGATTAGAAGGCAAGAAACACGGGTTCAATTAGCGCAGAATTGAAGTAAACTTCTCAGCTCTGCGGAAAGAAAAGAACTGAGGAGACACGCCCGGGCCATCGGGCGGGAAGGCACTGGCGCATGCGCGGTGCGGGCATCTCGAAACTTCTGAGTTTCTGCAAGCAAGTATGCTTGTGAGAGGTCCGTATCGGGGCTCTGTCGGATGACATCACCCACTAGTGAGAATAGCTGCCTGCTGTCCCTGGATAACAACTGTTACGGTAAGTAACATTGCTGTTTGATCACATCACCACCCCCCTCCGTGATTCCCATTGGTTACCCATTACACACCGCAACACATTTAAAAGACTCCTCCTCACCTACAAGACTAAACACACACATAGCCCTGCCTTTATGGACAAGCACCTGAGCTCCATGCTCTTCGATCCAACAACCATCACCGTCAGCCCACGATACCACTCGAAAGGCGATCTTCTCAGCTACTGCACCCTCGCTTTGGAATGCCCTTCCTTTAAATATTAAACTAGAATCTTCTATAGACAAATTCGGATCCAAAATCTAAACATTTCTTTTTAAAGATGCTTTTAACGCTTGAAATCTCGCTTCTTCCCCTGATGAGCACAAATATTTTTTGGCAGAGAACTACAAAGGCTTCCTAAGAAGCAACTCCTTTCCCTGTTTTTTCATTTCTTTTATTTTTTTCCATCTCGATGTAATTTAACTCCCTAGTGTTCTTTCCATTTTTTCATGTTTGATTTGTCTGTCCACTATCCCCATTAAATGTATTATGTTTGATCTTATTTCATGAAACTTATAAACCATTTAGCCAATATTTGATAGATGCTATATCAAAAATTAATACATTTGGAAACTTGGGTTTTGCCAGTGCGCTGCTGATTTCGTGGAATAAGCCTTTGATTGATTTGAAACATTTGTCTGATTTTATATTGTTTCACTGCCAATTGAAAACATAACTTTTTAGCCAATATTATGAGTCTTTGGAATTGTGAGGATGGGATCATAGGCAGTGGACTCTGGTTGGGGGGGGGGGGCAGGAGCTCTGCCGTAGCCCCAATGGAATCCTTCGGCATGCCTCATCACCAGCTCCCGACTCCACCTCCTACCTCCTCCCAGCGTTATACTTTAAATTTTCGGGACAACCGCCGCACAGCGTCAATGAGCAGGCCTGCCCCCAGAAGTAGAATAAAGCTGCACCGCAGCTGCCCCAAAAATTTAAAGTACTACACCAGGAAATGGGTAAGAGGGCGGGCACCAACCATTGACTGCCAATTTTGGGGGAGACCATGGCCCCTGTGGCCTGTGGCTTCCCCTATTCCGATGCCTATGGGTAAAAGACTATGGGGGGGGGGGGTGATGTGATGCAATTTATAACTGTTTTGTATGCATTTTCCCCTGGATTCTATGTAAAGGGTACCAGTTCAAGATGTACGCCTAACTAAATTAGTTAATGAGCTAATTAGTGCCAGTTAAGTGATACGTGGCACTAATTTGCACACCAATTTGAATTTTCTCACACATGCTCTTCTATAACAATGTGTGCCCAGGGGGCATGGTCAAGGGAGGTATATGGGTGGATCAGAAGCATTCCTAAAATGTCATCGAATACTGTGTGCCCAAATTGGGTGCTGGGAATTACACCATAATCGGCACTCAATGCTAATTCTATGAAGGGTGCTCATCTTTGACTGGGCCCATAAAGAGATTAGGTTTTCATCTTGTAGATAGATAGGTATGTCATTCTGGACAGTAGGGTATTCTCCCCATTCTCGAGAGCTGTGCAGAAGGAATCCACTCTATGCTTTCAATTCCTCCTCCTTCCCAAAGGGTTCTGCTGCCCCCTTCAGTTTGTACCAAAGCAGGTGATAACCCTATATAGGAACATATAAAAAGGAGGGATATGGGGGAAACTCCCCAAATTACAGCTTTAAAAGTATAGCAAACATGTTAAACATTTTAATTGAACAATCAAAACATCAAAATAACCATACCAATCAGAAACATTTAAGGAGCTCAAACATTTCCCCAATGTGTTATAGCAATAGATTATTCTTCACACCCTTGAGGTCTCAGTTTTGACTTGAACTTCCTGACTGAGACAGTAGGCAGGCAGACTAAATACTGACAAGGCAGAAAAGATAATAGAAAGGTGAGGACGGGCCACTGGGCTAGATGGACCATTGGTCTGACCCAGTAAGGCTATTCTTATGTTGTTAAGAACCTAATCTCTTTTTCTAGTACAATAGGTTTGTCATTCTGGACAGTAGGATGTACAAAAGCAGTCCCAAAAATCGAGGGGCAGGATCTTTGTGCCTGCTCGTAACACTGAGGACCCAAAGACAGTGTCCTTCCGTGCTGCTATGTCCACTCTGTAGAACTTGGAGAACGTGTGCAGAGTAGATCAGGTCAGTGCCCTACAAATCTCCCTGAGCGAAATTACCTAGTTTCAACTGGTCTGTTTTGACTGGTCCCAATTTTGATTGGTCTCAGGCTATGCTTCTTGGGAAATGTGCTTTCAAGGAGACTGGCAATTGCTTGCCACAGGCAATATATGATGGCGAGATGGCCTTCTGTATCCATCTTGAAATGGTAGCCTTAAACGCTGGTCTACTGCATCTAGCCTGGTGAGCACAAATAGATAGTAACATAGTAACATAGTAGATAAAGACCCGAATGGTCCATCCAGCCTGCCCAACCTGATTCAATTTAAATTTTTTAATTTTTTTTTCTTAGCTATTTCTGGGCAAGAATCCAAAGCTCTACCCTGTACTGTGCTTGGGTTCCAACTGCTGAAATTTCTGTTAAAACCTACTCCAGCCCATCTACACCCTCCCAGCCACTGAAGCCCTCCCCAGCCCATCCCCCACCAAACGGCCATACACAGACACAGACCATGCATGTCTACCCAGTACTGGCCTTAGTTCAATATTTAATCTTATTTTCTGATTCTAGATCCTTTGTGTTCATCCCACGCTTCTTTGAACTCAGTCACAGTTTTACTCTCCACCACCTCTCTCGGGAGAATCAGAACTCATCAGTGATCTCTAGATCAGTGGTTCCCAACCCTGTCCTGGAGGAACACCAGGCCAATTGGGTTTTCAGGGTAGCCCTAATGAATATGCATGAAGCAAATTTGCATGCCTATCACTTCCATCATATGCAAATCTCTCTCATGCATATTCATTAGGGCTAGCCTGAAAACCCGATTGGCCTGGTGTTCCTCCAGGACAGGGTTGGGAATCACTGCTCTAGATAATGTAGGGGGCTCTCCACACATCCAGCTTTCTCAGACTCCAGTCCTTTTTCTTTGACCCTGTGGTTTGGAACGCTGGTAATCTTACATCTTGATTGATATGAAACGTCGAAACAACAGGGCCTGCAGCTCCAAAACTCATCTCGCTTATGTAATGACCATGAGGAAACCGGTCTTGACGGTAAGATCCAACAAGGATGCTTCTTGATTTGGTTCATACTGAGCCTGACTGAGGCCTTGCAAAACCATGTTAAGGTTCTCTTTTGTGCCTCCCAAGCCATAGCGGGTTCAAAATCTATGTCTTGTACCTGGAGCAATGGAGGGTTAAGTGACATGCCCAGGGTCACAAGGAGCTGCAGTGGGAACTGAACCTGGTTTCTCAGGTTCTCATCCCACTTCACTAACTTTTAGGCTCCTCCCCCCATTCCCTGTGGGTGCAATTACGCAGGCTAAAGAGGAAATTCAGTAAAGGTTGCTCAAAGTTAGGTACTGGGATGATGCATGTATGCTAAGTGTACTTTTAACATACAAATTTTCTCAGTCAGCATAAAATAGCTAATGTTCCAAAGTTAATTTCCAGCCTAAAAAAGATCTGTTTATACAGTATGGTCTTAAACACCTTCATTTGAAAATGTGGCTAATATCAAAATGATTTTTTTTTTTTTTTTGCATAAAATATCTTCGAAACTCTACTGATACACGTCTCTAGAAAGATCTTATGTTCGCTCTAGAACAGGGGTGTCCAATGTCGGTCCTCGAGGGCCGCAGTCCAGTCGGATTTTCAGGATTTCCCCAATGAATATGCATGAGATCTATTTGCATGCACTGCTTTCATTGTATGCTAATAGATCTCATGCATATTCATTGGGGAAATCCTGAAAACCCGACTGGATTGCGGCCCTCGAGGACCGACATTGGACACCCCTGCTCTAGAATAATGTACTGTAATATTTTATTGTATTTGCAGACACAGTTTATTGCTCATCGATGATTGCTCAATCAGGTTTGTATGACTTTGTACACATCTTCTGTTTTTGAAGAAAAGCGACCTTTTTCACTCCTGGATGCTTTGTTGCGCAGCACAATAATGTCCTTTTTTCAGGAATCCCTGTTCAATCCTCGTAAAGCCTTCAGTTAAGTCAAAAAGTAGCTTTCAAAACACCATGCAATGCCACAAATATGATAATGTCTGTTCCTTTCTTATTCAACTCGACTGATTACCAAACTCCAATGGGATTCAATGTAAACCCCTTTCCAGGGTCTCCATTTCCAGCTATCCAAACTATCACGCAGGTCTCCCTATTACTGTAATGTTATGAGAAATTCAGCAGGGCAGAGACTGAATCCTCAGTGCTGTTTCCTGTATGATGTAATTTGTCTTGTACATTGAGTCACATTGAAAAAAAGTGGACAATCCATTTATCGGAGGAGTAGCTAAGGATGGATAGGGATATAAGGTCTCACCACTGATTCCAAAGGAGCTGAAGTCCAAAAAATGAGGAGGAAACCGCTGTCCCCCTCCCAATCCATTTATCCTCTTCAGTTGTATTAGCAATCTCAGCAAGGGGAGTGTGAGATTGTCAGGTTTTTGAATATCTTATATCTGTTGCGAGTTGCCCTAACTTGAGATTAGAGAATGACACGGGGACAAATTTTTCCCCATCCCCGCGGGAACTAATTTTCCCATCTGGTCCCTGAGAGTTATTTTCCTATCCCTGCCCCATTCCTGCAAGCTCTGTCCTCATCTGCACAAACCTCAAATCCTTTAGAATCATAAATGTTCAAGGCTTGTGCGGTTACGGCAGTGCTTACAGGAATGGGACAGTGACGAAACTCACAGGGACGGGGACAGGGAAATTGAGTTCCTGCGGGGACGGGGACCAATTTGTCCCCGTGTCTATCTCTGCTTGACATGTTGGCATCTGAAAGTGCTGAAATACTGAGCAGATTGCATAACGTAAATTCTCCATGCTGAGGAAATGTTGTCCCGAGGCAGCCAAGGACCATCTCAGTTGTATCAAATATCAAATATCTTAAAATATCTAGGTTTCTATAACCATAAAGCTCTATGACATCACAATGCAGGTGCAAAGAGCCTTAGCCTATAGGAAGAGGAGATGCAAATGTTAAGAGCCTTAGCCAATGTGCTTCCAGAGGGCGTAATAGGGCAGAGTACGGTACTGGGGTTCAAGAAAGGATTGGACAATTTCCAGCTGGAAAAGGGGATAGAGGGGTATAGATAGAGGATTACTGCACAGGTCCTGGACCTGTTGGGCCACCGCGTGAGTGGACTGCTGGGCACAATGGACCTCAGGTCTGATCCAGCAGAGGCATTGCTTATGTTCTTATGTATCCTCAACTATCTTTTCAGGGTTCTTAGCACTGCAGTGCATATTGTAGCTGGAATGTAGAAAGTCCCTTTCCCAGATGTTTTAAATAACGTGTAAATGTTGTTAATATGATGAAACACAGCTGTACACCAGAGTAAAGCAGCAGCACCCAGCTGAGTGCCAAATCTTCCATCTGAAATGAAAGATAGCTAGTCTGACCTCAGAGCATCCCATTGATGGTGAGACACTTTGGTGCCTGTGTTTTGATGCATTTTTTGGCCTTGCCCTATGAAACAGGCTTCTGAATGAGAGCAACCGTGCAGGCGGCAACCAAGAGAGATGTTACGATCATCTGAGAAATAGCCTACTGATTATACTATCGACTAAAGGCCAAAGCATTTCATATTTGCATTCTTTGATATACCACTTTGTCCGTCAAGCAGGCCCAAGCGGTTTACGCATTAAGAATTTAATGGAGCAGGGAAAAGAACGCCTTTTTAAGACAGGGTAGTTGAAAGGACACAAGACCAATCACGTTCTTTAAAACCTGAACAGCTAGTCAGACACTCAGTATGAGGGCAAGTTCCCAAAGGCCTGTTGAAATTTTGAAAACTCTGTTCTACGCGTAGGCAAGGGAGCAGTGGCGTACCAAGGGGGGGGGGGGGCGGGGGGGGGAGGTCCGCCCCGGGTACCAAGCCCTGAGGGGGTGCTCCCGGTCCGGTCCAGTTACCCCCCCCTGCGCCGGGTGTCGCGTCTGGAAACAGCCTGCAGCAAGATCGCGATGCCAGAGATCTTTGCCTGCTTCGACTGTTTCCTCCGCCACGGTCCTGCCCCTCCTCTGATGTCAGAGGAGGGGCGGGACCGCGGCGGAGGAAACAGCCGAAGCAGGCAAAGATCTCTGGCATCGCGCGATCTTGTTGCAGGCTGTTTCCCCAGGGCAGTAGCGTACCAAGGGGGGCGAGGGGGAGGTCCATCCCGGGTGCCGCCTTAGGGGGGGGTGCACAGCTGGCCCGGTCCCTATCGCGCTCCTACCCTCCCAGCGAAAGCAGCATCGGCGCCATTATCGAAAAAGGTAATGGCGCCAGGCCTTGGAGCACCAAGGCAGACCGCTTCTCCCCCCTCCCAGCCGAAACCCCGCTGACCATCCTATCTCTCTCCCCCCCCAAGTGAACCTTTCTGACCCTCCCAGCGAAAGCAGCAAACCTCCCTCCAGTAGCGTCGGCTTTATCCTCCCTCTGCCGCATCACTGATGACGTCATCAGTAACGCGGCAGAGGGAGGAGAAAGCCGCGAAGGAGGTTTGCTGCTCTCGCTGGGAAGGTCGGAAAGGTTCACGGGGGGGGGGGGAGATAGGAGGGTCAGCGAAGATTCGGCTGGGAGGGGGGAGAAGCGGACTGCCTCGGTGCTCCATTACCTTCTTCGGGCAGCAGCAGCGTTTACAATTCGCTGCTGTTGCCGGCTTCAGGCCTTGTTCTCTGCCGGGTCCTGCCTACTTCCAGTTTTCATGAAGACAGGACCCGACAGAGAGGAAGGCCTGAAGCGGGCAACATCAGTGAATTGTGAATGCTGCTGCTGCCCGATGAAGTTCAGGACATCAGGACATCGGGGAAGGAGCAGGGAGAAATCGGCTGCTGGCTTGGGGGTGAGGGTAGGGAAAGAATCGTGGAAGTGGAGAAATCGGCACGATGGCTTTGTGCAGGCTAGGGGGAGAGAGAAAGAAAGGAAAAAATAAAGAGGGGGGGGGCCAGGGGGAGAGAGAAAGAAAGGCAGAAAGAAAGAGGGGGACCAAGGGGAGAGAAAGAAAGGCAGAAATAAAGAGGGGGACCAAGGGGAGAGAAAGAAAGGCAGAAATAAAGAGGGGGTCAAGGGGGAGAGAAAGAAAGGCAGAAAGAAAGAGGAGGGCCAGGGGGAGAGAGAAAGAAAGGCAGAAAGAAAGAGGGGGACCAAGGGGAGAGAAAGAAAGGCAGAAATAAAGAGGGGGGTCAAGGGGGAGAGAAAGAAAGGCAGAAAGAAAGAGGGGGGCCAGGAGGAGAGAGAAAGAAAGGCAGAAATAAAGAGGGGAGCCAGGGGGAGAGAGAAAGAAGAAGGATCAGAAGAAGGACCAGAGACTCATGAAATCACCAGACAAAAAAGTAGGAAAAATGATTTTATTTTCAACTTAGTGATCAAAATGTGTCCGTTTTGAAAATTTATATCTGCTGTCTATATTTTGCACTATGGCCCCCTTTTACTAAACCGCAATAGAGTTTTTTAGCGCAGGGAGCCTATGAGCGTCGAGAGCAGCGTGGGGCATTCAGCGCAGCTCCCTACGCTAAAAACCGCTATCGCAGTTTAGTAAAAAGGGAGGGGGAATATTTGTCTATTTTTGTATAGTTGTTACTGAGGTGACATTGCATAAAGTCATCTGCCTTGACCTCTTTGAAAACCCGCGGAATATAAATGATAATTAACATTTTCTCTGCGAACAGCGTGCTTTGTGTTTTTAAAATTTTATTGTTGGTAGATCATTTTGACTTGGCCACAAAGGTAAGGGGGAGGGAGGGAGGGGAACTGCTGAAAGACATCTAATAATCCTTGCAGGCTTGACTGCAGGGAATTATTTTTGTAAAATCATGTTTTGTTATGTGACTGGCATTATCTAGACTTTAATTTCTATGAATGAATAGAATGAAAATGATATAAAATTACTTACTTGTTTTTATGTGCGTGCGCTGAAGGAAAGTGGAGAGAGAGTGGGCTGAGGATGCTGAAGGGAAATGGGGAAGAGAGTGGGGAGAAGACGCTGATTTATAAATTGACAATTGTACAGAATATTGTTTCTTTTTATACTTTAATATAAACAATTCAAGGCTTGTGTGGATGGAATCAGGTGGTTTGCGGGGATGGGGACCGAGCTTACGGGGATTAGTCCAATAAAATTGTATTTTTTTATATCTCATTATTTGTTTTATTTTTATTTGTTAATTTATAAAGTGGTGATTGTTATGTATCAGTTTTTTCAAATTTACATCTACTGTCTTTATATTTTGCACTGTATTAGAGGACATGTGTTACTGTTTTTTGTGGTGTTGCATTGTATTCAGGGTCTGGTTTCTTGGCGGATCAGTTTAACTTTTGTCTACATATTTCTATTTTTAGTTTGTGATTATTCCATTTTGGGCGAGGGTGTATCTCTGTTCTGTGTGTATGAAAAAGACATAGTTTTCAGTTGGCATTGACTACAGGACCAATTGACTGTGCGGGATCTGGCTTGTTTAGTTTTACAATGTATGTGTTGGTGTTCTAGTGCTCACTGCAGTGTTTAAGATGCAGCCTTTTCCTAGGTACACTCTTGTGGTGCGATATGTAGATTGGTACTAAAAATCATATTTTTCATATAGATGGGGGGGTGTCAAAAAATGATGGGCCCTGGGTGCCACATACCCTAAGTACGCCACTGCCTGCAACTACTCCATATGTACTTCTAATGTCATGACAATTTAGACATAATTTATGTTTTGTTATGTTTGGAATAATGGTTACATATATGAGGTTCAATAAAAGAAAATTTTCACTGCCTGTTTCTATTCTGACCATTTATTCCATTTCATGGTTATTGCAAAAAAAAAAAAAAAAAAAAAAATTTTTTACATGGGGGGGGGGGGGGTGTCAAAAAATGATGGGCCCCGGGTGCCACATACCCTAGGTACGCCACTGCAAGGGAGTAGTCCATTCCACAGTTTCAGAGATAAGAAAAAGAGATAGATATTAGGGCCCTTGACAGGGTATAGGGCAGTGGTTCTCAAACCTGAACAGGGGGACCCCCCAGCCAGTAGGGTTTTCAAGATATCCCTAATGAATATGCATGAACCAGAGTTACATGCCTCCCACCTCTATTATATGCAAATCTCTACCATGTATATTCATTAGGGATATCTTGAAAGCCTGACTGGCTGGGGGTCCCCTAGGATAGGTTTGAGAACCAATGGTATGGGGCAGTGGTTCCCAAATCCTGTCCTGGGGGACCCCCAGCAAGTCGGGTTTTCAAGATATCCCTAATGAATATGAGAGAGCTATGCATATAATGGAAGTGACAGGTATGCAAATCTCTCTCATGCATATTCATTAGGGATATCTTGAAAACCAGACTGGCTGGGGGTCCCCCAGGTCAGGGTTTGGGAACCACTGGTATAGGGGATAGTGAGTGTAGGGTTACCAGACATCTGGATTTCCTCGGACATGTCCTTCTTTTGAGGACAAGTCCAGGGTTCCGGACGGCTTTTCAAAACCTGGCACTTTGTCCGGGTTTTGAAAAGCTTGGAAGAAATCACTGTTGGGCAAGAGGGCATCATCGCATATGCAGAAGCCCTCCTGCCCAACAAGAGCGGTGGGCGGGGCTACGGTGAGAGTGGGGGCGGGCCTAGGGTATAACTGAGTGGAGATGGGTGGAACTGGGGTGCGTGTCTAGGGTCTGCATTTTCCAAAAGGAAAATCTGGTAACCCTAAGTGAGTGGCCTCAGAGAAGAAGGGACCCTGAGATGGTAAGCTTTGTGGGTCAGACACAATCCCCCCAATCAGAGTTATTTAGTGGAAGATAGCTGCTGAATATTCGTGTTTAGTGGGCTAGTCAGCTGTGTTGCATAACTTAGCTGGCTAGCCATGAATATGTAAGTGCTGGTCAGTTAATTTTAGCAGTCAAACCGGGCTGTGTAAATAGCGGGCCTGTCTTTGGCCCCCATTAACTGACTACTGCTCAATGTTGACGTAGATGGTTAAGTTAATAGCGGCCAAAAAAACCCCCAGATATTCAATGCCGGTCATTGGAAATGGCCCAGCATTGAATATTTGGGCTCACTGCCAACCGTGAGACTTCCTCTCATGGTCTGATTATTGGCCCCCCCCATGTGCAGCAGCTTTCCATCCCTCCCTCCAATCCTCTTGTGGACCAGCTTTCCATCCCTCCCTCAGTCCCATTCCCCTGTGCAGCACCTCCCTACCGACCCCCCCCCCCCTGCAATGAGATCTGACATACCTTCGGGCCTCCCACAACAGCAACAGCATGACAGTGGCTGGCAGTTAGAGGCAGTGCTGTGAAAAAGGCTATTTGCAGCCTGCTTCACCAGAGCTTCTTTCTGCCACGTCATCAGTGACATCATCAGTGATGTGGCAGAGGGAAGGCTCCGATGGGGAAGGCCACAAACATCTTGTTCAGAGCACTGCTGCAGCTCTAAGAGGCAGGGCCTGAGATATGTCAGTTCCCAGACCATGATCCATGATGCCGATGCTGACCCTGGGAGCACCCCTTATGGTCTGCACCTGGGGCAGACTCCCCCCCCCCCACCTCCCCCTTAGTATGCCACTGGCAGATGTTTACTTCAGCGCTCTCAATGACATGCACTGTGCCCTGGACTCAGTCACTGACGCTATCGGTCCCTTTCCTTATGCTCTAGCATCGTGAGTCATCTTCTTGCCTCTTCTCCCCGCAAGACATAGAAGTCTTCAATTTGGCTCAGAGTAGAGATATGCACAGAGACATAATCTGTTCCTCATCGTCAGTTAATTCTTTTCCAACCCCACCCCATTCCCATCCTATTGCCACCATCCCCACAATTTTCTTTCCCATCCCTGTACCCAACCCTCATCATTGTAAATTCAAACAAAACACAAAATGCATTCTAAGATTTGCTATTAAATATCCAAGAAAACCATATTCTTATTATTAACGTTGTTTTCTTAAATACCAATGTTCATAATCTTCTTGCAGCCCATCGTTTCAAACTATGCGAAAATTATAAACTATCCACTATCCATTCCTCAATCATTCATTCTGCAACTGAACAAGAATTTTGTTCTAATGATGTTCTGGGTTAACATCATTGAGAAAACCTATTGATAGATGGTGATATCAATAGAATTTAAAAGGTAAACTCATCCTTTGTTGTTAGAGCATGCCAAAGATTTCACTTTATTAAAATTATCTCAAATAGGCTGAGAACTTTAGAACTGTAAGGTGTGGTGACTGCTGGGAATAGTGATATGCCTGGCCACTAGGTGGAGGCACTGTTCTATCCTGAACACTTCTGTTGTCCTGAAACTACTCCAAGGGCTGAACTGCCAGTCATCCACCTTGCCACAATTTGCCTAGGGTCCATGGCACCAGATGGAACCTGTCCACAACCCCCCCCCCCCCCCCCCCCCCCAAGCAGCTGAGAGGAAAAGAGGACTGCTCTCTGCATACTACCAGGCTTATATTATCTTCCTTCTTGTCTGTATCTTCCTGTGTTCTCTTTGATTTGATCTCTTCCTGCCTTCTGCTTTTTTAAAAAATTTTCATCAACTGTACATAAACATGCCACAAAACCAAATCCCAGCTCTGAAGTGTGAGTGCCTGGCTTACAGCTCCTCTCTTTGGAAATGTGCCACGCCGTCTCCTCGGCGTTGTTTCCTCAGCAGCTCTGAGGCAGAAATTTTCAAAGAGCCTGTCGGAGCCCCTGCACTCAGCTCCTCCTCAATCTACAGAAACCAGGGCTGCGTTTAATGGGGGTCCTGAATACCATGCAAAATAATTCATGCTTCTATAATACAATGCTTAAAAAAAAAAAAGTCCAGAGCAGTTCAGATCATAGCATTAAAAATAAATACATAAGAGCATACTTCTACTACTATGAATTATTTCTATAGCGCTACCAAACGCACGCAGCACTGTACAGAGTCCCAAAGAGTAAGGAAACAGTCCCTGCTCAAAAGACCTTACAATCGAAACAGGCAAGACAGACAAACAGGATGTCATGGATACAGTTAAGGGGAACGGTTAATCAGCTGGCTGGGTTGGAGGGCAGAGGAGGTACAGGACAATGAAGCCATTGTGACATCACTGATGAGGTTGGCTCTTATTGGTGGAAGAGCCATTATGACATCACAATCTCAGCTCTGCTTCCCAAAGACTGAAACTCATCACACCACTACTATGAATTATTTCTGTAGCACTTCCAGATGTGCGCAGCACTGTATAGAAGCACAGAGAAGACAGTCCCTGCTTGAAAGAGCTTACAATGTAAACAGCCAGGACAGACAAACAGGATGTCGTGGATACAGTTAAGGGGAACGGTTAATCTGCTGGCTGGGTTGGAGGGCAGAGGAGTAGGGTTAAGGATTGAAAGCTTTTAAACAAGGGAAGGGGCTTGACGGACTAAAGCGGGTAATTTATTCCAGGCATAGGGGGCAGCTAGATGAAAGGAACAAAGTCTGGAATTAGCAGTGGAGGAGAAGCGTAATGTTAAGAGCGGCTTATCTAAGGAACGGAGTTCTCTGGGAGGTGTATAAGGAGAGAGAAGAGAAGAGAGATATTGAGGGGCAACAGAATGAACACCCTTGTAGGTCAGCAATAAGATCTTGAACTGTATGCGATGGCAGATAGGGAACCAGTGAAGGGACTTAAGGAGAGGGGTGACATGAGCATAGCGAGGTTGGCAGAAGATGAGTCGTGCAGCAGAATTTTGCACAGATTGCAAGGGGGAGAGGTGACACTGAGGGGTACCAGTTAGGAGTAGATTGCAGTAATCATGTCTATAGCGCTACTAGACATATGCAGAGCTGTACATCAAAACATAGAAGAGACAGTCCCTACTCAAAAGAGCTTACAATCTGGATAAGAAGGTGCACCTATACACAGTGCTCAGGTGGGGGAATTAAAGAGGGACAGATATTGGTGCTTAGCAGGTGGATAACATAAGAACATTAGAATGGCGATACTGGGTCAGAGAAATGGTCCATCCAGCCCAATATTCTGTTTTCACAATGGCCATCCAGGTCAGAAGTACTTGGCAGCATTCATGCTACTGGTCCCATTACAAGCAGTGGCTTCCCCCATGTCTGTCTCAATAGCCAAGACTATGGACTTTTCCTCCAGGAACGTATCCAAACTTTTTTTTTAAACCCATCTACATTAATCACTCTTACCATATTCTTTGGCAATGTGTTACCAGAGCTTAACTATTCTCTGAGTGAAAAAATTTCCTCCTATTGATTTTAAAAGTATTTCCCTGTAACTTCATTGAGTGTCCCCTAGTCTTTGTAACTTTTGACGGAGTGAAAAATCAATCCACTTCTACCCATTCTACTCCACTCAGAATATCTCCCCTCAGCTGCCTCTTTTCCAAGCTGAAGAGCCCTAACCATTTTAGTCTTTCCTCATACGAGAGCAGTTCCATCCCCTTTTCCATCTTGGTCGCTCTTCTTTGAACCTTTTCTAGGGCCTCTGTATCTTTTTTGAGATAAGGAGACCAGAACTGAACGCAATACCTCAGGTGAGATCACGCCATTGAGTGATACAGAGACTTTATAATATTTGTATCTTATTTGCCATCCCTTTTCTAATAATTCGGGGGAGTGGGGCTGGAGCAGAACAGGCCATGACTTGGGTGGAGCTGGGTGGGCCTTGGGGCGGAGCCACATGTCCAGATTTTATGGGCCTAAAATCTGGTAATCCTTCCTTGCAGATGTGGAGCTCTATTGGACCGGATTGATGATTGGACTTATTTTGCTCAATCTCCAATTTCTTAAACTTATTTTTATATTTTAATTTTATTCTTTTTATTTATTTTATCTTTATCTTTTTATTATTATTATTTGACTTGCACCTTTCCCTCACAATTCTTGGAATTTTGTTATATTTTTATTTAAATAAATGTTTACTCAGGTACTTTAGCTGGATTGTGAGCCTTTGGGACAGATAGGGAAGTTCTAAGTACCTGTATTTTATTGTAAACGGATTAGATCTGTAAAATGCATACGAGGTATACCAAATGTTAATAAAACATAAAACATACAGTGTTACTACTGGATAACAACTAATAAGCTCAAACTTCAAAACAAAAAAAGTTGTTCAAATTTTTTTTTAAACTTTATTGATTTTCAAAGCTAAAACACAGTGCCATAAATTATACAGACATGAATAACAATATAAGCACTTAAATTCCATGAATAACATTGCATAAGATAAATATCCCACCCCTCCCTGCTATCAGTTTAATCAAGAAATAATCCAAAATAATCCAAAAAGATATCCCCTCCCCGTCCTGGACATATTGTTCAAATTGGAAGCAGTGGTGTAGTGAGAAGGGTGCAGGGGGTGCAGGCTGCCCCGGGCGCAATCTTCCTTAGGGCGCCCCTTCCCCGTACTTTTCTAAGTTCGAGCCACCAACTGGCTGCCCGCGTCGGCTCTCTCTGACATCACTTCCAGGATCCATGCCTAGGAAGTGGCATCAGAGACAGTGCCAAAGCCGACGCGGGCAGCCAGTCGGTGGCTCGAAGTTAAAAAGGTACGGGGAAGGGGGGGGTGGGGCGCTTGCAGGGCAGGGGGGATGGGGAAGAGGGCAGGAGAGGAGTGCCACTGTCCCGAGTGCAGCTAATCCTTGCTACGCCAGCAAGAAAAAAACTTACTGACAGCACATAACACTCTGTTCGAGCAACTGCTCTCAGTAGCGTCACAAGCAGGAAAAAACTCGCCCAAATAGTAACATAGTAACATAGTAGATGAGGGCAGATAAAGACCTGAATGGTCCATCCAGTCTGCCCTTCCTGATGTCTCTATCTGTTCTCCTTACTTCCATTGCTTTCAATGGAAGTAAAACCCAGCTATCTCAATCTGTCCTCCTTTTTCTAGAGCCATATGGTAACCCTAATAATGTGACCAGTCTATTTGAGGCAATTGGAATCGCCTGTATAAGACTCTGGTGAGACCTCATTTAGAATATTGTGTATAATTCTGGAGCCCGCATCTTTGAAAAAGATATAAAAAGGATGGAGTCGGTCCAAAGGAAGGCTACTAAAATGGTGTGTGGTCTTCATCATTAGGCATATGGGGACAGACTTAAAGATTTCAAAAAATACCCTTCTCAAATGTCATTTCAATTTTCTTAGTCCAAGTTATCCAGAGGTGTAAATCCACTATGAATAGCTCATAAACTTAATTCCTTTTTAGTTACTATCTAAGGGGCTGAGCCTCAGATCCCCCGTGTAAGGAATTAACCTCACTGGCTCATGCTCCCCTCCTGCCCTGTTGTTAATCAAATACACTTTTAGTTTTTAAACAAGGACTTAACTTTTAGATCCCGGGCAGGGTGTTGTTGAAAATAGGCAGTGAAAATCGTTGCTATTCAGTATTTCCTGCTGTCTCTGCGCTAGTCCCTTCGCCAACGTTAAGCTAGCTGTCCGTTTCGCCCTCAGGCTGCATCAGGGCTGTGGACCAGTGTAATGTTGCGGCTCTATGATTCACAAGCTCACCACGGCAGAGACAGACTTAAAGATCTCAAGCTCTGGAATGAGAGGGCATAGGATGAAGTTAAGAGGTGATAGGCTCAGGAGTAATGTAAGGAAATACTTTTTTTTACAGAAAAGGTGGTAGATACATGGAACAATCTCCTGGAAGAGGTGGTGGAGAGAGAGACTGTGTCTGAATTCAAGAAAGCATGGGATAGGCACGTGGGATCTCTGAGAGAGACGAAGAGATCATGGTTACTATAGATGGGCAGACTAGGTTGGCCGTTTGGCCTTTATCTGCCATCATGTTTCTATGTAAAACAGTGGCATCTCTTCATTGACAGCTCATCCAGGAGCATCAAAGCCAGGCTAATCCATAAAGTACCCGTCTCTTCCACTGACTCATTCAAGTGCACTTCAAAGAGGATTACAACAGCATGATGACCCTACTAGGAGACTGAAGTATGATGATTACGGTTGGGAGGTCATCAGAGACTTCAAAATTCCTAATGGGTCTCCAAGGCGGTTCTACCAAGTTTCCCACAGTCTGAAAATCAGGCCATTTATAAACAACTGCTTTTCTATAATTGCTACTTAATTTAGGGTTACCATATGGCTCCAGAAAAAGGAGGACAGATTGAGACATCCAGGTTTTACTTCCGTTGAAAGCAATAGAAGTAAAACCTGGATGTCTCAATCTGTCCTCCTTTTTCTGGACAAATAAACCAAAATAAAGAAGAACTCCTTATGTATAGAAGAGAAGACTTTCAACTAGAGAGGTGCTCAGAACCTTGAACGAAGGTGATGAAAAACACTAACTGGGGAAAAACCCCTATAATTGTTTCAATGCTCTATCATTGCATCTTCTCCATTGAAAGAAAGAAATCCGTGAAAAACTTGTGTAAAAACTTAACTGGTGTCAAAAATATATATATATAATATAAGCAAAGCATATTTCTAATAATGTGCTGAAACTTAGCTTGCATGGGTGGTTAGGAAGCAGGCTCACTCCAGCAGGCTCTAACACGTTTCGCCATTGGCTTCCTCAGAGATCCTTCAAAAGCTGGAACAGAGTGAAACTTCTTCCTGCCAAAGCAAAGACAGATGCTGTTAAAAGTGCATTTTTATAAAATCAGTATATACACACACTAAACTGAACTCCCATCGCCTCCGACGGTTACCTTCCTCGTCACCCAAAATTACATCACTTCCTGGTAATGTGACCTGCACTTGAACTCCCAGATCATATGCTGATGCAACTGTCAATCTTAATGGAGGAACGCCCACCTCCTTTTTCTGGAGCCATATGGTAACCCTAACTTAAGAACATAAGATTTGCTGCTGCTGGGTCAGACCGGTGGTCCATCGTGCCCAGCAGTCCGCTCACATGGCAGCCCTTAGGTCAAAGACCAGTGCCCTATTTGAGTCTAGCCTTACTTTTGTATGTTGTGTTCCAGTAGGAACTTATCCAACCTTGTCTTGAATCCCTGAAGGGTGTTTCCCCCTATAACAGCCTCCGGAAGAGCGTTCCAGATTTCTACCACTCTCTGGGTGAAGAAGAACTTCCTTACGTTTGTACGGAATCTTTTCCCTTCTAACTTTAGAGCGTGTCCTCTCGTTCTCTTCACCTTGGAGAGGGTGAACAATCTCTCTTTCTCTACTAAGTCTATTCCCTTCAATATCTTGAATGTTTCGATCATGTCTCTCGCTGTACGGCAACTCCTCCATCCTCTTAACCATTTTTGTTACTATGAGCATCGGAGCAGTTACCGCTGCTGCCAGCGCAAAAACCCGCGCTATGCGGTCATAAAAGAGGGGGTTAATGTGCATACCCATTTACCAAGATAAATTTGCTTTTTACACATGTAAACAGCATCTAACCCTTCTAAATTCCCATCTTTACCTGCTTCCCTATACAGTCCATTTAATTATCTCCCAACCGCTACTCTTTGTTTCAAACAAAACACGTTCACTCATAAAATCTTCTCTGTCATACTGCAGAATCTGCACCAAGACTCAAAAATGGTGCAATAAAGACTGAATAAGCTCCAAAATATTGTATACCTATTATGCAACCGAACGTGTAATAATACTGCTTAGCAACAGTGGAAGTAACAGCAGAAACATGAATTCTGTCAACGTGCCATGTAATCATGTGGAAATCACCTGCTCTTCCTGAGAATGATGCAGTTTATCTATTCATGGCTTATATGGGGTTTATTGAAGGGATTTCAGTGAATGCTTATATCATGAGGACGTTAATATTTTTACGCAATGTGTCTGTTTGTCAGAATGAGGGTCTAGCAGGGACCCCCCAGTTTGCCAGTAAGGCTAATGTCGAAGGCATCTCTTACTCACTACATTATAACCTTGTTTCCGTGATTTCTCACTCCTTTGAAATGTGTTCATTTTTAGATTTCTGGTAATGGATTGGCCAATCATGATACAACAGAAGGTTTCAGTGCACATCTATGAGAGCAGGCCCTGGAAAGTCCGGGACCGAGGGCAACACAGTGCAGGGCCAAGGAAATTTGTTGCCAGTGATGGCAGGAAAGTACACCAACAAGCAAAGGATCCAACAAAACTGCAGAGAAATGCACAACGCAGGAGCCTTCGTGTGTGCTCAGCTGCTCACTGCTGATCCCAGTTTTGTATTAACATACTCTAGGACCCCTGAGGAAGGAGTGTTTCTTCAAAACACGGACTGTGTCGGGTCCGGGTTCATCAATCCTTTTGAATACAAACTGTTCTATGATTATATTTTTTTAACATTTTTTATAAAAACATAAGAATTGCCGCTGCTGGGCCAGACCAGTGGTCCATCATGCCCAGCAGTCCGCTCACGCGGCGGCCCTCTGGTCAAAGACCAGCGCTCTGACTGAGACTAGCCCTACCAGCGCACATTCTTGTTCAGCAGGAACTTGTCTAACCTTGTCTTGAATCCCTGAAGGGTGTTTTCCCCTATAACAGCCTCCGGAAGAGCGTTCCAGTTTTCCACCACTCTCTGGGTGAAGAAGAACTTCCTTACGTTTGTACGGAATCTATCCCCTTTTAACTTTAGAGAGTGCCCTCTCGTTCTTCCTACCTTGGAGAGGGTAAACAACCTGTCCTTATCTACTAAGTCTATCCCCTTCAGTACCTCGAATGTTTCAATTGTTATTGAATGTTATGATTGTTCATTAAAGACTTGGCATCTTGTACATCACCACTGCAGTTTTTTCCTTCGTCTTAGGAAAGTACACCAGCCATCAGACATCTGATTGCCTCATGGGCAGGTCAGACTAGGAAGGAGGTCTCTAAGAGCATGGGGGCAGGAGGGGCATTCCTCTCCCACAGCAAATACTGAAGACCTGGGAGATGAATTAGAATACTCTGCAGTGCTGATAAAACCCCCACATTCTATTATTTATTTATATTCTGCATATCGTATAATTCTATTTTTTTTCTTCAATTATCTTTATTAGCAATTGCAAAAGGGAACATACAACCAAAAGGGAATCAAATAGAAACAGTACAAAACAAGCATGTATCACAGTAGGAGGTCGAATACACCAAGAAGAAGACAGAGAACTGTAAACCTTTGGGTAGATGCCCATCACAATTGACATTTTATAATAATAATAATAATAATAATAGCAGTTTATATACCGCAGGACCGTGAAGTTCTATGCGGTTTACAATGATTAGAAATGCTACAAATTGAGTAGAACTGACAAGTAAAACTAGTGAATAGCGGCTCTAGAGATCAATTAAAGTGGGAAAGATTGTACAAATCATTTGCCTAAGTCCTCCAGAACAGATATGTTTTTAGGTGTCTCCTGAATTCTCCATAAGTATTAGCATGCATAAGTAATCGTTCCAGGTCTTTACCCCATAATGCTGCTTGATATGAGAGAAGATGTTGATGGTGACTTTTGAATTTGCATTCTCTAATCCAGGGATCTCAAAGTCCCTCCTTGAGGGCCACAATCCAATCGGGTTTTCAGGATTTCCCCATATTCATTGGAGAAATCCTGAAAATCCGACTGGATTGCAGCCCTCAAGGAGGGACTTTGAGACCCCTGCTCTAACCGGTGGGGATATAAAATTCAAGTGTGAACTCCTCACACTTAAGTAATATGAGACCCCCATCCAGCCATAACCAATCCACAATCAACCATCCGTGAATCACAACAATCACTCACCATGCACCCAATCACTTATACCCCCATACTACCATATATCTACCTGTGCCCGTATAATTCCATGTGGATTACAAATTATTCAGGTACTCAAGCATTTTTTCCTATCTATCCCAGTGGGCTCACACTCTATCTAATGTACCTGGGGCCCTGGGGGATTAAGTAATTTGCTCACACAAAATATGTGCGGGTAAAAGAGAGAATCATCAAATTCAACCAAAAAAATACCTCTCTTATTTGATAAATGGTTCAAAAAAATTTTTTTTTACTGTGTCAAAGTTATGGTAGCAATGCTTTTCTCAATTTCATAAACCTCAATGGTGTGGCAGGAAAAGCCTCAGATCCCTGTATGCTGCAAGTACAAGACTGAAAGTAGGTGATGATGCATGTCGGTAAGAAAAATTTTATACACAAATACAGGATGTCTTGTGCAGTACTTGGAGAGACCCCCCAGGAAAGAGACTGGAGTACTGGTCGACAAGTCAATGAAGCCGTCTGCACAATGTGCGGTGGCGGCGGCGAAAAGGGCGAACAGAATGCTAGGAATGATTAAGAAGGGGATCACAAACAGATCGGAGAAGGTTATCATGCCGCTGTACCGGGCCATGGTACGCTCCCGTCTGGAATACTGTGACCAGCACTGGTCGCCGTACATGAAGAAGGACACGGTACTATTCGAGAGGGTCCAGAGAAGAGCGACTAAGATGGTTAAGGAATACCAGGTGAAATTGGGAAATTCAAAATACGAAGATTCAATCTCCTGTTATAATTTTAAAATTGCTCTAGTTTTCTATGTATAGAGGAATTATCTTTAATTATTGCTGTTTTAAACATTTGAAGCTGCTGTATATCTTCCTGTATCTGTTTGTTTTGCTTGAGAAATCCAGTTTAACTAAGTCAATAGTTTTAGTTAAAGTATCAATCTTTAAGTTAATGTTTGTTACCTCCTCAGTATTTTTGACCATAGATTTCTTCAAAAGATATTTGATTGAGAATTTGGGAATTTCTTCTGACAATATTCCTCCTTTAAATAAGATTTACTATATGTCGAATAAAAAGACTCCTCAAAAGAATATGGAGAAAAATAATGGACAAGAGGAAAAGATTGATTTTGCTAATGTTACTGCTCTTCTAGAACAAACTTTGAATCCAGACACTGAGAGAACTACGCTTCTAATATCTTTTGTTTTTGAGCAAGATTTAAACATGATCTTAAGATTATATTTTAAAAATTCTCAAAAACTATTTGGAGCACAACGTAACTGGATTTATCCAGATGTTTCCAAAGTGACTCAAGAGTGAAGGAAAGATTTTCTTTCCTTACGTCAAGAAACTCTTAAATTGGGAGCCACATACCTATTAGCTTATCCCTGTAAATGTTTGGAGAGGTATTTGGGAACCAAGTATGCTTTTTTCTCTCCAGACCATTTGAAGGAGTTCCTAAGAGTCAAAAAGATCACTAAGGATTGATTTAGAATGGAATATAAGGTAGCCGTGTCTCACTAAGCCTTTTCCTTTGAAATTAATTCTTAATTTATGTCTCCAATATTATTTGATTATCACACCCCCTCTTTATTGTGGTCTAAGGAAGGGATAAATGTTTTATTTGAATATGTTTTTGTTTTCCAATAATTGGTGGAGACTGTTTCTTTCTCTGCGTTGCATGGAACAAGATTACTCTTGTGAATTTGTAGTTAAAACTTAAATAAAGAATAAAATAAATAAAATAAAAAATGGTTAAGGAGCTGGAGGAGTTGCCGTACAGTGAGAGATTAGAGAAACTGGGCCTCTTTGAAAAGAGGAGACCGAGAGGGGACATGATCGAAACCTTCAAGATAATGAAGGGAATAGACTTAGTAGATAGAATCCAGAATCATATTCAAATTTGCCTGTTTTTGTTACAAAACAATATTTGGTTTATCCCCAAGCTACATCTCCCCTCACTTCACCCTACACCACAACACT
This sequence comes from Geotrypetes seraphini, assembly GCF_902459505.1. Classification (NCBI taxonomy): domain Eukaryota; kingdom Metazoa; phylum Chordata; class Amphibia; order Gymnophiona; family Dermophiidae; genus Geotrypetes; species Geotrypetes seraphini. The sequence continues at coordinate 170,333,429 of NC_047090.1, read as the reverse complement.
AAGAACTCCCGCAGAATTCAACTCTTCGCCTTCCCCTCCCTAAAACTATGCCACTCAAAAAAATTCCTTGACAAAACCTTCGCCTTCCGGGCCGCCAAACTAAACCCATGGCTAGCCCAAATGGTCCTCAAGGCCCCCAACTACCTTGACTTTAGAAAATTACTCAAAACCCACCTATTCCAAGACCAGGACCCTTAATACCCCTTCATTAACCTCTACCTCTCCCCTAATGAACCCCCCCTGACTCCCCCTTCTCCCCCTTACTTCTCTTCGCTGTTCGCAACTCTGATCAATCTTGTACGGAACCACTTGTAACTCTGTTTAATTAATGTGAACCGCCTAGAACTCATCTGGGTTTATTATAAGAGACAAGTTGTTCACCCTCAAAGGTAGAGAGAACGAGAGGCGCTCTCTAAAGTTAAAAGGGGATAGATTCCGTACAAACGTAAGGAAGTTTTTCTTCACCCAGAGAGTGGTGGAAAACTGGAACGCTCTTCCGGAGGCTGTTATAGGGGAAAACACCCTTCAGGGATTCAAGACAGTTAGACAAGTTCCTGTTAAACCAGAACCTACGCAGGTAAGGCTAGACTCAGTTAGGGCACTGGTATTTGTCCTGGGGGCCGCCACAGGAGCGGACTGCTGGGCATGATGGACCACTGGTCTGATCCAGCAGCGGCAATTCTTATGTTTTGTTCATACTAAAGAGGGAGAGAACTTCACAGGCTGGATTAAGTGACTTGCCCAGGGTCACAAGGAACAGTGTGGATTTGAACCCACAACCTCAGGGTGCTGAGGCTGTAGCTCTATCCACTGCAGCACACACATCCCCTATTATTAACGTTCATTGTGTTATACCAAAAGAGGCCCAGACTTCACAGAAACTTCTGTAAACCCTATTTTATGTATTTATTGACTGATCAGTGTATTTATTTATTTATAACCCGCATAAGGACCTAAGTAGTTCCCAATAAATACTGTAAAAACAAACACAACAGTCATAATATTGGCAGCATATTTTTGCATTTTTTTTTTTTTTTAATCTTTATTCCTTTTTATTTCTTTCAACAAGTGTACAGTATTATTACAATTAATTTACATAACACACTTGGCATTCTTAAACAATATTATTACACATGTTTTTATTTCCCCCCCCCCCACCTCCCACCCTTTTCCATATCAATAAAATATTCCTTCCAAATTTATATATAATTATACATCCCTTTTTTTGATAATACAATTAATCTGACATGAAATCTGTCCCTCCCCCCATCCTTCTTCCTCAAACACTTTAAACATTTTATTATACCCAGTAATGCACAACAATAAATATCCCATCCTATTACATATATCTCCTTATTTTTCATTCTTAAGACGAAAGCTTTCAAAGCTTTTGTGAAGGGAAAGGGGGTGTTCGGAAGAAATTAAAATAGCCTCTTGTAACATAGTAGATGACAGCAGATAAACACCCAAATGGTCCATCTAGTCTGCCCAACCTGATTCAATTTAAATTTTTTTTTATTTTTCTTCTTAGCTATTTCTGGGCAAGAATCCAAAGCTTTACCCGGTACTGTGCTTGGGTTCCAACTGCCGAAATCTCTGTTAAGACTTACTCCAGCCCATCTACACCCTCCCAGTTACTGAAGCCCTCCCCAGCCCATCCCCCACCAAACGGCCATACACAGACACAGACCGTGCAAGTCTGCCCAGTACTGGCCTTAGTTCAATATTTAATCTTATTTTCTGATTCTAGATCCTCTGTGTTCATCCCACGCTTCTTTGAACTCAGCCACGGTTTTACTCTCCACCACCTCTCTCGGGTGATGCAAAAAGCAAGCAAAGAAGTAAAGCTGCAATATCTGAATATCCTTCTTTTAAAAAAAGCTATTACAGGGTGTTACATGATTTGAATTTTGGTGTAAGCCTAATTCAGAAGGCCTCAATCATTGGATAGAGCCAAAAAGAGGTGTCAGGAGTCCATGTTTCTTCATAAGAAGATAGGGAATGGGCAGAGAACGACACAGGGACAAATTTTTCCCGTCCCCACGAGATCTCTCTATCCCCGTCCCATCCCTGTGAGCTCTGTCCCTGTCCCTGCCCAATTCCTGCAAGCTCTGTCCTCATCTGCACAAGTCTCAATCACTTTAAAATCTTAAGTAGCAACATTCTAGAGCTCAGATTCTGATATCATAATGCCTCATTCCACCAATGCCTAAGCTCCGTCCTCATCTGCACAAGCCTCAAACACTTTAAAATCCTAATTAGCAACATTCTAGAGCTCAGATTGTGATGTCATAATGCCTCATTCCACCAATGCCTAAGCTCCGCCTCATCTGCACAATCCTCAATCACTTTAGAATCATAAGTAGCAACATTCTAGAGCTCAGATTGTGATGTCATAATGCCTCATTCTACCAATGCCTAAGCTCCGACCTCATCTGCACAAGCCTCAAATATTTAAAATCATAAGTAGCAATATTCTAGAGCTTAGATTGTGATGTCATAATACCTCATTCCACCAATGCCTAAGCTCCGTCCTCATCTGCACAAGCCTCAAACACTTTAAAATCCTAAGTAGCAACATTCTAGAGCTCAGATTGTGATGTCATAATGCCTCATTCCACTAATGCCTAAGCTCCGTTTTCATCTGCACAAGCCTCAAACACTTTAAAATCATAAATAGCAACATTCTAGTGCTCAGATTGTGATGTCATAATGCCTCATCCCACCAATGCCTAAGCTCCGTCCTCATCTGCACAAGCCTCAAACACTTTAAAATCCTAATTAGCAACATTCTAGAGCTCAGATTGTGATGTCATAATGCCTCATTCCACCAATGTCTAAGCTCCGCCTCATCTGCACAAGCCTCAAACACTTTAAAATCCTAATTAGCAACATTCTAGAGCTCAGATTGTGATGTCATAATGCCTCATTCCACCAATGCCTAAGCTCCGCCTCATCTGCACAATCCTCAATCACTTTAGAATCATAAGTAGCAACATTCTAGAGCTCAGATTGTGATGTCATAATGCCTCATTCCACCAATGCCTAAGCTTCGTCCTCATCTGCACAAGCCTCAAACACTTTCAAATCATAAGTATTCGAGGCTTGTGTGGTTAAAGCAGAGCTTGCAGGAATGGGGCAGGGATATTGTCATTCTCTAGGATGGGGCTTGATATACTGCCTTTCTGTGGTTACAATTAAAATAGTTTACTTATTAGGAGCATTCAATAATTATTTACCTGAGTATGAAAGAAAGTAGTAAGCGTGTAGAAACAAGTCTGTGCATGTTGTCACATGTCTCAAGGTTACTCATCCAAGAGACAGGATGTCAGGAGAGTCCTCTTGTGAATCAAGCACGAAACTGATAGATTTGGAGCATTGTTCAGTGATAAAATTTCTCACAAAAGAAGGGAAAAAAGTCAAAGGAGATTCATGAATGCATGACTGCAGATTATGGTGAGTCTGCCCCATCATCCTACAAAGTAAATTTTGGAACAAGTTGTTTAAGTGGGGTAGAGAGTCCATTACAGATGACCTTCATACTGGGTGGCCTGTGGAAGCAACTTCCACAGAAATGTGCAAGAAAGTTGAGGGTTTAATTTTATCAGACAGACAAATTAAGGTTTCCCAAATAGCTGAAGAAATAGGCATCTCAGCAGGTACACTTTGGAAAATAATTCATGAAAAGTTGGGCATGTCCAAAGTTAGTGCAAGATGGGTTCCAAGAATGCTGACGCCATGTCAGAAGGCCACGAGGCTCCAGTGCTGTCCAGGGAACTTGGAAATGCTCCCTGAAGACCAAGTGAAATGTTTTCGTCATTTTTGGTCACTGGAGTTGAGACTTGGCTTTATCACAGAGATCTTGAGTCCAAAATGGAGTCAATGCAGTGGAAGCAGAAGTCATCCCCCACCCCTAAAAAAAGTTCAAGGCAGAAAAATCTGCCGGCAAAGTCATGGCAACTGTCTTCTGGGATGATGAAGGACTCAGAGAATAGTTAAGCTCTGGAATGCGTTGCCAGAGGATGTGGTAAGAGCGGATAGTGTAGCTGGTTTTAAGAAAGGTTTGGACAAGTTCCTGGAGGAAAAGTCCATAGTCTGTTATTGAGGAAGACATGGGGGAAGCCACTGCTTGCCTTCGATCGGTAGCATGGAATGTTGCTACTCTCTGGGATTCTAGAATCTTGATACTCTTTGTGGATTCTGCATGGAATGTTGCTACTCTTTGGGTTTTGGCCAGGTACTGGTGACCTGGATTAGCCACCGTGAGAACGGGCTACTGGGCTTGATGGACCTTTGGTCTGACCCAGTAAGGCTATTCTTATGTTCTTATGACTTTTACTTCTGGAGTTCATGCCACACAAGACAACCATAACCGAGGAGAGTTATGCCAACATGATGATCACGGTTCATAGACAACGGCGCGAAAGACAAAAGTGCGCGCCGACAATTGAGCGCAGCGCACGCCGCTGCACCACTCTAAATTACAGTTTTTAGGGGCTCCGATGAGGGGTTTTGTTGGGGAACCCCCCCCCAGTTTACTTAATAGACATCGCGCCGGCGTTATGGGGGGTTTGGGGGGTTGTAACCCTCCACATTTTACTGTAAACTGAACTTTTTCCCTAAAAACAGGGAAAAAGTGAAGTTTTCAGTAAAATGTGGGGGGTTACAACCCCCCACATCGCCCCCACAACGTGGCGCAACCTCTATTAAGTAAAGTGGGGGGTTCCCCCCCACGCCCCCCCGTCGGAGCGCTAAAAACAGTAATTTAGAGCGGTGCGGCGGCGCGCGCTGCGCTCAATTGTCTGGGCGCGCCTTTGTCCCAGTGCGCTTTTGACCTGACACCGATGATCACTTTGTGGGAGTCAATCAAAGCGAAAAGATGAGGAAAACTCACCGCACGCGTGCTGCTTCTTCACAACATTGCGCCGGTGCGCACATCACGACAATCACAGGCTGCCATGTGGGTTTCAGCAGCTGAATCTTCCACCCCGACTCCCTCGGATTATTTTCTGTTCCAGGTTTTGAAGAAATCTCTCCGTGGACAGCGGTTTTCAAGTGGTGAAGACATCAAGGAAGCTGTGATGTCCTGGTTTGAAGGTAAAGCGGAAGAATTCTTTTCAAAGGGGTTAAAGTCATCGCACGAAAAGTAGATGAAGTGTATGGAGCTACCTAATCCAATCTAAATCGACTTGGTTCACAAAAATCAATAACTGAAGTGAAAGAAGTTAGATTAGAGAGAAAATAACTTCTTCTTTTTTTTATAATTCTTTATTCATTTTCACAAATTACATTAATATTTTCATTCACAGTAACAATAAATACATCACTTATAAACAATCATTGGTATATTACATATATTCTTATCCCTATCCCTCGCCCATCCCCCCCAACCATATACTCCATTATTGTATGATATATGTAATAATAAAATACCCCCCTCCCTACTTCATAAACTAATAAACATAAGGGAAATAATTTTACTTAATCCTGACAATATTTTGTTAATGGTTTCCATACATCCTGAAATTTCTTAAAATATCCCTTTTGTAACGCAGTAAATCTTTCCATTTTATAGATATGGCATAAAGAATTCCACCAAAAGTTATAATTTAATCTCCTCCAGTCTTTCCAATTATATGTGATAACTTCTTAATGAAGACCCTCATCCGACAAAGAGAAGATAGAAAATTGTTCTAAGGAAAATTAGTTAAGAACTGTTGAAATAACAATGTTTTCATAGATTTACGGAGAGGAGAGAAGAGTTCCAACACAAGTTATCAGGGGAAAAGTAAAAAAAAAAATTTTTTTTTTAATCTTCTTTCCTACTGAAGTAGATAAATTATTGATTGCCCCTTATATTATATACAGGTACTTCTTTTGTATTAGAGAATGACACAGGGACACATCTTTCTCCGTCCCCACAGGAACTCAATTTTCCCATCCCGTCCCTGTGAGTTGAGCTCTGCTTTAACCGCACAAGCCTCGAACACTTATGATTTTAAGATGAGAACCGAACGTGCAGGAATGGGGCAGGGACAGGATGGGAAAATGAGTTCCTGCGGGGATGGGGGGAAAAAATTTGTCTCTGTGTCATTCTCTATTTTGTAGCTGGGGCAACGGAGGTTAAGGGCTCCTTTTACTAAGCTGCGCTAGCGGTTTTAAAGCGCGCGCGACCGATGCTAACGCCGCCATTGAGCTGGGGTTGCTTCTTGGCACGTAGCGCGGGGGGGGCAGCGAGCGCTAAAAACGCTAGCGCAGCTTAGTAAAAGGAGCCCTAAGTGATTTGCCCAGAGGCGCACGGAGCCGCAGTGGGAATTGAACCCAATTTCATTTGGGGCTTAGGCTGCCACACTAACCACGAGGCTTCTCCGCTACTCATTCCCATTAGGCCACAGAGCCTCTCAGCAAGGTAGGATGTACTCATGGAGCCAGAGTTTGGAGGAGACCTTAGAACCACATTCACTGGTATTCCTTCGCTAAAGGTTATTAACACAAGACGGCAATTTATTTTCTCGGTTACCGCACCACAGACTTGGAACGCCCTTCCAATTTATTTAAGAGAAGAACAAGATCTGGGAAAATTCAAAAGTAATTTAAAAACATTTCTCTTTAAAGATGCCTTTGGTAACTAATTTAATAATCCTCAGGCCAAGCTATTTTTACTGTATTATATTATATCTTTTATTTGTTTCCCTCTTGTACTTTTCCCTTTTTTGTTCTGCTTTCCTATATTGATTTGTATTTCGCATCCCTTTTTTCCTTGTGTCAGGAGTATGATAAGTTCATCTTTAATCCCAATCTTATTATTTAAAGTTTTGTATTGTATTGTTTCCCACCAAATGTCATTTTAAACTATTCATCGCTTAGAAATATGATTAAGCGATTAATCAAAAAAAAAACATTAAACTTGAAACTTGAAATTGCACGTTCCAGGTCTACAGATGCCAACAAATTGTTCAAAAACCCTTTGTCTGTCAGGGGCAAAAATCTCTCTTGTGTTTCTTTTGCACACACCATGACAGTAATGAACTTTACTCCTAAGCAGGGTTTGTGGAATATGATCTCAGGCTCTCCAATTTAATTTTTAATTTAAATTTAATTTAATTCTTTTATACAGCTAATAACCATGAGGTTTCTAAGCGGTTTACAAAAATGATGCATTAAAAGATACAATAATAAAAATAAATAAGATAGGTACTTGGAAATTCCCTAACTGTCCCAAAGGCTCACAATCTAACTAAAGTACCTGAAGAAACAATTTATGAAAAGTAAAGATAAAAATATAAAGACAGAGGTAGAGATAGAGATAGAAATGAATATTCCAACAAGATGGCGGCCAGTTAGGTCATCTTCTGTTCTGTCTCCCTTGTCCTGCTGTACTGGAAACACTGGAAACAGTGCCGCCAGATGAAATTTGTAGGGCAGCCATATGGTCTACTCCAAGGATGTCCAATCTTTTGACTTCCCTGGGCTGCACTGGCCGAAAAAAATGTTTCTGGGGCCGCACAAATGCGCAAACGCTGCAGCAAGACAGAGGAGGGAGCCAGCAAGACGGTAAACACCCGGGGACAACAGAGGAAAACACTTCATCGCCCTCGACCGGGACCACACAAAATACTTCACGGGGCCGCAGGTTGTACACCCCTGGTCTACTCCATACCTTGCGAATACTTATGGGGAATCTAGGAGACACCTAAAAACATATCTGTTCCTAAAATACTTAGGCAGCTGCACTGAACAATCCTTGCTCACAATAACTGACCGCTAAATCTGAACTCTGTTAGTACTACTCAATCTATAACTTTATAATCATTGTAAACCGCGTAGAACTTCACGGTCCTGCGGTATATACACTGTTATTATTATTTTCCAAATTTTACAGAGTGGACATAACCTCACAAACGGAAGGGGCTTTCAAGTTTAATAATAATTTGTTATCCCGCCTTTTCAAATTACAAAGCGGCTAATAATTTTAAAAAAACAAACAAACTAACAGAAAACGGGGAAATACAGACATATTAAAAATTAATTTCGGGTCCTCTGTGCCAGGTGCATTCTCATCTGCCCCACTCTAGACACAAGGGACTGCTCTGGTATATCCCATCCTTAAGGAATCGTATGCTGTTTGCACAGGAAGACAGGATTAGGTTCTTACCTCGATAATCCTCTTTCCTGTGGAACAGCATACGATTCCTTACACCCTGCCCTGTCAGATGTCTGTTATGCCTGCGTTGACTTGTAGGTTAGGAAGAGTATCCAGCATCTTGGCTTCTAGACTTTATAACAGGGGTGTCCAACCTCAGCCCTCACCAGGCCGGGTATTCAGGATTTTCCAAATGAATATGAATGAAATCTCTGCCCCCTTCCACACCTCTCTTGAAATGTTCACTGCCGCGAGCAGCTTCGTCCACCTCGGCTCCCTTCTGATGTCACTTCCTGGTCGCAGCAGGGAAGAGCAGGGGTGTTCAGCAAAGCGATGACGGGCACCAACCTCTCTAGCTATGCCACTGGCTGGGACCAAAAAGGATGACGGGGTCAATATGAAGTAAGAAGATGTGCTAAATATTCATTGTGCTTCTATATTCCCTGTTCCTGTGTTATGGCCATGTGGAAGTAATAAAGATATTATTTTTTTAAAAAAAAGAGAGAAAGGAAACTAGTTATAATTTGCTAATAACACGGTTGCATGTTCATATCTAAGAGCATGGCTGCCGTATTCTGAACAACTTCAAAAATCTGTAATGGCATTATAGATAAATTCAAAATACCATTATAGAAATTAGTGCTCGTAACTGATCCAATGGAGTGGATTATGTGCAGAGCAGTGGCATATCCAAACTTAGAAGCCTGTTGTATACCTGCAGGCTGTGCGGTACTTAACAGACATTAATCCATTAGCATGCCTTAGTAAAAGGAGCCCTTAATGTTTTGGGAGGTCCTAAGGTTAACCTAGTGGGGGAGGGGGCACTAGGCATACGGATCTGAGCTACACTAGTTTATTCTTTTTGGGGGGAGGGAGGGATGAATTTATTAACTGCCTTAGTGACATGGATTGGCCACCTTGAGAACGGGCTACTGGGCTTGATGGACCATTGGTTTGACCCAGTAAGGCTATATGTTCTTATGGATGCCTGGAATGCGCTCCCAAGAGAGGTGGTGGAGAGGAAAACGGTGACGGAGTTCAAAGAAGCGTGGGATGAACACAGAGGATCTAGAATCAGAAAATAATAGTAAATATTGAAGAACTAAGGCCAGTACTGGGCAGACTTGCAAGGTCTGTGTCTGTATATGGCCGTTTGGCGGAGGTTGGGCTGGGGAGGGCTACAATGGCTGGGAGGGTGTAGACGGGCTCATACTGATGTCCATTACTTAAAGTATTTTCTCATTTCCAAACATTTCCCCCCAGGAGAATAAGAGTGTTAGCCAATTCCATTTTTTGGGATTTTTAAACTGGAAGTGATTGCCATGGAACCAGGACTGCATGGAAGTTGCCACCACTTGCTTATCTTTGTGGCAGTCAGGCCTTCAGAGTTGTGGCGTGAGCTTGGCGCAAACACAGGAGAAAAACTTTCAGGGCAGGAGCCGAGACTGTCACGGGTGTGGCGCCGAAGGGCCTTTTCAGTGTTTGGATGTTGCAGCAGGGGACTGAGAGCTGCAGGTGCCAATTTCTAAAATAAATAAAAAGAATAGAGCCCCCCCCCCAAGAGCCCAGATTAAAGGGGGAGGGGGAGGCCCCTTCACACACCAGTGAATCGTACGTGTGATTCTTTGCAGTGACAGAAGATGAACTCTGTGCTATCTGCACAAAATAAAAAAAGACCACTCATACAATAGGAGCCCAGAGGGAGGAAGGAAGGAAGGGACTGTCATTCGGCTCTGGTGCTCCCAGAGTCAAAGGATGGAAACACAGACAAATGAAGGCGGTAAAGACCATATGGCCTAACTAGTCTGCCTAACCATGCCATCTGCTCTCCCTTCCTGTCCCTTAGAGATCCAATGTACCTGTCCCAAGCTGTCTTGAATGCCCACAATCCACCAATAATCTGCCCCTGGCCAGGCCCACTTTTCAAATTCACGCACTGCAACCGGCACATAGGGCTAGATTCACTAAGCAAACCGATCGTGTGCCGATCGGTTTGCGACCCCTTAACGAGCAAATTTCCCTCCGGCCTGATTCACTTAACCTCTCCTGCGATCCGCTTCGAATCCGTGTATGCAAATTGGACAGCGATGCGACTCACTACACAAAATTTCACTTCCGACGGGGCTGGCCGATCAACGGAAGAAGCGACTGCTGGGGAGCAGTCAGAAACGCCTTTCCGACTTTCCTGTTCTATTGAAGCCCTGCTCTCTGCCCTGTTAGCCCCGATCTCCTGCAGCCCTGATCTGCCTGCCTCGATCTGCCTGCCCTGGCTCTCGTGGTCCTGCACCCCTGGGCTTGCCTGCCTGACATGTCCTTGCTGCTCCCCCTGGCTCTGCCGCCTTCCCTTCAGTGCGAGCCCGCGGGTTTAAAGCGGGGCTACATGCCGCAGTGCAGCTCCGCTTTAAACCCATGGGCTCGCACTGAAGGGAAGAGACTGCCGCCACTTGCCTGCCTGCCCTGAACCCACGGGCTCACACTGAAGGGAAGAGGCTGCCCGCCACCTTCCTGCCTGCCTGCCCTGAACCCACAGGCTCGCACTGAAGGGAAAGGCTGCCGCCACCTGCCTGCCTGCCCCGAACCCACGGGCTCGCACTGAAGGGAAGAGGCTGCCTGCCTGCCTGCCCTGAACCCACGGGCTCGCACTGAAGGGAAGAGGCTGCTGTCACCTGCCTGCCTGCCTGCCCTGAATCCACGGGCTCGCACTGAAGGGAAGAGGCTGCCGCCGCCTGAGTGCCTGCCCCGAACCCACGGGCTTACACTGAAGGGAAGAGACTGCCGCCGCCTTCCTGCCTGCCCCAAACCCACGGGCTCGCACTGAAGGGAAGAGGCTGCCGCCGCCTGCCTGCCTGCCCCGAACCCACGGGCTCGCACTGAAGAGAAGAGCTGCCACCGCCTGCCTGCCCTGAACCCACGGGCTCACACTGAAGGGAAGAGCCTGCCGCCTCCTGCCTGCCTGCCCCGAACCCACGGGCTCGCACTGAAGGGAAGAGGCTGCCGCCGCCTGCCTGCCTGACTGCTTGTGCAAGCCCGTTCGTGTAACCTGAAGCGGGTTAAACCCACGGGCTGCAAAAGTTTAAAGTTTAAAAAAAAAAAAAGTCCCAGCTAGGATGGGTCTGGGCGGTCTGCGCATGCGTGAGCCGTGCAGGCAAACGGGGGCGTTCCTCCGATCGCCCTCATCTGCTTGTTCGCGTTTGCTGAATTCGTCAGACCTGCCCAGATCGGGCCTGGATCAGGCAGGTTAGTGAACCCAGCCCATACTTTTTATAGAATCGTGCCTTCTGAGTTGTGCATTTCACTTTTAATTAGTGCCAATTAGCATAAATTATGGGGCATTATCTGCGCCATTTGGGCCAATCAATTAAGTTGTGCCCACACATCAGCTACACACACCGCTGTGCACGCAAACCTTAGGCGCCATATACAGAACTTGGAGGAAAGGGTGCATTATTGACAACATTTTATTTATTCATTCATTTTTAGTATTTATAGACTACTGATAGCCTAATGGTTTACATTCAGGTACTCAGGTACTTCTCCCTATCTGTTCCGGTGGGCTCACAATCTGATGAACTGTACCCGGGTCAAAGGAATTTTAAGTGTCTTGCCCAGGGTCACAAAAAGCGAGATGGCATGAAAAAAAGATTTTTAAAAGAATGGAGTCGGTCCAGAGGAAGGCTACGAAAATGGTGCGTGGTCTTCGTCATGAGGCGTATGGGGACAGACTTAAAGATCTCAATCTGTATACTTTGGAGGAAAGGCGGGAGAGAGGAGAAATGATAGAGACGTTTAAATACCTACATGGCAAAAATGCACATGAGTCAAATCTCCTTCATTTGAAAGGAATCTCTGAAATGAGAGGGCATAGGATGAAGTTCAGAGGTGACAGGCTCCGGAGTAATCTAAGGAAATACTTTTTTACAGAAAGGGTGGTAGATGCATGGAACAGTCTCCCGGAAGAGGTGGTGGAGACAGAGACTGTGTCTGATTTCTAGAAAGCCTGGGCTAGGCACGTGGGATCTCTCAGAGAGAGGAAGAGATAATGGTTACTGCGGATGGGCAGGCTGGATGGGCCATTTGGCCTTTATCTGCCATCATGTTTCTCTGTTTCTAAAAATGAAAAATAAAATAAAAAATCCCCAAAATGACATGGGAAACCAAACGAAATGAAAACTTGCGAACCCCTGAGAGACACAATGAAATGAGGATCACCATGTTTCCTACATCCAGGCAGCATCGGATCTCAGTCAGCACTGCAGTTTTATCAAAGAATAGTTAAGGTCTGGAACTCATTGCCAGGGGATGTGGTAACAGGGGTAAGCATAGCCGATTTTAAAAAAGGTTTGGACAAGTTCCTGGTGGAAAAGTCCATACTCTGCTATTGAGACAGACATAGGGGAAGCCACTGCTTGCCCTGGGATTGGTAGCATAGAATGTTGCTACTCTTTGACATTCTGGAATCTTGTTACTCTTAGGGATTCCAGAATCTTGCTGCTATTTGGGTTTCTGCCAGATACTGTTACCTGGATTGGTCACTATTGGAAATAGATACTGGTCTAGATGGACCATTATGACCATAACCAGTTTGGCTAGTCTTGTATTCTTATGTTAAGTTTTCTACAGTTGGTCTATTCAATGCCAGGATGGTACAAGGTCATCTGCAAGAATAAAGAGTCACCTATCACATAGTAGCCATCACCAACCCACAGACAAATGGCCATGTTCAAGCCACATTTTAAAAATTAAATCCTTTTATTTTATTCCTGTGTGACTGATAAAACTTGACTAAATTCATAGAAAGAAGCCATGAGGTGGAGGAAGGAATGGTGTAGTGGTTACAGCAGCAGTCACAGCACCCTGAGGTTGTGGGTTCAAATCCCATGCTGCTCTTTGTGACCCTGGGCAAGTCACTTAATCCCTCCACTGCCCCAGGTATATTAGACAGAGTGTGAGCTCACCAGGACAGGCAGGGAAAAATGCTTGAGTACCTGAATGTAAAGTACTTAGGCTATAAGTCAGTGGTCTCAAACTCGCGGCCCGGGGGCCACATGCCGCCAGGTATTATTTTGAGGCCCTCGGTATGTTTATCAAGTTTCAAGTTTATTAAAATTTTGATATAACCGCAATATCAAATATTTTCAATGCGTATAACAATAAAAAAATTTGGGGGAGGACAAAATAAAACAGTTTAAGCAGGTAAACATACAATCGATGTACACAATTAATTAGTGATACATAGGGAAAAAGGAGTGAACTACAATTGTTAAAGAAAGTAGAAGAACATTTAAGGAAAAATAACATCAGGAGGGTAATTGAAAATGTTTTACAAATAAAGCAAGGTCTAAAAGTGAAAGGGAGAAGTTGTGACCTATAAAACAGTTTCTTGATCATATGTCTCTTTAACTATAAATAACAATATTATTATTAAGACTTAGCCAAAAGGAAAGATTTATAAACTACTAGCTGATGCCCCGGCGTTGCACGGGTATTTAATTATAGCAATAACACTGTAAATGGATTCAAATAAAGATACTTTATAGTGGTGAATGAAAATATTTTTTTACAGCTTTATAAAAAGTACAATAATCAAATTATAATGTGAAATATTTGACAAAATGAATACAACATTTTTAGTTTCACCTCCAGGAGCAAGAACATATACATTCTTGGGTGAACCCACCCTTCCCACGTCTGCAGGTGGGCTGCGAGACCCCCAGAATATATCACCCCAGGTAGTGAGGGATCTGCATACCAAGTTTCGTTCAAATCGGTCCCACAGGTTCTTACATTTTTTCCATTGACTTGAATGGGTGAAATCTGATTTTCTGTGTGTAGCTCCGCCCACGTGTGCAGGTGGGCCGTGAGACCCCCAGAACATATCACCCCAGGTAGTGAGGGATCTGCATACCAATTTACGTTCAAAACGGTCCCACAGCTTTTTACATTTTTTCCATTGACTTGAATGGGCGAAATCTGATTTTCTGTTTGTAGCTCTGCCCATGTGTGCAGGTGGGCTGCGAGACCCCCAGAACATATCACCCCCGGTAGTGAGGGATCTGCATACCAATTTTCGTTCAAATCGGTCTCACAGCTTTTTACATTTTTTCCATTGACTTGAATGGGTGAAATCTGATTTTCTGTTTGTAGTTCCGCCCACGTGTGCAGGTGGGCCGCGAGACCCCCAGAACATATCACCCCAGGTAGTGAGGGATCTGCATACCAAGTTTCGTTCAAATCGGTCAAGCCGTTTTTGAATTAATGTGAGAATGGCATCTTTTTACATTTTTTCCATTGACATGAATGGGTGAAATCTGATTTTCTGTTTGTAGCTCCGCCCACGTGTGTAGTTGGGCCGCGAGACCCCCAGAACATATCATCCCAGGTTGTGAGGGATCTGCATACCAAGTTTCGTTCAAATCGGTCAAGCCATTTTTGCGTGATCGCGGCACATACACACACACACACATACATACACACATACCTCCGATTTTATATATATATAGATAAAGAGTTTTACCTCATGAAAAATTGTCATTTTTCTGAGGCCCAACAAGTACCTACAATTTCAAAATGTGGCCCGGCAAAGGGTTCGAGTTTGAGACCACTGCTATAAGTGGTCTATCATGATATTTTGATTCGTATGTTGGCTGATATAGGTCTAAATCATGTGGTCATGGATTGGTTTAGCAAATTTCTTTCACAACGCTCCTATGAGGTATGTTTAGAGGGTGAGGTTTCATTTTCCTGGACACCCAAATGTGGGGTAACACAGGGCTCCCCTTTGTCACCTATTTTGTTTTACATGTATATGACCTCATTGAAAAATTTTCGCCTTTCGTCTGTATAGACCATATTTACTTATGCAGATGATATTTTCGTCTTATTAGAAGTTAGTCATGATCTTGGTGACCTGGTTACAGGCATAGACATCTGCATCTCCAAGTTTCAGAGATGGGCAAACGTTCTTCTAATAAATCTTGGTTATGGGAAATGGAAGTGTTGTTCCATAAACAAATTCCTATACACAGAAGTTACGTCAGTCAGCCAAAGCTGTAATATAATAAATCTTCTACATGATGATACATCAGTTAAAATTGAGGATCAAAATATTTGTCTGAAAATGAAGTGGGGGGGGGGGCAAGGGTAGGAGGAGTTCCTAGATTTCAAATCATGTGCTGCCCTCTTCATCCTACCGGGATCATGTGGTCCATAACCCCAACCGAAGAAACCCAAAAAACACTGTGGAGTGACGGTGTTCCTGAAATGGACTTTATTGAAAATATCAAAGTTCCAAAGATGCAACAAAATAATCCACATGAAGATAAAATAATCCACATAAAAAACCTAAAGGACCTAGTCCGCTGAAAGCGTAAGACCCAACACGATCCGTGTTTCGACAAAAAAGTCTTCTTCAGGGGTCCCTGAGAGTCCTTTGGTAGTAGATACGTGGAAAAACTGATTTGTGGAGACCCGTGGAAAAAACGCTGCTTGAAACCAGCAGCCTCCCTAAATTGGGTTATTAGTCTGCAGCAGAAGAAGTGGCCAGGGAGATCAGGGAGGGGCTGAATTTAGCAATCTGGATGTAGCTCATGCATTTCTCAGTGATGCAAGGCAAGTTGCATTCAGGTATTTTCCTGCCCCCAGAGGGCTTACAAATTGCGATTAAGAGAAACTGAATCATCTAAAGTCAACAGCGATCAAGGAAGCTAGAGGATATTTTTATGTTCTCGGAATTTCTGATGATTAATCACGTAACATTACCTCGCTTGGCTTAATCTACCCATCTTTAATCTTCTGTTTCCCAGATACAGCACGGAATGTCAGAACAGAACTCAATGAAAAATGGCAGAGCCGACAAATATCCAGCTTGCTGGAAAGATTGAATATAGTGTATATTATTAGTAGGTGAGAATAGCATAGGAGTTAGGATGCTTCTATTATTGTGAAACCATCTGCTCTTATCATTACTTGAATGTATGGCGGTGCAGTGTTGGGGAGGGACATGAGGTTAGACCTGTGGAATGCAGAGCGGAGCATGGTACCGGGGCTCTTTAGCAGAGCAAAACTTGACTCACAGCCTGTATGTATCAGACTAATTAATAATGTGTAGGAGCCGGGATGGGAGATGGGTTAATTCCAGCCTTCTTTTTAACCTGGTAGATTCCTACTCCTTGGGCTTTCAGTCCAACTAGAAGCTGCCCCCAGGCTGACACCAAGAGCTTGACTCCATCTTAATCCCTCTCCTCTTCCAGCTTGTCACAAAAACTGAAGTAACAGTCATTCAGGAGATACGAACAGATCGTGACTACCTCTGGGACCTAGGATAAGCACACGCAGTCTGCCAGCTGTTGGGCAAGAGCTAAGGTGTTCTCACTCACTTTCTGGGACTCTGAAAACTGCCTATACAACATCCTCGGCCTCTCCCAGTCAAACGGGCAACAGCTAGGTCTAGAAGTCCGGCCTCAGTCCCTTAACAGGGTAATTCAAAGCCAGTCAGGCTGGCCCGATTCACAATGCCTTTTATTAAGAAAGTCCGATACAACACAAACTCCTGAAGTGCTTATCATGAAATTCCATGCTGACCAATATTGTGTCTCTATGAATGGCCTGCTAAGTGTTATAATGATGCCCTAGGATCTGTATTGAAGTATAAGGGAGAGTGGGTATTCTAACTGGCTCCTCCCCCTGGGAAAGCCAATGGGAAGAGTTGGTTAGATGTATCAAATCATCTTTGTCTCGACTTTTATGCCCTATTGACAAGTGGGGCCACAAGGATTCAGAGCTGGTAAGGTCCTGACTGCTGAACAAGGCCTTGAACAAAGTTAAAATGAGGGATTACATGTTTTGCTTGAGAGATTCATTAGAGATCTATGACCAGTGTGGCATTGGATTGGGGGAGGAAGAGGATGTCCAGCCTATAAGATTTTTGCTGGTACCAAATGACCTGTGGTGAAATTATCCCAGTGGAGAGGATATACTGAAAGCATATGTCCAGTGTACTGTACTGGGGAAGAGGATATACAGTAAGGTGAAAATTATATAAAGACATTTTCACATGTACAGTATGTGGCCATATAGGTGTGTAAATGGCCATTTTAAAAACATTGAACGGTATAAAAAAGTACGCACTTTGACAGGATGGTGGAGACGTTGCCAGTCATATACAGGAGCAATTTTTGGTGGAGCTCAAATGGAATTTGTACATACGATGCATAGAATATAAAATATAATAAATAGGTTATGTGCTGACTTGAATAATTTACATGTAGATAATTACACCTGCTCTCAAGCACGTATAAATGTTCATACCTGCAATATAGGTACAATTTCTACCACCAATGCTATAATTTTGTGCTTCCAATTAGGTATGCGGTAGGTGCCTACTTTCCATTATACAATACTAGTGTAACTGGGTGTTAACATTAGAAACATGGAAAAATGAAGGCAGATAAAGACTATATGGCCTGCCCATCCATGCCCCGTAACTTTTATTTTTTTCATTAGCTAATGTATAACCCACAACCCCAGGTTGCTGAGGCTGTAGATTTAACCACTGTGCCACACTCACCCCCTCTCATGTGCTACACTACTACTACTATGAATTATTTCTATAGCGCTACCAGACGCACACAGCGCTGCATAGAGTCACAAAGAAGAAGGAAACAGTCCCTGCTCAAAAGAGCTTACAATCTAAACAGGCAAGACTGACAAACAGATGCCATGGATACAGTTAAGGGGAACGGTTAATCAGCTGGCTGGGTTGGAGGGCAGAGGGGAGTACAGGACAATGAAGCCACTGTGACATCACTGATGAGGTTGGCTCTAATTGGTGGAATGAGGCATTATGACATCACAGTCTCAGCTCTGCTTCCCAAAGAGTGAAACTCATCACACCACTACTATGAATTATTTCTGTAGCACTTCCAGATGTGCGCAGCACTGTACAGAAGCACAGAGAAGACAGTACCTGCTCGAAAGAGCTTACAATCTAAACAGCCAGGACAGACAAACAGGATGTTGTGGATGCAGTTAAGGGGAACAATTAATCAGCTGGCTGGGATGGATGGCAGAGGAGTAGGGTTAAGGATTGAAGGCTATATCAAAAAGGTGGGTTTTCAGTCTGCTTTTAAACAAGGGAAGGGGATTGACGGACAAACTCGGGTAATTTATTCTAGGCATAGGGGGAAGCTAGATGAAAGGAACGAAGTCTGGAATTAGCAGTGGAGAAGAGTAACGCTAAGAGTGGCTGATCTGAGGAACGGAGTTCTCCGGGAGGTGTATAAGGAGAGAGAAGCAAGGAGAGAGAGCAATAAGATCTTCAACTGTATGCGTTGGCAGATAGGGAGCCAGTGAAGGGACTTAAGGAGAGGGATGACATGAGCGTAGCGAGGTTGGCAGAAGATGAGTCGCGCAGCAGAGTCACTACAACTTTTGTAAGCTAATTAATACACATTGAGGATGCTTTTAACTTGTATAAATCAGATTGCACACATTAGTGACACTTTAACTCCCCCCATGCCTCTCCTTTTAAAAAGCCGTGGTAGCAGCTGCCCTGCAGCAAACGCTCTGACGCCCATTAAATCCCTAAGGGCGACAAAGCGATTACGGCAGCAGCAGCTGCTGATACCAAGGCTTTGTAAAAGGAGCCCTAAGAATGTTATGAGTTTCTAAGGCATTAGCCTACCTTTGTCCCATTCACCCCTGAGTTAACTGGATCTGGTTTAATCAATTCTATTTAGGGTTTGTTTGTTTTTTTAATGTACAGCCCTAACATAAGAATTGCTGCTGCTGGGGCAGACCAGTGGTCCATCGTGCCTGGCAGTCTGCTCACGCGGCAGCCCTCTGGTCAAAGACCGGTGCCCTAACTGAGACTAGCCCTATCAGCGTACGTTCTTGTTCAGCAGGAACTTGTCTAACTTTGTCTTGAATCCCTGGAGGGTGTTTTCCCCTATGACAGACTCCAGAAGAGCGTTCCAGTTTTCCACCACTCTCCAACGGTAACCCACAGTCTCAATTGCTTTATTAAGAGTTGGGAGCTGGGGGGTTTTCTATTGTATTTATCAATTTGACCCCTCTCTTTTGAGTAGGCTAGATTTTTTGAACTTTGTAAGACTGACGGCTGGATTCCCAAAACTTTAGCGCCTGTCGCTAAACTGTTTTCCAACAGTTTAGCCTGCACGCATTTCAGCGGCGGATTATCCAAATGGATTATCTCTGTCTTTAGCGAGCTTTCTAGCAGTCTCCGACAATGACATGCAAATGGGCTCTTCAACATTAGAAACATTAGTTAGAGTGGGAGCCCGTCGGGACAGTTAGGAAAAATGTTTGAGTATCTGAATAATTTGGACTCGACTCGACACATGCAAATTTGGCGAATCTTCGCTACTGTCCGCCGACCTCATATGCATGCGCAATTTTTTGAGAATGACTCACACTTTTGAATTCGCTACAATAACGCCTGTGACAGCGCCCTGTCGGTTTTGTGAGAATCCTGGCCTGAATTCCTGAAACTGAGCCGTAGAGCCTGAGAATTCTTTTCCATTCTGTGCACTGTGAAAAAAAAGGAAAGGGCATTCCATGAGACTTACTAATAAGAAGTAATTTACCCGTTTTTAGTTGCAGGGCTGTGATTACTCCCAAAGAGAATCTTGTGCCAGCTACAGAGGCATCAACGTTTGGCATCTGAGAAATTGTTTTATCAAGAGATGGTGTAGTACAATTTACATACAAACAACCCAAGTGGTCTGAATAACAATTACTCATACAAGAGGCTATATCCCACTAAATGCAAGAAATACAAGCAAAAATTATTTATTAATCCAGGAAAAGGCCTCAGAATTGGAGCCTACGCAAAGTCCTATCATGGACTAGACTGTCAGCGTAGTATTACCACTCCATGCTCCAATCATAGGCCAGAAAAACCTGGAACTTGTAGAATCTCTTAATTTATTATTCTTTTTAATTATTTTTTTTTAATATTTTTAATTTTATAATATAGGTTTAAACCTTAAAGTCTATACTTAAAACTACAAGTTCCAGGTTTTTCTGGCCTATGATTGGAGCATGGAGTGGAAATATTACGCTGACAGTCTAGTCCATGATAGGACTTTGCATAGGCTCCAATTCTGAGGCCTTTTCCTGGATTAATAAATAATTTTTGCTTGTATTTCTCGCATTTAGTGGGATATAGCCTCTTGTATGAGTAAGTAGTACAATTTACAGCACAGGGGGCAAGTTTAAGAGTCAGGAAGGATTTCTAGATGGGGGTCTGTTGAAGGGAGTAAGGGGAGAGTATGCCACAGTGGTTAAAGCTACAGCTTCAGCACCACTGCCTCAGGTACATTAGATTGATTGGGAGCCCACTGGGACAGACAGGGAATAATGTTTGAGCACCTGAATAAATTCATGTAAATCATTTTGAGCTCCCCTGGGAGAATGGTATAGAAAATTGAATAAATAAACAGTTAAAAGTTCTAAATTGGTTCAACTCATATTTTCAGAACAGGTCATCTAAAGTTATATTTAATGACACATCATCAACTAACTATATAAATTCATATGGTATCCCCCAGAGTTCAATTCTGTTTCAAGCGCAAGTTGGATGCACACCTTCTTGCAAAACATATCGGGGGATATGGGAAATCCGGGTCTCCTATAAGGAGCTCCTAACTGGGCCTCCACGTGTGTGGATCGCCGGACTAGATGGACCTAGGTCTGATCCGGCGAAGGCGTTTCTTATGTTCTCCCCTTTTATTCAATATTTTCTTTGCTCCTCTTCTCACACTAAGCCAGTCCATAGGATTTTCTGTTTATGCTTACGCAGATGATATCCAGCTATTACATCCGCTAAACACTGCTGACTCTACTGAGATAATGAACATAAATAACAAGTTAAAACAAATTAGTCAATGGTTAAAAGACAACATGCTGGCACTAAATCCATCTAAATCTTCAATGATGGTCCTACCATGGAAAAAGGACATTACATTTGCAGCACAAATGTTTTTGGACAATTTTCCACTACAAAAAGTGACAACAACAAAAATATTGGGACTATTATTGGACCATGAACTATCATATCATGATCAGATCAGTTCTGTAGTTAAAAGTTGTTTCTAAAAACTACGCCTCATCAGATCCTTAGCCAAAGTCTTAGAACTAAAAGCTCTTAATGTCCTAATTCACTCTTTGATCATTTCTAAGCTAGATTATTGTAATACATTACCCCAGGGCTCGGTACTTGGGCCGATCCTTTTTAATATTTATATCAATGACCTGGAGGAAGGAACATCCAGTGAGATCATCAAGTTTGCAGACGATACAAAACTATGCCGGGCGATCAGATCGCAGGATGATAGAGAGAAACTCCAGAGCGACTTGTGTCGGTTAGAAACATGGGCGGAGAAATGGCAGATGAAGTTCAATGTGGAGAAATGCAAGGTAATGCATTTAGGCAATAAAAATAAGGAATACGAGTATACAATGTCAGGTGCAACTCTGGGGAAGAGTGAACAAGAAAAGGACCTGGGTGTACTGATAGATAGGACCCTGAAGCCGTCGGCACAATGCGCGGCAGCGGCAAAGAAGGCAAATAGAATGTTGGGCATGATAAAGAAAGGAATCTCGAGTAGATCGGAGAAAGTTATAATGCCGCTTTATAGGGCAATGGTCAGACCACACTTGGAATACTGCGTCCAACATTGGTCTCCCTACCTAAAGAAGGATATAAAACTGCTGGAGAGGGTGCAGAGACGAGCAACAAAACTGGTGAAGGGTATGGAGAAACTGGAATACGAGGACAGACTTATAACACTAGGATTGTTCTCCCTTGAGAAAAGGAGACTGCGTGGGGATATGATCGAGACCTTCAAAATACTGAAAGGAATCGACAAAATAGAGCAGAGAAGATTATTTACATTGTCCAATTTGACACGGACTAGAGGACATGTAATGAAGCTAAGGGGGGACAGGTTCAGGACTAATGTCAGGAAGTTCTGCTTCACTCAGAGAGTGGTTGACACCTGGAATGCCCTCCCAGAGGAGATTATGACGGAATCGACCGTCCTAGGCTTCAAGAGCAAACTAGATGCATATCTCCTTAAGAGAGGCATATAAGGATATGGTGGACTATAAATTAAGCCAGGTGTACACCTGGCAGGGCCTCCGCGTGTGCGGATCGCCGGACTTGATGGACCGAAGGTCTGATCCGGAGAAGGCAGTTCTTATGTTCTTATGTTCTTATTATACCAAGGCATAACACAGAGAGAAATACGAAGACTACAAATGATACAAAACACAGCAATAAAAATTATTACTAACTCTAAAAAAAATATGATCACGTCACTCCTCTTTTGCAAGAAGCACACTGGCTACCTATTTCACATAGAATAACATATAAAATCGCATTGTTAACATTCAAAATTCAGAAAACTAATACTCCAATATTCTTATATCGATATTTAATACCCTACTCCCCAGTTAGATCTCTTAGATCAACAGATCAGTATTTGTTGACCATTCCATCATTGAAAGTAATTGGCACCGAACCACAACCTTTTCTATTTTCGGACCTCAGCTTTGGAACAAACTTCCAATCTATTTGCGCGCTGAAACCTCCTTAGAAAAATTTAAAAGTAATCTAAAAAGCTATCTTTATAAAGATGATTATGAATCTTAGATCAGACAATCCTTTTGATTCTCCTATTCACTTTTAGATCAGGTCTCACCTTAACAATTACTCTTAGATTAAGTCTTTATAAAAAATTGTTCTTCCCTAATTGTTATTCTATTTTAATTGTTTATTTTAAATCAAATGCAATTTAACCTCTAATTCTTTACGTATCTTTAATGTAACTATGGATAAAATTGTATGTATATGGTTTTAAACTGTTTTATTTGTCCCCCCCCCCCAAATTATTATTGTTATACGCATTGAAAATACTTGATATTGCGTTTAAATCAAAATCTCAATAAACTTGAAACTTGATACTTGAAACTTAAAAGTTTCAGCCTCTGATAAGCAGAGCTGGTATTGTGACATCATAATGCCTCATTCCACCAATGACTAAGAGCCAACCTCATCAGTGATGTCACAATGGCTTGATTGTCCTATACTTGGCTCACTTTTACTACATTTTGATTTATAGAGTGGTGCAGTGGTTAAAGCTACAGCCTCAGCACCCTGAGGTTGTGGGTTCAAACCCACCCTGTTTCTTGTGACCCTGGGCAAATCACTTAATCCCTCCATTGCCCCAGGTACATTAGATAGATTGTGAGCCCGCCGGGACAGACAGGGAAATATGCTTGAGTACCTGAATAAATTCATGTAAACTGAACTCCCTTGGGAGAGCAGTATAGAAAATTGAATAAATAAATAAGAGCATTCCCGGAAACAAAGTACATACATCTGGGTGGAGGAATATCGATTCTTACTTCCCAGCAGCATCTTCAAAACAGAAAAAAATTAATCAGATAACCAAACCCTGACTATCATGTTAACTTTTATTCTTTACGCAGTTTGCCGACGTCACAGTTCTTTCGTTACAGACGCCTGTGCTCTAATATGTCAGACTATAAAGCCAACAGTAAACAGCTATATACCCGGTTAACAAACAGAGGTTATCCCTCCACTGTATTGAAAAAAGCCTATAAAAGAGCAAAATTCATGAATAGAGATCTTTTATTTGTTCCAAGCAATAAGAATAAGGAAGATGAAGATGACATCGTAACATGTGTTTTGGAATATTCTCCTAATACCAACAATATCACCAAAATTTTACGCAACCACTGGGATGTGATGGCATTACAACCTACATTCAGAGAGACCCATTTAAGAATGGCATACTCTCGGCAAAAGAACTTCAAGGAACTTTTGAGCCCCTCTGACATCACAGAACCTTTTTCAGCCAGAGATCAACCCGCAGGCCACTTTAAATGTGGCAAATGTTCTACTTGTTTAATCACACGTGAACTTAAAGACATTTTTGTACATCCAAGTTCAGGACAATCATTTGAGCTCAAACACAATACTTCATGCAACTCTATGTTTGTGGTATATGTCTTTATTTGCCCCTGTCCAAAACTGTATGTGGGACAAACCATCCGTCCTTTCAGAACACGGGTTACAGAACATAAAAGCTGCATTCGTAACAATCGACTCCAAGCTCCCATGGTCACACATTGTTTGGAATATAATCATGATTTCACTGACCTACAATGTTGTGTCATTGATCACATCAGGGACAATTGTGGAGATAGACAACAACAACTTCTGCGGGCTGAACAAACTTGGATTTTTAAATTAAATAGTGAGGAACCCGACGGGTTAAATCAAAAACTAGAATGGAATATTTTCTTTTGATTTTTTGAAGACTTCTGATACCTTCTGTTGTTAGCTTTGAACCTTTTTACCATACAGGTTTTTTGAGAGCGGTTTTTAACCCGGACTTTCAAACTAATTCATTTTCTAACCGCGTCACTTTCGAGTCAGCTGTTCAGTCAGCTGCTCGATTACATAGCCACTCCCGGGGTTTTGACGTCATTCCCCGGGAGTTCATAACCCGGCACAGTCATGGTGGAGCCATCTTTTTTGATCTTTTGATCGATTGAGACGGTATGGCGTCCTACTAAAAGGTATGTCAAGGTGGCTTCTGGAAGTAGTTTTGAAGTTTTGCTTCGAGTCCAGTTAATGATGTAATTTTCTTTTCTGGTTTCAGTTTTTTGATCGGACCTTGATTACACCCTGAGGCAGCAAGTTAGTGAAACGCTGGCCATCATCGGTGTACCGGTCAATTGAGAGATAAGTAGAAAGTTTTTCTTCTATCAAGCTTAGACAGCCCTGCTTATAGTTGTTTATAACTGGGAGTACACAGAGGTTTTTGCCAGTGAGGTTACCACCCTACCACCTTTATCCACCATTGTGGTGGTGGGAGGGCCCCTATCTGAGGCTTTAACAGCGGGACCTGGAGTGACCCGCTTCTATATAACACTTTACCCCCCCCTTCCTAACACCTCTTTCCAATCTCAATGAGACAATACACTTTTGTTGGTAGTACCTGGCCGCAGCCCTGTTTATTGAATATTAAACATATTCATATAACATTTTAACATACATAGTATATATAAATTAACAACCATAAATAACACATTAACAAGAACCCATAACAATGGTATCACCATTGTGACCTGGATCCCGAGCTACCATTGGATGTAATTGGCCCCCGACCCCGCCATCTAAGCAAGGGTCCGAGGGGTGGCATGTCCCCCACATGCCCCATTATCCAGGGTCATCCGACCCACCAGGCACAGCTCCCAGCCGGCCCACCGCTCATCCCTTGATGAGCCCATTAGCCAGTAGCTCGGGATACCGCCGTCACACCAACACTACACCTCAAAACAAAGGGCGGGCGGGCGGGAAAGCCGCTTTGGAGGACCGAACTGTTCTGGTCCTCCGAGAGCCGCCTTTTAAGCCCTCCCACCCACAATCCCCCTCGGCTGCGACGCGGACCGCCCTCCCTCGGGCACGCTATCTCGCCCCCCTTCCCTGACTCGGCTAGTCCCACGGGCGACACCGCGGGTCACCCAGTCCCGCGTTAATGTCGCCCGTCGAGACTAGCTCTTGGGGCTTTCATAACAGCGGGACCTGGAGTGACCCGCTTCTATATAACACTTTACCCCCCCCTTCCTAACACCTCTTTCCAATCTCAATGAGACAATACACTTTTGTTGGTAGTACCTGGCCGCAGCCCTGTTTATTGAATATTAAACATATTCATATAACATTTTAACATACATAGTATATATAAATTAACAACCATAAATAACACATTAACAAGAACCCATAACAATGGTATCACCATTGTGACCTGGATCCCGAGCTACCATTGGATGTAATTGGCCCCCGACCCCGCCATCTAAGCAAGGGTCCGAGGGGTGGCATGTCCCCCACATGCCCCATTATCCAGGGTCATCCGACCCACCAGGCACAGCTCCCAGCCGGCCCACCGCTTATCCCTTGATGAGCCCATTAGCCAGTAGCTCGGGATACCGCCACAGGCCTGTAACGAGTTACAGGCCCCCCCCCCAAAACAAACTTTAATAGGAACAGAGCTGCAGCTAGGAGCCCAACACTCGCTCACAACAGGAGGCGAAGTCGTCCAACAACAGATCACTGCCTATATCCGACAAATGCACCCGATCTCTGTGGAACAGCCCCAAACAAGACACGTCGACCCAATCGTGTCTTATCTGAATACCACCCCGTGCCTCCACCCATCGACCCACTTGTCGGTTCACTTTAGCTAGCCCTCTGGTCCACCGCCGCGATGCTAGCCGGCTCGGCCGAGGAATGATATCCGACCAAACCAGCCGCGTCCCCGGGAACCAACCTTGAGCTACCCCCAAGTCCCCGATAACTGTGTCTATAAGGTGCTTTCCGCTAAGGGCGTCGACATCGTTGCCCCCCAAGTGAAGGAGCAGTAGATCCGGACGCCGAGAACGCCGCCGAAGGTCGTTCAGCAGATGCATCAACTGGTGCCATCGCATGCCCCTCTGTCCCCACCAGGACACGAACACTCCGCGATGCCCGAGGCCCAAGTGTTGACCGCCGGGCCGGACTATGGCACGTTCCCCTGCCCAATGGACGAAGGAGTGCCCGATAATCCATACCGACAGGACCCGCTGTACCACACCTGCAAGGCAAACCCAGCAATTAAGTTACCATTTTGTAAGAAGGGAGCCAGACAGCGACCCCTTCCCACCCTAAACACTCCCCTACGAGACACCCCCCAATCCCATCCCGTAATGTCCCTACTAAATCAACCCTCCCGACTGAGAATCCCCCCGAGGTGGTCGGATATATCCTCGATAAGCATCCGACGACCACCTACCCAATCGCCGAATGACCTCCTCGGGCACCCCCGCCGCGAAGGCACTTGTCGCCGCCCCGATACGAAAGGAATGAGTGCCATAACGAGCAGGGTCCTCACCGCAGAGACCCAATGCTAAACGCAACACCGCCAGTAATTGATACCGCGTGAGCCGGGTGCCATTCTCATGCACCATCAACGCTAAGGCGGACTGAGGACGGACCGCCATATAGGCAACCAGAGATTGGACGGGGCAAGACGTACATCCCTCCACTTTATGCAGGATTAACGTGCGCCCCCTGCCCAGCTGATCCGTTTTTGAACGCGCAATGAAAACTCTCAACGTGTTCCCGACTATACACACCTGCCTGCCTAGTAGGCCCCGCAAACCCCGCGCATCCGACGGATGGACGAGCAGCTCGCCCACCCGGAGCGCTCCGAAAAAGGATAACGAGAAAGCTGCCCGAAACAAACATGTCTCGTAACTGGAGTTCGTCACCTGTGGTAAGACATTTGCAAGGGTGACTAGCAAGGCATGCGTGATCGGCAGCCGTGGGTCGGGCCCTTGCGGGGCTACCCTCCCCCAGGCCGCCAACATTCGACGCGGCAAAAATCCCGACGAAGGACAAGTCCACCCGAGGGCCCTACAAAAGAATGCAAAGCCCGCTAGATGACCCGCCGCCGCGCTCCGTGAACAGCCCCGCAGCTGGGATGAGGCTAGGAAATCCGCTAGCAGGATCTCCGACACAGGACCCGGAGTCCATCCCCGAGACTGAAGGAATCTGGACACCAGTGCAAAGCCTCGGTTGTACCGGGCCCACGTAGACGGGGCTATGGAGTTTTGTAGTAATCCCCAGATCCGTTCTCCACCAGGCTCCACAAATGCTCCGGCATCTGCGATCCCACCGTCTTCGCTGCCGGCGCCAGCTGCCGAAACTGCAAAAAGTGGAAACGAGAAAGAGCATCAGCTAGTCTGTTTTGTACTCCGGGAACATGGCGTGCCCGAATGAAAAGGTTGAGACGTAAGCAGCGCACAACGAGCTCGCGCATCAACGCCGTCACCCGTAGGCATTTCGCCGCCTGCCGGTTAACCACCTCCACCACTCCCATGTTGTCGCACCAAAACACGACTCGCCTATTCCGTAACCTGTCGGGCCACAACTCGCAAGCCACCAGCAAAGGGAAAAGTTCCAGAAGAGTGATATTACGGGTGAGACCGGCCAGCTGCCAGGCCTTGGGCCAAGCTGCTGCGCACCAATCTCCCTGGAAGTAGAGCCCGAAACCAATGCCACCTGCCGCGTCTGACTGCAATTCTAGATCCAAATTAGTCACCTCGGGCAGTTGAATTGGGAGAGACCCGTTGAAGCGTTCCAGAAAAAGTGACCACATCCGCAAATCTGCCCGGATCCCCGCCGACATCCGCACAAAGTGTCTGCGGTCCCTTACTCCAGCTGTCGCTGCCGCTAGACGACGGGAAAAGGGGCGACCCATAGGTAGCACCCTACAGGCAAAATTAAGAGATCCTAATAGAGACTGAACTAATCGCAAGGTGGGCTTGCGAGCACCCCGTACCAGTGATATTGACTCTAACAACTGCCGGACTTTGCCCTCCGGAAGCCGAGTCACCATCGCTACGGTGTCTATTTCGATCCCCAGGAACGTGAGGCACGTAGTAGGCCCCTCAGATTTTTCTGCCGACAGCGGAACCCCAAATTCCACCGCTAGTTCCTCAAACGTGGTCTTCAACAGCCCGCAATCGCCCGAGTCCCCTCCCCCGACAAACAGAAAATCGTCCAAATAATGAACTGCCGAGTCCCTTCCTGCACGCCGCACCGTGACCCAGTGCAAAAGGAACTGAACAATTCAAATAATGCGCAGGAGATAGCACACCCCATAGGCAAACATCGATCGTAGTAAAAGGCTCCCTCAAACCGGAAACCCAATAATGGATACGAGGCCGGGTGAACCGGCAACAACCGAAACGCAGATTCAATGTCCACCTTCGCCATTAAAGCCGCTGGCCCCGCTCGACGTATGAGACAAAGTGCGCTGTCAAAGGACGCGTATCGCACCGTACAGAGGTCCCGCGGTATGCCTTCGTTCACCGAACGCCCCGACGGCCTGGATAAGTTGTGTATCAATCGATATTTGCCCGGCTCTTTCTTAGGTATGATCGCCAGGGGAGACACCACCATCACCGGAAATGGTCGATCATGAAAAGGCCCTGCTACCCGCCCCCGTTCAAGTTCCACCGCCAACTTCCGTCGAACCTCCCCCCACAGGTGCGAAACGGAGGACGCGTTGGCCGACTGCACATTGGCTAATGGCAACGCGTACGGTATCACAAAACCTTCGCTGAACCCCTTCAACAGAACGTCCGCTGCCCGTGAATCACGATACTGGTCGAGCCACGGACGCATGGCGCCTATCTCCACCGGGGTGGGCATCCCGCGGGACCCTCGCTCACTTAGCCGGGGCTGGAGGTAACCCGGCTCCCTTCTTGGGGCACTTGAGAGCTGAGTGACCTTGTCCGCACAGGGAACAAGCGTGTCGGAAACGGCAATCGGTGAAGGAGCAGACTGATTTATTGTATTGCCAGCATAGGCCCGGCCCGCCCCCGGCACCTGGTCCTCCGGGCGTACGAAAGGAACGCGTCCCCCCTGCCGCCTGCGAGACCGGCTTTCCCAACGGTCCCGTGCTCGCACCTCCTGGCTTCGCCATATGGGTGAGCCAGAGGTTAATGTCCTGTGTGCCCCAGGACATGTGCCGGTTCTCCTCCATCTTGTCTCGGAATGCCTCGTCGTAATTCAGTCACGCCCACCCTCCGAACCGCTGACAAGAATCGAGAATGGTATCTGCGTACGCCAACAACAGACCGTAATCCTGCGGGCGCTCCTGTCCCCAGACACTGGCTAGCCGTAAAAACGCCCGGGTCCAGTTAAGGACGTTACGTGAGATCGCGCCTACTTTAAGTTTTTCTCCCTCTTTTTTGCTCTTCTTTTTACGGCCCCGCGCCCTGCCCTCTAGTAGCTTGAAAATATCTACGCACGCGCGTCTCCGAATCTTGCGCCGCAGTGACCGAGGGACTTTCTCCCACAGTTCTGACAACGCTACGAGCGCAGGGGTGCCCCGATCTGTGCCCTCTCGCGCCTGATCCTCTCCCTCCACCCGCCGACGTGACCCAGAGGAGGAAGCCGAGGAAGAGGAAGAAGAGGTTGAAGAGGAGGAAGAGGAAGACGAAGAAGAATCTCTGCCCCCCCCGTCTCTTTTTACCCTTACCCTTTTTCTTCCCCCGTTTTTCCCGAACACTAACCCCAGCCCTTAGGGCCATGTTACCCGTGATCCGGTCGTCTCCAGGTCTCCGTCTGCCTCCAGCCGCTCCCGAAGTGGCGCCTTCCGCAGCAGCCACCGTAGCTGGACGCTGCTGGTCTCGAGCCTGCTCTCCGCCACCGATCTGTGGAGTTGCAGCCGTTCCTCCGCTAGACTGTCCAGTCTCCGAAGTCCCCGCCATCTCGACAGGTCCCGCGGCGACGTCCTGTGGGAAGAAGTCCGAACAGGGGCCAGCAACCGGCACAGCAGAAGGGTAAATTAGCCCCGTAGAACCAGCCCCAACATGAGGTCCCCCGCTACCCCCAGGCCTCCCAAGCACACCCGGGCCCCAAGAATAAGGAGGAAACGGTGGAGGGACTGACACCCAGGGAGTTCCATTCCAGGGCGTGCACCAGGGACCTGTAGACCAGGGAGCCCACCAGCCCGCTGGGCCCGTTGGCCCACCTCCCCCCATTCCTGATGTCGAGGGGGTCCCAGGAACAGCGGCTGACTCTGGCGCATTCCCCCCCCAGCCCAATCTCATGGGGGACACGTGCGCCGCCGCAGGCTCTCTCCCCGGCCCTCCCCCCCCCCCTGGGAGCGGGCTCCTCATGACGGGCAGGCTCCGGGGCCACCGCTCTCGGGTCCCCGACGACCGTACCCTTCCCGGCCGGCAAGGCACCCGAATTCTACGCCTCTGCTATAGCCGCGCCGCTCCCCCCCCTTCCCGCGGCAGGGTTCCGGCTCCTGCCCCTGCGGGTAGACCCCGCACCGCGACGTGCACCCGGCACTACCCCCACTACCTCCAGCGCTATAGCAGCCCGAGCCGATGCTCGGGAGCGCCTCGGAGGCAACTGCCTGCCCCTCCCCCCCGCCGCACTCACCACGAGGTCCTCATCGAGGGAGTCGCTTGCCAGGAAGGAGATCTCCGCCGGATCCGCGGCGGCAGCCTGTGTGTTCGCCATGCTCGCCGGCCACGTGGCAGCCAAATTAAAATTTTTTTTTTTTTTTTTTTAATATATATTCTTTGGCCGCGCGCGCCGGCGAGATGGTTCGTAGGCCCGACACGAAGCGAGCGACGAGGTAGGCCTCCCCGCGCGTTCGAACCCGGCCGGAAAGCTGAACCTTGCCCTAAAGCCGCTTTGGAGGACCGAACTGTTCTGGTCCTCCGAGAGCCGCCTTTTAAGCCCTCCCACCCACAATCCCCCTCGGCTGCGACGCGGACCGCCCTCCCTCGGGCACGCTATCTCGCCCCCCTTCCCTGACTCGGCTAGTCCCACGGGCGACACCGCGGGTCACCCAGTCCCGCGTTAATGTCGCCCGTCGAGACTAGCTCTTGGGGCTTTCATTCCTCGAGTTCAGTCTGAACTTTCTCCCTATGACTAAAGCAGCTCTGTCTACACTCTGTACTTGACATCAGTTTTCTCGTGGAAGTGTGTTATAATAATATTGATTTTTTCACGAATCCGAGTATTTGTGCTATAACTTTTATTCTTAGACCATGCCTGGAATTAATGCTGTGGAACTGCACTGCATTGGGTGTTGGTAAGTCAATCGAATGGATTATACCGATTCATCTTCTATCAAATGCACTTGTGTAAGAGATCTTTACTATTGAAGTTTTCAAGTTTCAAGTTTCAAGTTTATTAATTGGCTTGTTCAATCGCTTAATCGGATTTCTAAGCGATGTACAATAAAATATACATCCATAAGGAAACAAAAACATTACATACACTTAATTAATTATAATATAAACAAAAGGTAAGAGGGGATGAAATCCATTTTTATAGTAAAGAAAGAACATACAGGGAAAATACACAAGGAATTTGGAAAAATAAAAAAAAAGCAGAATAATTCATTAAAATAACACTTTATAATAAAATTTTAATTAAGTTGCAAATGCATCTTTAAACAGAAAGGTTTTTAATTCGCTTTTAAATTTCCCAAACACCTTCTCCTCCCGTAAAAACATGGGAAGCGCATTCCAAATCTGGGGAGTTGTACATGAGAAGATAAATTGTCTTCTTGTACTAATAATTTTTAGCGAAGGAATTGATAAAAGGTTCCGTTCACTAGATCGCAAGGTTCTTTTAACTGAATATGGGATAAGTAACCTAAATAAAAATGCTGGAGTCTTATTTTCTAATGTTTTAAAAATAATTGTACATAATTTATGCGTAATTCTATGAATGACTGGGAGCCAATGAGCCTTTTTAAGGAGTGGTGTCACATGATCAAATTTTTTAGATTTTGTTATTAATTTAATGGAAGCATTTTGAATAATTTGTAATCGTTTAATTTCTTGTAAAGCAATTCCTGTAAATAATGAATTGCAATAATCGATTTTAGACATCACCAGAGAGTGAATAAGAATATTAAGTGCTTTGGGACAGAGGAATTTAGAAATAGATCGAATTTTCCGCAACCTATAGAAGGTAGTTTTAACAATACTACTAATGTGATCATGATAATTAAGTTTATTATCAAAAATTACTCCTAGAATTTTAGTATTTTTAACTAATTGAAGAGGAATATTTTGAATCAAAATAGGAGCAACTAAAGAAAAACTTTCCTTCCAAGGAAAAAGCATGATAGTTGTTTTTTTGATATTGAGGGCCAATCTGTTTTTGTCCAGCCAATGATGAATTTGCTCGAGTTTTTCATTAATTGTCAAAATTTCATTTATGTTGTTATTGTTTAGGGGGTGCAATAACTGTATATCATCAGCATAGGCAAAAACATGAAATCCTATAGATTGACATAATGTCAATAGAGGTGCCAAAAATATATTAAAAAGTAAAGGTGAAAGTATAGATCCTTGTGGAACCCCATGTGATATTTGTGAAGGTGAAGAAGAAGAATCATTAAAAATTACTGTAGATGTGCGATTACTGAAATAAGATGTAAACCATGCTAGAACATCATCTGTAACCCCAATAGATTGAAGTCTAGCAAGGAGTAATTGGCGATCAATCGTATCAAACGCTGCTGAGAGATCAAGAGATGTTAAAAGCACCGATTGATGATGATCCAAGAAATATTGAATTGAAGTTGTCATACCAATTAGTGAATGTTCTGTACTATGGTGTTGTCTAAAACCAGTTTGATTGGGATGTAACACATTTGTTTGCTCAACAAACTCTGAAATCTGATTAAAGACAATTTTTTCTGTTAACTTTGCTAAAAATGGAATGTTGGATATTGGTCTATAATTAGACAAATCATCGTGATTAGCATTTTTATCTTTAAGAATGGGTCGAATAAATGATTTTTTCCAATCTAGTGGAACTGTTTGTTGTTTTAAACTTTCTGTTACTAATACCTGAATCCAAGGTCCAAAGTTGTCAAAGTATTGTTTGAGAAGAAATGGTGGTATTTGATCTGCTTTTGAGCTTTTGATGTTCAGAGTTTTAAGAGTAATTTCAATCTCCTTAAGGCTAGGTATTTTAAATTTTGAACATTTTGAAAATAATACATCTTGGTTATTCTGATCTAATTCAATTTGAATATTAGAATCTTTGAAGGATTTTCTTATATTAGAAATTTTTTCAGTAAAATAGTCGGAAAGTTCCTGAGCAGTGGGAATTTTACTGTTTAAATCAAATTGTTTTTTTTTGTTTGGTGTGATATTATTGAGGATGGAATATAAAATAGAAGGGTTTTTAGCTTTAACTATTTTCTCAGAGTAATATTTCATTTTAGTTTGATTTATTTTCGCTTTATAGAATTCTGAGTGTTCTTTGAAAGATGTAAGATTGGTTTGTGTTTTATTATTCCTCCATCTTCGTTCGAGGGATCTTAATTGTCTTTTAAGAAGTAAAAGTTCTGCAGAGAACCATGGATTACAAAATTTACGGGCAGAGATGGTTTTAGTTTGAGTCGGAATCAAATTATCTAAGGTGGTTTGAATAGCCATATTCCACATATTGGTTAGGTCATCTATTGCGCTAGAAGAAGATTCGGAAAAATCAAGATCCCATGTGGCTTGTAGAGATTCAGATGAGAGATCCTTAAAATCCCTATAACTAATTGTTTGACGTTTAATTTTCTGTTCAAAGTTATGAGTATTATAAGTTAAAGAGATCAGAAAATGGTCTGACCATGGAACTGGAAGACAATGATTTAACGTGAAATTACTCTTTTCTGAAAGAGGAACTAATACCGAGTCTATAGTATGACCTGCTTGGTGAGTTGCCTGATTTATTAATGAACATAAATCTAATTGATTTATATAGGAAAGGATGGTATTAGTGAAGTTATTCAGTTGATCATCGAAATGAATATTAAAATCACCCAAAATTAGTGGATTTGAAGATGAGCTACCAAATTCAAAAAGTAAAGATTGTAGAAGAACAATATTCTCTGAATTTACTGGAGGAGGTAGATAAATTAGTAATACATCTATTTTGGGTTTTGATTGTATGGTAAGTTGGAGATATTCAATTGGAGCATAGCCTGTAGATTTATCAACCTGTGTTACTAATGAATCCCTGAATATTACTGCCAGTCCTCCACCTCTTTTAACAGAACGATGGTTATATAAGAAAGAAAAACAATTAGGACAAGCATATGAAAGATATGCTTCTTCACCTTCTGATAGCCAAGTTTCAGTTAAAAATAGTATGTCTAAGGATTGATGCAAAATGAGATCTCTAATAAGATGATATTTGGTTTTAATTGAGCGAGTATTAATTAATCCAATGTTTAAAGTTTTATATCTGAGTTTTTGAAATAATTTTAAATTATTAGAAAGGATTCTTTCAGTAGAGATTAGTTTTAGATTAGAATAATTGTCCTGTAAGCAGTGGCGTACCTAGGGGGGGGGCGGGGGGGGCGGGCCGCCCCGGGTACCAGCCCTAAGGGGGTGTTCCCGGCCTTGCCGTTCAGTCCCCCGCCATCCCCGAAGGACCGCTCGCCCCCCTGGCCTCCCCGCACCACCTATGAACAGCCGCAGCAGGATCGCGAAGTCAGCGTCAGCATCCCTGCGCTGCTTCCTACGACGCGATCCCGCCCCTCCTCTGACGTCAGAGGAGGGGCGGGACCGTGGCGCAGGAAGCAGCAGGGATCGCTGACGCTGACTTCGCGATCCTGCTGCGGCTGTTCATAGGTGGTGCGGGGAGGCCAGGGGGGCGAGCGGTCCTTCGGGGGTGGCGGGGGACTGAACGGCAAGGCCGGGAACACCCCCTTAGGGCTGGTACCCGACGCTGACTTCGCGATCCTGCTGCGGCTGTTCATAGGTGGTGCGGGGAGGCCAGGGGGGCGAGCGGGTCCTTCGGGGTGGGTCGGGGCATCAGGCCTTCAGGGTGGGGCGGGCGGGCAGGCAAGCAGGCTTTCAAGGGGGAGGGGGTGACAGGCAGGCAGGCAGGCCTTCAAGGGGGGACAGGCCTTCGGGGGGGGGGTGCAGACATTCAAGGGGTGCAGGCCTTCAAGGGGGGCAGGCAGGCCTTCAGGGGGGTGCAGACCTTCGGGGGGGGGTGTAGGCCTTTGGGGGGGTGCAGACCTTCAAGGGGGTGCAGGCCTTCAAGGGGGGGAAGGCAGGCAGGCCTTCAAGGGGGGGACAGGCCTACAAGGGGGGGGGGACAGGCCTACAAGGGGGGGGACAGGCCTACAAGGGGGGGGACAGGCCTTCAAGGGGGGGTGCAGGCCTTCAAGGGGGGTGCAGGCCTTCAAGGGGGGTGCAGGCCTTCAAGGGGGAGACAGGCCTTCAAGGGGGAGACAGGCCTTCAAGGGGGGGGAAAGGCAGGCAGGCAGGCCTTAAAGGGGGGACAGGCCTACAAGGGGGTGGGACAGGCCTTCAAGGGGGGGACAGGCCTTCGGGGGGGTGCAGACCTTCAAGGGGGGAAAGGCAGGCAGGCCTTCAAGGGGGGGGCAGGCCTACAAGGGGGGGGACAGGCCTACAAGGGGGGGGACAGGCCTTCAAGGGGGGGTGCAGGCCTTCAAGGGGGGTGCAGGCCTTCAAGGGGGAGACAGGCCTTCAAGGGGGGGAAAGGCAGGCAGGCAGGCCTTAAAGGGGGGACAGGCCTACAAGGGGGTGGGACAGGCCTTCAAGGGGGGGACAGGCCTTCGGGGGGGTGCAGACCTTCAAGGGAGTGCAGGCCTTCGGGGGGGGGGGTGCAGTCCTTCAGGGGTGGGGTTTAGGCCTTCAGAGGGGGACAGACCTTCGGGTGGGAGGTAAAGTCCTTCGGGGGGTGCAGGTCTTCAGGGGTGGGGTGTAGCCCTTCGGAGGGGGGACAGACCTTCGGGGGAGGGGGGTCCTGGTGTAAAAGTACACAGAGGGAGAGAGGGAAGGGGGGGTTCAAAGATACATGCATATGCCAGACTTTGGGGGTTAGAAATAATGGGTCTAAAAACAGAGGAGTGGGAGAGAGATGGTGCATAATGGGATTTAGGGAGGGAAGGAACAGAAAGGGAGAGAACTTGGAAACAGGGGATGGTGTGGAGGGGGGATAGAGATACTGGATAGGAGGATAGTTGGGAACAGAAAGGGAGAGATGGTGGATCCTGGGGTGGTGGGGAGTTGAGAAAAGGTGAATCTGTGGATGGAGACAAAAAAAAGGAAAGATGCCAGATCTCCGGGAGAGGGAAGGGAAACGGAAGGGGAGAACAGAGATGGCAGACGGATGGTTAGCACGGAGAAAGGAGACCCTGGCAAGCAAGACAACAAGAGCCTGGGACCAACAAGATTTGAATATTGATCAGAGAACAAAAGGTAGAAAAAATAATTTTATTTTCTGTTTTGTGATTACAATATGTTAGATTTGAAAAGTGTACATGAGACAGCTTGAAATGGGAACTTTTCTATTTTTGTGAATGGCAAGGCTGAGTTCAGTTAAAATATATGCTTTATAAGAAAATATAATAATGTGTTTTATAAAGTTTATAAGCATTGCTGGCATACTCGGTGAGGTGTTCCTAGTGTTGGTGGTGGTGGTAGCATGTCAGTGTGTTGAGAGGAAGAGGTAGTCTGGGAAATTCTGCTGAGCAAACTCTGGGCCCATTTCCACCCCCAGTTAGTCCACTCCACTCAACTGGTTCACACACTGAGTGGGTCTTTGGGTGTTATTTCTGGGTAGTTGTTTTAGAATCTCTTCCAGTGGTTTGTCAGTATCTCCTTCTGGTCCAAGGAAGGAAACTTTGTCAACCTTAGTATTGACCTTCAGAATATGTTTGTAACAGCGCTGCTTGTGTGGCATTAGGCTATGTAGTGATCGAAAGAAAAAAACAGACCTTTGCACATTTTTGCACTATATGGTGGGTGTATGAGGAGATTCATTTCCTGCACAGTTAAGTCCATTTTTTCTACTGAATAATAGTATAGGTACAATGAAAGTAAATAGCAAAAATGTTTGAGTAGATAATTAAGGAAATCTTTTTCATATTGCTTGCTTATGGACTGGGAAAAAAGACTGTTCAAGCAAATGTCTCCAGAACTGCTTTAATGGAAAAATGTGATTTTTTTTTTTTTAAGTACTTTGTGAAATTTATTGTTGTTGTGAAATTTATTGTTATACTTTGTTTAAACTTAAAAAGCGGTGTCATTAACAGTGAATCTAATCGAAAAAATCGATTCAACAGGGTGAATCGGATCGAATGAAATATTTTTCTCTGAATCGGGCAGCACTATTGGCTACCATGAGAATGGGCTACTGGGCATGATGGACCATTGGTGTGACCCAGTTAGGCTATTCTTATGTTATGTTCTCATCTGTAGGGGCCTTTGTTTTCACTTCTTATTTTAATGTATTTTTTTCCTGGGAACTTATCAGTGTTTTTTTATAATGGGAACAAAAATGGAAGAGAATTAATGTGTGTGGAATGGGGGGGGGTAACTAATTTCTTCAGCTAAATAATTCAATCCACTTCAAACAGACATAGGAGAACTCACGCACCATTCACACACCCTCCAACCAAAAACGTCAAAAGAAAAAAACTGTTCGACAACCTCCTAGCCATTCGAGCTGCAACACTTGACCCCCAACTCTACAACCTATTGACCTCGACCACAAACTACAAAACCTTAAAAAAAGAAATAAAAACCCTTCTATTAAAAAAACACATAAAACCAAACTAACATAATCAGAACTGTCCCAAGCATCACCTGCAACTACTCCATATGTACTTCTGATGTCATGACAATTCAGACATAATTTATGTTATGTTATGTTTGGAATAATGGTTACATAAATGAGGTTCAATAAAAGAAAATTTTCTGTGGGAGCATTTGTTGGAACTTCTGTTATCCTGATTTCTTCTATCTGTGGGCTTTCTTTAGCTAACCTACTTATCTGGGGCTTTCCACTTCTGCAGCTGCCCTTTTCACGGTCCACTTTGCGCTTGCACTCTCTGGGGAGGGGGGGTTGGGTCTGGGCTTGGTGGGGTAGGTGTGTCTGGTAGTTTTGTCTGGGTGGTGGCTGGGTGTTTCTTGGGTGCTTGTTGTGCGGATTGGTGTGTCTGGTGAGCGGTCTGGGTGTTGTTGCTTGTGGGGGTTTTTTTCATTATAAAATATGGCTGAGGGTCTAGTCCGGCTTATTATTCTTGTGGGTTCTGGGGTGGGATTTGTTTGCTTGCCCCAAGTTTTGGCCTTTTGTTGTGTATTGCTATGCCTCTCATTGGCAATTTTCTCTTGGGAGAGGCTTGTTCATGCTAGTTGTTGCTGTTACTCTCATTCTGTGTTCTTTTTGATAATGTATAAGTTTCTGTACAGACCATGGTTGCTTGTCTGGACCTTTTGCCATTCTCAATAAAAATACTTTGGAAAAAAAAAAAAAAAAAAAAAAGAAAATTTTCACTGCCTGTTTCTATTCTGACCATTTATTCCATTTCATGGTTATTGCAAAAAAAAAAAAAAAAAAAATTTTACATGAGGGGGGGGGGGGGAGTGTCAAAAAATGATGGGCCCCGGGTGCCACATACCCTAGGTACGCCACTGCCTGTAAGTTAGTTGGTGTAGATTGATTGTTCTGTAGATGATTTGATTTAGATTCAAATATGGTAGGTCTGCGACCCCAAAAGACTGGAATAGAAGAAATTGTTTCATCCATTTCTACCAATTTAAAATTAGAAGTGTAAGGAGCAAATTTAATTGCTTCTAATAAAATAGCACAAAATAAAAAGATTATAAAATGAGAAAAGATGTTAGTATTCAATGTTTTGTTGCTTATTTTTAATTTGTTATTTGCAGTAAAATGTTTAAACCATAATCTGCACTGCAGTATCGCACAAAGGAGCGCATTAAGGAGCAGAACCTGCTCCTTAAGCGCGCTCCTTTGGCGCGCGCCTTTGCGGCGTGCGCCGCAAAGTGGTTGAATTTAACTGTCATGTACCGGAAGTTGAGGGGTGGTATCTGGAACGCGCCGCCTCTGCGCGGCGGCAGAGAAAGCACAGAGGGATCAGCGGAAGTTGAGGGGTGGTATCTGGAACGCTCAATTGTCGGCGCGCGCTTTTGTCTTTCGCGCCGTTGTCTATGAACCTTTTTTGGAGATGGTGTATATTGGACAGCTTGTTTTGTTAGAGCATTTTTATATATATTAGTCCAATTATCACTTCATAAGCGTGAGCCTTTGATTATTGGCCAATAGGGAATAACCAGCATTTTTGTATTCTAGTTCCGTGAGGGTATTCTGTAGAAGGCATTAAAAGAAATCAGATCATGTACCTCCTCCCTTACTTCGCCTCCATTTTTAACACTGCTCATGATGGTCATTCAAGATAGCGGTGCTGTCCCATTTTGCTAGGCTGATGATATCCAGATTTTCTTCAGAATGTCAGGGCCATCATTTGACGCTCTTAACATGAGCTCTTGTCTAAGCCTAGTTTTGTCTGGGCTTAACAAGAGCCTTCTGGCTTTAAAACCTTCAAATTGCACAGGGAAGGGGTAAAACACGGACCTGACGGACCTCATGGATCTAAACCCGCACGTCCTTAAAAATCTGAGGTCCGTGCCGCTTGTAGTTAGTTTCTGGCTCTGACAGACCTCGGTGACAATTTAGCGCTGACGGATCCGTCTCAGCATAGGGAGGGGAAAGTATTAGGATCCGTCAGCGCTACAATGTCACCGAGGTCTGTCAGAGCCAGAGACTAGTGCTAGTGCTGGAACGAATCCTTTAAACTGGTTTCCTGCAGCCCCAGTAAATCGGCTCAGACATACCTCGGTGACATTGTAGCGCTGACGGATCCTACGGTAATACTTTTCCCTCCCTATGCTGAGACGGATCCGTCAGCGCTAAATTGTCAGCGCTAAATTGTCACCGAGGTCTGTCAGAGCCAGAAACTAACTACAAGCGGCACGGACCTCAGATTTTTAAGGACGTGCGGGTTTAGATCCACGAGGTCCGTGAGGTCCGCTCTTTACCCCTTCCCAACTGCACATGCTTCTGTTTCCCTTCCTCTTCAACCTTTATTCCTTCTCCTCCTTACTTCAATGAACGTCAGCTGATATTTTATGATAATGTCAGAATCTTAGGGGTAAGATTTGATTGCAATCTCAATTTCAAACCTTAGATCAATTTGATCATTCGCTCTTCTGTTTTTTTGCTCTACAAAGAATAAAGGTCTTTCTCCTACTTCCCTACGTCTGCTTGTTCATGCATTAGTTAAAACTCTTAAAGACTATTGTAACTCTCTTTAAGCCAGCCTGCTTTTGACCTCAAATTATTTGACCAAGTATTTTGAGAAGAGATGAGTTTTCAGTTGAGTTCTGAAATGTTTATAAGAACAGGCTCCAAGCAATAACAATCGAAATTCTCTACCATGTGAAGCCGCTTGGAATGCTAAAGTATGGTCGAGAAATTTCTTGCTTTTACAGTCCTCACCTTCCCCCACCCCTTCTATCAACCGTCGTTGTCCTCTGACCTGGCACCTAGCAGTTAGGTAACAAAAAATGACGAACAACTCCTCAAACTGTGATCAATAGATAAACACCAAAAAATGGAGCAGGTAAATGGTGCGCCCACATCTGGAATACTGTGTCCAGTACTGGTCGCCGTACCTCAAGAAGGACATGGCGGTACTTGAGGGAGTCCAGAGAAGAGCAACTAAACTGATAAGGGGTATGGAAAACCTCTCATATACTGACAGACTGAAAAAGCTGGGGCTGTTCTCCCTGGAAAAGCGGAGACTTAGAGGAGACATGATAGAAACCTTCAAGATCCTGAAGGGCATAGAAAAAGTGGACAGGGACAGATTTTTCAGATTATGGGGAAGCACAAGTACAAGGGGGCACTCAGAGAAATTGAAAGGGGACAGGTTTAGAACAAATGCCAGAAAGTTCTTTTTCACCCAGAGGGTGGTGGATACATGGAACGCGCTTCCGGAGGCTGTGATAGGCCGGAGCACGTTACAAGGCTTCAAAGAAGGTTTGGATAGGTTCCTAGAGGATAAAGGAATTGAGGGGTACAGATAGGAGTAGAGGTAGATCATAGGGATAGTCTGGGACCACTGCTCAGGCAATGGGCCTGATGGGCCGCCGCGGGAGCGCACCGCTGGCCGAGATGGACCTCTGGTCTGCCTCAGCGGAGGCAACTTCTTATGTTCTTAAACAATTATTCTTCAAAACCTTTCAATCTTCATGGTCTCCTGGACAGCTGCCTTTGTCTTAGAAGAGCGATGCACAATGCAGGAGCGCATCCTGCCTGGTCGTGGCACTCTGTGATTGGCTGTGGTAATGCACGCAGTGTCTACTCGTTCGCTTTCCCATCCTTAAAGGGCTGTACCTACAAGAGATTCCTTGATAGAACATTATCATTCCAAGCAGGCAAATGGAACAAACGTTTAACCAACTTCATCTAAAATGCACTTTCTTATCAAACTTTTAGGAAGTCCATCAAAACTTATCTCTTTGACAAATTTCTCTGACCCCACTTCAACCTTGATGTATTTCCAAAACACCTCCAGATAAATTTGACTAACCTTAACATGCTAATGTAATTTCAAAAGTCTTCTGTAATATCGCTGTCTGTGTATAGTTTCTTCCTCTGTAAACCGCTTTGAACTGTTTGTGGTATTGCGGTATATAAAAATAAATTACTGTATTATTATTATTATTTTCTAGTGCTATTATATATTTTTTTTAGATAAGGAGACCAGAAATTTACAAACTACTTCATTACAACTCTTCAAGGTTAGAACGCCAAAGTATAGTGAATGAAAGAAAAAAAAAAAAAAGAGACTCTATTTTGTTTCAGATCTTTGTAGATTTGACAGATAGAAATCCTTTTAATTTCTCCATAGTTTCTCTTTGTTCATTTTCAACCTGTTGCCAATGTCAGTGTTCCCTCTAAGCGGGCGGGTGTTGTGAGCAAACTTTTTTCAC
This sequence comes from Geotrypetes seraphini, assembly GCF_902459505.1. Taxonomy (NCBI): domain Eukaryota; kingdom Metazoa; phylum Chordata; class Amphibia; order Gymnophiona; family Dermophiidae; genus Geotrypetes; species Geotrypetes seraphini. The sequence goes on along the minus strand of NC_047090.1, from coordinate 170,290,804 downwards.
TGTGAGCTAAAAATATCGGGCGCCAGCAAGTTATGAGCCAAATAAATATGTTGCTTTCTACCACAGAACTTCCTTACGTTTGTATGGAATCTATCCCCTTTCAACTTTAGAGAGTGCCCTCTCGTTCTCCCTGCCTTAGCTACTAAGTCTATTCCCTTCAGTACCTTGAATGTTTCTATCATGTCCCCTCTCAATCTCCTCTGCTCAAGGGAGAAGAGGCCCAGTTTCTCTAATCTTTCGCTGTACGGCAACTCCTCCAGCCCCTTAACCATTTTAGTTGCTCTTCTCTGGATCCTTTCGAGTAGTACCGTGTCCTTCTTAAAGTACCAGTGCTGGACGCAGTACTCCAGGTGAGGGCGTACCATGGCCCGGTACAGCAGCATGATAACCTTCTCTGTCTCTTCAGTCCAGCATCTGCCCCTTCCATTCACTGTCTGTCTTTCCCTGCCATCCCTCCTCCTGCCCCCCCCCCCACCCCCCAATTTGGTCTAGCATCCATCATCTTCCTTCTGTTCCCCTCATGGTCTGGCATCTCTATCCTTCCCTCCCCCCTGTGGTTTTTAGCATATCTCTCTTCTCATTTCCTCCACTCAGATCTGATCATTCTCTGCTCTCTCTTCCCTTTTCTTCTCTGGTCTTCCTTCTCTATTTTCTGCCTCCATCTAAATTAAATTCTTTCTTACTATTTAGTCCCGTTTCCCTCTTTTCACTGTGTCTACACACAGCTTGTCACCCCTTTCCCTCACCCCTCCATTATCTTACTATTTTCTTCCCCCTTTATTTATCTCCTCCTTCCATCCAGTATGTGTTCTTTCCCCACTTCCATTCAGCATCTGCTCTCCCTTCTCAACTGACATCCATCTGCCTTCTGCTCTCTCTCCCTTCTTCTCACTTCCATCATCTGTCCCCTTCTCTCTCTCTCTCATCTCCTCCATTCCATCATCTGCCCCTTCTCTCTCTCTCTCTCTCTCCCCCCCCCCAACTTCCATCATCTGCCCCCCTTCCCCTCACCTTTGTGGGTCACTTTCTTTCCCCTGAGGGTGGCTCATGTCACAGGGGAAGCTTTGGCCGAGCAGAACCGCTTGATTAACAGTGGAACTTACTTGATTGATGTCGATGCTGGGGCCCGTTGCCGTTTGAAGGAAAAAAAAAAAGGTGGAAAAAAGGAACCTGTAAAGGCGAGAGGAAGGGAAACCTCCAGGACAGCTGCTTTTTGCCCTCCTTCAGCGGCCCAAGAGTTCAGACCAGCAGCGGCAGCTGTGTATGCTTTTAACTTCGGCACAGAGCTGCCCCTAATCAATAGTTTAGCGCGGTTTCATGAGGCAGCCTCGGGGCCTTTGATAGCCGGCCCGCTTCGATGATGCGATGTGGGCCGGCCTAGCAAAGGCCCCGAGGCTGCCTTATGAAACCGCGCTAAACTATTGATTAGGGGCAGCTCTGTGCCGAAGTTAAAAGCATACACAGCTGCCGCTGCTGGTCTGGAGGTGCGGAGACAAGGCAGGAGGCAAACGCGGTGGAAGGCAGGAGTCCCGGCGAAGGCAGGAGTCCCGGCACAGCGACTGCAACAGGAAGTTGCAAGTCAGCTGACGCCGGCCTTTCGTTGCTCCGGGGACCGAATCCTTCGCGGACCGGCAAGATTTTGTTTGCGGACCGGCGGTTGAAGAACTGTGCTCTACACTGTGTGCGCTGTGACGAGAAACTTGTGCGCTGCGAGGTAATATTTTGTGCGCGAGCGCACCCCAGCGCAGCTTAGCGGGAACACTGCTTAAAGTTGGCGAGCACTCATTGTTTTCTGATACTTCATTGGACCAACGTTCCTGCTAACCAAGGTCGTGAACGAAAGCAATACCGGCGTCCCGTAAATCCATCCTCATTTAATATCTAAGACGGAGGAGTCCTGATGGGTTGCATTCCTACGTAAGCCACAGCCATAAATTCTAGTTGTAAAGGATAAGTAAAGGCGGTCTGCCAAATAAATGCTTAAGCCCCAGAGGAATGCTCGTACAAAAGCAGTTGGACGGTAAAAACTACAAGTTCCCTGACTTTCACACCAAACTTTATTTGAGAAAGTCTATCCAGTCCAGGGATATTTTTTTGATATCCCAGATTTAGACTTACAATACAATACAACTTCTTGTATCCCGCATTTTTCTACATGGAATCAATGCAGCTCGCAGCAAGAGGATTTTATAACTCAAGGTTTAGAGATAAGTGAATTTCACATCGATGGCTCAGGTTAGAAGTAACAACAGACAAGAAAGACAACTCAGCTGCAGGAACTCTGAGGTTTTGCAGTGACGATACTGGCCTGATCTTTGTGATCCAGACAAGTAGCAGACTTCCTGATGGCATTGTCCCATGTCACTTCCAAAAGTAATTCATAGTCCAGGAAGTTCTCTTTCACCCAGAGGGTGGTGGATACATGGAACGTGCTACCAGAGGATGTGATAAGCAGGAGCACGCTACCGGGCTTCAAAGAAGGTTTGGATAGGTACCTAGAGGACAAAGGGATTGAGGGGTACAGATAGGAGTAGAGGTAGGTTATAAGGATAGGATTAGAGGTAAGTTACAAAATTAGTCTGGGACCACTGTTCAGGCAATAGGCCTGATGGCGGGAGCGGATCACTGGGCAAGATGGACCGCTGGTCTGTCCCAGCGGAGGCACCTTCTTATGTTCTTATGTCTGGCAGTAGTATCCTATTCACTAAAAAAAAAAATTCCTGTTATTTTATTTATTTATTTAAAAAAAATTTTAATACTGTTTACAAAAAACTAAATAGTTGAAGCTAGCCTGATGACAGTATGGGGGGGACAGAGGGGCGATCCACCCCGTGCGCCATCTTGGTGAGAGCACAGGTACTTGTCCTCCTCTCCACCACCCCGATTCCTTCCCCACCCCCACCCCCACTGCCACCTCTGTAATGTTCTTGGCACGAGCAGCAACCCCCAAGCTGCTGTCATGCCAGCATCGGCTCTTCCTCTGATGTCACTTCCTGGACCCACGTCAGGGGGAAAGGAAGCAGCAAGCATGTGGCAGAAGGCGGTGAAGGAACATGTGGAGGTGGGAGGGTGGAGAAGAGGGCAGGGTATGAGCACCACTGCCCCGGGCACCTCTCACCCTCACTATGCAACTGCCTGATGTCTCATCTCTTATGGGAGGATGTGCCTAGGTCTGGACCTTGATTTTGGTATTAGCGGGGGGGGGGGGGGGGGGGGTGTCCTAGAACCAATCGCCCATAGATACCGAGGACCAACTGTACAGCAGGCTTTGATCCTAGGGAACTGGGTTTGATTCCCACTACAGCTCCTTGTGACCTTGGGCAAGTCACTTAATCCCTTTCAGGTATTACTGAAAAGGGCAGGGACAAAAGAAAAGAAAATATACCTTCTTCTATGGTTTCGTTTGTTTTCTTACATTCTTAAGACCCCCAAAATCTGAAAGCCATGTAATGGCACAAGTAAATTAGCTCCATTCAATGACAGAAATACTACAAGGCAGAGTTTTGTAGGCTCTGGTTACAGATATGCTGTAATAACAGTTCCCTTCATGTCAGGAAGGTGGGAAGGGATAGTATGAGTACAAATTATTTAACCTGCAGAGGTGTGCTCTTATTTCTCCTCTGAATTTTATTTATTTATTTATATTCCACAAATTATTCAGGTACTCAAGCATTTTTCCCTATCTGTCCCAGCGGGCTCACACTCTGTCTATTCTTACTAGTTCCAGCTGCCCCTGATACAAAACTTAAATTGTGAGCTCACTATGGACAAAGTATAGAAAGCTACTACTATTAATTATTTCTATAGTGCTACCAGGCGCATGCAGCACTATACAGAGTCACAAAGAAGAAGAAAAGAGTCTCTGCTTGAAAGAGATTACAATCTAAACAGGATGTCATGGATACAGTTAAGGGAAAAGGTTAATCTGCTGGCAACTTGGAAGGCAGAGGGGAGTACAGGACAATCAAGCCATTGTGATATCACTGATGAGGTTGGGTCTTATTGGTGGAAGAGGCATTATGACATCACAATCTCAGCTCTGCTTCCCAAAGAATGAAACTCTTCACACTACTACTACTATGAATTATTTCTATAGCACTTCCAGACGTACGCAGCTCTGTACAGAGTCACAAGGAAGACAGTCCCTGCTCGAAAGAGCTTACAATCTAAACAGACAAGATAGACAAACAAGATGTCATGGATACAGTTAAGGGGAACGGTTAATCAGCAGGCTGGGTTGGAGGGCAGAGGGGAGTACAGGACAATGAAGCCATTGTGACATCACTGATGAGGTTGGCTCTTATTGGTGGAATGAGGCATTATGACATCACAATCTCAGCTCTGCTTCCCAAAGACTGAAACTCTTCACACTATTTCTACTATGAATTATTTCTATAGTGCTTCCAGACGTCACAAGGAAGACAGCCCCTGCTCGAAAGAGCTTACAATCTAAGCAGACAAGACAGACAAACAGGATATCATGGATACAGTTAAGCTGTATCACAGAAAGGCAGGTTATCATATCCTTTACCCTTTAATTTACTCTCTGTCTATGGGGATTGTGTTAGGTTGTGGGTTTTTGGCTCGTCCAGCCTCAGACAATGCTGAAATAGTGTTTTCTGTCTCTGCTCAGCACATATATGGTTCTCTTATTCTCTAGCCACTGAAAGACAAGCAGCTATGATCTACAGATTTTATCCTCAGCTCTTTCATTTCCTATTTTGGACTCATTTGTCTCACTGTGTTTTGCGACATCTAATAGCTCTTTCATAACTTTCCCTGATTCTACCTTTCTTCAGTCTTGCCAAAGAGAATCACGTGTTGTCGTAGAAAGCCCATCAGACACAGTGTCATGGGGGTAAAGAAGAGCACGGCCCTGGGGTTCTTGCTCCCCTTGGATAGACAGTTAAATGCTGTCCAGAGTTCAGTCCACTTGGGGGTTCCACTCCAGTCCACCTTTTAGATTTTGCTCTCAGAGAATGCTCTGAGTTTAAGTGCGAAGCAGACGTCCACATTCCTTTTCCACGGTTCATAGTCGTTCGCGCGCGAGACTTCAGTGCGTCGACATTGCAGCGCTGACAATTCGGCGCAAGATACCAGTGCGCCGCCTAAAAAGTGACTTATGGTTCTGACACGGGGTGTGAGTGGGGAACCCCCCCAGTTTACTTCATACTCTTCGCGCTGCTGTTGGGGGGGGGGGGGGTTGGAACTAGAGAATGACACGGTGACAAAATTCATCACCGTTCCCGTTCCCGCGGATAACCGCGGGAAATAATCCCATGTCATTTTCTAGTGTCTATTTCAACCTCAGTCCTTCTACACCAGCATTCTTCAAAGCAAAGCTTGCGGGTCAGTGGTTGTGCCCAATTATATACTCTGATTCTTATGTGAGCCAAGGATAATGAAGCCATTGTGACATCACTGATGTGATTGGTTCTTAGGCACTGGTGGAATGAGGCATTATGACATCACAATATCTGCTCTGGATACCAGAGACTGTCATTCTGTAGTGTCTGTTTCAACCTCAGTCCTTCTACACCAGCATTCTTCAAAGCAAAGCTTGCGGGTCAGTGGTTGTGGCCATTCATACTCTGATTCTTCCCTCTTTCCTTAAAGAATGACATGAAGATGGTTTCCCGCGGTTATCCGCGGGGACGGGAACGGTGATGAATTTTGTCACCGTGTCATTCTCTAGTTGGAACCCTCTATTATAGAGTAAACTTAACTTTTTCCTGATTTTTTAGGGAAAAGTTGTTTTTCTATAATGTGGAGGGTTGCACCCCCCCCCCCGCACCCTCACCCCAACAGCAGCGCGAACAGTCTGAAGTAAAGTGGGGGGGCCCATCGGAGCTCTTTTAAAATCACTTTTTAGGCAGCACACTGGTGTCTTGCACCCAATTGTCGGCGCTGCAATGTCAGCACGCTGAAGTCTCGTGCGCTTTTGTCCCGTCACCCTTTTCTACACCTGCAACTTGCCGTAATGGCTTTTTCCGTAAGCTACCCATGTACGTGCTCTTGTGTAATTATCAATCGCCTCGAACCTTTATAGGCATAGTGCGATCCACAAATCTCAGACTAGGTTAGATTAGAACTTTATTAAAGCTCAAAACAAGCAAAAAATAATATGCTGCCTTCAATTTCAGGGCTCTTTTTCCTTGATTTTAATTAGCAGCCTTATCAACAAAACTTCTTAGGCCCTCAGCGTCACCACTCAGAACTCAAACTTATCACTGTTCTGAGCTTTACGTGACAAATCGTCACTGGGTCTATTTTTTCATTTTTGTAGTTTATCAAGAGCTTAAAATAGCTTAATTTATTTTATCTTCTTTAAATAATCTAATTTTACTGAGCTTTATATCGAATTTTCTCTATGTAGAAACGTCTATGTCATGTAGGAGGTCGACAGCAAAGGAATGGGGGTGGAGCCTTGATAAAGCGGTTCCCGCGAAACATGTCGGCTGTGACACCCTACATGACATAGACGTTTCTACATAGAGAAAATTCGATATAAAGCTAAGTAAAATTAGATTATTTAAAGAAGATAAAATAAATTAAGCTATTTTAAGCTCTTGATAAACTACAAAAATGAAAAAATAGATCCAGTGATAAGTTTGAGTTCTGAGTGGTGACGCTGAGGGCCTAAGAAGTTTTGTTGATAAGGCTGCTAATTAAAATCAAGGAAAAAGTTCCTGGTTTTTGTGAAATGAGTGATATATGGTAGCCGCCTGAAAATAAATTTCATGCTAAATATATTTGTTCAATTTCAGGGCAACAGTTATACAGTGGAACCTTGGTTTGCGAGCATAATTCGTGGGGACTGGGAAGTGGCTTAGGAGGAGGGAGGAGCTAGAGAGTGTTCAAGCCATCTTGTAGCTTGAATTACGGACCCGGCCTGGGGCCCTTTAGTGCTAGCGCCTCATCTGGTCCATACAGTAGGTTAAAGCCAGCCCTGCATAACAGAAACAAATACAGTGGTACCTCGGTTTACGAGTGCACCAGTTTGCCAGTGTTTCGCAAGACGAGCAAAACATTCGCAAACTTGGTGCCTCGTAAACCGAGCTTGCCTCGCTGTTCGAGCGCCCCCCTCCCCCGCGATCCGGCATCCCCCCCAGCGATCCGGCATCCCCCCTCCGCTCGCGTTGCCCCCCCCTCCACCACTGGTCTCGCTCTCTCCGAGATTGAGAGCGAGACCAGAAGGCTTTGAGCATGCGCAAATGCTTAAAGCAAGTCCAGCCCAGCCCAGACCAGAAGAAGGAGGATCTCCGACGCACCGCCCAGCCGCGCCAGAAGAGGGAGGATCTTCGGGCACCGGCACTGGTGCCAAGTCGGGTAAAGAGTGTCATTGACTGCTCGGGGGGGGGGGAAGTAGGATCGCGGTGGAGGGTGGGCAACGCGAGCGGGGGGGGAATGCCGGATCCCTGGGGGGATGCCGGATCACGGGGGGGGGGGGTTTGGAACAGCATCGGATTCCTCAGGGGGGGAGAATGGAGCAGCGCTGGTAGCCTCGGGGGGGGGGGGGGAGGAGGTGGAACCAATCAAAGCAGTTTCCCTTACTTCCTATGGGGAAACTTGCTTTGATATACGAGCAATTTGGTTTACGAGCATGCTTCTGGAACAAATTATGCTCGTAAACTAAGGTTCCATTGTATAACGGAAATCCTTCTGAACAATTTGAAACACGAGCAATCAGTAACAAAATTACATTTATCCAATCAACAACATGATGGGAAGTGTCATGCAAATATCGTTTGATTAAAGAAATTAAAAAAAAAAAAATGGTCCAGTATATAAGAATTTTGAAAAAAGAACAAAAAGAAAATATGATGAGCTCATACTTGCACAAAGTACTCATGAAATGCTAGGATACACTTTATAGTAACCACATTTTTTTCAACTGATCTTTTGTCTACGAAGGGGTGCTGAAAAGTTCTCAGCCCAACCAATCAATGATCTGAAACAATGTCAAAACAGAGAATTTCATTTCTGCAGATTGGCATTTAACGAACTAGGATAACACTCTTTTCGGCTCCAGTGGCAAAATAACACTCAGAATTTAGGAAGTCGGTTGGTTGGGCTGAGAACTTTTCAGCACCCCCTCGTATGTAAGAAAAGTGAGCCAAGTATAGGACAATGAAGCCATTGTGACATCACTGTTGAGGTTGGCTCTTATTGGTGGAATGAGGCATTATGACATCACAATCTCAGCTCTGGTTACCAAAGACTGAAAATCTTCACGCTACGAGGGGGGTGCTGAAAAGTTCTCAGCCCAACTACGAAGAGAATAACATGGATATGCTTCAATCAATGATGTGAAACAATGGCAAAACAGAGAATTTAATTTCTGCACATTGGCACGTAATGAAATAAGATAACACTCTTTTCATCTACAGTGACAAAATGACGCTCAGAATTTAGGAAGTTGGTTGGTTGGGCTGAGAACTTTTCAGCACCCACTTGTATTACATTACATTACATTACATTAGTGATTTCTATTCCGCCATTACCGTGCTGTTCAAGGCGGATTACATTCAAACTAAAAACAAGAATTACATTCAAATTAAAAGGAATAGAATAAGCGATGACATAGAATTTTTTAAGGTAATAAACATTGGGTAAAGAGTTACCAAAGGGAAGTGGAGGTCTTTAGGAGATAAGAATAGGGTGAAATTATGGGTTTTAGATAACGTTTGATAGATAAAAGAGTATTAGAGAGATCTAAGGGTAAATAGAGTGTTGGATGTTGGGTTGGGATTGGTTGTGCTGGATAGGTTTTATGTGTTTTTTGAAGAGTATGGTTTTAATATCTCTCCGGAAGGCTTTGTAGTCTGAAGTCGAAGATAACAGAGTAGTGATTTGTCTGTCCAGTTTAGCTGCTTTGGAGGCTATTAGGTTGTCATAAAGTTTTTTTCATTTGACATCTTTGGATGATGGGTGAGAGAAAAGTGAGTGGGATCTTCTGTGTCTGATTGAGGAGGATTGATTTAGTCGGTTATTCCGTTGAGAGCCTTGTAAAGTAAGCAGTAGAATTTGAAGTGTACTCTCGCTTCTATTGGAAGCCAGTGCGAGTCATGGTATGCCTCTGTGATATGGTCATATTTTTTTAGGAAATATACAAGTCTCAGGGCTGTATTCTATATTGTCTGTAATTGCTTCATCATGGTCGCAGGACAAGGTAAGTATAGTATGTTGCAGTAGTCTATCATCCCAAGGATAAGAGATTGTACCAATAGTAGGAATTGCTTCTTTTCGAAGAATATTCGGATTTTTCTTAGATTTCTCATGGTCATGAACGATGCCTTTATTATTTTGTTAATTTGGGGTTGCACGGTGCAGCCACTGTCAATTGTGATTCCTAGCAATTTTAGTGTAGGTTGTATTGGGTATGAGATTGAGTTTATTACAAGATTAGTTAATGTTGGAGTTTTATTGTTTTCTAGTAGGATGAAATTTGTTTTGTCAGGGTTAAGTTTTAATTTGTGCTCTGTCATCCAAATTTCAACTGATTTTAGAGTTTTGTGTATTATGCTAGTCATGACGGGTTCTGGTTGGTCGAAGGGCAGGAGAATAGTGATGTCATCTGCATAGCTGTATGAACTTATGCCATGATTATCTAGGTAGTAGCTGAGGGAGGCTATGTATATATTGAATAGTGTGGGTGATAGGGGTGATCCTTGGGGAACTCCGCAGGGGTTAGACCATGGTTCTGATTTTTCTTGCATTGTTTTAACTCTGTATGTTCTAGATTGCAGGAATCCTTTGAACCATGCAAGTACCTTGTCTGAGATTCCTATTGAGTCGAGAGTTTGTAGAAGCATGTCATGGTCTACCAAGTCGAAGGCTGCAGAAAGATCTAGTTGTATCAGCATGATTTTCTTGCCTGTACAGAGGTGTTGTCTTGCAGTGTCCATTAGTGTTCCTAGTAATGTCTCCATGCTGTATTTGGCTCTGAATCCCGATTGTGTGGGGTGGAGTATGTTGTGATTCTCTAGGTAAGAGGCTAAAGTTTTTGCTACGAGACCTTCCATCAGCTTGATGTACAATGGGATTGAGGCAATGGGTCCGTAATTGGAAGGTTGGTCTTTTGCTCCTTTAGGGTCCTTTAATATCAGAGTTATTATGATTTTGCTGAGTTCTTGTGGGAAATAACCCTCTAGTAATGATGAGTATATCCATTGTAGAAGTAGGGATCGGAATAATATGCTTGAGTTTTTCAGTAGGTATGGAGGGCAATGGTTGAGGTCACAGGCTGCATGGCTGTATTTATTATAAAGATTGTTGAACTCTGCCCATTCTATAGGTGAGAAATGGGACCAGGTTCTATCTGCTGCAACTGATTCTTTTTCTGTTGGTAGAAATGATGTCTCTATGTGTGAGGGTGTTCCACTGAAAGAGGCTCTGATATTTGCGATTTTGTTTTTGAAGTAGGTAGTTAAGAGGGTGGCTGTAGGTGGGGGCGAATTGTTGTTCTCTATGTATGGTGTTGTGTTTGTGAGGACATTTAGTAGCTGGAATAGCTTTTTTGAGTCTTGGGGTCCATCTCCAATTTGTTTCGAGTAGTATGCCCTTCTTTTTCTTTCAGTTTTTTGTTTGTACTTTCGGTTTGTTGCTATCCATGCTGTTTTTGTGGATTCTTGGTTGCTTTTTCTCCATTTTCTTTCCCGTTGTCTGCATTGTCTTTTGAGTTGGAGAAGTTCGTTGTCGAAATATTTGTTTGATTTCCTGTGGATTTTGGTTTTAGGTTTTTCTGGGGCTAGTTCGTCTAGGGTGGCCCTACTTAGCAGGTTCCATTTTGAGATGAAGTCTTTAGATGTGTAATGTTGGATTATGGTGTCTGTTTTTGTCCAGAATACTGTGGGATCTATATGTTTGCGTGAACGGAAGGTAGTCTGTTGAGTAGTCAGAGTGTTTTTGTTACAGAACCAATTGATTTCAAATGAGTAGGTGTAGTGATCCGTTTAAGGTTTGAATTTCTGGGTGTGAGGTCTGTTGGGACATGTATGCTACGATGTCCAGCTGGTGTCCTTTTTCATGTGTAGTTTGAGGATCTAAGATTTTATATGATATGCTAGTAACATATAAAACATTAACAAATAAAACAGTAACATAGCATTTTATATGTATGCTAGTACGGTTTCAGCATCTTTGCAGGAATGGTTTTCAAGGTGAAGGTTGAGGTCTCCTAGAAGGAGGTTGTAGATAGTTACTAGGGAGTTTTGATAGATAAATTCTTCAAATATTGGCTTGGCAGTACTCCAGTTACTTGGGGTTATGTAGCATAGTATGCATGTGAGTGTTCCTGTAAGTGATGTGCTTGAGAGTTGACATGCAAGTAAATCCATGCATTGGTTTGTTATTTTGTCTAGTAGGTGTATGTTTAATGTGTCTCTGGCTATGATGGCAATTCCTCCTCCTCTCTTATTTTCTCTGCATACCAGTGTCATTTTGTGGCTTTTTGGACAGACTTCAGTTATTCTGGGGTCTGTATCAGAGGTGATCCAGGTCTCTGTGAGGAAAAGGCAATCAAGGTTATCTTCTTCTATCCAGTTTTTTATGTGTTCTGTTTTAGGGCCAATAGATCTGATGTTCATATAAGCGCATTTGAGAGGGATGTATTCTATTGGTGAGTTGTTCGTTGTTTTCAGGTATATGAGTGATCTTTGGTGGGGTAGTATTGTGGTATTGTATGGATTTGTTGGTTTTCTAGTTGTTAATTTTGGGGAGGGTTGATATGTGAAGGGCAGATAGTATGTGTTTCTGTTTAATATGAGATGCAAGTTTGGCTGGGTAATTCCTCTGGAGTATGCTATGATGGGTATTGGATATATGTTGTGTGCAGTTGTTTTCCAATCTGTTAGGCGCAGGAGTATCAGAAGGATTGCTTGTGTATAACTTAAAAGTGTGGTTCTCATGGTGGTGCAAGATGCAAATCTCATTGTACCTAACATATCCAATATGGTATAGAACCCTGCTGAATAGGGGGAGGGGTGGAGCTGTGCTCTTAAGTGCCAGCCGCTGATTCTACTGCCTGCCGTTGGTTTCGGTGTGGCCCCGGGGTCTACTTGTGCTCACCGTTATCCCCTACTGGATCGGGGGAGGGGGCGGAGCTGTACTAATAAGTGCCAGCCGCTGATTCTACTGCCTGCCGCTGGTTTCGGTGCGGCCCCGGGGTCTACTTGTGCTCACTGTTATCCCCTACTGGATCGGGGGAGGGGCGGAGCTGTACTAATAAGTCCAGCCACTGATTCTGCTGCCTGCCGCTGGTTTCGGTGCGGCCCCGGGGTCTACTTGTGCTCACCGTTATCCCCTACTGGATCGGGGGAGGGGGCGGAGCTGTACTAATAAGTCCAGCCACTGATTCTGCTGCCTGCCGCTGGTTTCGGTGCGGCCCCGGCGTCTACTTGTGCTCACCGTTATCCCCTACTGGATCGGGGGAGGGGCGGAGCTGTGCTATTAAGTCCAGCCGCTGATTCTGCTGCCTGCCGCTGGTTTCGGAGCGGTCCCGGAGTCTCCTTGTGCTATTTAGCTGCCATATGGATGAATATACCAAAAATGTGTAGTAAACACTGACAAAACCAATAAAAAATATTTTAAAAGTTTACTTTCAGCCAGCTACTAGTGACCCCTGCACCACTATATATCAGCATTTAAAAAGGGAAGCCTCAACACTCCAGAGTATAGGAGGGGATGCTGAAAAATTCTCAGCCCAACTAACCAACTTCCTAAATTCTGAGCGTTGTTTTGCCACTTGACCTGAAAAGAGTGTTATTTTATTTCGTTAAGTGCCGATGTGCAGAAACGAAAGTGTTGGTTTCAACGTTGTTTCAGATCACTGATTGAACCATATCCACGTCATTCTCTTCTTGGCTGGGCTGAGAACTTTTCAGCACCCCCTCGTAGCGTGAAGATTTTCAGTCTTTGGTAACCAGAGCTGAGATTGTGATGTCATAATGCCTCATTCCACCAATAAGAGCCAACCTCAACAGTGATGTCTAAATATTTTGAAAATTTCGTACCAATAGTTTTATAAACATGAAGGAAGCTAGCATTGGTAATATACTGATATATTAATTGATGGCAGGCAATTGTCATTTTTATGGTTTCAATCCTAACTCATCAAGAAAGTGTCGGTGGAGTCCATTTTCTTTAAAATGATATTCCACCATTTGTTCTCTGTCTCTGGGGGAAAGCATCCCCCATATACTTAATGGACAAAGGAGACCGAGGATAATTAGAAGATCCTAAGGGCTCCTTTGACTAAGCTGTGATAGTGGTTTTAGCACGCACTGAATTGCCGCGTGCACTAGACGCTAACGCCAGCATTGAGCTGACGTTAGTTCTAACCACCTAGCACAGGTTTAGCGCACGCTAAAATTCTGCGCACGCTAAAAACGCTATCGCAGCTTAGTCAAAGGAGCCCTAAGTCTATCTGCATTGTAGGATCATACTGTACATGAACATAGCTTCAGATTTGTCCCTGTTAATTCAATAACCGTAAAGTGAAGAAGAGTGATTTACCGATGTAAGTAAAGCTGGGATCGATAACAAAAGGATCCATCATAAAGATCACGAGATCATCTGCATATGCTATTAATTTAAATGCCTGGCCATCAATAGCCACAGTGGAGATATTAATGTCATTTCTGATGGCCAATCAATAGGGATTCCAAGGCGAATTAGAAGATCCGAAGTCAGCCTGTGTTTGATTATTCATGGGCATAACTTCATCTATTCTGCATTTCTACTAGACCACGTGCGTGACTGGGGTTGGTGGCAGAAATGAGCTCCACCAGCCATATTTACCACAACAGTTACATAAATGCATAACTGTAGCCAGTGGGTTTGGGTTACACATTTCCTTGTACAATTTTGTGTATTTATGTGTGTGGTCCACTTGCAAAAAATAAAAAGATCTTTTTAGGGTTGTGAAATAGCCCAGTTAGTTGATGCTTTCCTTATGGGACCTGCAACACTGCTATATAATTCCCTGTTAAAGTAAAAGCCAACCTCATCAGTGATGTCACAATGGCTTAATTGTCCTATACTTGGCTCAATTTTATTCCATACGAGGGGGGGCTGAAAAGTTTTCAGCCCAACTAACTAAGGGCTAGATTCATTACATTACATTACATTACATTGCTGACTTCTATTCCGCCTGTACCTTGCAGTTCTAAGCGGATTACATCAAAAAGATAACTGGACATTTCCAGGAAGAGGATTACAATTGAAGGCGTTGGGGACTAATTCAATTTAGAGGAGAGGTTACAAAGTGGGAAAATGAGGGGAGCGTCTGAGGGAGCTGGAAATATACAAGAAGGTTACATAGTGGATGCTGGTTACATTGTTGAGGAATATTACATAGAGGAATATTACAGGTAGGGAGAGGGAGAGGGGAGGATAGCATGAGGGAAAAGAAGGGGGTTAGGAGATCTGGATGAATTTTTTGAATAGTAGGGCTTTGATTTCTTTTCGGAAAGCTTTGAGGTCTGTTGCTGCTGTCAGCAGGTTGGTGATGGAGGGGTCCAATTTTGTTGCATGTGTTGCTAGTAGGTTGTCATACATCTATTTGCGCTTGGTTCCTTTGAAAGAGGGGTAGGAGAATGGGGACTGGGTTCTCCTCTGTCTGGATGAGAGGTTCCTGTTTAGGCGGTTGTTTAGGTGGGTGCCGTTCCGTTTAATGTTTTGAATAATAGGCATTATAGTTTGAATTGGATGTGGGCTTGTATAGGAAGCCAGTGTGAATCTAGGTAGGCGTTGGTGATGTGGTCAAATTTTCCAAGGGAATAGATCAATCTGAGGGCTGTGTTCTGTATGGTCTGTAGTTGTTTTATTAAGTAGGTGGGACAAGGTAGGTAGAGGATATTGCAGTAGTCCATTAGACTTAGGACTAGGGATTGGACTATGAGTCTGTATTGTTCTTTGTCGAAGAATTTTCTAAATTTGCGTAGGTTGCGCATGGTAAAGAATGCTTTTTGTGTGGCTTTGTTGATTTGCATCTGAAGAGTGCAGCATCTGTCTACTGTCACTCCTAGGAGTTTGAGAACGGGTTGTATGGGATATTTGGTGGCTTTTATTTTTAGTTCACAAAGCAAACCAATCGGTTTGCAACCCGTTAGCGACCAAATTCCCCTCCGGCCTGATTCACTTACCTCTCTGCCGACCATCCTCCGATCCGCGCATGCAAATGAGGGGAGGGACATTCAAAAGTAGGGAAGGCTGCGATTCCCAATACAATCAATCCGTTCCGACTGGGCTGGCCGATCAACTGAAGAAGTGACTGCTGGGGACCAGTCGAAAACTTCTTTCCGACTGGAAGCCCTGCTCTCTGGCCTGCAATCTCTCCTGCCTGCTTCCCCCTGAATGCCGCCCTGCTCTGTCCCGATCGTCCCCCCGAATGCCGCCCTGCTCTGCCCCGATCTTCCCCGAATCTCTCCTGCCTTTCCCCGGCCTGCAAGCCCGTGGTTTTAACCCGCGGGTTTAAAGCGGGTTAAAACCACAGGCTTGCAAGACTAAAAACAATAAAAAAAAGTTAAAGTTTTTTTTAGAAAAATGGCCCCAGCTTGGACGGGCATACACAAACCATCTACATATGGTCTGCGCATGCGCGCAGATCACACAACAGCGATCCATGCAGGCAGATGGGGGCGTTCCTCCGACCGCCCCCCATCTGCATATTGGGGCTTCGAGAATTCGTCGGACCTGCCTGATCGGGCCCCAACTTCCTAAATTCGGAGTGTTATTTTACCACTGGAGCTGAAAAGAGTGTTATTTTATTTCATTAAGTGCCAATTAGCAGAACCAAAATTCTATTGTTGCCATTCTTGGATGGGCTGAGAACTTTTCAGCACCCTCCCCCCCTCCCCCCCCCCGGTAGTCATCCCTATTTACCTGTTTTTCCAGTATCTTTAACTTCCTGTCTAATTCAAGGGTGTTAAAGTCCCTCCTCGAGGGCCGCAATCCAGTCGGGTTTTCAGGATTTCCCCAATGAATATGCATTGAGATCTATTAGCATACAATGAAAGCAGTGCTTGCAAATAGATCTCATGCGTATTCATTGGGGGAAATCCTGAAAATCCGACTGGATTGCGGCCCTCGAGGAGGCACTTTGATACCCCTGGTCTAATTCTATGGTTTTGAATTACAAAGAAAGATTGGAATCTTCGTGTATAGAACCCCAAGCTCCTTTGCGCCCTTTCCCCAGCTCCCCCAAATTCTCAGTACCTTTTCCAAGTCAAAGCAGGTGTACAGTGGGCTCTGATATCAAACGTGAAGCATGCCATAGAATGCCATGCTGCTAACAGAAGTATCGTCTTATTACAGTACTCCAGCTCTTCACATCACCTACAAAGAGGAAACAAGCTTCCTCGTGAGCTAACATAAGCAGTTCTTTGGTTTATGGTGACAGCTTTTAATCACCCATCTTGCTCTGTGGTCAAATGATGCTTCAAGATAATTGTTCTGTATTAAACATGTACGCCAATCTAATGGTACCATTCTTAAAGGGGTCATCAGCATGATAACCTCCTCCTCCCTCTTCTCTCTCTCTCTCTCTTTCTCTGTCTCAGAAAATTAATTTTCCTGAGCGAGAGGCCCTGCCCTTTCTTTATTAATTCTCTGCTGTAGCTCTTCGGCCCAACTCCTTGGAGACAATGATGTTTATAGCTTCAGATAATCAGCTTTTTCGACAATTAATCAAATTTGTTTATGGCCGAAAAGCTCTTGTTAAGAGAACTACAAGAATACCATGGTTGGGTTATTTGTAATAGGTTTGGAGCTACAAATGAAGCATCATGGGATTGATTCAGCCCTGCCAGTTTTAGTCTCAACAAGGAAGACAGAAGAAAAATAGCAGTATTTGCCAAATATATCCTACTGTGAAAAAGGGGTGTTTGGCAGAGAATTTTGAAACTTCTAGAAAAGATAAATTAGTTTTTCCTGCCCTGGAGGCAGAGCCAGCTTTTGCTCTTCATTCTAAAGCTCAGCTATGCGCTGTTGGCTTCTACTAGTGAGGCTTTCCCCCCCTCCCCCACTCCTTCCCCCCCCCCTCATCTCTCACTCACATGCATTTTATTAACTTCCCCAAGTTCGAAATTTCCGAAAAGAAATCAAAGCCCTACTATTCAAAAAATTCATCCAGATCTCCTAACCTCCTTCTTTTCCCTCATGCTATCCTCCCCTCTCCCTCTCCCTACCTGTAATATTCCTCTATGTAATATTCCTCAACAATGTAACCAGCATCCACTATGTAACCTTCTTGTATACTTCCAGCTCCCTCAGACGCTCCCCTCATTTTCCCACTTTGTAACTGAAGGTACCTTTTGGGATAAGGCCCTCCGTTAGTAGTGCAGAGACTTGAGCCAGAGACTGAAGAGATTTAAAAAGGCTTTTATTAAACAAGCATATATGCTGGACTTCTGAGCAGAACTGGCTGCATAAACAGAAGACCCTGAGAATTTCAAACACAAAGATTATATAGGGTCCTAACCAGTCCGAACCAGTTTAACCAGTTCTGACCAAAAGGTAGGAGCAAAGAGAAAAACAAAACCATAAATCCATCCTATAATCTATACATCAATGGCTAGCTAACATCTACATTCCTTTGCCTCCTGGCTGTACCAGGCACTAAGACAGATACATAGAACAGGCCTGCATGCATACGTGATTTCTCAGAGCAGTAAAATGGAGTCACAGGTTGTTCTTTGTACTAATTATGACCCACTGATAGTTTCTTCATCTACACCGTGACCCAGCTATGTCAGCTAGCTAGGGATCCTTCATTCCCAACTTTTCTTCTGTAGGCTAGCTGACTAGCTGGGTTACGGGAGGTCAGGGCCATCTGTATCAGAGGTGGGGACTGGGTGATAGGAGGAAAGGGCCAGGACTAGAGCGGTGGTACTTTTGTCAATCGTAGTCCTAATAGTATGGTTAAGGGTTTTCAATAAACATGGTAACAGGCAAGGAAGAACACAAAATATGACAGAGAATACCAGGAAAATTATGGTGAGGGCTTTAAAGAGTCCCGGTTTGGAGGCCCAATCAGTCAGTGAGTTGAGTCCAAACATATCAGCAGAAAAACCCTTCCAAGTCTGGACAGGAACGTGAGCTAATCTGGTAATCTTGTCTATGACCTCTTCAACCACAAATCCTTCATCATCCAGTTGTAGGACAGCAGTTGGAAAGATTGAATTTGCCACATACCCCTCCTTCAGCGGCCAATAGATAGTCTAAGGCCAGTCGGTTCTGATAGATGGCGGTACGCATCATAGTGTTCGCTTTGGCCAGGGCTCCCAGGGCCCTAGCTGTTTCATTGGTGATAACTTCTAAAACCGCCTGCAGTCGTATGAGGCGGTTAAGCATGTAGATTGGGGTCCGGTACCCAAACATACCATCATCAGCCCAAGTAGCAGGACCGTAGACAGCAATGATGCGCTCCGGGGGCCAAGTGTCATCCCATTTACCGATTTCCAAACTTCTTTCAGAACGGGCCCGTTGATCGAATACTGGGACAGCCAGATGTTCTCCTTCGGATAACGGGAGGAGGAAGAAGGCTGGTTTGATAGTACCCAGAACACAAGTGCCAGTCCAATTTGAGGGTAGAGTGGGGTATGCCGTTTTCCCACAGATCCAGTAGTATCCTTCCGGTGCAGCCCAAGGGGCAGAAGCAGGCAGGTTGAGGTAGACATTTAATGTGGTAGCATTGCCAGTAGTATTCCATCGTCTGGGTATTTTTAACTTAGGATCTCCGGTCCAATAAGTCCAACCGGGCTGAGAGGTGCTGTATGCAGTGTTTTGCCAGAATGGAGTTTTTCAGAGGCCAGCTGGGTGCCCGCTGTAAGTTGGGGGTGTAGTTGAAAGACGGGAGGCTGGCCAGCCGGAGCATGGAAACCTGTTTAGCCTCCCATGGCCATTTCTCTCCCATATTTGTGCCCCCGCAGACATAACAGTTTGTCAGATTTAAGGTGGCTCCTATGGCTTCAGCGAACTGTATGAAAAGGTTGCGGGTGGTGGCAGAGGGCACAAAGTCTTGTTGGTCTAGTTTCATATGTTCATAAAAGTCAGGAAACACAATGCTGTGTTGTTCAGGGATCCGGTGTCTCTCAACGAGTTTGATGTGTAAGACAGTACCAGGGTCCGTGCCTTTACCATATATCTGTAGGCCCACAAGATAGCGAGCTTTCCGGAGGCTATCATCGAGGTTCCATTTAAACGGCTGTAGAATAGTGAAATTAAGTGGGTTACAGTTCTGGAGGCCACAGTCAGAGGTAGTCACCCCTTTGGATAATATGGCTCGGGTGGTAGGCAGTCGGGTCATACCCCAAGTAGCCCAGGATACACATCTCCAGTAGTTACAGTAGTAGTGTTCGGAAGACCCTTCACAGTGGGACGGCTTCTGTCCCGCCAGGCACATGTATTTATCATTGTGCATATATTCCCTCCTTCATGCTACGGCACCACAACATCCAAGGAAGGTGGGGTTCTGGTCCATGGCATGGCAAGCATCAAAGAGGACTGAGGCCGGGACATGGGGATTAGTGACCAGGGTTTGTTGAATCAGGGGGCCCTGATCCCAGACTGACCTGACCTCTATCCAAGTATCCCTATTAGTTGCTTTGGGGTCAAAACAGATCTGTGAGTCTCCATTATTACATATAGAATATTCAACCTTGTTATATATACATACAGGGGTCACTAGTTGACCCTTACACTCATAATTAGTTTGAAATCTAATAACATTTTCCGTTTTGCCCCCATTGTCCACTAGTGCCACACAAGGGGCACACCCAGGCGTGGGAGGGGTAGGGGACATGGACAATGTTGGCAAGATGCAAATCACAAGCAGTATATACACAACAGAGTTCATATTAAATATCTTGACAGATCTCTGGATCAGACGTGCGTGATTACTCTTCCAGAGTGTGGGGCAGCCGTGTGATTTTCAGTTGAAGGTCAGTAGGCCCTTTTTCACAAATATACTCAGCAGCGGGCTTCACACGGCTGTAGTGAATCCAAGACTCGTGGCGGGACAATTTGACAGCTGTGGGAGAAGCAAGTAAGACAGTGAAAGGCCCTGTCCAAAGGGGTTTCAGCGGTTCTTTCTTCCATACTTTTAGCCACACTTGATCCCCAGGTTTGTAGAGGTGAACAGGGGTTGTAATTGGTAGCGGGGCTCTAGAAATGACCCAGTTCTGTAATTTCATAATGGTCTTTCCTAGCTGCTTTATCTCTGCGTCTGTGATAGCGTTCCCTATCTGTTCAAGAGACTCAGGGTCTGGGCTGACTATCGGCGGGGGTCGGCCATACATGAGCTCAAATGGGGACAACCGATTGCGTTTACTGGGGGTACAGCAGATGCGAAATAGAACAGAAGGAATCAGTTTGGCGGGCGGCTTTCCTCTGCCGCTTTTCCGAGGAGGGTTTTAATAGTTCTGTTGATGCGTTCAACTTGGCCAGAGCTCTGGGGGTGATAGGCCGCATGTAATTTCCAGGTGATTTGCAGAGCCCGAGAGACAGCTTGTGTGACTTGTGATATGTAGGCGGGGCCATTATCGCTGCCAATCACTAGGGGCAGGCCATAGCGAGGGATGATGTCATGGAGTAAAGCCTTTACTATTTCCCTACTTTTCTCTGTGCGCACTGGGTAGGCCTCTGGCCACCCAGTGTGGGAATCAATGAAAACCAGGAGGTAACGGAACCCATGGAAGGGGGGCAAGTGGGTAAAATCAGTAGAGAGGACTTGCATGGGGTGTGAACCGATAGGCTGGTGACCAGGAACGGGGGATCTGACAGAAGAGGGGTTGTGTCGGAGGCAAATGACACAGCGGAGCAGGACATGGGAGATGAGTTGAGAGAGATTCGGGATATAGAAATTCTGTCGGAGAAGAGTGCGGAGAGCTGGGTTACCGGCATGAGAAAAATCGTGTGCACGTTGGACAACAGTGAGGGCCAGGAGTTGAGGGACGTACAGGAGGGGGGTGGATGTGTGGGAGGAAGGTATAGTAATCCATCCAGATGGGAGGGTGCAATGGCCAGATTGCTGCGTGGCCCACTTGCGCTCGGGGTCAGTGTACTGGGGGAAAGGGAATGAAGGAAAGGTTGAGGGGAGGAAAGGGATAACAGAAGAGGGGGTGTGGGCGGACCTTGGAGGGCCGCCTGGCGAGCCGAGCGGTCAGCCAAGGCATTACCGCGGCTGATGAAATCACGGAGGCGACGGTGGGCCCGGCAGTGCATGATAGAAACTTTGGAGGGTAGCAAGATAGCATCCAAAAGGTCCAGGATGAGTTGGTGGTGTTGGATAGGGGATCCAGAGGAGGTGAGGAAGGAACGCTGGCGCCAGAGGACAGCGTGGGCGTGAACAGCTAGAAAGGCAATTTAGATAGGAAAAAAACAAAAATGCAAAAAGGGAGAGAAAAATCTCCAAAAATGGCCAATGGTATAGTTGGTTTCCCTGGGGTACCCCACAAACCAAACAGATAGACAACACAAAGATTACAGGGCATAAACAAACATAGAAAACAGAAAAGGCGTGAAACTTTTCTTCCAGCTGGCAAGGATTCAGAGCTGAACTTAGATCTGCAGAGAAATGCACAGTTATACAAAAACAAACGTCCATCATAGCACGAATCATAATTGGGTGCACACAGTGGCAAAGTAAAGTGCGATATAACACATGGCATAATAATCACATAATCATAAAAGGCATCTAAATGGTTACTGGAACGTCCGAAAGAGAAAACGTAAGAATGTTATCACTCTGGCTTGGTGCCCTGCCAATTACATTCATAAGACAGACAGGGACGCAACTGCTAGGGTGTGCTTCAATCTTGAAAAATAAGCAAAACTTACTAGGTAAAGTAAGATACAGTGTACAATGTTAAATATAGAGGTATTCTGAAGTATGGCAATGTCAATTCAAAGGAAAAAAAAAGAAACATGTTAAATGTTAAGTGCAAGGTCATTTCAAGGTTACTGAAAGCAGAACATTGTCCTCCTTCTCTGGGTAGAAAAAGGCTCATTGTAACAGGTCCAGAACAGCTCTGTATGTATGACTGCAAAGACAAAGAAGAGACATTTTAACGTGACACCACCCCTGAGGTCACTTAGCCATGTTCCCTGCAGGCAGACCTGGAACCCTTGTCTGCCACCTGGGTCCCGCTACACTCTGAGGAGTGGGCACTGCTGCAGACTAGATGTAGCTACTTTAGTCTGCACTGTCCGTACATAATAAGGACACCCTTCCTCTGGAGTTTGAACTACCAAGTTTATTTTAAAGGTATTTCTGTTTCCAATTGTATTTAGAATCTGATTGATAATAACACTTTATACAAACATGCATGGGAAGAAAGGATTCATAAAGAACACCAGGATAAAGACACAATACGGGAAAGCAAGGGAGACTGTTAGCACAAAAGAAGTAATCTCAATCCATCCGTTATCAATAAAACTCATTCATAAAGGAAAAAAAAAAGTTGACCACATTACACCGCTATTGATTAAGTCCCACTGGCTACCTATTAGCCACCGAATTACTTTTAAGATATTATTCTTGGTTTTTAAAGTTCTAGCTTTCAATGAGCCTCAATTCATGTCTAGAATGATCATTCCTTATTATGCCCCTCGTTCTCTACGATCATCATCACAAGACTTATTAACTGTCCCTTCCTTAAAAATTGTGGGTACAAGAAGAAATGACATGTTTTCTGTTACAGTGCCACAAACGTGGAATGCACTGCTACTGTACATCAGAAAAGAAAAAGATCTTATCTCTTTTATAAAACTCTTAAAAACTTTGTTATTTAACTTTGTACTTGTGTCTTAAAATTGTTTGTCCTCTAAAATATTTTTTTTTTTTTTTTTTTTTTTTAATTGTTCAGCGCTTAGAATGTTTGTATAGGCGATTCATCAAATAATAATAAAACTTGAAACTTGAACTTGAATTATCAAGCCCATGTTTAGCAAATATTTCAATTTTCAGAAAAATATGGATACTTAACCTCTATCATTGTTAGTCTTGTACTTTAAATCCCCCAACACTGGGATACAAAGGCAGGGTGTGCCCAACACAAACCCCACATGTCTGACAAACGGTTGATTTTTTTTTTTCTTTCTTTTTTTATTACCAGCAGACACACTTTGACAACTGCGAGAACACGTAAACTATCTGGCTCAACTTTCTTGAAATTACTCACTGTCTGTAACAAATCCACTGCACGCAACATATATCTAAAATCACAGTCTTTATTCTCGTTCATCAGTGCGAACTCACATTCTTAATTCTGTCTTGATCCACATGCATTTTACCCTGTTAAGCAACTTACACTATCCTGTCTGCAACTTTCGGCAAAACAATCATGCTGGCTTGCTTTACCAACTTTTCCCAGGTTTCCAACCTAAATGCTATTTCCATCTCCCCGGGTAATTTCTCAACATCACCAATTTCTTGTTCTCTGTGTCTTGTCAGGTGTCCCCAGAGCTTTTGTTTTATTAATTTGACAAGTATGACAAAAAGTTGATTAAATTCCAAATACTAAGCCTTTGACAACAATAAAAATAAGGATGAAGAAAACAATAAAAAATCTTAGGGTCGCTATAATCGCCAGAAAAGGCAGTTGTAAAATATTTAAGCATGATCTGAAGGGGGTCGGTGGTGCTCTGACCCATATTATAGAATCTATATATGCACCCAACAAAAGTTCCAATTTCCAGAAACCAGAATCCTATATACCTCTCTGTGCTTCACAACAGATTAAGAAGTTACTAGACAGAAGAGATAGAGACAGGATAGAGAAGGAATCAACTTCTCACTTACCAAGACAGGTCCGGTACCGGCACAACAAAACCAGGAGCCAGAAATCTCCACCGATTCGTTCCTTCTCGAGGTGCAATCCGTTGTCTTCGACGAGAAACCGTTCCTGGTCAACCACCAGGTTAATGCCGGCTATTACGGGTCTCGTAGGAGGCAAGGTTTGAAATCCTCCGAGGGAGACGATCGTGCCAAACAGGCTCAAGTCTGTAGATCAAGTCCCTGTTCGGCTGCGCCAAATGAAGGTACCTTTTGGGATAAGGCCCTCCGTTAGTAGTGCAGAGACTTGAGCCAGAGACTGAAGAGATTTAAAAAGGCTTTTATTAAACAAGCATATATGCTGGACTTCTGAGCAGAACTGGCTGCATAAACAGAAGACCCTGAGAATTTCAAACACAAAGATTATATAGGGTCCTAACCAGTCCGAACCAGTTTAACCAGTTCTGACCAAAAGGTAGGAGCAAAGAGAAAAACAAAACCATAAATCCATCCTATAATCTATACATCAATGGCTAGCTAACATCTACATTCCTTTGCCTCCTGGCTGTACCAGGCACTAAGACAGATACATAGAACAGGCCTGCATGCATACGTGATTTCTCAGAGCAGTAAAATGGAGTCACAGGTTGTTCTTTGTACTAATTATGACCCACTGATAGTTTCTTCATCTACACCGTGACCCAGCTATGTCAGCTAGCTAGGGATCCTTCAGTAACCTCTCCTCTAAATTGAATTAGTCCCCCAACGCCTTCAATTGTAATCCTCTTCCTGGAAATGTCCAGTTATCTTTTTGATGTAATCCGCTTAGAACTGCAAGGTACAGGCGGAATAGAAGTCAGCAATGTAATGTAATGTAATGTAATGAATCTAGCCCTTGGTTAGTTGGGCTGAAAACTTTTCAGCACCCCCTCGTATGTAATAAAATTGAGCCAAATATAGGACAAATAAGCCATTGTGACATCACTGATGAGGTTGGATATTTTAACCTGGATATTTTAATTCCTGCTAAAGGAAAGAGCAAACCCAGGCAGTCTCCCCCTAGCCCAAAATATGGCACCTGCCATATTTCTGATGACAGAATTAAAGCGAATAATTTTCTGTGCCTTGCACTCAGATAATGAATCATCCACCGCTTTTCTTGAATCAAATCCGTGACTGCTAGAAGCAATGGAAATAGACATTCTGGGGGGAGGGGGGGGGAGAAAACTCCCATCTTTATGCCATTTTGCACCACAGAAAGAGACAGTTCCCGCTACTGCGATTTCATCTGTCCCAAAACATGTCTGAAGGAGATAGCTGGGAAAATCAGGTGGGAGAGACCATTAGGCGCGTCTAAAACACATCATTTAATCAGTTCTCATAATTAATGACCACCTGTACGATAAGGCATCAATGACTAAACTAAACTAAACCTTAAGTTTATATACCGCATCATCTCCACGGATGTGGAGCTCGGCACGGTTTACAAGAACTTAAAATATAGGAAGAGAAGGGGAAAAAAAAAGGTTTACATGAACTTATATATAGAAGAGAAGAGTAAGGGGGGATAGAATTACATTTTAGTGAAAAGCCAGGTTTTTCAGTTGCTTGCGGAATAATTGGAGGGAGCCCAGGTTCCGCAGCGGGGTAGTAAGGTCGTTCCAAAGACCTGTGATTCTGAAGAGAAGGGATTTTCTCAGTTTGCCTGCATAGCGAATACCGTGTAGAGAGGGGAAGGATAGTTTATACCTTTGGGAGGGTCTGGTAGAGTCAGGACTCGAGGAGTTATAAAATAGTGGGATTAAGGGAGGAAGGATGCCGTGAATGATCTTAAAAGCCAGGCAGGAGCATTTGAAATGGATTCCGGAAATCACTGGGAGCCAGTGAAGTTTGGTGTTTTCTTAGTCACTTTTGAAAGGAATATGAAATACATCTTTTATGTTCATTTATTTATTTGGATTTATCACATATTTTCACTAGTAGCTCAAGGAGAACCACATTTAGGTGCAGTAGGCAATGGAACATAACATAACATAAAATCAACTTATAGACTGCATAACCGTGAGGATCTATGCAGTTTACAGAAGATTATACGAGGGTCATTTCATAAATAATGCACACCATTTTTTATTTTTTTTTACATGTTCATTTTTTTCAAGTATTTCTTTACAATCCTTCAATATAGTCTCCCTGCTTTGCAATGAGCGAGTCCCAATGTCCAGGAAGCTTCATTATTCCATCCAAGATACCGTTTTTGTTCAGTTGCCGAATGGCTCGGGTAACGGCGGAAGAAAGCTCTTCCATAGATGCAAAACGATATCCAAGCATAGGTTGTTTCAATTTTGGAAAAAGGTCTCATGTCTGGACTGTAGGGAGCATGAGGTAACACCTCCCAGCCGTATTCGCGTAGTTTTTCAATGACGACATTCCCTCTGTGCGGGCGTAAAGAATGAGTGGCCCAGCCAAAAGCAACTGAGGTCGGGTTTTGTGCATTTTTCTGCGCATTGTTTGCAAAAATTCACAATAATACATTGCTGTGACACTTCTTCCA
Organism: Geotrypetes seraphini; assembly: GCF_902459505.1. NCBI lineage: Eukaryota > Metazoa > Chordata > Amphibia > Gymnophiona > Dermophiidae > Geotrypetes > Geotrypetes seraphini. Next base: position 170,264,477 of record NC_047090.1, on the reverse strand, counting down.
CATGGAACTTTGTCTGTGATGATGATACCTTCATGATCATAAGCAAAAATCATCATTTGTTTGACTTTTGGTTGAGCTGCGTAAAGTCTAAAAGCAACGGCCTCGGTTTTCAAAAGAGCACAAATGAATTGAAGTAACTTATAGCACATAGGCACTTTTCTAAAGCACTTTGAAGCACCAGTGCACTTTAAAAGTTTTGCACATTTTACTCTGTCGGTTCTGAGTGCTGAAATGAACTGTGTGATCTTTTCATGAGAGTCCCAGCCATGCAATACTAATGAATTGAGAAGGTTTTTAAGAAGTATAGATTCATTAATTTAAATATGAAGGAATTAAGTGAAATGAACACTGAACATTGAATAAATATTGAACATTTAAAAGAAGATTTGAAAAAGGAGATTTAGCTAGGAGATATAATATAAACTTGTTACGAATTAATAATAAAGTAATTAATATTTAGGGTTCCTTTCACAAAGCCACATTAGCGGCTTCAGCGCACGCGACTTTTATTATGCGCTAACCCCTGCGCTAGCCATAAAACTACCGCCTGCTCAAGAGGAGGCGGTAGCGGCTAGCGCGGCCAGTGGTTTAGCACACGCTATTACGCGCGTTAAACCGCTAACATGGCTTCGTAAAAGGAGCCCCAAATGTTTTTAGTTATGCTAAGGAGGAGGGGTTCATGCCAAGGATGTAAATAGGAGTAAGAGAAAAGAATTCCTTTCTCTTGGAGGAAATCCCGGAATGGGAAAATTACTCCATAATCTGAGGCTTATCCCCGTTTAATTAATAATTAACAATAAAATTAAAATCACATACAGGGTCATTTTGACTTTTAGGAATGGTTCCTTTTTTTGTATTGAATGAAAGGAAGAAAATGGTAACGCTCAAAAGCCGAGAGGGTAGAAGACAAAACGGCTGGTCAGACGATGAAAGCAGGAAATGGTCAGTGTGGTTTTGAGGTATGTGTTGAGGAATAAGATCAGGAAGAGAAAGTGTAGTGGAGCCAAAGAAAATAGAAGATGAGAGATAAAATGTGACACGTGTGGCCTAGCAGGCAGCCGGAGAGAGCGTGGTGTAGCAGGGATGTAGGTCTGAGGGATTCTGGGAGTCATCTGCGAAGACACCAGGAGGAAAGCAAAATCTCATCGGCACGAAGTATTAATTGAAATATTACAGAGAGAGTACAAATACCTACTGTACCTGAATGCAACTCACCTAGAGCTACAAATGAAAAGGTGTGAGCAAAATCCAAGTAACTACAGCTGATTGAAATTAGATTGTAAGCTCTTCTGAGCAGGGACTGTCTATTGTATGTTAAAATGTACAGTGCTGCGTACACCTTTCAGCGCTTTAGAAATAATAAATAGTAGTAGGAGGAGATGCAGAGATCATTAAAAAGCTGGAGATGTGAACAAAAAAAAAAAAGAAGCAAAGAAGGAATCATAAGGCAGTAAAGACAAAATTGTCAGGTGAGAGACGATGGAGGAGAGTTTGTGGTCCAAGAAATAATTGTCAACAAACCAAAAAGAAAACCCACTGAACCGCAGTAAAAAAAAAGGTGCAACCCAAAAATAAAAAGGAAAGACCGCAGAGTTGATGTTCATGACGCAGTGATTTATTTTAACGCCCAAAGTTGCAGATATATATGCAATCAACAGTATCCGCATTAGTTTGGAAAATACGGTCCCGCCAAGGGCCTTGTTCCAACTTGACCGTCTTCCTCAGGGGTCCTAAGATTTAACATCAATCTTCATCGAGAGGAATGTTTTAAACGGGATGAGTGAATGTGGATGAAAAACCAATGCGGTGAGCGTGAAAAGTGATGTAGAGAGGACTCTTCTCTGCCTTCGGCGAGGGCTCACCTGAGATGGTTCCTGTGAAGGTTTCAACAACTCTGAACAGTTCTAGTATTTACAAAGTAGAATATATGGCAAAAATAAAAAAAGATCCAGGTTCTGTAAACGGCACCTAAGTCAGCCGGCGCCTAGAAAAAAACAGTGACATCCGCATGTCAGTCACGCCTATGTAAAAAATTAGGTGCTGGAAATGTAGACAAGAGTTTTATGTATAAACAGTTTTATTGATGGTAAAAAAAAACCAAACAGTGAATGACAATAAAGCCAAATATCTTGCAAAATATCAATAAACCAAAAAGCAACAATGTCAATGTGATGAAAGAAGCATCATACTTTTGTTTTATACAAAGAGTGCTTCTATCGCCTTCCCTCCCAAACCCCTTGAACCCCTGGTATTCTAAAGCTATAGTCAACCCCATCAGGGACCTGGATTCCTATGGTCCCTGAAGAATATCAACCCTCCGCCCCCTGCCCCCCCCCCCCTTAGGGGTTAGAAGGAAAACAACATAAGAAGTGACAACCCACGGCAAATACCCAACTCCGAACAGCCACAAAATAGCTGAAATACAATGCAGGCCCAGCAACATGGGAGAGAACAAATAGGGTCATCAAAAAGGATGTGTTCGGCAGGATCCCTGCCCCCCCCCCAGAGAGCCAACTATCCCACCCCTATATTCACCAACCCTTCCCACACACCCCCTCCCCAATCCAAACCCCACCTACCCCACCTCCTAGCACAGAGGCAATTACTACAAAAACCAGAGGTGTTCAGAGCTGATTTAAAGTTTGGCTGCGTAAACGAGGTGATAGAGAGTAAAGATAAGGATCCCAAATGGCTAAAACATGTTCCATCTTCTGTAGGACCTCTTAACATCCTTGGCCAACCATCTCAGAGGTTCATGGATTGAGGATCTCCAACCCCCAATAAGAGGGAGAGCCGTCCGTGGTCCATTCTTTCAAAATGGTTTTCAGACCCAAAATGCAAGCCTTGCGGACCCAAAATGTAGGTGAGGGTTTTAAAAGCGTACATTGCCCATAAAAATGCCCTCTTAGATGTTAGGCATCGCTAAGCACCATGTAATAGGCACCTATCTTTTATAGAATTGGGTAGGTACCTATCATCCAAGTACATTTTTTTTTTTTTTCAATTAAGGGGATTTTGCCAATTAACCTCAATCCAAATTAGATCCCACTGAAGGGTATTTGAAAGAGATCATGGAGTAAAATGGTCTCAGTAACCCACTTGGATAGGGATAATTCAGTCCCAGGATATCTCAATCCAAATGCCAAGTTCTTCAGGTTTTAAGATTACCATCATTGACCAAATTACCTCCACCTCCTTTTTTTTGTGTAGTCAATTTTAGCCGGATCATAAATTAATTATTCTTTTTTTATTTTTTATTTTTATACACAACAAATCAAGAAGCACACCAGATTCATCTGGTGTGATATAACATTAGCTGAGCCGATGTCACCGGCTGGTAATATTTATTGAATGATGGTGTGGGTAAAATGGGAGGGGGGGCAGAGGGTGAGGGGAATATATGAGGTGTTGTCAAGGGTCTGTAGAATAAGGATTGACAAGCTTATAAGAGGAGGTAAGAAAGGGTTAATAGAGCTTGAAAGAAAGAAAAATGATTAGGGAGGTTTCTAAGGTGATGGGGTGGAGCAGTCACGTGATTGGTTGGATGTTGTGGCAGGCTGGAGTGAATTCTGTGAGGAAAGGGGAACAGTAGAGTAGTCTCTTCAGGAAAAGATTATCTCTCCCTCCCTCCCATTTGTGCTGGTTATGTTTTGTGTCAGTGTTGTGGGGTGGGGTGGGGGGTGTACATGTGATATGTTGACTTGGGTGGGTTTGGTGGAGCTTATGGGGTTGGGGGGAGGTGGTCGCAGCTTTGGGTGGGGCAGAAAATGGGGTTTGCCCCAGTTGGATCTGGGAGATGAGCAGTTAATAAATAATTAAATGTAACACTCGTATGGGATACCGCTGCGAGGGGAAGCATGGCCTTGTGTCACCGTGGATCATGTTTGGTGGGAGGGGAAGCATGGCCTTGTGTCACCGTGGATCATGTTTGGGGGGAGGGGAAGCATGGCCTTGCATCACCGTGGGTCATGTTTGGGGGGAGGGGAGGGGAAGCATGGCCTTGCGTCACCGTGGGCCATGTTTGGTGGGAGGGGAAGCACGGCCTTGTGTCACCGTGGATCATGTTTGGGGGGAGGGGAAGCATGGCCTTGCATCACCGTGGGTCATGTTTGGGGGGAGGGGAGGGGAAGCATGGCCTTGCGTCACTGTGGGCCATGTTTGGGGGAATGTTATAAATTTAAAGACTTAACGGGAGCTAGTCTCGACACCGAATAGCTCCCTGGGGGGGGGGGTGTGAAATATGCATTGGGGGTTTGTTGGTTTTTGGACACAGATTGTATTGTAAGTGGAGATAATATTCAGACACATAATCAAGCTGCGGCCAAATATTTCTTCCAATAAAACTGAGTTGTGTGATTATTGACTGATGGTGATTAGCTTTCAGTTGCAGGTGACGGGAATGCGAATGCTAATGTTATGGCCTCCTTTTTACAGGGCTTGTTGCGGACCCCTGTGCCAGTATCCGTGCAGTCTATGCTGTTTGCCCAATTTTCCTTCTTGTCTATGTACAATTCTTATGAAAAATTATTTCTTAGTAAATGTTTTATTTTGGGGAAGAAATGTATCTTGTGTTGCTGGCTGTCTTCTGAACCACCTTCATTCTGGTATTGGAGGAATCGCCTCCATGAACTTATGGGTTGGGAAGCCCGTTTGGCTCGTTCTTCCCGACGCCGGAGCAGAGACTTTGTTCACACTTGGACGCCCTATTTGAACATTTTGCCTCCTGAGAGTCGTAGCCGGGTCTTGAATAGACTCCATCTCTGACACTGTGCTTCTAGATGTCTCTGCTGTTCCCTGCATGCGAGTCTTCTGTATATGGGGGGGGATGGGGAGGGGTGGGTGGGGGGGTAGGGTTGTCTTTGTTGGGGGGTGGGGGTATGGTGGGTCCGGGGAGGACATAAGAGTCCAGTCCTCCGCGGGTGTTTGATGAAAATGCATTCCATGGTTATTATTGCTGTTGTACTTACTGTTGCTTAATAAAATAGATTTAAACAAAAAAAAAAAAGTGTGCAGAGTACTGATACACCAGAAGGGGACCCGTTTCGCCGCAAACCGTGGCTTTTTCAAGGGTTCTCAGGACACTTTCTTTGCAGTCCCGCCACACTTGGGGCTGTTAGTCACTGCACACTTTAAAGATAAGTGATGAATTGCTGCGAATAAAAATAAAATAGAATAATTAATTTATGATCCGGCTAAAATTGACTACACAAAAAAAAGGAGGTGGAGGTAATTTGGTCAATGATGGTAATCTTAAAACCTGAAGAACTTGGCATCTGGATTGAGATATCCTGGGACTGAATTATCCCTATCCAAGTGGGTCACTGAGACCATTTTACTCCATGATCTCTTTCAAATACCCTTCAGCGGGATTTAATTTGGACTGATGAATCCCACTTTTTCATCTTCTGTGTTTTATTGAGCGATTTTGCCAATGAGCACTCCCATTTATGAAGCCGCGTTAGGCTTTTTTTTATCGCCAAGCGCAGCGGTATTAGCTCCAACGCTCATAGGAACTCTATGAGCATTGGAGCTAATACCGCCACGGTCAGCGATAAAAAAGCCTAACGCGGCTTCGTAAAAGAGAGGGGGCATGTTAGGAACCCTTTGGAGAATCTAGCCCCCAAAGTCTTTCGAAATACCCGAGAACTATCTCCAGCAAGGGACTTTAGTATAGTAACATTTATGGCAGAGAATGCTGCACCAAGACACGTGAAATACACAAACAACAGCCCAACCTGGGTGGCCTCTCATCATCAACTCTTGGTAGACAGCATAAGGAAAACAAATTTTCAAAAGGTTATGATACAAATAGTCACAGAGCAGCATAAAAGAGCTATACTGTAAATATTAACACTAGCTTACACGTGCGTGCAGAAAACTAGTCCAAACTACAGATTTATGTCAACAGCAGGGGTGTCCAACCTTTTGGCTTCCCTGGGCCGCGTTGGAAGAAAAAAATTTGTCTGCGGCCGGACAAATACTAACGTTAGCTGATGAGCAAAAAAAGGTTGAGCAGGTCCTAAATATACAATCACTAATATAGAAGATCTACGTAGCTCATAATAGACCTTCATTAAAGGGACACTGTGGAGAAGAACCCAAAAAAGCAGTAATACTTACCCTGACTGAGTGATCCTCCACGTACACTGCTGACAGCAGAAGCCTGGTTCTCCCATTCACTTCTATAGGAGCCTCTTCAGAGGCGAGCCTCATCAGAGCGGGGACGCTGAAGCAGCTGTCAGCGGCGCACGTGGAGGATCGCTCAGTCAGGGTAAGTATTACTGATTTTGGGGGTTCCTCTCCATGGTGTCCCTTTAAAATTGTTTTTGATATTTCAGAACAAATATAGCATACGTAACTGAGGTGCATGCCGATTCAGCACGAGGCAGAAGGAGGAATGTAGAGCAAAATTTAAAAGTCAGGATACTGGTCCACTTTAAGAAGATTAGCCTTCTAAATGTAAAACTATTCTTGATTGCCACACACTCAGGGCCACACCACAGGCCGCATATGGGTTAAGAACGGGTTCCATTTTTTAAAACCGTTCTTAAGTTGAATTTGTATGTAATTCTGATCTTAGTATTCTTCCCACCTTCTCCACCTCCTTGAGGCCCCTCTTGCATCCCTTTCCATTCATCCCACTATTCCTCCTCCACCACCACATCCAACATTACTCCCTCTCATCTCTCTCTTCCCCATGCATCTCTACCTCATTCATCTCCCACCACCATGTCCAATAATTCTCTCTCCCTCCCTATGCCCAACAATTCTTCTCTTTCTTCATCTCCCCATGTGCACCATCTCTTTTTCCCTCTCAGACACCCTTTCTATTCCCTCCCTCCTTCCCTCCATTCTTCCATCCTATGGCTAATGCTCCCCTCCCTCCTTCCCTTCATTCTGCATCCCAAGTTCATGCCCCCTCCCTCCTTCCTTCCATCATTTGTCTGACGTTTGTGTTCCCTCCCTCTCGAGTCCCAACACGACCTTCTCCCTACCTCCCTCCCTTCTGTGCCTCCCTCTGGCGGGAGTTTACCTTCTAGCCGGCCCCCTCCACCTCACTGCCACAATCGTTTCTCTGCTCAAAACTACGAGAGGAGGCTCCTACGCACGTCCTGCGGCTGAGCTGGAAGCCTTCTCTCTGACATCGTGACTAGAGAGCTGCACGGGAAAGGGAACAATGGGAATCCCACGGGACCCGCGGGGATCCAGTGGGTTTCCCCTTCAAGTCACGGGAATCCCGTGGGGATGCCCCCTCGGGTCACGGGGATCCCGTGGGGACGCCATCTCGGGTCGCAGGGATCCTGCAGAGTTGGAGGCAGCGCGAGCCGAAAGGCTCGTCTTCCTTTCCTGCCTGCAACAAACCACACATAGCTGACCCAGAAGTCTTTCCCCGGAGGGAAGGCTTTGTATCAGTTACGAGCAGCGTGCAGGGATCTTCTCAGAACAGTGCTTCTTAATCTCCCTACCAAAGGCTCCATAGAAGCTGGCTTTTGATTGGACACCGCCACGAAGTAGAAATCAGCCAATGAGTTTTAAGTTAGCAGCAAAAGAGACGCCGCAGCCATGCTGTTCAAATTACTTCTGCAGAGTCTTTGGGAAGGAGATTTATTTTTGTGCGCTTGTGTGATTTTAATCTATAGCGACAAGTAAACGTTTGAGGCTATTGTGAACAATGCTATTTTACCATTACAACTCCTGCTGTTATCTGGACTCGTTTTTAAACTAGTGGTAGCTTTCACCCCCTCTAGGTTCTGTTGTGGGTTTTTTTGTGCTGGTTCAGCATATGCCATTGCATGTCTTCCCTTTTCATTGGAGTGAGTCACATCTTGGAATGAACTTCTTTAGTTTTCTTTCAATGCAATTCATACCTTTAGAGGTTCACCACAGGGTCTATGAATGCCGCTATTTGTTGATTGATTTTAAAGCCTTTTACATGGTTCTGGCTTAGTCTATTTAGCCCTCAACATGATGTTCACATATTTTTATGCCTAGTGTACGAGGTTTTCTGTTATGACTGTCCATTTCTTATCAGTATTTAAACGGGAGTTTTAAATCAACTTTTATTGATTTTCATGTATGATGTGATTTTTTTATGCCTGTCCGTTTTTTGGTATCTAAATGTTCCTGCTATCTCTTTTAAGTCTGCTCTTATTGATTTTATTGATTTTTATGGATGATGTGATTCTTATGCATAATTTATTCCATTCACAGTGTAAAGACATTCATTCTGTCTTTAGTCTACATTTGTTTTCCAAGGGAATAGAAAAGGAGAATTGGGCATGAGTGGACGGCAACGGAAGGGTTTATATAAGATGGGAAAGCGTAAAATAGAAACTAAGACCAACTTGATGGAAAAATAAGCCCAGACAACAAAAGTAAAAAACGGAATTTATTGACTAAAATATGTCAGCTTTGGGAAATGTATCTAGCATATGTCTTTGTATTGTGTTCAAAAGAAAAGGAAATTAATTTCTGGGTTTATTTCTACTGTTGCTGGTTCATAGACAACGGCGCGAAAGACAAAAGCGCGCGCCGACAATTGAGCACAGCGCGCGCCGCCGTGCCGCTCTAAATTACAGTTTTTAGGGGCTCCGACGGGGTTTTTTGTTGGGGAACCCCCCCAGTTTACTTAATAGACATCGCGCCGGCGTTATGGGGGGTTTGGGGGGTTGTAACCCTCCACGTTTTACTGTAAACTGAACTTTTTCCCTAAAAACAGGGAAAAAGTGAAGTTTTCAGTAAAATGTGGGGGGGTTACAACCCCCCACACCCCCCACAACGCCCCCACAACGCGGCGCGATGTCTATTAAGTAAAGTGGGGGGGATCCCCCCACGCCCCCATGTCGGAGCCCTAAAAACAGTAATTTAGAGCGGTGCGGCGGTGCACGCTGCGCTTAATTGTCTGGGCGCGCCTTTGTCCCGGCGCACTTTTGACCTGACACCACTGTTGCTGATCCTTGCTGTTACTGGTGGGAATTAGAGAGTTGCATGGGAATGGGGACATTAGAGGCTCTGGTAGAAACCCGTTTACAAAGTATGCATTCTTCCCAATTAATATTTCCAAATTAATAAAGTGTCTTTGCTTATTTGTAAATGGGTCTCTACCATACCCTTTAATTCAGTAGCATGATTAAATGAAATAACTATTTCTGAAGTTTATAGGGACGGGCGGGGACGGAGGGGATTCCTCACGGGGACGGGTGGGGAGGGAGGGATTCCTCGCGGAGACGGATGGGGACGGAGGGATTCCTCACGGGGACGGGTGGGATTTTGGCGGGGACGGGTGGGATTTCTGTCCCCGCGCAACTCTCTAATCGTGACATCAGAGGGAACACTTCCGACACAGCTGCGGATCACATGAGGAGCCGCCATCCGTAAACGACTGCAGCAAGGGAGCCAGTCAGAAGGTAAATATCTGCCGGAGGGAGGGAGGGAGGGAGAAGGTCGTGTTGGGACTCGAGAGGGAGAGAGCACAAACTTCAGCCAGAAGGTAAACACCTGGGGGTGGCATCGCTCTCAAGATGGGCCGTATGAAACTCCTTGCTGGGCCGCATGCAGCCCGTAGGCCATGGGTTGGACACCCCAGGTCTACAGCATACTTCCAATGTTTCTGTGCATCCGTTTGTTAGTAGCAGGGAGCAAGTTATACAGTGCCTTCTGCGCCATGTCTCACATTCAAGAGCGATCAAAATGATAAAGGGGATGGAACTCCTCTCGTATGAGGAAAGACTAAAAAGGTTAGGGCTCTTCATCTTGGAAAAGAAACGGCTGAGGGGAGATATGATTGAAGTCTACAAAATCCTGAGTGGAATAGAACAGGTACAAGTGGATCGATTTTTCACTCCATCAAAAATTACAGACTAGGGGACACTCGATGAAGTTACAGGAAAATACTTTTAAAACCAATAGGAGAAAATATTTTTTCACTTAGAGAATAGTTAAGCTCTGGAATACGTTGCCAGAGATTGTGGTAAGAGTGGATAGTGTAGCTGGTTTTAAGAAAGGTTTGGACAAGTTCCTGGAGGAAAAGTCCATAGGCTGTTATTGAGAAAGACATGGGGGAAGCCACTGCTTGCCCTGAATCAGTAGCATGGAATAATGCTACTCCTTGGGTTTTGGCCAAGTACTAGTGACCTGGATTGGCCACCGATGTTCTTATGCTCTTTTGTGTTCTTAGGACAATCAAGCCATTGTAACATCAGTGATGAAAGTAGCTCTGAGACATTACATTACATTAGTGATTTCTATTCCGCCGTTACCTTGCGGTTCAAGGCGGATTACAAAAAGGATCTATCTGGCCATTTCCAGAGGAATTATAGAATAGTTAGAGAGCAGTCAACTTGGTTCATAGAGATGAGGTGGTTCTTGTGGCGTTAGGTTGTTTTAGAGAGTGGGGAGGCGTGGAATGAGGCATTGTGACAGCCCTCCGAATGAGTACGGCGTACAAAAGATCCTACTGCCATTTCCTACCTCAGCTATGGAACCGACTACCCACACAGATCAGGTCGCTAAACTCACTAAAGACCTTCCGCAGAGCAGTAAAGACCTTCCTCTTCAGCCAATCAGGCCATTAAAAACTGCCTCCTCAATATACTTCTCCTAGTACTCTTTGCTATGACCAGTCTGGTCTCTAGAATTAGCTCTGTTATCTACTGTAACCTATTTGTTGTCATGACTAGTCTGTTTTCAAATGATTGTGAATGTAACCCGTTCTGAGCTTCTGGGAGAACAGGATAGAAATCGAAATAAATAAATCCCAATCTCAGCTCTGGAATGTTGCCCTCATTGGGGTTCTGGAATCTTGCTATTCTTTGAGATGCTGGAATGTTGCTACTCTTTGGGTTTTGGCCAGATACTAGTGACCTGGATTGGCCACCGTGAGAACGGGCTACTGGGCTTGATGGGCCATTGGTCTGACCCAGTGAGGCTATTCTTATGTTCCTGGGTGTAATCTTCGCTCTTTGACCTCTTGTGTTTTGACAGGGCTCAACTTGAAACAGTTTTGTTTGGTTGCAACACGATCTGGGACCTTTTTTTTTGGCTGGCCATTTGGATTGGAATGAATTGCCCTGGGCCTTGAAGTCAGTGAAAGCGGGATTAAAACATTATTTGCTGAGTCGACTATTTAATCTCTGTTTTTCTGCCCGATTTTATGATGCATTTCTGGTTTTTGGTTTGTAATTTGATATTATGCCTGTTTTCTTGTTACCCGCCTCGTGGAAGTGCAGGATATAAATAAAGCATACCAATACTATACCAAAGTGTTTATTTTGTACCCGGGACAATGGAGAGTTAAGTGATTTGCCCAGTTACAAGGAGCTGCGGTTGGAATTGAGCCCAATTCCCCTGGTTCACAGGCTACCCTACTAACCACAAGGCTTCTTAAAAGGAGCCAAGGGGTAACCTAGTGGTTAAAGTAGAAGCTGTAATCCAGCAAAACCAGGGTTCAACTCCCACTGCAGCTTCTTATGGCCTTGGGTAAATTGCCTAACCCTCTATTGCTAGTCTGGATATGGCTCAGCATTGGATTTCCAGGTTTAAGGCCAGCAGCAGCCAGCAAAATACTGACCCCATTAGATTTAACAAAATGGAGATACTTTTTTTTTTTTCCATCATGTCTGATCGGTATTTCTTTAACTTTTAAGTCTGTTCAACAAAATTCTGTCAATCACTCATATATTCATGATATTACAAAAAAAAAAAATAAGACGTTTCAGAACCAGGGACAGCTCATGTGCCATTTCCTCATTAACTTTCCACAACTAAATCATTTTCCTTAAATTCCCCTTTTTTAAGCAAATCACCACAGAGCAACAGCTTCACACGTATTGCCTTTATATCCTCAAGCCCCAGCTATGAACTTCCTGTCCTCTCAGCCAGCATGTGTGTAAAGTAAGCCAAAAATATCTTCCAGTTCCTTTTCCCTTGGACTGTTTATAACAATGGTCTTCAATGTAAGGCCCAAGGGCCTATTATTCTGCCTTTTTTTTTTTTCTTCATTACTGTCTGCCTCTCTTCCTAAGCTTGTGACAGAAAGCAGGGGGTACAATTCAACCATCCCCCCTTTCCCCCCCCCCCCCCGTTTATTGAAAGACTGCTGATTCCATACAAAACCTCGAGAACGCTTCGATCGTCCCAACCATATCTTCTCACAATTCCCTCTGTTTGTCAGTTATTTTACGACGCAACATGTTAAGACAATTTATTCCATGGTAGCGCCTATGCCATGGAACTCTCTCCCCATAACTCTAACAATTTCAAGTCAAACCTTAAAACCTTTCTCTTAAAGATGCATACGAGAACGAGACCAAGGGCTTAGCCTAAACTTCTCCTCCAGCCTTATGTTTTTTTCCTCTACCATCTCATTTTTATTTTAAGTAACGTAACCCCAAACCCACCTTTTGAATCATGTCTAGTTCATTATTTATTTGCCCCCTCCTTTACTAACGCGTAGGTGGGTTTTAGTGCCAACAGTGGCGGTAACTGCTCTGACGCTCATAGAATTTCTATGCCGGCACGTAATCCCGCGCTATGCATTAGTAAAGGAGGGGGTTATTTATTTATTTAAAACATTTTAAATCCGTCTTTATCAAAGGCGGCTTACAAATTTCCATACATAATACAATAGCAAAAAACATACATCAAATAGAGGAAAAACAGAGTTGCAATAGTCTATCTGCATAGCCACAGCATGACTGCATTCAAACTATTCTTAAGTACCATCATTCTTCAATTTAATAAACCATTTACCTGTAAAAACATAACTCAACCATTGTTATATATTCACTTTTTTAAAAAAGTAAGAACAAACAGGTAGGTTTTAAGTAACTTCCTAAATTGCAGGAGGTTTCTACAAAGATGTAGCGCTCCTGACAAGACATTCCACATCAGTGTACCGGCTAGAGAGAAGCAAGAACTCTTCGTTCGCACATCCTGGATATTATTCACTCTCTTTGTGCCCTGCAATAGATGATTCTCAGATCTCAGCTTCCGCGAAGGAATATAATTTAATAATATAATATACGTATAATATCCTCTATAATAAAACCCTAAGCACGCATGCGCACATAGGGTTTTGTGATCCCTTAAAGCGTGCTGTGTCCTTCCGTGGCCATATTCTATTTGCGGCTCAAGACGACTTGAGGCGCATGTGCCGGCTTGCGACGGCTTTTGGCGTGTGCATGGATTTGAGCGGTGGTGGCGGTTTCACTCCTGATAGCTGGTGTCTAGAGGAATGGCTGGAGGGTGCCATGTGGCTGCTGCGAGGTGTCCCATGCTGGCTGGTAAAAATTCCCTGCTGGAAGGGGTGCTGCTGGACACGGGGGAGCAGGGAAGGGGTGCTGCTGGACACCGGGGAGGTACAAGGAAGGAGAAGGAAGAAGGACTACTGCTGTACAGGGGGATCAGGTAAGGGGTGCTCCTGGACAGGGGGGAGATCAAACGAAGGGAGAAGGCCTACTGCTGGACAGGGGGATCAGGTAAGGGGTGCTCCTGGACAGGGGGGAGATCAAACGAATGGAGAAGGCCTACTGCTGGACAGGGGGAGCAGGGAACAGGTGCTGCTGGACAGGGAGGAAGTAAAACGAAGGGATAAGAGCTGCTGCTGGACAGGGGGAGCAGGGAAGGGGTGCTGCTGGACACGGGGGAGGTACAAGGAAGGGAGAAGGCCTACTGCTGGACAGGGGGATCAGGTAAGAGGTGCTTCTGGACAGGGGGGAGGTCAAACGAAGGGAGAAGGCCTACTGCTGAACAGGGGGAGCAGGGAAGAGGTGCTGCTGGACAGGGAGGAAGTAAAACGAAGGGATAAGAGCTGCTGCTGGACAGGGGGAGCAGGGAAGGGGTGCTGCTGGACATGGGGGAGGTACAAGGAAGGGAGAAGGCCTACTGCTGAACAGGGGGAGCAGGGAACAGGTGCTGCTGGACAGGGAGGAAGTAAAACAAAGGGATAAGAGCTGCTGCTGGACAGGGGGAGCAGGGAAGGGGTGCTGCAGGACATGGGGGAGGTACAAGGAAGGGAGAAGGGCTACTGCTGGACAGGGGGAGCAGCAAAGGGTGATGGTGAACAGCCAAGGAAAGAGAGAGGAAGAAAGACAGACAGACAGACAGAAAGCGGTCAAGGAGAAAGAGAAAGAAAGACAGACACACACATCTATTCTAGCACCCGTTAATGTAACGGGCTTAAAGACTAGTAATACAATATTAAGCATGTATGTCTCTACCCCTTTTTAAATAATATTTAGAAAATGTATGTTGTAAACCACTTTGGAAGGTAAAGCGGTATATCAAGCCATAGTAACTTGAAACTTGAAAGGGTTGCATGCTTGAAGGACAAGACATTTCTCAGCAGAAGAGGAGAGTGCATGGAAATGTCTGCCTCCTTGAGGAAACCCCATATGAAAAGTTTAACGGATAGGTGTCATTCTCACATGCTAGTAAACCGTGTAATGGCCTCATGTAGGAAGATATTTTGTGGCTTTCCGTCAGCTCTTTTGGTTACAAAGTGGCCCCTACTTAAAAATTAGCGAAGACCACTTGCTTATACTGTTCATGTTTATTAAAATTTGATTAACTGTTTATCATCAATACTGGCAGGAAAGCAGCATACAAGATAAACTTCATGTGCACTACAAAGTCAACAGAACAGATAAACTAAAGGCTCCTTTTACGAAGGCACATTAGGGCCTTAACGCGCAGAATAGCGCACGCTAAATTGCCACGCGCGCTAGCCCCTACCACCTCCTTTTGAGCAGGCAGTAGATTTTCGACCAGCGCGCGCTAATCTGGTGTGTGCGCTAAAACCGCTAGCGCACCTTTATAAAAGGAGCCCTAAATCTTAGGGGGTTGACATTCAAAGGGGTTAAAGCCCGTTTAATCCCTGCTCAGCAGGCCATGCATGGGTATTCAGCAGGCACTTAACTGCACACTGCCACAGAATATCCCCTCTGACTGTTCTGGTACTCTGTGGTTAGTACACTTCCCCCTCCCTATTCGCGGTTTTGGGGTTCGCGGTTTCAATTATCTGCGGCATTCCACTGGTCACTTCTGACGTTTTTGAGGGAATACCATTTACCATTACCCTTTAAAGTCTACCGCTAAGCCAGTCTTCTACCCATGCAGTCAGTGTTTCTCCTAGGCCCTTCCTAGGTACCTAATTAATTATTATTCTGTGCTGAGGTTTAAGGGAGCTTGCATCTTAGATTCTCTGTACACCTTCTATAATAATTAAGACCTGAGAAGTTACCTCCTTATAGGGAGTGAAGGAACAGGACTTTTATCTAGACCTGGTGTTCGTATCACTTAAGGAACTATTGCTGACAAGTGTTTACATCTCACTTCAGTAAATAATGGACCCTTGTTGACCTGGAGAAATTCTACATCGTGCCACGCCAAGAAAGGACTGATTCTATCTCCCTGGGGCTTGACCTGCAGAATGGTGAGCTAGGAATATTTTCCTTATCAGCTGGGCTAGGTAGATCTCCAATTGGTTACTGGAAAGGAGTAGTTAATTACTCTGGGTGATAAACTGTAATAGATTGCTGCTAATCAGGAATTATTATTATTATTATTATAAGGAATTATTTAGTGTGTAAGAATTAGTTATATCTACTCATTTATTTAGCAAGCATTATATGATAATATGTACTAAGTTTCATGTATGTATTCAGACATTGTGTGAACAATAATTAGTTATTATTTACTGCTGGCTTATGAATTATATTTTTATATCTATAATAAAACTTTTTCATAAAGCCCTGGTCTCTATTTTTGTATAAGTTGGCAAAGAGTATAGAACTTGGGATAAGGAGTTTATGGTTTCCCTAGCAACTAAGAGACACGTGACTTGTTTATGTTTCGCTAATTAGTATACCCATAAATCTACCTACAGTTCAGACTCCTGAAGCAGGCCCTTGGCTGAAACACGTACGTGTCGAGTCTTAATTGATGCAATAAAAGAATAGAGCATCTCTGGTCACCTTCACATTTTCTACTCTGTGGGTAGTGCTTGGGTTGTCCATGGGTGCTGTTCTCTACCTACAGTCCTGCCAGTGAAGGATGGGGGCGCTATTCACTATCACATGTTCAATAGTGAGGGAAAGATAAGCTGTACAAAACTCCAGGGAGCCTACCTGTCCCTAGCAATTGAAAACACAATATTGAAGTACTGCCCCCCACTGGTAGCAATATATTTGGAGGACTGCTGCTCAGCTTAGCAGGAACAGCATCCATGGGTAAATTTCAGGAGGAGCCAGCAGCTATGCAGGTACCACCCATATACAGTGCTGGTGACTGCATGGCTAAGCACGCAGATAGGATTTCACAAAAGAGCTTCCTATCTTTGCCCACTTAGCTATGTGGGCGCTGGCACTGAATAACTTCTGGGTCAGTGGCTGACCCAGATATTCAATTCCAGTTCCCAGACGTGGTCCTGGCATTCTTCAGCCTGCAGAAGTGAAGTGGCTTTCAAACACTTTATTTATTTATTTATTGATATATTTGGATTTCTATCCTGTTCTCCTGGGAGCTCAGAACGGGTTACAACCGACATTCACAAGTGATCTTTAGCTACGCTTTGGACACTAGCTTTTATTTCTCTTTGATCGATACCCTCATCGCGCGTATACCCGAGTGCATGTATGCACAGTACCATCTTCAAGTCAGACTCTTGATAAAGGCACAGACGCCGAAACAATGCCAGTTTCGAGTCTATTGAGCCATTGCGGCATATTCATCAATAAAGTGGTTATTTTGAACAACACGTCCTTGACTGATCTATCGACATCTTGCCCTCACGACTCCCTCATTGTGTGGAAACTGTTGTGAACCAAGAAATGTAAAAATTGCAGAATGGAGCCATGTGGTTGGATGTCAAGGTGATGACACTGCAAGAATCCTTTGTTTCTTCCGTCTCTTTCTCCCTTCTCTTCGAGATTCCAGAATCTCGCTACTCTTTGGTATTCCGGAATCTTGTTACTCTTAAGGATTCCGGAATGTTGCTACTCTTTGAGTTTCTGCCAGGTGCTTGTGATCTGGATTGGCCACTGTTGGAAACAGGATACTGGGCTAGATCAGGGGTAGGCAACTGTGGTCCTCGAGAGCCACAGACAGGTCAGGGTTTCAGGATATCCACAATAAATATGCATGAGATACATTTGCATCTCAAGGAGGCAGTGCATGCAAATCCATCTCATGCATATTCATTGTGGATATCCTGAAAACCTGACCGGCCTGTGGCTCTCGAGAACTGTAATTGCCTACCCCTGGGCTAGATGGACCATTGGTCTGACTCAGTAAAGCTATTCTTATGTTTTTATGTTTACAAGATATTTGCTAGAGGTGTTACAGCTTCCAGAGAACAGGATTCCTCCATATAGTAAGAAGTGATGAAGATGTAAAAACCAGAGGGCATAATCTGAGGTTGAGGGGTGGTAGACTCAAGAAATTCTTCTTTACAGAGAGGGTGGTTGATGCCTGGAATGCACTCCCAAAGGAGGTGGTGGAGAGGAAAATGGTGAGAGTTCAAAAAAGCAAGGGATGAACACAGAGGATCTCTAATCAGAAAATAATAGTATATATTGAAGAACTAAGGCCAGTACTGGGCTGACTTGCATGGTCTGTGTCCTGTATATGGCCATTCAGTTGAGGATGGGCTGGAATGGTTTAGATGGGCTGGAGTGAGCTGTGACGGTGACTCCAGTAGATGCACAATACCGGGCAGAGTTCTGGGTTTCTGGCCCAGAAATATCTAAGAAAGAGAACAATTTAAATTAAATTATAGAGTGTATGTTTGAGCAGACTGGATGGACCATTCAGGTTTTTATCTGCCGTCATCTGCTATGTTTACTATGTTGAAGAGCTCAGTGCTGGGTTATCATCACCAGATAGTTTGAATGTTATGGTCTTACTGGAAGTGTTACGGAGAAAGTTAATAGGGCAATGCTTTGCGTGATGTTTGTTTATTCTCAACATGTTAGTATGATTATCAAACTGCACTTTTGTCCTCCTCATAATGTACTTTTGGTTCAGAGGATCTGGGTGTTTCCTGATGTTACTAAGCAAACACAGCAGCAGAGAAAGCTGTTTTCTTTGTACTCGTATGAGCCAAGAGGCTCATTTGCTTGGCATGTTGTCTGTTCTGCTTTTCTCTTGTAGATGTGTAAAGCAGTGATTCCCAACCCTGTCCTGGAGGAACACCAGGCCCATCGGGTTTTCAGGCTAGCCCTAATGAATATGCATGAGAGAGATTTGCATATGATGGAAGTGATAGGCATGCAAATTTGCTTCATGCATATTCATTAGGGCTAGCCTGAAAACCCAATTGGCCTGGTGTTCCTCCAGGACAGGGTTGGGAACCACTGGTGTAAAGTATGTGAATTTCCGATATGCTCTCTTTGAACCGGAATGACTGAAAACTTTTCTTTGAGTGCAAATAAATGTCTAGTGAAGCAGTTCCTGGCGAATGTTCTTCGAAATGGGCAGGTTTAATAGCCCAGGGGTAGGCAATTCCGGTCCTCGAGAGCCGGAGCCAGGTCAGGTTTTCAGGATATCCACAATAAATACGCACGCGATAGATTTGCATCTCAAAGAGGCAACGCATGCAAATCCATCTCGTACATATTCATGGTGGAGATTCTGAAAACCTGATCTGGCTCCGGCTCTCGAGGGCCGGAATTGCCTACCCCTGTTTTAGCTATTGGTGGTGTTACTCCCGGATATTCAGTGCAGGACCTTGTCCAGCACTTGCATTGAATATCCGGGTTTCACGTGGCCAGCTATCTCTTGTGCGTAACATTCGGCACTTAACCGCCTAAAATAAAGGCTGACTTTTATGTGTTTCAATTTGACTGCTAAAACTAGCTGGCCCCCCTCCTACATCCCAGTGGCATGTTTTGTGCGTTTTTCTTTCAGATGTGTTGTTGGGTTTTTTTTGAAAATGTTTCATAGAAATAGACGCACATCTAAAAAATAGCCATTTTCAGAAAAAACCCCCGAGAGATTTTTGCAGTTTTGAATAAACAGCTATCTAGACATATAGAACAGTTTTCTTGCCTAGATTCAAACCTGTCAAGAACTCGGTGGTCAATATGCGGGCGATAAGCTTTATAAATGGATAGTAGCCTTGAGGAAACCCTCCGGGTGAAACATGTGGGCTTATTAATCCCTGAGAATCCGACCACTTAAGCTAAGTATTGAAGTACAGTAGTACCTTGGTTTACGAGCATAATTCGTTCCAAAAGCATGCTCGTAATCCAAAGTACTCGTGTATCAAAGCACATGTCCCCATAGGCCACAATGTAAACTGAAACAATTCGTTCCACAACCAAGGTTTACTATGGTGGCCCAGGGGTGGGTGGGTACCTGTCTGTGGGTGCTGCAGCCCTTGCAGCGTGGTGGTTTCCTTACCCCAGGGTCCCCGTGCGGCTCTCCTCCCTCTTCGGCGATGCCTTTGCCGTTAACCAGCGCCTCCCGGCTTCCGATCCAAGCTGGCCGTCCTCCAGACGCATGCGCTGGACCTCTGCACTCCCCCGTCAAGCTGGCGCCGCTCCGACAACACGCGCACCACGTCACAAGCACGGGGAAAGGAAACCACCACGCTGCAAAGGCTGCGGCACCCACGGACAGGTACCCACCCACCCCTGGGCCACCCTAGTGAGAGCTCGTGTAACGAGTCAACACTCGTTTTGCGAGACGAAAGTTTGCCGAGTGTTTTGCTCGTCTTGCAAAACACTCGCAAACCGGGTTACTCGCAAACCGAGGTTCCACTGTATTTAAAATATTTAAAAACTTGAATGGCATAAATACATCCAACTATAAGAAATTTATTAAAGAGACCCGGTGAGGACTATGAAAAACGAGTCTCATGGTGGCATTTCTGAGGGTCTAAGTTGGACTATTCTCGAAGTAGCCAATAGCAGCTAATCTGAAAATGGTTTGACATGTTTATTTTTTATTGTTTATTCAGATTTTTGATTAAACACTTTTTCCAAACTACAAAGCGTTGAACAAGATTTAAAATAACATTTAAACAAAAATTTAACAATTAAAACATACATTTCTATACAAAAACTACAAGACTGACAGCAATGACATACTAGGTAAATACGGACCAAAAGGCCCCTAAACACGAATAGGAAGAGGGGGAGAAATACAATCGATATAGCGAAAAGACAATAGAAAAACACAAG
The DNA here is from genome assembly GCF_902459505.1 of Geotrypetes seraphini. Taxonomy (NCBI): domain Eukaryota; kingdom Metazoa; phylum Chordata; class Amphibia; order Gymnophiona; family Dermophiidae; genus Geotrypetes; species Geotrypetes seraphini. The sequence goes on along the minus strand of NC_047090.1, from coordinate 170,244,294 downwards.
TACTCTGTACATCTTTGCCTGAAATATGTATTTCAGACAAGATTCTGTTTCAGTACTGCCATATAAGGGACTGATTTACATAAGGTATATGTTAAATGAAGGTTTCACTTCACAGTGTATCAAGCACCAGTGTGTTTCTTAAGTATTGGTTTCAAATAACCCTCTCTCTATATTTATACAGATATATAAAAATTGATAGCATATAATATAGCTGCAAAAAAGAAGAAAAATTACAATTAGAAAAAAAGATGAAGTTTGTGAAGGCAATAAATAAAATTAAAAAGTAACAAAAACCAGTTATAATGTACATGGAAACTGTGCACAGCAAATCTGTATAAAAAGTAGATTCAGGCGAACATCCAAATATAAATGATTGTTAGGAAAATCATATAAAACAATGGAATACATAAAAGTGTCAGGAGTAATAGTCGGGGTGAGAAATTCCTTAGCGGCCAGATGCCCATGACAAAAGCAGAATGGTCCTGGATATCATCAGTAAGTAGTTGATGTCCAAGAAAATATATTTATGAGCACAAAAAAAAAAAATCTTCAATAGAACAAGCAGCGTGGGCAGGTGGGGAGTTTGAAATTTCAGACCCCGATTCATAGTTTCCATTATTCCATGTGCAATTTTCAATAGAAAATGTGAGAAACATTTAAGGTAAACACAAAAGGGGACTGGGAAAATAAATGTAAAAAACAAGAATAGGTTAATTACTAAAATATAATTGATCAATTAAAAGCATCTTTAAAAAGAAAGCACTTTAAATTGCTTTTAAAATTTTTTAAGTTTTTTTCCATTTTTAAGTGTAAAGGAAGAGAATTCCAGATCATAGGGGCTGTCACAGAAAAAACTGAGGTACGACGTGTACCGATTATTTTTAAAGATGGAATGTTAAGATTATATTGAGAAATAGATCTTAAAGCTCTCGGAGGGTCATATGGGATCAAAAGTCTGTCTATTAATACCAGACGACGGTTTATCTTTTCAGTAACCGCTCCACAGACTTGGAACGCTCTTCCAATTTATTTAAGAATGGAGCAGGATTTAGGAAAATTTAAAAGCAATTTAAAAACATTTCTTTTTAACGATGCTTTTAATATTTAATTCAATAATTTTAAGGCCAGTGATTTTATTACTCTATGTTTTAATGTAATATGTTTCCCTTTTGTGTTTTCATTTGTTTTGCTTTTCTTTAATTACCGTATTTGCCGGCGTATAAGACGACTTTTCAGTACCTTAAAATCCTCCCCAAAGTCGGGGGTCGTCTTATACGCCGGGTACAGTTTACATGCCCTTACTTGCGGGGCTGGATGTACTCAGTCGCGCGGCTCTTCTTCTCCCTACCTTCTCTGCTTGCAGCACAGAGCCGAACGGAAGTCTTCCCGACGTCAGCGCTGACGTCGGAGGGGAGGGAGGGCTTAAACAAAGCTTAAACAAAGCCCTCCCTCCCTCCGACGTCAGCGCTGACGTCGGGAAGACTTCCGTTCGGCTCTGTGCTGCAGGCATGGCAGGTAAGGAGAAGGAGAGTAGCCTCGCGGTACCAAGAGAGAGGGGCGGCCGCCCCGCCCCGGTTGCAGCACAGCCGGCCAGGTCCCCTTACTTTTGTGGCACTTCCCCGACCGACCGATAACAGCCCGGGTCCGACAATCCTCCCTGCCCTGTAGCCGCGAATCTAAATACCTTCTTACAGCAGCTGTAAGAAGGTAATTTAGATTCGCGGTTAAGGGCAGGGAGGTTTGTCGGACCCGGGCTGTTATCGGTCGGTCGGGGAAGTGCCACAAAAGTAAGGGAACCTGGCCGGCTGTGCTGCACCCGGGGCGGTAGAGAAGGTGTGCGGAAGAAGGGGTAGTCTTATACGGCGAGTATAACACAAAACTCTATTTTTTAACTAAAAGTTGGGGGGTCGTCTTATACGCCCAGTCGTCCTATACGCCGGCAAATACGGTAATTGTATTTCAAAACCCTATCTTACCTTATGTAATGAGAACATGTATCAAGTAATTGCCCGATGTTATTATTTAAGTTTGTATTGTTTGTCTCTCATTGAATGTATTTTAAAATGTTCATCGCTTAGAATTTTGATTAAGCGATTAATCAAGAGAAATAATAAACTTGAAACTTGAACTTGAAACTATAAATGCTGGTGTATTGGTCTGCAAAGTTTTAAATGTCAGAAGGGCGATTTTATAAGTTACCCTGTGTGGGACAGGCAACCAGTGGGCTTTTTGAAGCAAGGGAGTAACGTGATCAAATTTCTTTGCGCCCGAGATTATCTTAATGGCTGTGTTTTGGAGGAGCAGTTGTATGAATCTTTTCCTTAAATGTTCTGTAATGGTATAAAAGGCAGTTCAGAAAACAGAAACTGTAAAGCAGACAGGCGGATTCATTCCCTGAGGGGATGTCGGAGGCAAAAGCAAATTCAGCCATTAGCTTTCACCAAAAGGAAGAGCCAAGTGAACCCTCCCTGCATTCATTACCACTATTTTGTTTTTAGCATCACCAATACAGAGAATTTAGGGAAGATTTTCTGCTCTGCTGAGGGATGGGGGGGGGGGGGGGAGGTCAGTCTTCTCTCAGAACTATGTCAAGTTTTCTACCATCTAACGCTCTTATCTTGTAAATCTTTTCTTTCTAGAAGTGCATATAGTTGTATAAATCAGTGTTTCATAAGAGTGTAATCTGCTCCCGTCTGATTTTTTAACGGGAAGGGGTAAAACGCGGACCTTCCGGATCTAAACCCGCCCATCCTTCAAAGTGAGTTCCTCATTTACAAATCTCTCTGTACTCTCAATTTTTTTTTTTTGTTGCAAACTGATTTGGGCTGTTGAGTTGCAGCTGGATCGTTCTTATCTTTTGTGAACCGCAAGGTATTGTGGTATATAAATATTTTTTAAATATATATATTAAGTGACGTTATTTCATGTTGATGACTGCTGCCAAAGCTCTTCTTTGGGAGGAGAAAGCAACACCAGAAAGAGGGGGCGGGCAGGACTGCAAGAGCAGAGCGAGCAGTTCCTTCAGTCCCGGTTCTCCAGAGCCAGACGGTGCAGAGAGACTCTGCCCTGCTCCTGCTTTCTCAGACCTGTTTTGGCCGTCGCTGAGCGAGGCGGATTCCCGCTCAAGGTAGCGGGGGGGGCTCAACTTTCTCGGTACGCCTGGAGGGAAAACGACATCTGCCCCGTGAAAGTATTCAGCCCCCCTGCAGTCTCTTGCTGGAGCTCCACTGTGGCACTCTCTACTCAAAACTTTTCATGTGTAAGTAACGCGCATCCTGTTTTTCGACTACCTTAAGAGAGGTTCTAATGAGTTTTTGTTCTGATGAGGAGGCAATTAGCTTCTGTTAAGGAAGGGCGGAGAGGATATGGGCTCTTATACAATACCTTGAAAAGAAAGTCGAGATTCCATTTCTGTGTTTTCCAGTTCTATTTAGGAAAGAACCCACCCTTATGTATTTCAGAAAATGTCCAGATGTTTATTTATTTATATTCTGCACAAACTATTCAGGGACTCGAGCATTTTTCCCTCCCTGTCCTGGCGGGCTCACACTCTATCTAATGTACCTGGGGCAATGGTGGGGGGGACTAAGTGACTTGCCCAGGGTCACAAGGAGCAGTGCGGGATTTGAACCCACATCTTCCAGGGTGCTGGGCCTGTAGCTCTAACCACTGCACCACACCCTCTATCTAATGTACCTGGGGCAATGGGGGGGACTAAGTGACTTGCCCAAGGTCACAAGGAGCAGTGCATGATTTGAACCCACATTCCCCAGGGTGCTGGGGCTGTAGCTCTAACCACACAATCTATCTAATGTACCTGGGGCAATGGGGGAACTACGGTAAGTGACTTGCCCAGGGTCACAAGGAGCAGTGCAGGATTTGAACCCACATCCCCCAGGGTGCTGGGCCTGTAGCTCTAACCACTGCACCGCACCCTCTATCTGATGTACCTGGGGCAATGGGGGGGGACTAAGTGACTTGCCCAGGGTCGCAAGGAGCAGTGCGGGATTTGAACCCACATCCCCCAGGGTCCTGGGGCTATAGCTCTAACCACTGCACCACACACTCTCCCCAGATGTTGTTTTAAGAGGCTGAAAACTGACTTCTGAACAAACCTGCCATGTTATTTAAAAAGAAATAGCTGTGTGTTGAATTAATAACAAACATTTATTAGCCCAATTCTTTTCTTTAAAACAAAATAATAATAATAATAATAACAGACAAAAAAATGAAATGCGTTTAATCCAGCACAAACACAGCAGATTCTGGTCCCTAAGATACGTTGTCTTATGTCAGAGCAGCTCCCAGATAAATTACCCCCGTCACATAAAAGCTGTTCATTTTCTCTGTCCCCTGCAAGTATTACTTCTAGGCATAACTTTTACTTCCTTAAACATTAAAAAAAATCATAGAAGTCCCTTTCCATAGGTATATATTTTTGTATTATTTTCTATGGTCTGATGGCAGCTTTTCCCTGATCTGGATCCTCCCCCTCCCAAGACGTATTCAAATGCGATTGTCATAGTTTTGCGTACTCATGAGCATTTTAAAATAATTATAATAATGGGCTCCTTTTACTAAGGCGTGCTAATCGATTTACCACGCACTAAAGATTAACGTGTGCTAAATGCTGGCCCCCGATAGAATCTAATGGGCGCCTTAGCATTTAACGTGTGCTAAATCGATTAGCGTGCCTTAGTAAAATGACCCCAATATTTGCCATTTCAATGCTAAAAGAAAGGATTGGAACTGAGAAGTCAACAAGATGCTAAGCAGTTCAAGTTATGGCGCGTGACGTTATCTGGAGTGATTTTCAGGACAGCTATTTAAGTGGTCTGATTCATCTGTGAACATGAGCGACATTAACTATAGCTGCACCCCTAGAACCTCCCAAGGGCTGCCCCAAGACAAAATTGATGCAGTTCGGGGGAGGGGGAGTTGAATAGTGTGGAGGTGTAATTCGAAGGTAAAGAGTTTTCGGGGTCACTCCAGAGGTTTTTATTTCTTCAGCCTAGACTTTGATGTTAAACTGACTTTTTAAAGCGAGAGCCTTCATGAAATTGTCCTGAGAGCAGCGTGCCCCGTGCAAGCAGAAGGCGTAGTGCAGTGGCACACCTAGGGTATGTGACACCCGAGGCGATCATTAACACGGAGAGCTCAGAGCGGGGTACAGTTCAACATTCACCGTGTTACAATATAACATTAGATAGGGTTACAACCTCTCCAACCTCATGCCCACAACTGTGGTGTAAACAAAATAAAACAAAATAGACTTTTCCTCTCTCTTTCAGGTCCAAGCTCACTCTTGCTGTCTAACACCACCTCTGGCAGGATACACATTTCAAATCTGACATATTGTAATCACAAAACAGAAAATACAATTATTATTTCTACCTTATGTTGTCTGGTCATCTTATTATTCAAATCATGTTGGACCCAGGCTCTGGTTTCTGTTTGTCTTCTGTTAACTCGCTCGCCAGTCTCCTGCCTATTTGACGTTTTCTACTTTCTCTGTGCTCACCGTCCATCTTCCATTTCTGTACCTTCCCATCTACTGCCATATCCAACATTTCTTTCCCACTCTCTATCATCTCTGTCTCTCTCCCTCTCCCTGCCTTGTTCCCTGGGTCAAACCTCTCTATTCCCCTCCATGCAGCATCTCTCCTTTCCTCCCCTCCATTTCTTTCTCTTTCCACACACACCATCTCTCCCTGCCCTCCTCCCTATGTCCAACATTTCTCCCTCTCTTCTCCATGCATGTTTTCCTCCCCCTCCACCATATGAAAGATTTCTCCCTCTCACCCCTTTTTTACCTTTTTGTATCATCTCTCACATCCTCTCCTCCAACACAACAATTCTTCCTCTCTCCTTTCTCCCCCCATGTGCAGCATCTTTCCTCCCCTCCCCTCTATTATCAAGTGCAACATTTCTTTCTCTCTCCCCATGCACCATCTCTCTCTGCTCCTCCCCTCCTGTACTGCAGCTGTCCATCCTTCCCTCCTAGAAATTAAGGAGGGGACTCTTGATCCTTTCCCCTTCTTGCCTCCTGCCTCTAGTCTCCTCTCCTGCCATTACTTCCACACATAAAAACAACTTTCAATGACTTCTTCATACACAAAACACAGACCTTTACCAAATATGGAAATTAAACTCAGCATGAGAAAGAAGAACAGATATGCACTTTTTGTACTGAACACACAGGGGTCCAGGGCCCAGAATCTCCTAAAATAGAGAATGACACGGTGACAAAATTCATCACCGTTCCCGTCCCCGCGGATAACCGCGGGAAATAATCCCATATCATTTTCTAGTGTCTATTTCAACCTCGGTCCTTCTACACCAGCATTCTTCAAAGCAAAGCTTGCGGGTCAGTGGTTGTGGCCATTCATACTCTGATTCTTCTCTCTCTCCTTAAAGAATGACATGAAGATGGTTTCCCGCGGTTATCCGCGGGGATGGGAACGGTGATGAATTTTGTCACCGTGTCATTCTCTATCCTAAAATTAGCCACCTCCCTTGCTGGTGGGGATCCCAAAGTGCTAACAGTTGAAGACCACCTCCTCTGGTCTGGCAGCCAGAAACCTCCAAGCTCTGCAGCTAGCAGCAGTGTCTCCGAACTGTCACCAGCTGCAGAGCTTGGACTGAAGGAAGAGGTCCTGAGCAGCCAGGGCTTTGGGATGCCTCATCTGCTTCGTTATTTATATTTTGTGCAAGGGGTATGGGGAAGGGCAGGGACAAAATCTGGTGGTCATCCATTTTGGGCTCAGGGCCACTGCCCACCATCCTTCCTCCCCCCCCTTCCCCATCATCTGTCTGCTAAACCATTGAACACAAAGCAAAGATCTGTAATAAACATATCCCAAACGTAACATATTCCGGTTAATAAATTTTAATATAAAACACTTTTTCTACCTTTTGTTGTCTGGACATTTTATTTTTCCATCATGTTGGTCTCATTTTCTCACTTCTGCTTTCCTGTGTCTTCTGATAATTCTCTTTCTAGTGGTTGCTGTCCATTTGCCTTTTCTCCTCCCTCCTATCTTGTTTCATTCCCTCTCTATAACTGTTTTTGATATATTGATCTTTTCTTTTTAGCTCTTCTCACCCTTTTTTATTTTCTGCCTCTCCATCCACTCAAATTTCACCCTTCCTATTATTTTTCAGCTACCTACCAACTTTCCATCTCCATTTCTCATTCTCTAGCTCTTGCATTTCTCCTGTTTCCCTCTTGCTACTCCCCATGCTGGGCTGTTACAATCTTTGAACCACTTCCTTGTCAGAGACAAATCAAAGTCCGTCTCAGCCATCTAATTCTAACCTATAGTACTCGATCTACTAGATGTTATCTTATTTTTTAATTACAGTAAAACCTTGGATTGCAAGTGTTTTGCAAGACAAGCAAAACATTTTATTAAATTTGATCTTAATATACAAGCAATGTCTTGCAATACAAGTACATACAGTATACACACATCACATCATCACAACTGAGCCGATGGTTCTTCTCTCTCTGACACTGCGGGAGGGAAGTGACTGTTCTAAACGAGCGAAGTCTTGCAATACGAGTACATACAGTATACACGCGTCACATCATCACAACTGAGCCGATGGTTCTTCTCTCTCTGATGCTGCGGGAGTGTAGTCCAGTGTTCCCTCTAAGGATTGATGAGGTGTGTGCAAAAAAAAATATGCATGAGCGACAAATTACATACTCCACAAATTTATGAGCAGGCGCAGAGGACGCATTTTTAAACAAATGTAGTTTATCCTTGTACTCCTTATGTAATTTTAATCATCTATGGATATGTTTGTATGTTTATTGTTCAAATGGTTTTATTTATTTCCCAAAATTTATTTTTGTTATACACATTGAAAATATTTGATATTGCGTTTAAATCAAAATCTCAATAAACTTGAAACTTGAAACGAGTGCCCATGAGATTGTGGGAGGGTTAAATACTCAAAACTTAGAAGAATAACAATTTACTTAAAGTTTTTGCTTCGCCAGCTTTCTGGTATCTTTACATAATGCAGTGGTGTACCTAGCATATGTAACACCCGGGGCCCATCATTTTTTGGCACCCCCCCCCCCATCTGTACGAAAAACGTGATTTTTAGTAACAAGCCACACGTCACACATGAGTACCTAGGAAAAGGCAGCATCTTACATATTGCAGTGAACAGTACATCAATACACCCATTGTAAAACTAAACAAGCCAGACCAGCACAGATCAATCCTACACCGTCAATCCTAACAGAAAACCATGTCTTTCGAACACACAGAACACAGAAAACACCTTCGCCTAGTAAGGAATATGTAATCACAAACTAACCCCTCCCTCTTTTACAAAACTGTAGTGTGGATTTTAGCTACGGAGGTAACAGCTCTGATGCTCATAAAATTCTGAGCATCAGAGCTGCTACCACCAAGGCTGGTGCTAAAAACGCTTCACAGTTTTGTAAAAGGGGGGGATAAAATAAAAATACATAGACAAAGGTTAAATTGAACCAGCAAGAAGCTGGACTCTGCATACAATGCTTCACAGAAACAGTGACACATGTCTCCTAAAGCAATAAATAAATAGAAATTTTTTTCTACCTTTGTCTTCTGTGGTTTCTCCTTTCCTCATCTTCTTGTAACTCTCTTCCTTCCATCCACTGTCTGCTGTCTCTCTTCCCCTATATGGCATCTTCTCTCCTTCTATGCCCCTTCCAGAAACTGTATGCCTCCCCCTTCCATCTCTCCTTTCACCCCATTGGTCTGGCATCTCTCTCCTCGCCTTCCCTCTCCCACACCTCTCCTCATAGTCTGGTATCTCCCCTTCCCTGATTCTCTGGCATCTCTCTCCTTTCCTTTTCTTCCATCTTTCGCTCCCCCTCCATGCTCTCACATCTCCCCCTTCCTTTTCCCTTAGACTGGCATACCTTCCTCCTACGCTCCAAGCCCTGGCATCTCCTTTAATTCCCTCCCTCATCTTCCTTCTCCCTCCAGCTGGGTACCGCAACACTCTTCCCTGCAGCTCTGCACTTCCCCACAATTGCCATGCTTCGGTTCCTCTTCTTCCTTCCTTCCTCCCCCCCCCCCCGCGGGACCCTGCGGCACCATCAACTCTTACTCCCTCTAATGTCGGCCCTGCAGCTCCAGACTTCCTCGCACCTTCTCCCCTCCCCCTTTGGATCGCTATTATTTTAAATGTTATAGCCGCGGAGCTGTATCCATCAGTGGAGATGTCTAACCTCGGCCTGCCCCGGAACTCTTACTGCAGCAGCCGCCCGTCTAGGCAGGAACAGGAAGTCACTGTTGCAGTAAGAGTTCCGGGGCAGGCCGAGGTTAGACATCTCCACTGATGGATACAGCTCCGCGGCTATAACATTTAAAATAATAGCGATCCAAAGGGGGAGGGGAGAAGGTGCGAGGAAGTCTGGAGCTGCAGGGCCGACATTAGAGGGAGTAAGAGTTGATGGTGCCGCAGGGTCCCGCGGGGGGGGGGGGAGGAAGGAAGGAAGAAGAGGAACCGAAGCATGGCAATTGTGGGGAAGTGCAATCCCCCCAATGCGTCCCCTTACCTTACCTCCCCTTACCTTTGCGACGCGTGTGTGCGCTGTGAAGAGAAACTTGTGCGCTGCGATGTAATATTTTGTGCGCCAGCGCAGGCCAGCGCAGCTTAGCGGGAAGTGACTGTTCTAAACGAGCGAGGTCTTGCAATACAAGTACGTGTAATATGTTGTATTAAAGTTTTTGGGTTGTGGAACGAATCGTCTGAGTTTCCATTATTTCCTATAGGGAAATTCGCTTCGATATACGAGTGCTATGGATTACAAGCATGCTTCTGGAACTAATTATGCTCGCAAACCAAGGTTCCCTCTGCAATTGTAAACTGAATCAAGTTCCTTCGGGAAATGATTCAGTATATAAATTGAAGACTTGATTAGATTAGATTACATGAATAGTGCCAGCTGCAAAGAGGCTAGGGGCCCTCTTCAGCTGACATAGCATGGGGATTCTTGCTAGCTCAGGCATTTATAATTTGTTGGGGGTGGGTCGCTGGGGGAAAATGTGTGCCCGCACACCTTAAGCTCAGGCCCACACAAAATGGCATGTCTGGTGATGCCTCTGCCCTAAATGTAGGCTGTGCATGCCCTTCACAGATGCCACACAGAAAAGGACAGAAACGAAAAGCCAGAGTTTAGTTTATTTTTTTCTGTCGTTTGGTTTCCAAACTGAATTGAAATGACAGAGAGAATGTCTTTTGATATTTTCTATGTTGTCTGAAATCACAGCTTGTTGCTAAACATCGGAAGAAGAGCTTTTTCAAATAAAAGAGGGTGAAATCACCGCACTTAAAGCAGAAGGTAGTGCCCTCAGCTATAAGAGCACAAACTTCATGGTGAAAAGCATTTCCGTTTTCTACAATGACATGTTATTAATTTCGCCGTGGAGCACACTGAATCACCCCCGGGAGATATGAAATATAAATGTCAGGAAGTGTCAGAGCAGAAACAGGCTTCACTCATCTGGAATGTTCACCGGAAGTTAGAGCAGGCAAAGTTGCTTCAGTCTCTTCCCCTTTTTTTCCCCCCAATTACTGGAATGATACAAAACAGGGGGGGATTTTTCAATATATTGTTGTGCAGCCACAGTATAAACCTGAGTCAGCTGTGAGGGCAGGGGTCAGACAAAGTGGGAGCGGGAAGAATACGACACTGGCCCTGAAGGAGTTGCATTGGCTTTGTGTGGAAGAAAGGTTCACTTTCTGGATTGCGTGCTGAGTCTTCATCCGTTTGAATTCTCTAGCCCCTAAGCATCAACTGGCGTGCTTCCATCACTAGCAACCTCTCGGCAGGTGTTTATTGGCTACAGTTCCTTCAATGGTCAAGTTATAATATATAGAAACATGATGGCAGATAAAGACCAAATGGTCCATCCAGTGGCGTACCTAGGGTATGTGGCACCCGGGGCCCATCATTTTTTGACACCCCCCCCCATGTAAAAAAATATTTTTTGTAATGACCATGAAATGGAATAAATGGTCAGAATAGAAACAGGCAGTGAAAATTTTCTTATATTCCAAACATAACATAACATAAATTATGTCTGAATTGTCATGACATCAGAAGTACATATGGAGTAGTTGCAGGTGATGTTTGGGACAGTTCTGATTGTGTTAGTTCGGTTTTATGTGTTTTTTGAATAGAAGGGTTTTTATTTCTTTTTGAAGGTTTTGCAGTCTGTGCTCGATGTCAATTGGTTGTAGAGTTGGGGGTCGAGTGTTGCAGCTCGAATGGCTAGGAGGTTGTCGAACAGTTTTTTTCTTTTGACGTTTTTGGTTGGAGGGTGTGTGAATGGTGCGTGAGTTCTCCTATGTCTGTTTGAAGTGGATTGAATTATTTAGCTGAAGAAATTAGTTACCCCCTCATCCCACACACATTAATTCTCTTCCATTTTTGTTCCCATTATAAAAAACACTGATAAGTTCCCAGAAAAAAAATACATTAAAATAAGAAGTGAAAGCAAAGGCCCCTACAGATGAGAACATAACATAAGAATAGCCTAACTGGGTCAGACCAATGGTCCATCATGCCCAGTAGCCCATTCTCATGGTAGCCAATCCAGGACACTAATACCTGGTCAAAACCCAAAGAGTAGCAACATTCCATGCTACCGATCCAGGGCAAGCAGACACTTCCCCCATGTCTTAATAACAGATTATGGACTTTTCCTCCAGGAATTTGTCCAAATCTTTCTTAAAACCAGCTACACTATCTGCTTTTACCATAACTTCTGGCCACTTCATTTTTAAGTTTAGATCTTTCCTTTCAAACAGAGACCTTGCTAGATGTCAAATACAGCACAAGGTAACTTCACATGGACTTAGCTGTGCAGGAAATGTGAATCTCCTCATACACCCACCATATAGTGCAAAAATGTGCAAAGGTCTGTTTTTTTCTTTCGATCACTACATAGCCTAATGCCACACAAGCAGCGCTGTTACAAACATATTCTGTAGGTCAATGCTAAGGATAACAAAGTTTCCTTCCTTGGACCAGAAGGAGATACTGATAAACCACTGGAAGAGATCCCAACACAACACCCAAAGACCCACTCAGTGTGTGAACCAATTGAGTGGAGTGGACTAACTGAGGGGTGGAAATGGGCCCGGAGTTTGCTCAGCAGAATTTCCCAGACCACCTCTTCCTCTCAACACATTGACACGCTGCCACCACCACCACTAGAAACACCTCACTGGGTAGGCCAGCTATGCTATAAACTTTATAAAACACATTATTATATTTTCTTATAAAGCACATATTTTAACTGAACTCTCTGACATCCTCAGCCTTTCCATTCACAAAAATAGAAGGAAGAAAAGTTCCCATTTCCTGCTGTTTCATGTCCCCGGCCTATACAATATTTTTTTTCTGCAGACCCTTCAAAAGTCTGACCAAATCCTCGTTTCACTTGCATTATAAAGTACTGAGGATGCCATCTCTCCCCAATCCCAGGTCCTAAAGTCTAAGACAGTAGCGCAAACTAATGCTGCCAGATTCAGGAAAAAAAATTTCGATTCGATTCAGCCTATTGAATTGGTTTTTCAATTCGATTTTCCTGCCCAGTTGGGTGATTTTTTTCAAAACTCCTGGTGGGTTTTATAGCTTTTTCACCCCCTTTGGCTTCTCCTAACCACACTGGTGCTGTGGTGTAAATAAAATAAAGAAACAAAAAGGACTTTTCCTCTCTCTGTTAAATCCTAGCTCACGTTTGCAGTCCAACACCAGCTCTGTCAGGATACACATTTCAAATCTGACATATTATAATCACAAAACAGAAAATAAAATTAATTTTTCTACCTTTTGTTGTCTGGTTATATTTCAAATCTTGTTGGTCCAAGGCTCTGGTTTTCTTCTGATAACTTGCTTGCAAGGGTCTCCATCTTTCTTCTTTCTGCATGCTAACCATCCATCTGCCAACTCTGTCCTCCCTTTCCATTTCCCTTCCCTCCCCAGGAAGTCTGGTATCTTTCCTTTTTTTCATCTCCCTCCACAGATCCACCTTTTCTTAACTACCCTTTCATCCGGCATCTCTCCCTCCTTCCCCACCACCCCAGAGTCCACCATCTCTTCCTTTCTTTTCCCAATTACCCTCCTATCCAGTATCTCTATCCCTCCTCCACACCATCCCTTGTGTCCAATTTCTCTCCCTTTCAGTTCCTTCCCTCCCTAAATCTCATGGTCCATCATTTCTCTCCCTCTCCTCTATTTTCAGACCCATTATTTCTTCATCCCCCCCCCAAAGTTTGGCATATGCACGTCTCTTTGAACACCCCCTTCCCTCCGTGTACTTCTAAACCAGGGTCCCCCCCAAAGACCTGTCCCCCCTTAAAGGTCTGCCTGTCCCCCCTTGAAGGCCTGCACCCCCCTTGAAGGCCTGTCCCACCCCCTTGTAGGCCTGTCCCCCCCTTGAAGGCCTGTCCCTCCCCCTTGTAGGCCTGTCCCCCCACCTTGAAGGCCTGCCTGCCTGTCCCCCCCTTGAAGGCCTGTCCCCCCCCTTGAAGGTCTGCACCCCCCCAAAGGCCTGCACCCCCCCGAAGGCCTGTCCCCCCCTTGAAGGCCTGTCCCACCCCCTTGTAGGCCTGTCCCCCCCCTTGTAGGCCTGCCTGCCTGTCCCCCCCTTGAAGGCCTGTCCCCCCCTTGAAGGCCTGCACCCCCCCTGAAGTCCTGCACCCCCCCTGAAGGCCTGCACCCCCCCTGAAGGCCTGTCCCACCCCCTTGTAGGCCTGCCCACCCCCTTGTAGACCTGTCCCCCCTTGTAGACCTGTCCCCCCTTGAAGGCCTGCCTGCCCCCCCCTTGAAGGCCTGTCCCTTCCCCTTGAAGGTCTGCACACCCCCCCCGAAGGCCTGTCCCTCCCCTTGAAGGCCTGCCTGCCTGTCACCCCCCCCCCCCTTGAATGCCTGCCTGCCTGCCCACCCGCCCCACCCTGAAGGACCGCTCGCCCCCCTGGCCTCCCTGCACCACCTATGAAGCAGCACTACCTATGCTCCCGGCCTTGCCGTTCAGTCCCCACCACCCCCGAAGGACCGCTCGCCCCACTGACCTTCCTGCACCACCTATGAAGCAGCTGCAGCAGGATCGCGACGTCAGCTATCCCTGCGCTGCTTAGGCACTGCTTCCTGCGCCGCGTTCCCGCCCCTCCTCTGACGTCAGAGGAGGGGCGGGACCGCGGCGCAGGAAGCAGAGCCCAAGCAGCTCAGGGATAGCTGACCTCGCGATCCTGCTGCTTGCTGCTTCACAGGTGGTGCAGGAAGGTCAGTGGGGCGAGCGGTCCTTCGGGGGTGTGGGGGGACTGAACGGCAAGGCCGGGAGCACCCCTACAGGGCTGGCACCCGGGGCGGACCGCCCCTCCCGCCCCCCCCTTGGTACGCCACTGGGTCCATCTGATCTGCCCATCTGCAGCATCCACTATCTCCTCCTCTCCCTGTTGGCTAAGGCTCTTAACATTTGCATCTCCTCTTCCTATAGGCTAATGGCTCTTTACACCTGCATTGTGATGTCATAGAACTTTATGGTTGTAGAAACATAGAAACTGATGGCAGATAAAGGCCAAATGGCCCATCCAGTCCACTATCGCCTCCTCTCCCTATTGGCTAAGGCTCTTAACATTTGCATCTCCTCTTCCTATAGGCTAACGGCCTTTTACACCTGCATTGTGATGTCATAGAACTTTATGGTTGTAGAAACATAGTCAAAAAACAGCAAGGGAATATATTTATCCAAGGTGATGCTTATAAATCACTGTTGTACTAATCACCTTTATTTTACTTCAAGCACTAATTTCAACACAAGGCTGATGTGGTTAAGTGAACACTCAGACCCACAGCTGAGGTCGGGTGAAACAAGTTCACGGGGCAGCTGTTAAGGAGACCATCATAGTTGTTCACAGTCTCCTCCACCAAACAAAGACTAAATAACAGAAAATAAAACTTAAATAAAAATAAAATCATAAATTTCACAACAACTTACAGTTAAAGAGTTTAAATGTTTGAATGTGGAATTCCCTGAAATCCCATATATATACTTCATCCCCAAAATCCATAAGTCTCTCACGTGCCCTCCGGGCCGTCCGATTGTGGCTGGAATTGGTTCAGTGCTGGAACCTCTGTCAAGGTTTATAGATAGTTTTATCTATAAACACGTTGGAACTGTTCAGTCCTATGTAAGGGACTCTTCTCACTTCCTGCAATGTTTGCAGAGATGTGAGGGTCAAGATTGTAAACTGTTAGTAACTGCAGACGTTTCCACCCTGTATTCCAACGTGCCACAATCGGCGGCCCTGGCAATTATCAAGCAGGTAGTCAGTAAATCCAATATTTCAGTTCAAAAGAAGGAGTTAGTAGGAACTTTAGCTGAATTCGTGGTGTGTCAAAATTATTTTCAATTCGCAAATAGGTTCTTCTTTCAGACTAAGGGGGTGGCCATGGGGGCCACGGTGGCCCCGTCCGTCGCCTGCCTCTACATGGCTGAATACGAAGATAAACATGTCTACACTTCTAGATGGTTTAGTAAAGTTGGTCTATGGAGAAGGTATATAGACGATATCTTCTTTTTGTGGAATGGGGAGTGTGACGAATTGGGGGAATTCCTAAATGAGTTGAATCAGGCAGATCCCAACATAACTCTTACTCATGAAGTAAGTAGTGATAAGGTATCCTTTTTGGATATCCAAGTAGTAAAATCTCAGATCAACTCTCAAGTGTGTTACGATACTACCCTTTATAGGAAACCGTCCGATCGGAACACTCTCCTACATTATCACAGTTATCATCCAAAACCCCTTAAGGATAGTATCCCGGTGGGACAATTTTTAAGGTTGCGGAGGATCTGCTCTGACGAGTTGGATTTTCAGCAGCAGGCCATGCTTTTATACACAAAGTTTATGGAGAGAGGTTATCCTCCCTGGGTAGTTAAACGGGCATGGAAGAGAGCCCGTAACTGTCAGCGGGAGTGGCTATTTCGTCCTCAACAAAGGGAGAATAGTGGAGCCGTGGTATGTGTATTGCCTTATTCCAATCGAAGTCAACAAATTAGAAAAATCATTTTGAAACACTGGCCAGTGCTGCAGGTACATGAGAGCTTGAACGACAGCCCTTTATTTGCCCATACTAGGGGCCGGAATTTAGGTCAGATTTTGAAACATCGTGACCCTGTCCAACAGAACAGAGAGGGTCCTCACGTACGTTGTCATCAGTGTGTGTATTGCCCTCATGTCCTCAACACTGACCAAGTGGTAATTCCTCAAACAGGGGGTAAGAAATTTTATTTAAGAACGGGCACTAATTGTTTGTCATCTGCAGTAATATATTGCATTATTTGCCCTTGTAGGCTGTATTACATAGGACATACCCGGCGTGCTATTAAAATCCGCATTGCCGAACACTTGAGCAATATAAGATGCAAACGTGTAACTGCCCCCCTGGTGAGCCATTGGATTGAGCAACAACACTCTATTGAGGAATTACAATATACTGTTCTTATGTGTGCTTATAAAGAATCTGGAAATATCACTCAACATCTTCTTTATTTGGAGCAGAAGTTTATATTCCAATGGCATACCTTGGCCCCCACAGGATTAAACAATGATATTGAATGGTTTCTTTTTTTTTTTTTTTTTCTGTAGCAGATTTTTTTTTTTTTTTTTTAAATCTTTATTCCTTTTTATTTCTTTCAACAAGTGTACAGTATTATTACAATTAATTTACATAACACACTTGGCATTCTTAAACAATATTATTATACATGTTTTTATTCCCTCCCCCACCTCCCACCCTTTTCCATATCAATAAAATATTCCTTACAAATTTATATATAATTATATATCCCTTTTTGATAATACAATTAATCTGACATGAAATCTGTCCCTCCCCCCATCCTTCTTCCTCAAACACTTTAAACATTTTATTATACCCAGTAATGCACAACAATAAATATCCCATCCTATTACATATATCTCCTTATTTTTCATAACAACATATTTCCAATATTTTTCCCTCCCTATCCCTCCCATCCCATCCCATTTCTATATATTATCCCCTAAGGAAAAAGAATAAACTTTACTCGTTATAATATTCAATTAATGGCCTCCACACCTCTTGAAATCTTTTAAAATATCCCTTCTGTATCGCAAGAAATCTTTCCATCTTATACATATGACAAACTGAGTTCCACCAAAAATTACAATTCAATCTAGAACAGTCTTTCCAATTAGTTGTTATCTGTTGAATTCCCACTCCCGTAAGAATCAACAATAATTTATTGTTTGCTGTAGATATTTGGCATTTGGCCCTCATACACATTCCAAAAATCACTGTGTCATAGGATAAAGCCACATGACTCTCCATCAACATATTAACTTGATCCCATATTGATATCCAAAATGCCTGAATACATGGACAATAAAATAAAAGATGGTCTAGCGTTCCAACTTCAATTTTACAATGCCAGCATCTATTAGACTTAGAGCAATCTAATTTTTGTAATCTAGTAGGGGTCCAGAATGCTCTATGCAACAAAAAGAACCATGTTTGCCTAATAGATGCTGACATCGTTCCTTTAATTCTCCAAGACCAAATACGTGGCCATTGAGATGCATTAATCTGATGCTTAATCTCAATGCTCCAAATATCTCTTAATCCATTTTTAGGCTTCTTATTCAAATAATTAGATATAATTTTATACCACTTTGGTTTCAATTATAATCAATCATGATGTCAGAAGTGATGATGTAGTAGGTAGTAAAAGGGGAGTGTATTTAAAGCGTGGCCTGCTGGGAAGTTCTTCTTGTCAGTAGTGCGTGTGTGAGCAGTATGGAGTGTTTGTGCTGGTAAGTTGTAGAGAGAGTGTGTACATTGAGTATTTCAAATGTAGTGTTTATTAAGTTAGCAAGCTGTGTGGTGCAGTGTTGATTTGAGTTAACTTGTAATTGTATTACCCCTCCTGAAGAAGCCAGCGGGTGAAACCTAGGTTGGGGGGTCGGTATTGTGAATAAACGGAGGAGCCCGGAGCAGTTATGTGTACCATCTACACCATTCAAAGTTAAGTTGTTGTGAAATTTATGATTTTATTTTTATTTAAGTTTCATTTTCTGTTATTTAGTCTTTGTTTGGTGGAGGAGACTGTGAACAACTATGATGGTCTCCTTAACAGCTGCCCCGTGAACTTGTTTCACCGGACCTCAGCTGCGGGTCTGAGTGTTCACTTAACCACATCAGCCTTGTGTTGAAATTAGTGCTTGAAGTAAAACAAAGGTGATTAGTACAACAGTGATGTAGAAACATAGTAACATGATGGCAGATAAAGGCCAAATGGCCCATCCAGTCCACTATCTCGTCCTCTCCCTATTGGCAAAGGCTCTTAACATTTGCATCTCCTCTTCCTATAGGCTAAGGCCCTTTACACCTGCATTGTGATGTCATAGAACTTTATGGTTGTAGAAACATAATAACATGATGGCAGATAAATGCCAAATGGCCCATCCAGTCTGCCGATCCGCAACATCCACTATCTCCTCCTCTCCCTAAGAATAGAAATATAAAATGGAAACATGTGTTTCTATGGATATGTTTTCCATGAAAATTGTTTAAGTGCATTCTGCTCCAGCTCTCTTCTATCTGGCTCAGTGCCGCCAACTGGGATCATCTGATAATTTTCAGCAACACTATCTGGAAAGTGCCACTGAAATCATTACTTAAGTTATCCAGCCAGTCATCTGGATAATGAACTGAACATCACTGCTCACTTGATAATCTTACATCCTATCCTCATTCCTCGGTGATGAGTCAAAACCATGGAAGACAATCACGCGCGGACAATGCCGGGCAGACAGGATGTCAGTGCGCTGGATTAAAACACTATTTTAAAGCGCTCCGGAGGTGTCTGTATGGGGGAAACCCCCACTTTACTTAGAACTGTTGATGCTCCCATTTGGAGGGTGGGGGAACCGCCCCCCATTACAGAGGAAACTGTAATTTTTCCCTAAAAATTAGGGAAAAAGTGCTATTTCCTCTATAATGGGGGGTTCCCCCCAACACCTCCACAACAGGAGCACCAACAGTTCTAAGTAAAGGGAGTTCCCCACTCACACCCCCCCCCTCAGAGCACTTTAAAATAGTGTTTTAATCCAGCGCACTGATGTTCTGCGCGCGATTGTCTGCCCGGCATTATCCATGCGCAATTGTCTAGCGTGATTTAGTCTATGAACCCATTCCACGCAGTCACCGCTCCGGCTCTATCCGGGTACTATTAAGAACATAAGAATTTTCGCTGTTGGGTCAGACCAGTGGTCCATCGTGCCCAGCAGTCTACTTACGCTGCGGCCCTTGGTCAAAGACCAGCGCCAAACTGAGACTAGCCCAACCTGGGTACGTTCTGGTTCAGCAGGAACTTGCCTAACTTTGTCTTGAATCCCTGGAGGGTGTTTTCCCCTATGACAGACTCCGGAAGAGCGTTCCAGTTTTCTACCACTCTCTGGGTGAAGAAGAACTTCCTTACGTTTGTACGGAATCTATCCCCTTTCAATTTTAGAGAGGGCCCTCTTGTTCTCCCTACCTTGGAGAGGGTGAACAACCTGTCCTTATCTACTAAGTCTATCCCCTTCAGTACCTTGAATGTTTCGATCATGTCCCCTCTCAATCTCCTCTGTTCGAGAGAGAAGAGACCCAATTTTTCTAATCTTTCGCTGTAAGACAACTCCTCCAGCCCCTTAACCATCTTAGTCGCTCTTCTCTGGACCCTTTTGAGTAGTACCTTGTCCTTCTTCATGTACGACGACCAGTGCTGGATGCAGTTCTCCAGGTGAGGGCCCGGTACAGCGACATGATAACCTTCTCCGATCTGTTCATGATCCCCTTCGTTATCATTCCTAGCATTCTGTTCGTCCTTTTTGCCGCCGCCACACATTGTGTGGACGGCTTCATTGACTTGTTGATCAGAACTCCCAAGTCCCTTTCCTGGGAGGTCTCTCCAAGTACCGCCCCAGACATCCTGTATTCATGCATGAGATTTTTGTTACCTACATGCATCACTTTACACTTATCCACGTTGAACCTCATCACCAGCGCCACATCCTGAGTTATCGATGGAGGCGCGTGTGAAGTTTAAGTTTGGTTGTTTTTGTTTTAAGGTTCTATTTGGTTTAGCCCCTAAATATATAACTGAGCTTTTCTCTTTTGCAACCAACAGACATAAAAGAAGCTAATCTAATCTAATCTTTGGTTTATATACCAGGTCATCTCCCAGTGGAGCTTGAACTCGGTTCACATATAATTAAGACTAGAGTACATAGCAGAAAACATAGGAGAAGGAAGAACTAATTAAAAACTGCTACTATTTGGGTTTTTAAAAAGGTATGGACAAGTTTGGAAAAGTTTAGACAAGGTTTGGACAAGTTCCTGGAGGAAAAGTCCATAGTCTGCTGTTGAGACAGATATTAGAGAGTAGCATGGAATGCTGCTACTATTTGGGTTTTAAAAAACGTATGGACAAGTTTGGAAAAGTTTGGACAAGGTTTGGGTTTTAAAAAAAGGTTTGGACAAGTTCCTGGAGGAAAAGTCCATAGCCTGCTGTTGAGACAGATATGAGACAGTATCATGGAATGCTCCTACAATTTGGTTTTTTGCCAGGTACTTGTGACTTGGATTGGCCTCCACGAAGACGGGATATTGGGCTAGATGGACCATTGGTCTAACCCAGAAAGGCAAGTCTTATGTTCCTATTAGAGAATGACACGGTGACAAAATTCATCACCGTTCCCATCCCGGCGGGAAACAATCTTCATGTCATTCTTTAAGGAGAGAAGGAAGAATCAGAGTATGAATGGCCACAACCACTGCCCCGCAAGCTTTGCTTTGAAGAATGCTGGTGTAGAAGGACTGAGGTTGAAACAGACACTAAAGAATGACAGTCTCTGGTATCCAGAGCAGATATTGTGATGTCATAATGCCTCATTCCACCAGTGCCTAAGAGCCAATCACATCAGTGATGTCACAATGGCTTCATTATCCTTGGCTCACATAAGCACAGCCACTGACCCACAAGCTTTGCTTTGAAGAATACTGGTATAGAAGGACTGAGGTTGAAACAGACACTACAGGATGACAGTCTCTGGTATCCAGAGCAGATATTGTGATGTCATAATGCCTCATTCCACCAGTGCCTAAGAGCCAATCACATCAGTGATGTCACAATGCCTTCATTATCCTTGGTTCACATAAGAATCAGAGTATGAATAGCCACAACCACTGACCCACAAGCTTTGCTTTGAAAAATGCTGGTGTAGAAGGACCGAGATTGAAATAGACCCTCGAAAATGACATGGGATTATTTCCCGTGGTTATCTGCGGGGACAGGAACGGTGATGAATTTTGTCACCGTGTCATTCTCTAGTTCCTATGTTCTTATTGTTACCCAGTAGCTCCAGTGGTTGATGATCTACAAGTCTTGATGTTCAGTGTCATTATCCAAATAGCGGTTGGTGTCTAATTTGAGGGAATATTTTAAAACATTTTGCCAACCACAGTTTAATATTTCTAAGTGCCAGTTTTTGTGCATTCTTCTCCCCACCCTCCATCCACAAAAGATTTAGAAATTCCTACTTGAGTGTGTAAAAGGCCGTTCTACACAGTCAAATTGCTTATAAACTTAGTCGTAAATGTGTGTGCACTGGGCATTTTCCAAATGGCATGCCAAATTGCCCTCTTTATTTGCCTTGCCTTTTGCATCATATCTTCCCCTTGTATCCACAAGTGAAAAAAGAGCAAACGCGATGGGCTATTCCTGAGGGATTCTGGGGCCAGGGCGTGCGTGTGGCTGTCTCTTCCACTCTTGCGGCTGCTGTGCATTAACATTTCCAGATGTGCTGCACGCATCCTGCCCAGCCATATCCAAACCAGATGTTCTTTTATTTCAGCTACTCTCCAACCCAAATATAATATGGCTTATGAATCCGTTTTTTCACTAGTCTTTAACCATTTCAGCAGGCGGTTCATAGACAATGGCGCGAAAGACAAAGCACGCGCCAACAATTGAGCGCAGCGCGCACCGCCGCACCGCTCTAAATTACAGTTTTTAGGGGCTCCGATGGGGGTTTTTGTTGGGGAACCCCCCAGTTTATTTAATAGACATCGTGCTGGCGTTATGGGGGGGTTTGGGGGGTTGTAACCCTCCACATTTTACTGTAAACTGAACTTTTTCCCTAAAAACAGGGAAAAAGTTAAGTTTTCAGTACAATGTGGGGGGTTACAACCCCCCACACCCCCCACAACGTCCCCACAACGCGGCGCGATGTCTATTAAGTAAATTGGGGGGTTCCCCCCCACACACCCCTGTCGGAGCGCTAAAAACAGTAATTTAGAGCGGCACGGCGGTGCGCGCTGCGCTCAATTGTTTGGGCGCGCCTTTGTCCCGGCGCACTTTTGACCTGACACCCAGCAGGCTAGCTTTGGAAATACAGCTGAAATATTAACCTGACTTGCCATGCAGGAACTTTCTGAGATGTACGTATTTTATAGATAAAATTAATGTGCTCTATAACATAATTAGCCTTTAGTAGAGTTTCTGCTGTTTTCAAAGCCTCCCTCTCCTTGTAGGGATGTGTAGGACCCTAAATTGTTGGTTTGTTGTTGGATTTGCTCAAATATTTCTAGATTTTTTTGTAAAGAGCCTCAGCCAAGACCCCCCTTGCCCCATTACAACCATTAATTCACGCAGTACCCAAGATATAATTCACACACGTCTAATACACGTCTCATGTACATCTGAGCTCGGCAATTACCCAATACCTTTTCCCTCTGGAAATATTTTTATTTCCAGAAGCACATCTAAGAAAAAGAACAATTTAAATTAAATCATTAAGTAGTCCTTTTACTAAGGTGTGGTAGCCGATTTTAGCGCACGCTAAAAGCTAACGCACGCCAACACATCCAAAGGATATAATGGACACATTAGCATATAGCGCGTGCTAAAACAGCTAGCACGCCTTAGTAAAAGAACCTATAAATTATAGAGAGTGTATGTTTGGGCAGACTGGATGGACCATTCAGGTTTATCTGCCGTCATGTACTATGTTACTGTATTACATGTCCCTAATTCACAGCATGCTGCATTATAGGGAGAGTAATTTGAATAATCTGAAGCGCTATGTGCACACAGAATAGGCTAGAAAAGAGAGCAGTATATCTCAGGAATGAGAGGAGAGAAATAAGCAGAAAGAGAATAGTCTAATAGGGGCCGGAAAGCAGGCAGAAGCCTCACGAATGTTACTGAAAAGACGCCTGTATCTAAGTGCAGGAAAAAGCTGCAGAACAGACAGCAACGACAGGGCAAGGAAGAAAAAGTGTATCACACGCTCACAATAGAAGGAAAATTCCAAGACATCTGGAAACACTACAAGAATAAACTCTTAGAAATAATTAGAGCAGACACGTTTCCCCACTTTTGTTCAAACTCCACTGGCTCCCAATAATTTCCAGGGTTCATTTTAAATGCGCCTGCCTAGCTTTTAAAATCCTACACGGCATCCTCCCTCCCCTAATCCCACTATCTTGGAATTCCTCGAGTCCTGACACCACCAGGCCCACCAAAAACTTAAACTATCCTTCCCCTCACTAAAAAGTATCCTCTATGCGGGAAAATTGAGAAAATCTCTCTTATTCAGAATCACAGGGCTTTCGAATAACCTTACTACCCCACTACGGAATCAGGTCTCCTGCCAACTATTCCGTAAGCACCTGAAAACTAGGCTTTTCCCAAAAATGTAACGCTCTCCTCCCCCTATACTCAACCACCAAACCCAATGCTTTATACCTTCCTTTATTAACCTTTTCCTATCGTAATAAATTTTACATTACGCTGGTTCCAATTGTAATTATCGCTACTGCCCGCTACATTTTCTGCATCAAAGTCCGAATCATTATCCAACTCAGACTCCGAACTACTTGGTAATAAACAGATGGGACAAATGATAGGTAGAAGGTGTACCGTATATCCCATGCCATGGGACATACGATGACAACGACATTTTTGGAATGTTCCATCATCCGGGACAAACGATAGGAAAAGGTTAAGCTCTTGTAAACCTTGCCGAGCTCTATAATCATGGAGAGGATGCGGTATATAAACTTAAGGTTTAGTTTAGGGGAAAAAAAAAAGAAAATATTCTTTAGGACCTTATAATGTGGAGGAGAGAAGTGAAAAATCTTGCAATTGAGGGAAAAGAATCAGATGAAGATAGACACGCATTACAGAGAGAAAGAAGGTAGATGCACACATTACCTATAGGCAGTTCTTTTTTTTTTAGTTCAATAATATTTATTGAATATTTCAAGAAATACAAGAAGCAGTTCAAATACACAGAATCAAAGTAAAGCTTTCGGTATAGTAAATATACATAGCTAAAGTCAACTGTATAAGACCAAAACATTGAAAAAGGTCCAGAGTACTGGAACTGCTTATGAAGGATATACAAGAAGAAGATGAGAGAGAGCGAGAAAAGAAGAGAAAAGGAAGAACGGATAGATAAAGAAAGAAAGGAAGAGGGAAGGAAAGAAAGAAAGAAAGGAAGAGGGAAAGAAAAAGAAAGGAAGAGGGAAAGAAAGAAAGAAAGAAAGAAAGAAAGAAAGAAAGAAAGAAAGAAAGAAAGAAAGAAAGAAAGAAAGAAAGAAAGAAAGAAAGAAAGAAAGAAAGAAAGAAAGAAAGAAAGAAAGGAAAGAAAAAAAGAAAGAAATGAATAAATAAATGAATAAATAAATAAATGACCAAGGTGATTTATTTCGCTTCAAGTTCGTGGAAATTCGGGATATAATTTTCTTCTCATATGCATAGGATTTGAATCTATGATACATACTCAGAGAATTCCACCAAAACGTATAGTCCAGCAGCATAGATGATTTCCAATTTTTAAGGATATGCATGAGAGCAGTCACAAGCATGGCATCAATGAGTTTAGGAGGACAGTTCGATTGCGCAAAACAAGGATGTTGAGAGCGAAGAATTACAATGTCCATAGAGATCTCTTCCGAGCAGTTAGTAATAGATTTTATGGTGTCCCAAATGCGAGTCCAAAAGGGACGAACCAGAGTACAATGAAAAAGCATATGATCAAGAGTTCCAGCTTCTTTTAAACAGTTCCAGCAGACAGAGTCTTGTTTTAAGTTGGCTTTCCACATGCGAAATGGGGTCCATACTGCATGCCACATAATAAAGAACATTGATTGCGAGACTCTAGAGCACAGGTGTCGAAGTCGGTCCTCGAGGGCCGGAATCCAGTCGGGTTTTCAGGATTTCCCCAATGAATCTGCATGAGATCTATGTGCATGCACTGCTTTCAATGCATATTCATTGGGGAAATCCAGAAAACCCGACTGGATTCAGGCCCTCGAGGAGGGACTTTGACACCCCTGCTAGAGGATAAAAGAGGACGATTTGTTGAAGACCAGAAAAGTTCCCAATCAATATCAGAAAGCGGGGTAGTCAGTATAGAGTCCCAATGTTTCATGGAATGGGGTGAAAAGGTAAATGAATGGTCTCTTAGAGAATACTGTAAAAGAGAGATATCACCTTACCTTTCAGTAAAGCCAGTGCAGACCAGTGACGAATAGTGTGAATGGACGTCATAAAGTCAAAGCGTATATGCACAGAAGATAACACCCCAGTGAGTGAAAGCCACTGTGAATAAACAGAAGGAGGCAGCGAGTATGTAGAGCAGAGTACATCAAAAGGAACGAGAGAAGTGAGAGTAGTCATTTGGTGAGCAAACCACAGACCCGCCCGCTGCCATCTTTTCCATGAGAAGAATTTGCCATTACTTTGGAGTTTAGGATTATTCCAAAGGGACATGAGTGGACTATTGTAAACTGAGATCTCAGCCGTTGTATCCAGGAGATGAAGAGCATGCTGCGTTGAACTCAACAAAGAGTACCTTCTCAAGTGTCTAGGTACTGACACCGTTAGTAGGCAGGAGACGTGTAATGGCGCACACAAAAAACGTTCCATTTCAAGCCAGGCTGGAGGATCCTGGGGACAGATGTCAATGATCCAGTAAGCTCCATATTTGGCTAACGAAGCAATATAATAATGATAGAAATCTGGTAAGTTTAAACCACCGTAGATGTCAATGATCCAGTAAGCTCCATATTTGGCTAACGAAGCAATATAATAATGATAGAAATCTGGTAAGTTTAAACCACCGTTAATCTTAGAGGCTTTCAGCTTGGCGAGAGCAATGCGAGGTTTTTTTCTTGTTCCAAAGAAATTCAGAAATTTTCATATTTAGCCAGTGAAAAAATGACTTCCGACATAGGAGGGGAAGCATAGAGAGGGTGTAGTTAATTTGAGGGGCCAGGGTCATTTTGATGGAGGCTATTCTACCCCACCAAGATAGAAAAAGTGGGGACCAGTGAGATGTAGTATTTAAAACTAAATTTTTAATTTTGGATATATTAAGATCTTGAGCATGAACTGGATCTTTATGTATTAAGACCCCCAAATACTTCACAGCTCCATGCGACCATGAGAAAGGAAAGTGAGCCAGATCTGAGGGAGAAATATGGTCATTAAGAGGGAAGATCTCCGATTTCTCCCAATTGACAGAGTATCCGGAAAGGAGGGAATACTGAGAAACGATGGGAACAAGCTGAGGAAGAGAGACAAGAGGGTCCCTAAGAAAAAGTAGAACATCATCAGCGTAAGCTGCTAATTTAAAATCTCGACCAGAGGAGGGAATGCCTTTAATTGAGGAGCATTGTCGGATAGCTGAAAGGAGAGGCTCCAACGCTAAATTAAATAACAATGGTGAAAGAGGACAGCCCTGATGAGTACCTCTGTGAAGGGAAAATTTATTAGATAGAGAGTTGTTAATCAGGATACGAGCTGTGGGTTGACGATATAGTGTTTCTATCCATTCTGTGAAGAATGGACCAAAATTGTACCACTTCAAGACTCGGAATAGAAAAGGCCACTCCACCCGATCGAAGGCTTTCTCAGCGTCAATAGCCAGGCCTATTACAGGGTCCGACATTGTTTTAGCGTGGGCATTGACATGATGGAAGAGGTGTAGGTTATCTCCTATATATCTTTGTTTAATAAACCCTGTTTGATCTTTGTGTATAAGAGACGGGATCACTTTGATGAGTCTTAGTGCAAGCAGTTTTGCCATTATCTTGTAATCTAAGTTAAGAAGAGAGATAGGGCAGAAGTTTTTAACCAAGGTAGCATCTCTATCAGGTTTAGGAATTACTACAATAGTGGCCTCAGTGAAGTTGAATTGTTTGTCCGGAGTGGAGTGGAGGAAATCATAATATGTAAGAAGTTGAGGAGCTAAAAGGGCTCGGAATTGTTTAAAAAACTCATTAGTAAAACCGTCCGGGCCTGGAGCTTTCCCAGCGGGCAGGGAAGATATGGCAGTTTCAATTTCAGATATAGTTATCGGAGAATCCAATTCCAATTTAACAGAGTCCGATATGGTCGGATGGGTTAAGGAGGTAAGAAAAGAATCTATCCCCGATTCAGGAGCAGAAAACTCAGATTGATATAAAGCAGCAT
This sequence comes from Geotrypetes seraphini, assembly GCF_902459505.1. Lineage (NCBI taxonomy): Eukaryota > Metazoa > Chordata > Amphibia > Gymnophiona > Dermophiidae > Geotrypetes > Geotrypetes seraphini. The sequence goes on along the minus strand of NC_047090.1, from coordinate 170,216,704 downwards.
AGAAATTTTCAAATTGAGAAGAAATTAAAGATCTGGTTTTGACTAGATGGCCTGATGGGTCCTGAATAGCCGTGATATGTAGTCATTTGGATTTAGCTTTAAGATATCTAGCCAAAGGGCGACCCATAAGATTATCTCCCATGTAATGGCCAGAAGTTGAAATAAAGATGTTGCGCCGGACTGTACAAGAGACCAAAGTATTATATTCATATTTAAGGTTTTGGATACGTTGGAATATAGCCGGATCATGTAGATGATTAGACATATGTTGTAATTCTAAATCTTTGATGGAATTTTCTAATTCTTTTTCTTTTTGCATGGACTGTTTCTTTTTCCAAGAGGCAATTTTGATCAATTCACCTCTGAGGGATGCTTTATAGGCCTCCCAGACAATAGAAGGGCAGATTTCGGGATCTTTAGAATTGATTTTAAAAAATTCCATAGTAAAAGATTTAATTTTGTCAACAATTTCCTCATCCAAGAGTAAGACGTTGTTCAGTCGCCAAGAGGAAGATTCTTTACATGGGGCAGAGATGGATAAATATAAAGAGATAGCCGCATGATCCGTAAGAGAAATTGGATGTATAATAGTATTTGTCAGGTCTTGAATAAGAGAGGAGGACAGAAGAAAGAAATCAATTCTCGAGTAGGTGTTGTGTGGTGGTGAAAAATGAGAGTATTCTCTACCCTTTGGGTGTAGCAAATGCCACGGATCCACAAGGGAGAAGGCGTCTTTTAGAGCATGTAGAGCTGTGAAAGATTTGGATTTAGAGGGTTTGCAAGAGGATGATCTATCAATGTATATGTCTTGAATTTGATTAAAATCCCTTCCCAATATCAGAGAACAAGAATCGTATTCAACCAACGCCAGCTGAAGCTCTTTGAAAAAATCTGGATGGTCCTGAACAGGGAGCGTAAATGTTGAGAAACACAAAATCTACTGAGAGCAACGCAGCATGCACCAGACACCACCTTCCGTCCGTATCCGTTTTAAAGGAATGAACGACAGGGGAAAGTTTATCACTGAGAAGTATTGATACACCATTTTTCTTGCGATGAGTTGCAGGGGAGTATAGATGAGTGGAAAATCCCTTTAATTGAAATTTCGAAGCAGCAGCGGGCGGGAGGTGGGTCTCCTGCAAATGGACACATAATTAGCTATCTTTTTCCTTTTAATAGGATGGTTCAGACCATTCACATTAAAAGAGAAAACATGTAAATCAGCCATAGTCTATATTGTGCATTAGTAAGGCATAATATATATCACCTCTGTTCAGAGAGAGCAAATAACATATCCATAAAATCAGGTAGACACTCCTGTCAGAGAAGAAAGATAGAGAAAGCATGAGAATAAGAAAAAAGAAACTAGCAATGTCAGCATAATGTATGGTCAGAAAAAAGAAGGACCACACTATCATGCGTATATTAAAACAGTTTAAGGGTGCTCCTGTAAGCACGGAGGAGTAACACATATGGAACAACTAGCAAAACCCCACACCCACTCAATAACAAAAAACATGAGATTGGTGTGCTTAACCACATATGCAGTAAAACATACAACAGTGTATTTCCATTTTAGAGCAACAGGAAAAGGAAGCAGATAAAATGATCAGTATCATAATCTGACAGCATATCAGCGCATTTTTAAAGAATCCAGGAATCCAGGATCAGTGTAAGAAGTAGTGCGGTTGTTGTAGGTTACTTTCATCCTCGCTGGGTACATGAGACCATATTTGGCTCCAATGTCCTTAAGCTCTTGCCGGTGAGACAGAAATGCCTTTCTCTTCAAGGCTGTGGATTTAGCCAAATCTGGAACAATGAAGAACTTCCTGCCCTGGTGAAGCAGTTGAGGTTTAGATTTTGCTGCTGTGAGAATTTGCAGCGTGTGCTGAAATCTAAGTAGCTTAGCCACTATGGGTCGGGGAGAAGAAGCATGTGAAGAGAGATGAGATGGCACGCGGTGAGCACGCTCTATTTCCAATGGAGGTGAAAAGACAAGCCCCAGGGTAGCAGGCAGGAAAGCAGAAAGAAAGGAAGCCATATCAGAGCCCTCCGACGATTCAGGCAGCCCAATAATTCTTAGATTAGTTCTCCTGCTGCGGTTAGAAAGGTCTTCAAGGTCTCTCTGCAAGGTAGTAATAATTATCATGTTTATTTACCGTCTCTTGTATGGCAGCCGTTTTCTCTTCCAGGGCGTCTAAGCGGTGGCGCGCGTCCACGAATTGAGAATTAAGTGCTTCAATTTCTCCTCTCAGAAGTTTAGTTTCCTCGACCTGCTCCTGTACAATAACCCGAATCGATCTCATTTCTTTGAGGAGCAGGTCAAATGAGGCCTCGTCGCTCTTCGGCGTCATTTTTTCCAGCGTGCTCGGGTCGGGTTTGGGCCTCTTACCGCTGAGTGGCGTGGGCGAATTTGATTCGTTTTTCGCCGGTTTTGGAGGCGACATGGGAGACACAGGCAGCGAAGTAACCCCAGCAGCAGCAAAATTATGTGGGGAAAAAGCACAATTTGGCTCATTTTAGGCGTAGGTGTGAGGAGCAGCTATGCCATGCGTGTGATCTCCGCAGCAGTCAGGCCACGCCCCCACCTATAGGCAGTTCTATGATGTATATCAGTGGTCTCAAACTCAGGGCCCCTGGGGCCACATGCGGCCCTCCAGGTACTATTGTGAGGCCCTCGGTATGTTTATCATAATCACAATAGTAAAATAAAACAGTTTCTTGATCATATGTCTGTTTAGCTATAAATGACAATATTATTATTAAGACTTAGCCAAAAGGAAAGATTTATAAACTACAAAGAGTTTTACCTTATGCAAAATTGTCAATTCTTTAATAAGACATTAACTATTTTTTCTGAGGCCCTCTAAGTACCTTCAAATCCAAAATGTGACCCTGCAAAGGGTTGGAGTTGGAGACCACTGGCCTATAGGAAGAGGAGATGCAAATGTTAAGAGCCTTAGCCAATAGGGAGAGGAGGAGATAGTAGATGCTGTGGATGGCCATCGTGTTACTGTGTTTCTATCACCATAAAGTTTCAATGACATCACAATGCAGATGTCAAGAGTCTCAGCCTATAGCAGTGGTCTCAAACTCGCAGCCCGCCAGGTACTATTTTGAGGCCCTCGGTATGTTTATCATAATCACAAAAGGAAAATAAAACAGTTTCTTGATCATAAGTCTTTTTAGCTATAAATGACAATATTATTATTAAGACTTAGCCAAAAGGAAAGATTTATAAACTATAAAGAGTTTTACCTCGTGCAAAATTGTCATTTCTTTAATAAGACATTAACTATTTTTTTCTGAGGCCCTTCAAGTACCTACAGATCCCAAATGTGGCCCTGCAAAAAGTTTGAGTTTGAGACCACTGATATATAGCATGATAGTTATCAGCAAGCACATACACACAAACAGAAAAGAGATGTTTCATCAGTCACAAGCATTCAAAATTGCATACACACAGAAAAGACTTAGGGCGTTCCATTGAGGTGGCAGGAGCTCATGCAGACCCCAGTGGAAAATCCCTAATTCCAGACACAACACAAACAGGAAGAAAAGAGAAACATCTTCACCAAGCACTCAAAGTTGCAGACATGCAGAAAGATGGGGATTTCAATCAGGCCAGCAGAAGCTCCCGCTGACACTGACCCCAACCCCCTCAAACATGAGAAATAGCTCACCTTTTAAATCCTTTTGCCTCCGTAGACTAAAATGGAGAATGGCAATCAGACCTTCCTGACCTTCAGGGTCAAGGAAATAAAGTTAACCACGGTTATCATATCTTCTGGCAACGTGTTCCAAAGCTTAACTATTCTCTGAGTGAAAAAATATTTCCTCCTATTGGTTTTAATCTTCATCGAGTGTCCCCTAGTTTTTGTAATTTCGGATGGAGTAAAAAAAAAAATCTGTAGCTTCCGAAGCACGGGAGACATCAGAATAGAAAATGTTGCAATGGGGAGAACACTGCTAGGGGTGAGTAACCTTGAAAGGGACCTGGGGGTAATGGTCGACACATCACTGAAACCATCGGCGCAGTGTGCGACAGCCTCAAAGAAAGCAAACAGAATGCTGGGCATCATCAAAAAAGGTATCACGACCAGGACGAAGGAGGTCATCATGCCGCTGTATCGCGCAATGGTGCGCCCGCACCTGGAGTACTGTGTTCAATACTGGTCGCCATACCTCAAGAAGGACATGGCGGTACTCGAGGGAGTGCAGAGGAGGGCGACTAAACTGATAAGAGGTATGGAAACTTTTTCATACGCTGACAGGTTAAAAATGCTGGGGCTGTTCTCCTGGAGAAGAGGAGACTTAGAGGGGACATGATAGAAACCTTCAAAATCCTAAAGGGCATAGAGAAAGAAAAAATAAGGACAGATTCTTCAAACTGTGGGGAGCCACAAGCACTAGGGGTCACTCAGAGAAATTGAAAGGGGAAAGGTTTAGAACAAATGCTAGGAAGTTCTTTTTTACCCAGAGGGTGGTGGACACATGGAACGCGCTTCCGGAGGAAGTGATAGGCCAGAACTCGGTACAGGGGTTCAAGGAAGGTTTGGATAGGTTCCTGGAGGATAAGGGGATAGAGGGGTACAGATAGAACTTGAGGTAGGTTATAGAAGTGGTCAGAAACCACTTCACAGGTCGCGGACCTGATGGGCCGCCGCGGGAGCGGACCTCTGGGCGAGATGGACCTCTGGTCTGACTCAGTGGAGGCAACTTCTTATGTTCTTAGTCTAACCAAGTCACAAACAGAGAGAGAATAAGTGCTTGAAATGAACTGTGATCTAACAAGTTCCACACAGAACACAACTGCCTCAGGCTGACAAAAGCAGGAGAACTGGGGAGCAAGAGACAATTGTGAATCAAAGATCATGTCAATTCCCGTTGTGGCTCCTTGTGACTCTGGCTAAGTCACCTAACTCTCCGTTGCCCCAAAGATAGCGAGCTCACTAGGGAGAGAAAAAGTAGCCTGCATATATTTATTTATTTAAAACTTTTTTTTAATACTGTTTACAAAAAAACTAAATGAACATCAATTGAAGCATACATAAAATAAAAATAAAATCATAAAATCTACATAATTAAACAATTTCTTCTCTTTAAATGTCACCTAATAAGTTGCAATCTAAACTGCTTTGGTTGTACCACAGAAAAAGATGTGTAACAAATCAATGACCCCTTACTCCCTTCACTCTTTACCAGTTAAAATTGTCATGACTAAAGAGAAGGGGTGGTCCGCTCTGGTGGGGGTGCCGGCACCTTTCTGCCCCTCAATGCCACACTCGCGCCCTTCCTTCCCCCCCCTCCCCGCACCTCTTTAAATTTGCCCTGCTGCTCACGCCAGCCTGGCTCCCCTCTGAAATCACTTTCAGGTTACGGGGCCAGGAAGTGACATCAAATGGAAAGCCAACGCCATCGCAAACAGCAAGCCAGAGAAGCATGCCCTGGTGAAGATGTAAAGAGGTACAGGGAGGAAAGGAGGGTGTGAGTGTGGTGTGGGAGGTAGGAAAGGAGTAAGGGGGAGGCGGCAGAGAGGAGAATGCGGGGGGGGGGGGGTTCCAGCACCCTGGGCACCTCCTACCCTCGCTAAGCTACTGATAGGGGAGGGTAGCATGGTGAGATGGAAGAATAAGGAATGGTAGGGGAGAGAAGGAAGGATAAGAAGTGCTGATTTGTACTGTCACATGCTCACACCTACGTGCCTGCTCACATCATAGTCCAAACACCCTCGCTTGGCAGAAAGAATAACGGGAAGTCCCTTCTAACTTTCAGGTAAAATTCCAAGTTTTACTTATATACTGCCTATCAATGGAGATTGCCTAAACCAGTGTTCTTCAACCACCGATCCATGGACCAGTGCCAGTCCATAGAAATTTCCTGCCGGTCCACAGGGCCAGCACGTGCATCAGGCCCAAAACAGTGTTCTTCAACCGCCGGTCCACGGTGTGATCGATGTGGCGTTATCTTCGAGCCAGCTCCCTCTTCCTAACTGATTCAGTACACAAAGCCACGGGCAGTGACTCCTACGGGCATCCTGCGCCTGAACCGGAAGCCTTCTCTCTGACGTTGCAAAGTCAGAGGGAAGGCCTCCAGATGAGGCACGGGACGTGCAAGGTGCAATTAGTACTATTATGGGGTGGGGTCTGGGGTGGAGATTGGGTAGAGATGGGCGGGATCTGGCCCATGACTTAGCCCAGTGTTCTTCAACCGCCAGTCCACAGACCGATGCCGGTCCACAAAATAATTTTTTTTATTTCTGCCGGTCCATAGGTGTAAAAAGGTTGAAAAACACTGGCCTAAACATCCGTGAATCAAGCCTTATGTAATGCTTAGAGAGCATGCATTTTTAAAAAAACAACCCAAAATATATCTTTTGTGTCTGCTAAAGGCAAAATTAGTTTCAACTTGATCCTTAGCAAATGCTCTTTCGTGTCTGACCTTTTCGTAGTACAAAAAAATACGTGTGTAGGCAAGAGCGAGGGCAAGAAGGCAGATTGGATGAGCCAAGAAGCCTTCAGCTGCCAATAGTGGACCTGGTCCCAGTATGTGATGGAAAAACTGAGCTGCGCAGCAATTGCGGGTTTCTGCTGCGCAGGTGAAAAGTTGAGAAGGAAGCGCGTTCTTTCCTCCTGTAGAAAAAGCTCCAGCTACTCCAGAGAAAATAAAAGCTGGAATCTGATCATCTACCCCAAATAATCTGTTAAAGGAAAGTCAGCCTAGCACTAGGATAGAAACAATGCTACGGAAAGCTTACAAAAGTCTTGAGAGCATACCTGCCTTCTCAAGCGGATATTCTCTTGGAGCTTTCAGAGGCACCGTTTATTTTTCTTAGAAACATGGTGGCAGATAAAGGCCAACTGGACCATCCAGTCTACCCATCCGCAGCATTCATTTGTTCAGTTTTCTATACCGTTCTTCTAGGGGAGCTTGGAATGGTTTGCCTGAATTAGTTCAGGCCTGTCTGTCCCGGTGGGCTCACAATCTGTCTAATGTACCTGGGGTAATGGGGCGCATTAAGTGACTTGCCCAGGGTCACAAGGAGCAGCATAGGCTTGAACCCATGACCTCTTGGTGCTGAGGCTGGAGCTTTAACTACAGCACCACTCTGTAAATCAAACTGTAGTAAAGATGAGCCAAGTATAGGACAATGAAGCCATTGTGACATCACTGATGAGGTTGACTCTTAGTCATTGGTGGAACGAGGCATTATGATGTCACAATACCAGCTCTGGTTATCAGAGGCTGAAACTTTTCACACTATTTATTTATTAGTTTTCTATACTGCTCTCTCAGGGGAGATCAGAATGGTTTACATGAATTTATTCAGGTACTCGAGCATATTTCCCTGTCTGTTCCGGTGGGCTCACAATCTATCTAATGTACCTGGGGCAATGGAGGGTATTAAGTGACTTGCCCAGGGTCTCAAGGAGCAGCCTGGGTTTGAACCCACAACCTAAGGGTGCTGAGGCTGTAGCTTTAACCACTGCACCACTCTAGAAATCAAAATGTAGTAAAAGTGAGCCAAGTTTAGGACAATCAAGCCATTGTGACATCACTGATGAGGTTGACTCTTAGTCATTGGTGGAATGAGGCATTATGATGTCACAATACCAGCTCTGCTTATCAGAGGCTGAAGCTTTTCACACTATTTATTTATTCATTTTTCTATACTGTTCTCTCAGGGGGAGCTCAGAATGGTTTACATTAATTTGTTCAGGTACTCGAGCATTTTTCCCTGTCTGTCCCGGTGGGCTAACGTACCTGGGACAATGGGGAGATTAAGTGACTTGCCCAGGGTCACAAAGAGCAGTGGGGATTTGAACCCTTAACCTCGGGGTGCTGAGGCTGTAGCTACAACCCCTGAGTCACACTCTCAGATATAGTGTGGTAGGCGATAGCATGGCAAGCATTGTCTGACAGAGATGGCAGGCATAACCCCCTCCTTTACAAGGCCGCGCTAGCGTTTTTAGCGCCAGCCAGGGCGCTAACAGCTCAGACACTCATAGGAATTCTATGAGCATTGGAGCTGTGCTAAAAACGCTAGCACCGCTTTGTAAAGGAGGGAGTTCTTTAACAAAGCATGGCAGTACACAGAGCATGGTGAGCATAGTATTGTAGAACATAGCATGTCAACATCATCTTATGAATCATGACTAACATAGTATGACATGACATGGCAAAAATGGTAAAGAAAGAGTGCACGATGAAACATAGCATGGAGGACATGGAGTAACAATACACAAACACTTGGCAAGTAAAAGTTTAAACAGAGCGGCCCCATCCAATGTTAATTAAATGCACCTCAGAACTGAGAGCAGGGCTGGCAAAGTCACTGCTAACAAAAGAAAGCAGGGCTATAAAGTCACTAACAGTCCATTGAGCCACAACAGGCTTCAAAAGAATTGAATCACAGACTCCTTTATCTGGCGGGGGGGAGACATGGTTAAAAAAAACCTCAAAGGATCTAATCCTATTGAGAAAAACCTGCATCTCAACCACACCAGCCAGTCGAGCAAACAAAAGTTTCAAAAAGCTTCAGGTGACACATGCAGAAAAAACTGAAAGTAGTGAGCACAGTCAAGCAAAAAAGGCTCCTCAAGTATTTAGCTCAAACAGGAGAAATCACGTCCGCATGCTGGGATCCAAACGGGCTTGCAGATCACACAGTCCCAAGCATAATTTGCAATCCAACTTCTGGCTAGGGAGCCACTTGGCATATACATCCCTCAAAAACTCTTGTGTCGCTAAAAAGCGCTGCCTCAGGAGAAAAAGAATGATATTCAACCGTCAAACAAAAGCCGCTAAAACAAACAAAAGGTTCAGGTGGGCAGCTTTTTGTTTGCCGGTTGAATATCATTCTTTTTCTCCTGAGGCAGCGCTTTTTAGTGAAACAAGGCTCTTGTTGCAAGAGAGAGTTTTTGAAGGAAGTACATACCAAGAGGCTCCCTAGCCAGAAGTTGGATTGCAAATTATGCTTGGGACTGTGTGGTCTGCAAGCCCATTTGGATCCCAGCGTGCGGACATGATTTCTTCCATCTGAGCTAAGTACTTGAGGAGCCTTTTTGCTTGACAGTGTTATGGTTTTTTTCAGCGTGTGTCACCTGAAGCTTTTATTTACTCGACTGGCTGGTGTGGTTGAGAAGCAGGATTTTCTCAATAGGATTAGTTCCTTTGAGCTGTTTGTTTTTTTTTTACCGTGTCTCCCCCCCGCCAGATAAAGGAGCCTGTGATTCAACTCTTTTGAAGCCTGTTGTGGCTCAATGGACTGTTAGTGACTTTATAGCCCTGCTTTCTTTTGTTAGCAGCGACTTTGCAGCCCTGCTCTCAATTCTGAGGTGCATTTATTTAACATTGGATGTGTTCAGCTTCTAGATGGCCACTCTGTTTAAACATTTACTTGCCAAGTGTTTGTGTATCGTTTGGAATAATGTTTTGGCAAAGTTACCAAGATCTACGGTATATTAACTTGACTGTTTAGACATGGAATAGCAAACATTGTAGCAAACATGGTATGAGTGATTGTGGCATGGCACACATAGTATGATAAATATCTCCTACCTCCTTAAGAGATCCCATATGTCTGTCCCATGCATTCTTGAATTCAGACACAGTCTTTTAATCCACCACCTGTAATGGGAGACTATCCCATGTATCTACCACTCTTTCTGTAAAAAAAAGTATTTTTTTTATTACTCCTGAGCCTACCCTATCTCAACTTCACCCTATGCCCTCTCATTCTGGAGCTGCTTTTCAAATGAAAGAGACCCACCTCATCCACATTTATGCCATGTAGGTATTTAAACGTCTCTATCATATCTTCCCTCTGCTGCTTTTCCTTCAAAGTATGCATAATGAGATCTTTAAATCTGTCCCCATACACCTTATGTTGAAGATCATTTTAGTAGTCTTCTTCAGTACCGACTCCATCCTTTTTATATCTTTTTGAAGGTGCGGCCTCCAGAATTGTACACAATATTCTAAATGAGGCATCAATACCACCTTTTTCCTACTGGCCATACCTCTCCTTATGCAACCTAGCATCCTTCTAGCTTTCGCCATCGCCTTGTCTACCTGTTTGGCTACCTTAAGATCATCATATACTGTATTTCCCCATATATAGACCGCGGCCTGTACATGGGTTTTATAACCTAGTTAAATGGGGCGGCCTATGTACCGATTTAAAATCATCCCCCACTCCCTGTACCTTTTTCGGAGCCCTCTCGCTAGATGGCGGATGGCGCATGGCTCGGTTCTCCAGCAGTGCAGGGCAGTTGCGATGTCTTCGGCATCCGGCCTGCTCCCGCACCGCTTGCTGAGTGGCTGACATCAGTTCTCGCAAGTGATCTCTCAGATCAGCCTCACACCATCTCTTATGTATTCCATCTTTAAAACATATCGACACAATGCGCACATCTATATTCTCGGTAACTGCACCTTCGCTATGGAATGCTGCTCCTATGCCTTTAAGAGAAGAAAGGCCATTGATACGGTTTAAATCAAAATTAAAGGCATTTTTATTTAAAGACGCCTTCAACATATAATCGTCCTTTTAAAGATGTCCTGAGAGCTTCTCACATTTTTTTAGCAGATTATAATTCCCTTCCCTTTTGTTTTTACCTTATTTGTATTTATTTATTTATTTTGGGGGGGGGGGGTTTAAGCCAAGTTTATTTAACACAGTATAGTACAAGGTGGCTTCAAAAACCTCTCCTGGGCATTTTAAAGTTCATTCCCACAGTTGGCTGAGTGACCTGCAGGTTGGACAGTCTGCCAAAGTCCAGCAGCTTCAGCATCTCCTCGGTGTCTGGATCAACTTCAATGATCTCCTGGTCCAGGGCAGAGACCTCTGGGACGTAGTTATCCCGTCTCTCTCTTTCTTCTTCCTGCAGTCTGATGGAGATGCCTCTGACTTGACCTCTCTGCATCTTTTTTATTTTAAAATGTAGTTCTTGCCCAATACCTATTATATCTGTATGTATGTTCGACTGTACTTTTTACATTGTTTATGTGTTAAAACCAAAATTTTATATTGTACACCGCTTAGAAACTTTGTTTAGGCAGTATAACAAATTTTTAAATGAACTTGGCCAATCCTTAGAGCAGTGGTCTCAAGCTCGCGGCCCAGGGGACCACATGCGGCCCGATAGGTACTATTTTGAGGCCCTCTGTATGTTTATCATAATCACAAAAAGTAAAATAAAACAGTTTCATGATTTTATGTCTCTTTAGCTATACACTTCCCCCTCCCCATTCGCAGTTTCAACACTTGTGGTTTCACAAATTAGCGATTTTTTTTTATTTTTTTGGGGGGGAGCCCCATATTTTATCACATTTCTGCCTCTCTCCCGCCTTCCTCCCAGCATCCCGGCCTTACCTTCAGGGCAGGAGCAATCTTCCTATGCTTCTGCCCCTTGCAGATCGCCAATAGGAAATGACTGCCGTGAGTTCCCACAGTCTCTCAAGACTATTGGCGATCTACATGAGCAGGAGTGTAGGAAGATTGCTCCTGCACTGAAAGCCTGCTAGACCACCAGGTAAGGCCGGGATGCCGGGGTGAAAGCGGGAGGGAGGCGGGGGTGGGTCAGAGCCGGACGAGAAGATATTCGCGGTCTGGCTCTGCCCCTATCCCCAGCGAATACCGGGGGAGAAGTGCAAATTACAATATTATTATTAAGACTTATCCAAAAGGAAAGATTTATAAACTATAAAGAGTTTTACCTCAAGCAAAATTGTCATTTCTTTAATAAGACATTAACTATTTTTTCTGAGGCTCTCCAAGTGCCTACAAATGCAAAATGTGGCCCTGCAAAGGGTTTGAGTTGGAGACCACTGCCTTAGAGGGAGCGTTGGTGGCAACCCAGGTCATGACAGAGATAAAAATGGCACATGTTGTTCAACTGTGCAAGGAGACCCCTTTGCTCCCAATCCTTCAGTTTATGAGGGAGGGGGGGGATCTGCTTTGGTAGATTTGCCCCAGGTACAATGCTCCTTGCTGTGTTTGTGTCTAAAAAGGCCAATCAGTTCTCGCTCAGGTAGGAGCACAGTTGCTGTCACGGCCTGTTTGTGCGAGCAAAGATTTATCACTTCTAGGAAGTCTGGTGTACTGTTTTTGTCTGAAAAATCAATTAGGGCAGAGAGGATAAATGAAACACGGGTTTGCTAATTGAAGAAACTGATAAAGATTAGAACATTCCCAGGAGAAATGTTGATGTGAAGGACTGAGACGCTCTGGTTTAGAACAGAAAATGGAACCAGCGGGCAGAGCACACTTCTAACACCAAGATATGGTTGTAACAGAGTTTCGATCTATATTTTTAATTTGTTGGGATGGAAAACAAAATTAGAACGATACCTCTGGTTTACAACTATGACTTGCCCGAGGTCACACAGACGGTTGGAGGCAGAAAGGTGGATTTCTCCTGAGCCATTGTCTAGTTTTCTGAATGTTCCTCCTCCTCCTCCTTAAAATCAAGTCTAGTTTGGAAAATCAAGAGAAATTCTATGTTTAGCTAAGAGAGAATTAGCAAATTTTTTCCTTTTTTGTTCTACTTTCCTATAATGATTTGTATTTCATCTCCCTTCTTTCCTTGTGTTTTTAAGTTTGTTTTCGTAATTTTATTTATTTTTTTTAATATTGTAAGTTAATATGTATTGTTCTGTTTGTATTATTCCCCAGAAATTGTAATTTTAATTTGTTCATCGCTTTGAAATACGATAAAGCGATTAATCAAAACAATTATTAAACTTGAAACTTGAACTTGAAAATGTGGTGTCTGCTGCAGATGAAGCTTTGGGTTGTTGAAAATTTCCTAGTTATCAATGAGGTAGACTTAAGGTCTGTGTCAATTACTACTACTACTACTACTACTACTTATCACTTATAAAGTGCTGAAAGGCTTATGCAGCGCTGTATGTTTTGACATTTATAGACATTTACAGACAGACATGACATATAGGGTTGGGGATGCAGAACCCAAGGTGAAAGGAGTTAGGAGTTGAAAGCACTCTTAAAGAGGTGGACTGGCATTTATAGACGGTCCCTGCTCAGAAGAGCTTACAATCTACCTTGGACAGACAGACATGACATATAGGGTTGGGGGATGCAGAACCCACGATGAGAGGAGTTAGGAGTCGAAAGCACTCTCGAAGATGTGGTCTTTCACTGGGCCTTGAACACCGCCAGAGATGGAGCCCTCTGTAGGGATTCAGGCAGCTGGCTCCAAGCATACGGCGCTGCAAGGAAGAAGGGGCGGAGTCTGGAGTAAGTGGGTGCCTCTTACAGACACCTCGATGCTGTGTGGCGAGAGGTTATTTTATAACGGCACTTGAGAACCCATCTTCAGTGGCGTAGTAAAGGGGAGGTGGGATCACCCAGGTGCTGTCTTGGTGGAGGTGCTGGCACCTCTCTCCCCCCTCCCCCATGCCACTCTCGCGCCCTCCCTTTCTCTCCCTGCAGCTCTTTAAATCTTCGCCAGTGTGAGCAACTTCTCTGGCCTGCTGCTCCAGCCTGGCATCCTTCAGAAATCACTTCTGGGTCATGGAGCCAGGAAGTGATGTCAGAGGGAAAGCAGCAGGCCGGAGAATCTGCTCGTGCTGATGAAGATTTAAAGAGATATGGGGGAAGGGAAGGCATAAATGTGGCATGGGTGTGGGGAAGGAGCAAGGGGGGAAGAAAGGAGGGCTGGGGGGTGCCTCAACTCTGAATGCCTGCAGTTATACCACCCATAGATCTGGTGCAACCTTGGGCTCTAAATGTGGTAAGGGTGTGTATAACTCGCAGTATTCTCTATGGTATCCCCCAGATTAGGCAGTGGCGTACCAAGGGGGTGGCGGGGGAGGGCGGTCCGCCCCGGGTGCACGTCCCAAGGAGGTGTACAGCTGGCCAACCACCAGGGAATAGGCTGCCGCCGGGGAAAGGCTTCCACTGCCGTCATCAGGAACAAGCCGGCCAAGTTCTCCCGTCTTTTCTTCCCTGCAGGGCCGACAAACTCTCGCCGCCCGACGTCAATTCTGACGTCAGAGAGGACGTTCTGGGCCAGCCAATCGCTGCCTGGCTGGCCCGGAACGTCCTCTCCACTTTAGAATTAACGTCGGGCAGCAAAGAGTTGGTCGGCCCAGCAGGGAAGAAAAGCAGGGCGAACTCGGAGCCGGCCTGCTCCCAATAGCGGCAGTGGCAGCCTATTCCTCAGCGGCGGTGGCAGCATTTTCCCAATGGCGGTGGCATAGGGGAGGGAAGGGAGAAAGAAAGAAATGGGGGGAGGACAGGGAGCCAGAAAGAAAGGGGGCAGGGTGAAACAAAGAAAAAGAAAAAATGGGGCACGGAGAGAGAGAGAAAGAAAGAGGGCATGGAGAAAGAAAGAAAGAAGGGGGCAGGATGAAAGAAAGAAAAAGTTGGGGGAGGGAATGAGGTCTGGAGGAGAGGAAGCATACAGGAGGCTGAAAGAAGGGAAGAAATATTGGATGCACAGTCAGAAGAATAAAGTTCAACCAGAGACTGATGAAATTACCAAACAAAGGTAGGAAAAATGATTTTATTTTCAATTTAGTGATCAAAATGTGTCCGTTTTGAGAATTTATATATGCTGTCTATATTTTGCACTATAGCCCCCTTTTACTAAACCGCAATAGCGATTTTTAGCGTAGGGAGCCTATGAGCGTTGAGAGCAGCGTGGGGCATTCAGTGCAGCTCCCTGTGCTAAAAACCGCTATCGTGGTTTAGTAAAAAGGGAGGGGGTATATTTGTCTATTTTTGTATAGTTGTTACTGATAGTGACATTGCATAAAGTCATCTGCCTTGACCTCTTTGAAAACCCGCGGACTATAAATGATAATTAACATTTTCTCTATGTACAGTGTGCTTTGTGTTTTTAAAATTTTATTGTTGGTAGATCATTTTGACTTGGCCATGAAGGTAAGGGGGAGGGAGGGAGGGGAGCTGCTGAAAGACATCTAATAATCCTTGCAGGCTTGACTGTGCAGGGAATTATTTTTGTAAAATCATGTTTTGTTATGTGACTGGCATTATTTAGACTTTAATTTCTATGAATGAATGAATAGAATGAAAATGATATAAAATTACTTGCTTGTTTTTATGTGCGTGCACCGAAGGAAAGTGGAGAGAGAGTGGGCTGAGGATGCTGAAGGGAAATGGGGAAGAGAAAGTGGGGAGAAGACGCTGATTTATAAATTGACAATTGTACAGAATATTGTTTCTTTTTATACTTTAGTATAATAAGTTCAATATAAAACAATTCAAGGCTTGTGTGGATGGAATCAGGTGGTTTGCGGGGATAGGGACAGAGCTTATGGGGATTAGTCCAATAAAATGGTATTTTCTTATTTCTCATTATTTGTTTTATTTTTATTTGTTAATTTGTAAAGTTTTTTCAAATTTACATCTACTGTCTTTATATTTTGCACAGTATTAGAGGACATGTATTACTGTTTTTGTGGTGTTGTAGTGTTGCATTGTATGCAGAGTCTGGTTTCTTGGCGGTTCAGTTTAACTTTTGTCTACATATTTCTATTTTTAGTTTGTGATTATTCCATATTGGGCGAGGGTGAATCTGTCTGTGTGTATAAAAGGGGCATGGCTTTCTGATAGCATCGACTGTACAGGATTAATTGACTGTGCAGGATCTGGCTTGTTTAGTTTTACAATGTATGTGTTGGTGTTCTAGTGCTCACTGCAGTGTTTAAGATGCTGCCTTTTCCTAGGTACACTCTTGTTGTGCGATATGTAGATTGTTACTAAAAATCATATTTTTCATATAGATGGGGTGGTGGTATCAAAAAATGTTGGGCCCCGGGTATCACATATGCTAGGTACGCCACTGAGATTAGGTCACCCAAATTTGGCTGCAGATTCCAGATCCATGCGTAAACTGACTAATCGACTGGGCGTTAATAATCAATAATTGGTGTTAACATTGGTACTGCACTTAATTGGCAGTAATTAGGAGATACACCTGAATCTACCCTATGCCTTGTTAACATATATGTCTAAATTTCATAGCATGCAACTCAAAAGGGGCCATCGGAGGAGCATGGGCAAGTCAGGGTCACTCCCATGAATTAGGCGCAATGCTTAGAATACCTGGATTTGCACCCCTGGCATCAGTTGGGCACATGCATTTTCGGCAGCTTTGGGCAGGCATAAGTGCTCACACCCAAAGTTAAGTGCAAGAAGCACGCTAGGCTAGTATTTTGCAAAAGGCGCTCTGCTCAGAATAGTATCTTAGTGCAGATCATAACAGCGCCTGACCTGGGGCGCCATTTACTGAATCTGGCCCCACGCGCATAAGTGGTAGCTTCACCCGTGCACCGCCCTGTGAATGCCCCTCTGCGTTTTCACGCTGTGACCCCCAAGTCATAACGTGAGATTAGAACTGAACATAAACAAGACGAAGATCACGAACACAGACAATGACGAAGATTTTGAGCTCGAAGGCCCTAGAAGTTGTAAAGGATTTCAATCTCCCGGGCTTTTTTGTAAACAAAGAGGCAACTAGCAGGGGGGAAATCCTCCATAGACTAGCACCGATCGTGTCCCGACCACTGTGCGACTCGATTGTTCCCTAACCCCATTCACTAACCTTGGTGCCGATCAACCTCCAATCCGATCCCCGCATGCAAATATAGGAAGGCAGTGATTCGCTAAACAATTTAAGGAACTCCGACTGGGCTAGCCAATCAAAAAAGAAGCGACTGCTGAGGACCAGTTGCTCACATCTTTTCCTGCTCTCTGCCGCCCCGCCTGCGTCTGTGCCGTTCTGCTCGCGCCCCCAAAAGGAATCAGCGCCCCGACTCTCCTGCTCTCTGCCGCCCTTCCCTGTAGTGTGAGCCCGTGGTTTTAACCCGTGGGTTTAAAGTGGGGCTGCACTGTGGGGAAGAGTGGCATAGAGCATGAGAGTCGGGGTGGCACGGGCTCATGAAAAACCTTCTGGCTACATGTCTTGTCCTCCCCTTTCTCCACTGTACTGCAACGGTGATCTCTGCAAAATTCAAAGGAGCACAGAGTGCATGCGCAGACCATCTACAGGCAAAGTAGATGGTCTGTGCATGTGTCAGGATTGCTTTTCAGTGATCCTTGCGTTCGGTTGGGGGCGTGACTCCGATCGCCCTCATTTACATGATGATTGATTGGGGGCTGGGATGGAATTTAAAGATGGGTATATATTAGTATACAATTTGGTTCAGAATGGTTTTTTTTCTTGTTTTCCTTCTCTAAATCTGGGGTGCGTCTTATGGAGCGAAAATTTTGTAGGCGTCTGAACTCTTTCTTGGTAATTCCTTGATACAGGGCATTACCGTAGTCCATTACCCCTCCCCTTATTACCAGATAAGAACATAAAAATAGCCTTACTGGATCAGACCAATGGTCCATCAAGCCCAGTAGCCCGTTCTCACGGTGGCCAATTTAGTTCCCTAGTACCTGGCCAAAACCCAAAGAGTAGCAATATTCCATGCTACCAATCCAGGGCAAGCAGTAGCAGACTATGGACTTTTCCTCCAGGAACTTGTCCAAACCTTTCTTAAAACCAGCTGCACTATCCGTTCTTACCACATCCTCTGGCAACGCATTCCAGAGCTTAACTATGTCTCAGCATCAGCACTGAGGCCCTGATTCTGCAAAGTGCCGTCCCGATTTTAGGCAGCTGTAGGCGTCCTACAGCTGTCTAATCAGCCAATCAGGAAGCACGTTTTTTTTAAAAAATGCTCCCCATGCAGGCCGCCTATATTGAAGGCGGACTTACGCCTATATTGAATGCTGGCCTACATTGTAAGTAGACGCGGCCGCTATACTTATCGCGGCAAGGGATCTCCCTGCCGCAATAAATATAGCGGCCGCGGCCGCCAGTCCGATCAACGGCAGGAGGGTGCCGAACCCCTCCTGCCGGAACCCCCCAAACTCCCAATCGCCGGCAGGAGGGTGCCCAACCCCTCCTGTCGGAAAGCTGGACCCCCTCCAGATCCCCCATGCTAACGACCTCCTCCCCGATGACTCCCCTAACCTTCCCCCCAACTAATCTCCCCCCCCAACTAACCTTTAAATGTTGGCAGGTTGGACGGGTCTTGCTGTCGTCCAGCCGACAGGCCCACCTCATTGAAATGAGACGGGCCCACCCCTTCCCGGCCCATCCCCGCTAAGTCTAAGGCCTGACTGGCCCATGCTCATAGGCACCTGGGCCAATCAGGCCTTAGACTTAGCGGGGATGGGCTGGGAAGGGGCTGGCCCGTCTCATTTCAACGAGGCGGGCCAGTCGGCTGGACGACAGCAAGACCCGTCCAGTCGGCCAACATTTAAAGGTTAGTTGGGGGGAGGTTAGTTGGGGTGGAGGTTAGGGAAGTCATCGGGGGGGAGGTCGTTAGCATGGGGGGTCCGGAGGGTGTCCGGCTTTCCGGCAGGAGGGGTTCAGCACCCTCCTGCCGGCGATCTAGAGTTTTGGGGGGCAGGGGCGGCTTTTCGGCAAGAGGGGTTCGGCACCCTCCTGCTGGCAATTGGGAGTTTGGGGGGGGTGTTATGGCAGGAGGGGGTTCAGCACCCTCCTGCCGGCGATCTAGAGTTTCGGGGGGCAGGGGCGGCTTTCCAGCAGGAGGGGTTCGGCACCCTCCTGCCGGCGATTGGGAGTTTGGGGGGGGTGTTACGGCAGGTGGGATTCGGCACCCTCCTGCTGGCGATCGGACAGGCGGCCGCTATACTTATCCCTTGCCGCGATAAGTGTAGCGGCAACATCTACTCTAACCCGATTCTGTAACCGGTGTCTGTAACATGGACGCTGGTTAAAGAATCGGGGTTAGTGTAGGCCTGATTCTGTATAGGACACCTCTCCCGGGCGTCCTATACAGAATCAGGGCCTGAATGTCCAAGGCTTATGTGATTTTAAAAAACGCAGAAGCTGCTTTTGGATTCAGACAGACTGCTGTTAAGTGACATCATTTGTGTATCGTCTGCCTTTGATGTTGCAACAAGAGTCTTGTCTGCTGATCTGACTCCTACCATCTGCAACGTCCTTCCATCATGTGCCCAGTTGCTCAAGCATCTTACTGTTACTGCAACAGATTCATCCATCATTGCTGGAACATTTCCAACATTTAATAGACACTTATTTCCCTGTTCATCCACTACACAGTTTAGGTTCTTTTCTACACCCAGGTCTGAAAAACAATCCAATTACATTCCCAGATGATGTTAAAAATATAGACAACTGAATCTTTGGGAAGGTTGTACCAAAACCAGATCGAAATGGAAGGCTCTAGTTGTGATTTATAAACAGAAGTACAGAATCATTGTCCTTTTTTATACTTTAATAAAAAGATTTAAATATAAAATCATAAGTAGTGTTCGAGCCTTGTTCAAATGAGGACAGATCTCGTGGGGATGGGGTGGAGACAGAGCCTATGGAGACGGGGTGGGAATGGGGACAGAGCCTGCAGGGATGGGGGCAAACTTTGGCCCCCATGTCATTCTCTATCTTATTTCCCAACTTTCCTCCAAAGTAAACAAATTGAGATCTTTAAGTCTGTGAAGGGTTAATTCTATAAAACAGATGCCAACATTTATGCCCAGATTATGCATGCAAATGTTTAGAATAATGGCATATATTTTCCCCTGAAGGTTTTTGGGAGTTTGCGTCAGCTGGAGTGTAATGCTGAAATCCCCCAATTGGCACTAAAACAAAATGAGAATGCAAGTGAGATCATTTTCCGTTTTTTGGGAACTGGCAGCTTTGCAGAGACTTGCCAAGAAAACATTCTCCGAGGGCCTTCATCAGTCCCAAAGGCAGCAGGAGAGAATTGCACAAGACATCGAATCCATCCTTGTAAATCAAAGCCTCAAGCTGGTGTTTTAATCTCAATAGTAGAATTATGCTCAGCGAAGCAAGGTCAAGAAAACCCTTTATCCTGCTACAAAACTGCTTAGACCCAGCCACTGAGGATAGAGCTGAGTGCCTGGAATGACTGCAGTCTAATACTTATGACATCTAGCACAGACTTTGTCTTTTCATTCAATGCATGAGCCCTTCGGAGAGAGCACTGAAGCCAACCCTGAGATGTCCTGTCTGTCTGTCCAAATTAGATTGTAAGTAGAGAATGACATGGTGGCAAAATTCATCACCGTTCCCGTCCCTGCGGATAATCGCGGGAAATAATCCCATGTCATTTTCTAGTGTCTATTTCAACCTCGGTCCTTCTACACCAGCATTCTTCAAAGCAAAGCTTGCGGGTCAGTGGCTGTGCTTATGTGAGCCAAGGATAATGAGGCCATTGTGACATCACTGATGTGATTGGCTCTTAGGCACTGGTGGAATGAGGCATTATGACATCACAATATCTGCTCTGGATACCAGAGACTGTCATTCTGTAGTGTCTATTTCAACCTCGGTCCTTCTACCCCAGCATTCTTCAAAGCAAAGCTTGCGGGTCAGTGGTTGTGGCCATTCATACTCTGATTCTTATGTGAGCCAAGGATAATGAAGCCATTGTGACATCACTGATGTGATTGGCTCTTAGGCACTGGTGGAATGAGGCATTATGACATCACAATATCTGCTCTGGATACCAGAGACTGTCATTCTGTAGTGTCCGTTTCAACCTTCTACACCAGCATTCTTCAATGCAAGGCTTGAGGGTCAGTGGTTGTGGCCATTCATACTCTGATTCTTCCCTCTCTCCTTAAAGAATGACATGAAGATGGTTTCCCGCGGTTATCCGTGGGGACGGGAACGGTGATGAATTTTGTCACCGTGTCATTCTCTAATTGTAAGCTCTTCTGAGCAGAGACCATCTATTGAATGTTACATGTACAGCGCTGCATATGCCTTTCAGTACTATAGAAATGATAAGAAGTAGTAGTATTAAGGATACTTTCTCTGTGTTTGGGCTTCTTGGTCATAACATGGCTTTTGCAGCTATTCTGTGTGCCTCTATTAGGCTTTCTATAGTAGCTTATTAAATGAGGGCAGATAAAGACCCTCACAGTCCATCTAGTTGCCCAGCAAGGCGGCCAGAGCCAAACAATAATGTTCCAAACTGACAACGTTTTACTGGTTAAAACAAAACTGCGGAAGGAAGGCATAAACAACTCCAAACAATCCAAAATACAGCTTTGAGACTCATCTACTCATTGAGAAAACATGACCACATCACTGAAGCGTTCATCAACTCACATTGGCTTCCAATCCAAGAAAGAATCCAATTCAAATTCTACTGCATACTATTTAAAACCCTACACGGAGACAGCCCATCATACTTGAACAATCGCCTCATCCAAGCACCCACTACCAGACACAGAAAAACACACTCCCCATTCATACCCCCCCCAATCAAGGAAGTAAAAAGAACAAAACTACACGACGGCCTCCTAGCCACTCAAGCCGCAAGGCTGGACAACCAGATCTCCAACCTTCTGATGACCACCCCAGACTATAGGACGTTCAGAAAAGAAATAAAAACCACACTTTTCAAGAAATTCCTGAAGCAGCAATAACATCACGACCTCTTAGTAACTCTAAAACCGACATCTGATCTACCCATTACTGCACTAACAACAACAAAAGATCCTCCACTATGACCAACTATTAATTCTCTTACAAACCACCTCACCCTCAACAACCCGTTAATGTTTATAAAATCTACAACTTACCTCTCTAGATAATCATTGTAACTCTGTATTTTTTAAATTAACCTTTTGTAATCCGCCTTGAACCGCAAGGTAATGGCGGAATAGAAATCCCTAATGTAATGTAATGTAATGTAATAATCAATCACCAGTATGCTCTGACTACAGGACAGATGTCTAACGACTTTGCTTGGCTGAGACATGATTATAAGAACAGTACTTGCGGGAAAATGCAACACTTATCGATTTTAAGGTGGAGCTAAAGACATTCCTTTTCCGCGATGCCTTTGTGACCTAAACTGTCCTTTTAAGGACGACTTAGATTTAAGAAATATTTCTATTTTTAGTTCCCCAACCTTTTGTTCTTCCCCTTAAGTGTTTTCTTTTTCTTTCTATTAATTGTAGTTCCAATCCCTTCTTCCCTTTTGTTCTCGTTCGTTTTTGTCCTTAAATTGTCTTTTCCCTTGGTTTGTTTTTGATTAAATTACATTTTAATTGGTATATTGTTATAGCATTTTTGTACACCGCCTAGAAGGTTCGAGTGGGCGGTATAATAAATTTTAAATAAACTTGAAACATAAGAATAGCCTTGGTCAGACCAAAGGTCCATCAAGCCCAGTAGCCCTTTCTCACAGTGGCCAATCCAGGTCACTAGTTCCTCACCAAAACCCAAGGAGTAGCAACATTCCATTATCTCAGAGTAAGCAAGATTCTGGAACCCCAGATAGCAGCAACATTCCATTCAGAATCCTAAACAATAGCAAGATTCTGGAATCCTAAAAAGTAACAAAAGATTCCAGAACCCCAAACAGTAGCAACATTCCATGCTACCAATCCAGGGCAAGCAGTGGCTTCCCCCATGTCTTTCTCAATGGCAGACTATGGACTTTTCCTCCAGGAACTTGTCCAAACCTTTCTTAAAACCAGCTACGCTATCCGCTCTTACCACATCCTCTGGCAACGCGTTCCAGAGCTTAACTATTCTCTGAGTGAAAAAAAAATTTCCTCCTATTGGTTTTAAAAGTATTTCCCTATTCAGGAGAAAGGCTCACAAAGGTCAGTTCGTGCACACAGATGCATCTCTCTCATAGTAAGGGTAGTGAATTCGTGGAACAGCTTGCCAGGTGGTGGTAGAGATGAAAACTGTATCTGAATTCAGGCTCGTTTGGGACAAGTATTTAGGATCTCTAAAGGAGAGGAAGGGATAGTAGATGGCACAGATGGGCAGACATAGGGTTATCAGATGTCCAGGGGAACACGGACATGTCCTCTTTTTAGAGGATTGTCCAGGCTCCTGGATGGATTTTCCAAAACCTGGCATTTGTCTGGGTTTTGGAAATCCCCAATAAGCGCCAGCCGCATCTGGAGGGACCCCGGAAGAAGAGTGGTGGCTTTGTGGGGGCGGGGCTTGAGGGTGGAAGGGGGCGGGGCTGGAGGAGTGACTGGGGTGGAACGGGGAGAAAAATATAGTAACCCTAGGCAGACTGGGTAGGACATATGGTCTTTATCTGCCTTCATTTTTCATGTTTCTATCATCAATTAACATTATCATTGATTAGTTATATTCTGCCTTTTACAAAACAGATCACTATTTCTAAAAAAGCTTTAAAAAAAAAAAAACCATACCCAAACACTGCATCAGCAATTAAAGAGCTTAGAGGCAGGATGGAATAAGATATTCGTTTGTTTGGCCTTTACGACCCAAAAAAAGGTGTTTAGCTCCCACAACCATTTATTTAAGCTATAATCTATCAATGATGCCTTCTCATTTTGTATTCTCATTGTTTAAATGATTTTGTCTGGACTTATTTACCTCATTACGTGTCTGAAGCACTCACTGAAGGAGAAAAACATGTTCAATCACTGCAGTTTAGAGCTTGCATTTACCAAAAACCTCCCAGGAAATTGCATTTTTTAGTAGAAGCCCCAGAGTTTGAGACCTTTCCTTGGTTTCTTTCAGGAAGAAATTAAAGCTTCCACCTAGTCACACCCTCCTATTTAAGTACCTTAACCTTATCCCCAGTTTCAGTTCCTCTGTGTCTAGCTATGTTCTTGTACGAGGGGGGGGTGCTGAAAAGTTCTCAGCTCAACCAACACAGTTTCTTAAATTGTGATTGTTATTTTGCCACTGAAGCTGAAAAGAGTGCTATCTTATTTCTTTAGGTGCCAATTTACAAAAAAGAAATTCTATGTTTTGACCTTGTTTCAGATTATTGATTGAACCGTATCCCTGTCATTCTCTTATTGGTTGGGCTGAGAATTTTTCAACACCCCCCCCCCCCCCATAGTAGATGACGGCAGATAAAGACCCGAATGGTCCATCCAGTCTGCCCAACCTGATTCAATTAAAAAAATTTTTATTTTTTTTTTTCTTCTTAGCTATTTCTGGGCGAGAATCCAAAGCTTTTCCCGGTACTGTGCTTGGGTTCCAACTGCCGAAATCTCTGTTAAGACTTACTCCATCCCATCTACACCCTCCCAGCCATTGAAGCCCTCCCCTGCCCATCCTCCTCCAAACGGCCATGCACAGACACAGACCGTACAAGTCTGCCCAGTAACTGGCCTAGTTCAATCTTTAATATTATTTTCTGATTCTAAATCTTCTGTGTTCATCCCACGCTTCTTTGAACTCAGTCACAGTTTTACTCTCCACCACCTCTCTCGGGAGCGCATTCCAGGCATCCACCACCCTCTCCGTAAAGTAGAATTTCCTAACATTGCCCCTGAATCTACCACCCCTCAACCTCAAATTATGTCCTCTGGTTTTACCATTTTCCTTTCTCTGGAAAAGATTTTGTTCTATGTTAATACCCTTTAAGTATTTGAACGTCTGAATCATATCTCCCCTGTCTCTCCTTTCCTCTAGGGTATACATATTCAGGGCTTCCAGTCTCTCCTCATACGTCTTCTGGCGCAAGCCTCCTATCATTTTGTCGCCCTCCTCTGGACCGCCTCAAGTCTTCTTACGTCTTTCGCCAGATACGGTCTCCAAAACTGAACACAATACTCCAAGTGGGGCCTCACCAATGACCTGTACAGGGGCATCAACACCTTCTTCCTTCTACTGACTACGCCTCTCTTTATACAGCCCAGCATCCTTCTGGCAACAGCCACTGCCTTGTCACACTGTTTTTTCACCTTTAGATCTTCGGACACTATCACCCCAAGGTCCCTCTCCCCGTCCGTGCATATCAGCTTCTCTCCTCCCAGCATATACGGTTCCTTCCTATTATTAATCCCCAAATGCATTACTCTGCATTTCTTTGCATTGAATTTTAGTTGCCAGGCATTAGACCATTCCTCTAACTTTTGCAGATCCTTTTTCATATTTTCCATTCCATAGTGTAGGTTTTCTGCTATTTTAGGATGATCCAACTAGTGAAGTACGAGTATATCAATATTTTCTTAAGCTTCCACAGCTGGGGTCATGATTCTAGTAGGTTTCCAGGTCTTCCCGCGTCTGTGTAGAAAGAACCGATGTTTCAGCCGTGGCTTTCTTCAAGGTATACTGTGAGGTCTTTGTTCATATTGGGTTCACGGACCCGAATGAGAACAGGGCAGTCTGTGGGTCGAGAAATTTGAATTTTTGGCGGGAAGGTTTGTTGAGCTGACCTGATTGAAAACAGGAAAGGCTGTTGGACATGAATTTGAATTTTGGCGGGAAAGTTCGTTGGAGAATTTTCCCATCAAAATTGAGCCAAGTTTCAAGTTTAATAAAATTTTGATTTGATCACAAAATCTTACTTCAATGCGATTTACAAAAAAATGTTGCAAATTAGGGTGATATAAACGAATAACATTTTACTAAGACAATGATTTACATAACTATATACCAACCAAGCACAAGGAAAAAATAAAATGGATTAAATACAATTATAAAGTAAATATAACAGGGTAAGAATTTGAAACAAAAGGAAGGGTAAAAGATTATCTGCTCGATTTTACTTATAGCTCTTTCTAAAAAGAAATTCTAGGAGGAATTTAAAATGTATATAGCTTAATTAAAAGCTTCCTTAAAAAGCCAACTTTTTAATAGGTTTTTAAATTTGCCAAGTGATTTTTCATCCCTTATATTAGCTGGGAGAGAATTCCAGATTTGAGGTGCTGTGACAGAAAAGATCGTATCTCTCCCGGAGTAAATGACTTTTAGTGACGGGATTAGGAGGAGAGATTTCTCTTCCGATCTTAAAGATCTTATAGGAGTATAGGGAATTAAACATTTTTCTAAAAACACAGGGGCTTTATTTATTAAAATTTTATGAGAAAGTAGGGCTATTTTGTATGAGATTCGTTGGTTAACAGGAAGCCAATGTTTTTCCTTTAAAAGGGGAGTCACATGATCAAATTTTTTTTTCTTTTTAGTGATTATTTTTATTGCTGTGTTTTGTATGATTTGTATTCTGCGCGTTTCTTTAAGAGTAATTCCCTTCCCACTCTCTCCTCCTCTCCCTAAGAGATCCCACGTGCCTGTCCCATGCTTTCTTGAACTCAGACAGTCTGTCTCCACCACCTCTTCCGGGAGACTGTTCCACGCATCTACCACCCTTTCTGCAAAAAAGTATTTCCTTAGATTACTCCTGAGCCTGTCACCTCTTAACCTCATTCTCTGCCCTCTCACTCTGGCATTTCCTTTCAGTTGAAAGAGACTCACCTCATGCGTATTTATGTCACGTAGGCACTGAAATGTTTCTATCATGTGCAACTTCTTTGGGGGGCAATTGTCCCTGTTCGTATTTCTGGTAGAATCAGAATACACATAGACTGGATTTTCAAATGTATATGCATTATTTACCATTAAAATGTCACAAAAAAACAAGTGCAAAAGTCCTTCGTATGGGCGGGTATGTGCCTACAATACTTTTCATGTGAAATTTGATGCATAGATGGTAGCTATAATGTGTTCACGCAGTTGACTTTAGCATAGTGGAGAATCTGAAAATTGCCACTAATTCCTAATAAATAATTATATTTCCTCTTGTATTTGGTTTTCCTTGAGTATAGGACTGGCTTTGGCTGCTGTACCAAGTCTTCTTTCTAAATTACATCTGGCGGCATGCCAGTCTCAAATTTGTTTACTACACAGATGGTTTTATATCAGTACGTAAGGCTCGCCACTTAAATGTTTCACAATTTTCTTTTGTGCCAATAGTCTTCAACTAAGGCCTAATTTACAAAGAGGTTTTCTCTTTTTTTTTTTTTTTCTTTTAAATTCTATCTCTGTGGAATGAAAAAGCTTTAGTAAATGGCTCTTTCCCATTACAACGCTTTCTGCTTGCATTAAGCCAAAACTCGTAAACTTCTTTGCATGTGTTTGCTTAATCCGTGGGTTTTTTTTTATTATTATTATGATTATTCATTTTATCAATATACTTACAAGCATTCACTTGTTCTGGAAATACAGAGAATAAGGAATTAATACAACAAAAAGGAAATTTGAGTATCTCAAGTAATACATAATCTCTTCCTCAGGCCACAATAAAAGCAGGGGAGAACTCAAAAGACAAGGAGATCAGTTAGAATCATATATATAGCAATCAGGCATATGCTTAGCGGGTTATAAAAACGTTTGCAAATTTAAATTAACCCTGCATTAATGGACCAGCTTCTTAGTGTCTAGAAAGGTCTTAAGCTGATCTGGGGAAAAGAAAATATATTTGGTCCCAGCATATTTAACCACACATTTGCATGGGTAACTTAGCAAAAAAAGAGGCCCCCAATGCCTTAAGTTCTTGTCTCATGTTTAGGAATAATTTCCTACGTTCTTGAGTGGTTTTTGTCACATCAGGATAGACCCAAATTCTTTTGTCCCTAAACTAAACTAAACTAAACCTTAAGTTTATATACCGCATCATCTCCATGAGAATGGAGCTCGACACGGTTTACAAGAACTTAAAATAGTGGGTAGAGAAGAAGAAAAAGGATTACATGAACTTATGTGTAGAAGGGGGGAGAGAAAGGGGGAAAGGATAGAGCTACAATTTGCTGAAAAGCCAGGTTTTCAGTTTTTTGCGGAATAACTGAAGGGAGCTCAGGTTCCGTAGCGGGGTGGTGAGGTCGTTCCAAAGACTTGTGATTTTGAAGAGAAGGGATTTTCCCAGTTTGCCTGAATAGTGGATGCCGCGTGGAGAGGGGAAGGCTAGTTTAAGCCTTTGGGCAGTTCTGGAGGAGTCGGGACTGGAGGAGTTGAAAGACAGTGGGATAAGAGGAGGCAGGATTCCGTGAATGATCTTGAAAGCCAGGCAGGAACATTTGAAATGGATTCTGGAGATTATTGGGAGCCAATGAAGTTTGGCAAGGAGTGGGGAGGCATGGTCAGACTTGCGTTTTGAGAAGATCAATTTGGCTGCAGTATTCTGGATTAGCTGGAGTCTTAGAATACTTTTTTTTGATAGATTTAAGTAGATGGCGTTGCAGTAATCTAGTTTGGAGAGGATGATGGATTGGACAAGGATGGCAAAGTGTTGTTGGCTGAAGTAGGATCTAGCTTTCCTCAGCATGTGAAGGCTGAAAAAGCATGATTTTGCCAAGAAGTTGAGGTGGTCATTGAGGGAGAGAGAGGAATCGATAGTGATACCAAGGACCTTGCATGAGAACTCGAGCTGTAGTGTATCGCCTGTGGGTAGTGTGAAAAGTGTGGGCAGGTGTTCGAATTTTGGGCCGAGCCAGAGTAGTTTTGTTTTAGATTCATTTAGTTTCATCTGTACCGAGAGGGACCAGGCACGGAGTCTCATTATGCAAGCTGTAATGTTTTCGTGGAGGTTGGTGAAGTTCTGGTCAGTCTCAAGGAGGACAAGGATGTCATCTGCATAAGTGTAGATTGTTTCCAGGGGGGATAGTTGAAAGAGTTTCAGGGAGGACATGTAGATGTTAAAGAGAATAGGGGAAAGGGGTGATTCTTGAGGGACACCGCAAGATGGTGTCCAAGGAGTGGACATGGTGCCATTTGTGTTGATGGTGTAGGAACGGGAGCGTAAGAAGTTTGAGAACCACATTAGGACGGAGGAGTCGATTCCAATCTCGGAAAGTTGGTAAAGTAGTATGTCGTGATGGACGACATCAAAAGCAGCGGAAAGATCGAATTATAGTAGGACAGCGAATTTGTTACGTGAGTGTAGTTGTTGTACCTTTGAAATTAGGGAAACTAGGAGGGATTCAGTGCTAAAGCAGGGTCTGAAGCCATGTTGGTAGGGGTGAAGAATGGAGAATCTCTCGAGATAGGAGGAGAGCTGGGTAGCAACTATGGTTTCTAGAAGTTTGGTAAGTAGAGGGATATTTGCTATGGCAGTGTTTTTCAACCGCTGTTCCGCGGCACACTAGTGTGCCGTGAGATGTTGCCTGGTGTGCCGTACGGTCAGGGCCGCCATCAGGGCAGTACCACCAGTCTAGGGAGAGGGGCGGTCCGCCCCACGTGGACAGGAGAGAGCTGGACGGGGGACCCGCAGAGTTCAATACATCTCTAGCCGCGAGGCTCGTCTTCTGTTCCTGCCTGCCCTGCAGCTAACATATAGCCGATCGCAAGCGTTCCCCGATGTCAGCGCTGACGTCGGAGGGAGGGCTTAAGCAAAGCCTGCCCTCCGACGTCAGCGCTGACGTCGGAGAATTCTTCCGTTCGGCTATTTGTGTGCGGCAGGGCAGACAGGAAGCAGAAGACAAGCCTCGCGGCTTGAGCTTCGTTTTGCTGAGAAAGTTGCAAAGATGGGCTGGGAGGCAAACACGGAACACAAAAGGGGGGAGGGAGTGCGTTTTGGACACAAGGCATGAACTTGGGAGAGAGGAAGGGAGGGAAAGAGATGCTGAGGTGGGGGAGGGAATGGGTTTTTGGACACAGAAGGCATGGACTTGGGAGAGAGGAAGGGAGGGAAAGAGATGCTGAGGTGGGGGAGGGAATGCGTTTTTGGACACAGAAGAAATGGACTTTGGAGAGAGGAAGGGAGGGAAAGAGATGCTGAGGTGGGGGAGGGAATGCGTTTTTGGATACAGAAGAAATGGACTTGGGAGAGAGGAAGGGAGGGAAAGAGATGCTGAGGTGGGGGAGGGAATGCGTTTTTGGACACAGAAGAAATGGACTTGGGAGAGAGGAAGGGAGGGAGAGAAGAAGGGAGGGAAAGAGATGCTGAGGTGGGGGAGGGAATGCGTTTTTGGACACAGAAGAAATGGACTTGGGAGAGAGGAAGGGAGGGAGAGAGGAAGGGAGGGAAAGAGATGCTGAGGTGGGGGAGGGAATGCGTTTTTGGACACAGAAGAAATGGACTTGGGAGAGAGGAAGGGAGGGAAAGAGATGCTGAGGTGGGGGAGGGAATGCGTTTTTGGACACAGAAGAAATGGACTTGGGAGAGAGGAAGGGAGGGAAAGAGATGCTGAGGTGGGGGAGGGAATGAGTGTTTGGACACAGAAGGCATGGACTTTGGAGAGAGGAAGGGAGGGAAAGAGATGGTTGTGTACACGGGGAATAGAAGAAAGGAGAATTTTTGGTCATAGGGAGGGAGTGAGGTACAGATAGTGGCATACCAGGGTGGGGGGGGGCGGTCTGCCCCACCCCGGGTTTACGTCCCAAGGGGGTGCACAGCTGGCCACCCTCCAGTGTTGTCCCTAGGCCGGCAAACTGCGGCTCTTTAGCCACTTGAGTGCCACCGCCGCCAACGGTGATGTTGGCGGTGGCAGCATTATAAAATACTTTCTTTGTGTTTATTTGATTCCTATTCAAGAGAATTACTTTATATATAGTCAATATAGGCACAGAGTTAAATTTTTTAACATTTTCTAATGTGGTGTGCCTCGTGATTTTTTTCATGAAACAAGTGTGCCTTTGCCCAAAAAAGGTTGAAAAACACTGTGCTATGGGACGGTAGTTTGATGGTAGGGAGGGGTCGAGATCGGCTTTTTTCAGAATAGGTGACAAGGCAATGTGGCCCATTTTTGTGGAGAACAAGCCTGATAGTAGAGCAGAGTTAATGAGTCTCGTAAGGGAGGAGATGGCCTGTGCAGGAATGTTTTCATAAAGGTGGGATGGGAAAGGATCTAAGATGCATTTGCAGGATTTCAGTCTGAGGCAGAGTTTAGAGATCTGGGGTTCAGATATGGGTTCAAATGTCGTCCAGGATCTATCCGCTGGGATAAAGCCTGAGAAAAACGAAAAAAAAAAACATGCGCATTACAGAATTTAGGTCTTGTTCAAGAACAAATGAGACAAGGAGAGTAGGGCCGAGATTGAATTTCTAAAGATTTTTCCAAGAAATCAGAAAGGTTATTCATGTCAATAGGTTGTAAGTTCTCAGCATCAGGTTGATTATCCAATTTCTTTTTCTCAGGAAGATAATATATACGATGAATGGGCGGCATTGTTTCAAATGGAATCAGTTTTTGCCCTGGTTTGTGAAACCCTCATCGACCTCAAGACGTGATAGATCATGTATTCCAGGCGATTACAAGAAAATTACTCCATTGCAGATATAAAGTACAGTGGCAAAGTGGAGAAAAGAATTTTTTCGCACACACATCCTTGTTTAAATAAGAGCCACACCTTCGGGTGCTGCTGAGTCCAGGCAAAACTCAGCACAGCCTTGGTAATTCGTCAAGCTAGAGAGGAAACAAAGGTTTCTATGCCCTTGCCCACACATTTTCATACTTACGGTACTACTACGATGAATTATTTCTACAGCGCTACCAGATATACGCAGTGCTGTACAGAGTCACGAAGGAGACAGTCCCTGCTCGAAGGAGCTTACAATCTAAACAGATAAGACAGACAAGCAGGGTGCCATGGATACAGTTAGGGGTATTTATACACGTGTGTCTTATGGCTGTTTGTAAAAAGGCCATGTAGTTAAACTGCTTGGCCACTAACAGTGGGCAACATCAAAGCCCATAATATAAAGTTTAAAAAGGGGCTAGAATAGGGAGAGGGGAAGAAGAGTGAGTGGGGGTTAGCAACAAAGAGGATAATTTGATTGGAGGGTGGTAAGGGCAGGGGATTGGGGTAAAAGAAAAAAAGGGGTGGAGCTGGTGGTGGGGAAAGAAAGTAAAAAAAAATTGGCGGGTGAAAGAGCTAGGGTGGAGAAAAAAGGGATTTGAGTTTCCCTCCCTCCCACCGCTTTTTCAGATCTCGGGTGTGAGGAGGGAACGAGGGGGTGCAGTAGGGAATTGGGGGGGGGGGTGTCGGTCGCAGCTAGTCTGTTGGGGGAGCCTAAGGGCAAAGATGTTATTAGAGGCAGATAGAATTGGAAGTACTATGATGGGGAATAGTAAATATGTCCTCGTGTGCAACACCGCCACGAGGTGAGGTGGCTTGACGACACCGTAAGTCACCGGGAGATAAGGGAAGTTTGGGATAAGGGAGCTAGTGTCAATACCAAATAGCTCTTTGAGGGAAATCATAAATGGTTAAGCGGGGAGTTTGGTGATGTTTACAAAAGTTTTGAAAACTAATGTTTGGAAATAATATGAAATAAAGCTGCGGCCAATATTTGCCCAACTGAGAATGTCCTGGAAATGGCTGATGTATTTCAGAATGGCTGATGTACGAGTCCCAATGTTATGCTATTGTGAATGCAGTATTGTAAATCTTGGCACCGAAAAGATCAGCACTTAGCCTGGTTCTATAAACCGCCTCTAGAGTTAGGCTCGAGTTATAGAATCATGTCTAGCGCCAATCCATGCATAGAAACATAGAAACATAGAAATAGACGGCAGATAAGGGCCCACGGCCCATCTAGTCTGCCCACCTTAATGTCCCTCCCCTACCTTTGCCCTGTGAATAGATCCCTTGTGCCGATCCCATTTGGCCTTAAAATCAGGCACGCTGCTGGCCTCAATCACCTGTAGTGGAAGACTATTCCAGCGATCAACCACTCTTTCAGTGAAAAAGAATTTCCTGGTGTCACCTCGTAGTTTCCCGCCCCTGATTTTCAACGGATGCCCTCTTGTTGTCGTGGGACCCTTGAAAAAGAAGATATCTTCCTCCGCCTCGATGCGGCCCGTAAGATACTTGAACGTCTCGATCATGTCCCCCCTCTCTCTGCGCTCCTCGAGCGAGTATAGCTGTAATTTGTCAAGCCGTTTTTCGTATGGTAGATCCTTGAGTCCCGAGACCATCCGGGTGGCCATTCTTTGCACCAACTCCAGTCTCAGCACATCCTTGCGATAATGCGGCCTCCAGAATTGCACACACATGCGGCTAACACTTAAGCGCAGGCATTTATGCCAATTAATCAGGCCTAAATGGTGTGTAAATTGAGCATATTCTTAACAGTGCGCCCATATTCTAGGAACACCCACGACCCGTCCATGTTCGTTCCCCTGGCCATGCCCTTTTAGAGATCCGCACACTAGAATTTATACGCACCACTTTATATGAGGGTTTTTCTAAAACTTTCTGGACCGTCATATTTTCATGGGAAATGGTTGGGGGCGGGAGAAGTGGTAAGACTCCAGCTAATCCAGAACGGGAGAAGTGGTAAGATTCCAGCTAATCCAGAATACTGCAGCCAAGTTGATCTTTGCAAAACGCAAGTCCGACCATGTCTCCCCACTCCTAGCCAAACTTCACTGGCTCCCAGTGATTTCCGGAATCCATTTCAAATGCTCCTGCCTGGCTTTTAAGATCATTCACGGCATCCTTCCTCCCTTAATCCCACAATCTTATAACTCCTTGAGTCCTGACTCTACCAAACCCGCCCAAAGGTATAAACTATCCTTCCCCTCTCTACACGGTATTCACTATGCAGGCAAACTGGGAAAACCCCTTCTCTTCAGAATCACAGGTCTTTGGAACGACCTTACTACCCCGCTGCGGAACCTGGGCTCCCTCCAATTATTCCGCAAGCAACTGAAAACCTGGCTTTTCACTAAAATGTAATTCTATCCCCCTTTACTCTTCTCTTCTATATATAAGTTCATGTAAACCTTTTTTTTCCCTTCTCTTCCTATATTTTAAGTTCTTGTAAACTGTGCCAAGCTCCACAACATCCGTGGAGATGATGCGGTATATAAACTTAAGATTTAGTTTAGTTAGTTTAGTAATGTAATGTAATGTAATTTATTTCTTATATACCGCTAAACTCCGTTAGGATTCTAAGCGGTTTACAGAAAAATAGACAATAAAGAGGGCGTGTCGTAGAATGTCATGTGACCAGTCAGGGAAAACAGGTTGATTATGTGGGAAAGTAATCTCATTTGCTTTTGAGATGTTTTATGAATAGTGTTTAAAAAAAAAAAATAAAAGTACGGAAAAGTTCCCTCGCAGAATACACTTAGAAAGTTGGGTGCATAAATTCTAATGAGTGACAATTAGTGACAATAATTGGTAATTATCGGTGCTGAGTGGCTTGTCAAACAATTACGTTGCGTGAACTCATCAGCAGTGTGCACAGATTTTTATTCGTGAATTTGGCCGCAGTATATAAAATTGGGTTAGCGTGCAAAATTGTGTAAGCAAGTTACAAAGTAGTGTCAGTTACACACTGAAGTTAATTGACAAATTAGGTGCTAATTGGCACTAATTGATAGTTCCACACATACCTTCAGTTAGTGACAATTCTAAAAACTGAGGGCCTGATTCTCTATATGGCGCCTAAAAATTCAGCACTGAATAGAATGGTGTTTAGTGTGATTCTATAAAAGTCACATACCATATATAGAATTTTGTTTAGCAGCCATAGGCGTAACTAACATTTAGGTACACCCATTTAGGCCAAGGAAAGCTAGGTCTAAATAACTCTGCCTAAGTTTTGCACAGATTGGGCATAGTCTATAACAGTGTCCTTAACTTTTAGGAACACCCATGAGCTGCCCGCACGCCCCCCTGGCCATGCCCCTTTTGAGATTTGCTTGCACACTAGAACTGGCGTGCACCACTTCATAAAATGTGCCTACCAAGTCATGCAAGTAACTTCTAATTTGTGTCAGTTATTACGTGTTAATTGTCAATAATTGGTGTCAATTGGTCTTAAACAATTGATATTCAGTTACTCTTCTTATAGAAGATGATAATCAAGCTATCAGTGATATGAATCGAAAATTAAATCAATTGAAGAATTGGTTAATAGAGCGTAACTTGGTTCTTAATATCGAAAAAACATCAGCGATGTGGATCTCTCATGGACAAACAGCCTTTCCTGAGATCCAGGATTCAAAGATTCAGTTTTGCTTGGAATTAAAAGTATTGGGTGTTCGCCGTGACTCTAGTTTGAGCTTTATTCCTCAAATAAATTAATTAAGTTGTAAAGACAAGTTTTTACCAATTGCGAATGCTGCGCCAACTAAAACTGATCCTTGAACAGAAAAACCTTACAAAGTTGACATACTTTCTTACCAAGTAGGTTAGACTACTGCAATACTCTTTTTCTAGGATTAAGTCGGGCCAATGTACAGTAAGTTCAAAATACTGCCGCAAGGTAGCAAAAGAATAAACTATATCACTCCATTTCTGTATAAACTTCACTGGTTACCTATAGAGTAGACCAACGCATTAAGTTCAAGCTATTGTGTATAGTATTCCTCCATCCCATTGTCCTCCGGCCCCCCATTACAGCTCGAGTTCTCAAGCAAAGTTCTGGGTGTCACCTTAGACTCTTCTCTATCCTTCAACGAACATCTCCAATCCCTGGTGAAGAAATGCTTCTTCAGCCTTCACATGCTAAGAAAAGTCAGACCCTATTTTCACCAAAAACACTTCGCAGTCCTAATACAATCCATCATCCTCTCCAGATTGGATTATTGCAATTTTATCTACCTCAGCCTAACCAAGAAAAGCCTCCACAGACTTCAGCGGATTCAGAACGCCGCAGCTAAGCTTGTTTTCGCGAAAAGCAAATTTG
Organism: Geotrypetes seraphini; assembly: GCF_902459505.1. Taxonomy (NCBI): domain Eukaryota; kingdom Metazoa; phylum Chordata; class Amphibia; order Gymnophiona; family Dermophiidae; genus Geotrypetes; species Geotrypetes seraphini. The sequence continues at coordinate 170,181,265 of NC_047090.1, read as the reverse complement.
ATCACGTCTCACCACTCCTGTCTAAGCTCCATTGGCTCCCACTAATCCCCAGGATCCACTTCAAATGTGCGTGTCTGGCCTACAAGATCCTACATGGCATCCTTCCAGCCGTTATCCCTCTATCCTGGAACTCCCCAACCCCTACTTCCTCCAGATCCTCCCAAATTTTTAAACTATCCTTCTCTTCCATAAAAGGTATTTCCCATGCAGGCAAACTTGGGTCATCCCTCCCCTTTAGAATCACTGAGATCTGGAATAACCTCACCTCCCCACTCCGAACCTCAAGCTCCCTCCAACTCTTCCGCAAACACCTAAAAACCTGGCTATTCTCAAAACTGTAACACTTCCCCCCTCTTAGGCCTCTCACCTTCCCCCTTTACACCTAACTCTTTAATCTCTCCACTGTAGTTCCTCTCTCATCCTTCTTCCTGTAAACCGTGCCGAGCTCCGCATTCGTGGAGATGGTGCGGTATATAAACCCAAGGTTTAGTTTAGTTTTGTTTAGTTTAGTATTCAAGGCATGGCATTTGAAATCCCCATTGTATTTGGCAAATAAATTAGTAAGATATAGGATTGTCGGTATAAAAAATACTTTCACAGACTTTTCTCATTCCAAGCAACAATAAGAGATAAAGAGTTCAATCATTTAATTTAGGTCTGAATCTTATCAACACTTTAGGAAATTATTGAAAACTTATTTATATGAAAAATTTCTGTAATTACAACTTTTTGTATTTCGCTGCAATTGTTCAGTCTCTTTGAATTGTAAACCGCATGGAACCAGAAAGTACTGCGGTATATAAGTACATTTTTATGTTTATGTTATGTTAACAGAGATCCTTGCACTCTTCTGGCAAAGAGCTGGTTTCAGTGTCAGATTTAGGTATGATAAAGTTGTCTCTCACGAGAAGCAGAGCTTTTTCTTATGTAGGTCCTGCGATATGGAATTCTTTGTTTGACAAACTTAATGGTTTGTCATATTTATCATGTTGGAAAACAAAATTTACTTCAGCAATGTTATAGAAGCAAATTGTGGCTAAAAGATTTAGTAATGATTGACTTGGTTCTGTTAATTGGAACAACTTAGGAATCTGGCCTTAGGGATCTGGCCAATCGGAGTCTTAGGCAACTCACAGTGCATCCCAGAATGCACTGGGAAGGAGGCCTAAGACTCCGGTTGACCCAGGTGCCTAAAGCTCCTCCTATGGGAGGGGCCTTAGGCGCCTGGGCCAATCAGGCCCCACCACGGTGCATCACAGGATGCATTGGAAAGGGGAAGGCCCGCCATTCTGAAGAGGCAGGCCTGCCAGTCAGAGGGAGTAGGCATCCCTTCAGCTGGCCTTGCTGATAAAGGTATTGCGGGGGGTCATTTGGGGGATGGGGGTTCAGGGGTCATGTGTTGGAGGGTATACCAGCAGGAGGGAGTGGGTATCCCTCCTGCCGAGGATTGTTTTGGGGGGGTGCCGGCAGGAAGGAGTGGGCATCCCTCCTGCCAGGGATATTCATGGGGGTGGGGTTTCCCTGCCGCTGAGCTGATCGCAGCAGCGGGATTCCCATGTCGCGATCAGCTCAGCGGCATCGCAATTCTCTAACCGGCACCTGTGACATGGGCGCCGGTTACAAAATCGGGCAGATTAGGCGGGGTTAGGCATCAGTCCGTTAGAACAGACACAATTCTGTATAAGTCACTGGTATGTTGAGACCGGCATCCCAACAGAATCAGGCCCCTATTGCAAGTCAATCACACATAGGCGCCCATTGCACAATCACGCTTAGTGGCCTAACTTAAAACTTAGGCATCTGTAATTTAAGCCAGGGTTTTAAAGGCCTAAGTCCTTTAGAGAATCCTGCCTAGTGGCGCTTAAGTATTCCTCCACCCCTAAACACACCTAATTTGGTATTAGGCGCTGATAGGCACCTGTCTTTTGTAGAATCGTGCCTAAGAAAATAGGTGCCTATCCCCCAATTAAATATTATTTTTTTTCAGTTATGAGCTTGTTAAAGCTCATTATTGAAGCCAAATAAGTAATTAACCCCCCTTCCCACCTTTTACAAAACCGTAGCGTGCTTTTTAGCGCTGGCCGCGGTGATAACAGCTCAGATGCTCATAGGAATTCTATGAGCGTCGGAGCTATTACCACCACTGCCGGCACTAAAAACCACACTACGGTTTTGTAAAAGGGGGAAGGGGAGGTAAGTTAGGAGCTTATCTATAGGCGCCTCGTAGAATTTCTCCCCTAATGTCTATGCAGAAAAGGTGGTAGATGTGTAGAACAGTCTCCCAGAAGAGGTGCTGGAGACAGAGACTTTTGTCTGAATTCAAGAAGGCCTGGGATAGGCATGTGGGATCTCTTACAGAGAGGAAGAGATAATGGTTACTGTGGATGGGCAGACTGGAAGGGCCATTTGGCCTTTATCTGCCATCATGTTTCTATGTTTCAATGTTACTAAAGTTCTATGACATCACAATGCAGGTGTAAAGAGCCTTAGCCAATAGGGAGAGGAAGAGATAATGGTTACTGCGGATGGGCAGACTGGATGGGCCATTTGGCCTTTATCTGCTATCATGTTTCTATGCATCAATCCTGGAGCAGAGTCGTGTCACTAACAGAATTAAAAATACCAGCTTACTCTGGCCTTTTTTTTTTTTTTTTTTAAAAGCATCTAAGGCCCATTTCTAGTCCTTATTCTTCAAGAAATGTCATTATTCTTTCACAATCCTTGCCTAATATAGGGCTACCAAACGACACCACATCAGCAAATACAGGTGAGTTCAGTCCAGGTTTTACCCTGTTGCATCTGTGGCTTTGGTTTCTTTAAGAAAAGTAGCATTGTAAGGCTTGAACCATAATGGGGAATAAAGCCAGGACTGATTCCGTGTCATTTGACCTGGGAGCATCTGATAAGGGTTGTGAGTGTGAGCCCACATGTGTGTGTATGTGTGGGTGGGGCGTGTGGCCTTGCAGTGTCTCGGGGGCCCTCTGATTTTCCATATAGGACATAGGTGTGTTTGGTAGTGATTATATATGTCCTTTTCTGGAGTGAGTGTGTAGTTTAGCATCTGATAAGCCCATTGCTTAGAAGATGCTGTGCCAAAAATGCTCATGGGGGGTGGGGCATACTTTTTTAATGTAATCTATTATTATATTGTAATTAATTATCACCCCTGTATACTTTTCAAACCTTCTGCAAACTGAACGAACCATTGGCAGTGATTCATGTAAACAGCATAAGACATTGCCTTTTTCAAAGTGGAATAAATGTGGTCTGCTTCCAAGCTTTCTGATTCAAGAGTAATAAAGCAAAAAATGAGATTTTATGCCATAAAAATCTTCTGGCACGTATTTGGTGACCTTTGCATGACTTTCTGCACTGGAGCACACATTGCGCATGTAGGCAATGAAAAAAAAAAAAAAAGGGGGGAACCTAAAACTCTAAGTGAAAAAACTCAAAAAGACATTAAGTAGGGGTGGGCCAAATGATTTCCAACAAATCTTTTTACTAAAGCACAAATGTTTAAAAAGACCCGACATGGGCCGTGTTTCAGCGGAGAAAACTGCCTGCGTCAAGGGTCAACACCATTCTGTTAAATACATCATCCAATTTCAGCAGTGTCGAAACCATGTGAAACACGTACGCAATGACAAGAGACAGACAGACTCTCTCGGACCTTTCTTGAACTTGCTGAGGAGTGCGTTTCAATGCACCGAATGCAGCCAGCCACAAATTAAGCAACACATGCGCTAATAAACGGTACAAGTTTTGCAGCCCAGCGTGAAAATCACCAAATTCGGTCCACTGTTGCCTTGTTTTATACAAGCCAATGATAAGGTCAACTATTTTTTTTTAAATGGTGCAATATCCCAAACATTTAAAAAGGGAAATACGCCATTTGAAGTTTCAATCAAATGCTCAACAAGATGACAATGTTAACCCTCTCATTTATGTGCTGTTGGGTTGTTGTTTTTTTTTAATCAATCCCATGTATGTAGATATATTTGTGATTGCAAAAGTCCAGGGAGCTTTTGACTGGAGTGGAGGAGTAGCCTCATGGTTAATGCAGCAGACTGAGGTCCTGGGGAACTGGGTTCAAATTCCTGCAGCAGCTCCATGTCATGCTGGACAAATCAGTTAACACTCATAAGAACATAAGCAGTGCCTCCGCCGGGTCAGACCACAGGTCCATCCTGCCCAGCAGTCCGCTCCCGCGGCGGCCCAAACAGGTCACGACCTGTCTGTATCATCAGAAGGGGCTCCCTTGCCACCTTGGTTTCTCATTTAAGTCCTGTCTTCCTATCGAAGTCCTAACCCTCCGGTCTTGCACCTGCACGACCTGGTTTGGTTTCTATACTCATTACCTGGTTAGCTTTCTATACTTGTGTTGCTCCGGGTACCAAAAGAAGCCAGCTTAAACTGTGACGCCACAAGGGACAAAGAAAGCACCTGCATGTACTGTGAGAAGAGTGTGGCCTAGTGGTTAGAGCTAGAGCCTCAGCACCTTATGGTTGTGGGTTCAAATCCCTCACTGCTCCTTGTGACTTAATCCTCCACTGCTCCAGGTATATTAGATCGACTGTGAGCCCACCGGCACAGAGAGGGAAAATGCTTGAAGTACTTATGTGTAAATTGCTTTGAGTGTCATTGTAAAACTACAAAAAGGCAGTATACAAGTCCCAATCCTTTTCCCTGATGTCATAATGCCCCGTTCCACCAATAAGAGCCAGCCTCATCAGTGATGTCACAATGGCTTCTTTGTTCTATACTTGGCTCACTTCTGCTATTGTATTGGAGGAGAGTGTGGCGCAATGGTTAGAGCTATAGCCTCAGGACCCTGAGGTTGTGGGTTCAAATCCCGCACTGCTCCTTTTGACCCTGGGCAAGTCACTGAATCCTCCACTGCCCCAGGTACATTAGCTAGACTGTGAGCCCACCAGGACAGAGAGGGAAAATGCTTGGAGTACCCGTATGTACACTGCTTTGAATGTGCTTGTAAAACTAATAATAATAACTTTATTTTTTATATACCGCAGTACCACAAACAGTTCAAAGCGGTTTACAGTGTAAGAGACTGTACATTTACAGCGAAGATACAATGCGAACTGTACATATTCAGTAAAGGTATTTATACAGCAAAGAACAGTGTAGAATTTACCATGCAGGCGACTGTACATTTACAGCAGAGATATGTATATAGTGGAGAGGCAGTGCGAGAGGCATTATAAAGAACAAAGCAGTGTACAAAAACCAATGCAGGGTGGTGAATGTCAAGAAGACTACCAGTATCAGTTATAGGATGGAAGTATTTGATTATTTGGTGATGGGGGAGGTTCTAGAAATTTGTCATAGAGGAAAGATTTGAGAGATTTCCTGAAGGATGAGTAAGATGAAAGCATGTGGTATACAAATCCCTTTCCCTTACTATGTATAACACTGCATACATCTAGTAGCACTATGGAAATGATAAGTAGTAATAGCACTTCTTCCATCCCTTGCAGGTATGGTTCCATTATGCATTTCAAAAGACTTGGATCTTATAGTAATATAATAACCGTAGGCCAGTGTTGATTAAAAAAATCCAACAAACCCCTACAAGCTGGGACCACTTGCATTAATTTCATCAGCATGTTATAAACAGAACCACTCATCAACCTATATACCAGATGAGCTATGAACTATGAGCATACGAATAGCCTTACTGGGTCAGACCAATGGTTCATCAAGCCCAGTAGCCCGGTGGCCAATCAAAACCCAAGGAGTAGCAACGTTCCATTATCTAAGAGTAAGCAAGATTCCGGAACCCCAAAGAGTAGCAACATTCCATTCAGAATAAAGAGTAGCAAAAGATTCCGGAACTCCACAGTAGCACATTCCATCCAGAATCCCCAAAGAGTAGAAAGATTCTAGAATCCCAGAGTAGCAACGTTCCATGCTACTGATCCAGGGCAAGTAGTGGCTTTCCCCATGTCTTTCTCAATAACAGACTATGGACTTTACCTCCAGCTACGGCATTCACTCTTAACATAACCTCTGGCAATGCATTCCAGAGCTTAATTATTCTCTGAGTGAAAAAAATATTTCCTTCTATTGGTTTTAAAAGTATTTCCCTGTAACTTCATCAAGTGTCCCCTAATCCTTATAATTTTTGATGGAGTGAAAAATCGATCCACTAGTACCTAATTCTACTCCACTCAGGATTTTGTAGACTTCATTCATATCTCCCCTCAGCCGTTTCTTTTTCAAGCTGAAGAGCCCTAATCTTTTTGGTCTTTCCTCATATGAGAAGTTCCATCGCCTTTATCATTTTGGTTGCTCTTCTTTGAACCTTATTTAGTGCTGCTATATCTTTCTTGAGATAAGGAGACAAGAACGATACAGAGGCATTATAACATTCTTAGTCTTGTTAATCATCCCTTTTTTAAAAATATGAATGAGTATTATCAGTGAAAGAAATCAGGCACTATTATACAAGGGCAGTAGTCTTCCAGTCTCCAGGTCTCTGTTAAACATAACACAGCAGGGTTAAACAGTTATTTCAACACACTCTTAAAACATGTGACCAGGGCCTTCCCAACACCTCCTGATCATCCCGAGGTCATCCCTGGACTCCTCGTTCTTCATTGGCCCTCACTGGATCTTCATCTGGGCCCTCTGGTCATCAGGCAGTTCCTGGTTCAATTACTGGTCTCTCCGCAAGTTGCCACTGGCCCTGCTGGTCTCTCCACTGGTTGCTTTCAAACCTTTGGCCAATGGTCTCCAGGTCAGTCAGGCTGCTTCACCTGGGGTCCTCTCTGACGGCTCTCGGTGCCATTACTGGACTCTTCGCCGGTTGCCACTGGTCTTGCCAATCCCTCTGCTAGTCAGCTGTCAGTCCTTCCCCTCAGCCTTGAACTCCTCCATTCAACTCATCCACAGTTCTTCTAGCTTCTTGTGGGACCACTACTAGCTCCCTATTCCCTGGCCTCTTGGATCTCCAAGGGTCTTGGGCTCCTCACCAGTCCCACTACTGGTCATCAAGCTTGAGTCTTGCCTGGACTCCAGATTCTACTGAGCCTTCTGGCTACTTTGTATTCTGCACCCCTCTCTGGTAGTGCATAGGTCTCCATAGACCCTCCCACCACTGGGCTTCCATGCTACAGAGCCAGATCTCTGTGCTTCACCAGTGCCCCCTGTCAGGACTTGTCAGCCTGACCATTCTACTTTGCTATACTAGGATCTTATCAATGCCAGTCAGTAGTAGCCTCAGTAGTAGCCTTTAAGATTTACTGGTAGCTAGACCAGAGGCCAACATTTCTCTACCTAAGGATCACCCAGCTCTTGATGGAGCTCCTTGCTTTCTGAGCTCTCAGTGCTGGGAGCTGTTCTTCTTAACACCACAATTCACTCAGGGTGAGTGGACAGCTCCCAGCAACACTTGCAGCCCTTATGCAAATCAGCTGTCCACTCAGGCTCAATGAACTCCACTGCTCGGGCTCCCTCCGCTGGCCAGTGACAGGTACTCCACCCCATTGCACCCTGTAAGAATTGTGAAGTGACATGGTGGAATTTTCACTTGGAGGGAATTAAAGTCTATTCTCTCTACCTTTCCTTTGAATGCCAAGACTTAAAACAGAGTGCTTGAGCTAGGGGAGTGGTCTCTGTGTCCCTTAGGTCCTTGGGAAAACTCACGTCAAAGAGTAGCAAGATGTAGCTTAACTATGAAGGTGGCTAAAGAGGACAGCAACTAGAGGTGACGGGCAACTTTTGGCCTTTTTAGCTGAACCTTTGATACTAATCCCTCCCCATCCTTTTGTTTTTCCCGTTTATGCCCTTTTCTATTTTTTTACATTGTTGTTCTTCCCTTTTTACCCTATTGCAGTAGTTCCCAACCCTGTCCTGGAGGACCACCAGGCCAATCGGGTTTTCAGGCTAGCCCTAATGAATATGCATGGAGCAGATTTGCATGCCTCTCACTTCCATTATATGCAAATCTCTCTCATGCATATTCATTAGGGCTAGCCTGAAAACCCGATTGGCCTGGTGGTCCTCCAGGACAGGGTTGGGAACCACTGCCCTATTGTATCTGTAAGTCTCTAGTATCAATTTGTGAATCTTTAAGTGTTAGACTTTGTAAAAAAATACAAACTTATTGTTTTTTTTATTGTACATCGCCTTGAAAGTTTGTCTAGGCAATTAATCAAATTTTTAATAAAACTTGGAAACGTGGACTGTCATTTTCAATGACATAGGCAAGGTCAAAAGACATCCTATCGATAGAAGTAGGGATAAAGAGATGTATCCATTTTCTTTGTGAATTCTAAGTGTATTTTTTTTAGTATAATGAGGTTTACAATGTGTAATTTGTTTATTCGATTGTAGATTTCTGAAAAAGGGACCTTTTAAGGTGCCAAAACACTGGCCATGTTGAGTCGTTTTTTCTGTCATATGTGTTGATGAATAAAGAACATAAGAATTGCCGCTGTTGGGTCAGACCAGTGGTCCATCGTGCCCAGCAGTCCACTCCCGCGGCGGCCCTTAGGTCAAAGACCAGTACACTAACTGAAACTAGCCTTACCTGCGTATGTTCTGGTTCAGCAGGAACTTATCTAACTTTGTCTTGAATCCCTGGAAGAGCGTTCCAGTTTTCCACCACTCTCTGGGTGAAGAAGAACTTCCTTACGTTTGTACGGAATCTATCCCCTTTTAACTTTAGAGAGTGCCCTCTCGTTCTCTCTACCTTGGAGAGGGTGAAAAACCTGTCTTTTATCTTCTAAGTCTATTACCTTCATTATCTTGAATGTTTCGATCATGTCCCCTCTCAGTCTCCTCTTTTCAAGGGAGAAGAAGCCCAGTTTCTCTAACCTCTCACTGTACGGCAACTCCTCCAGCCTCTTAACCATTTTGGTCGCTCTTCTCTAGACCCTTTTGAGTAGCACTGTGTCCTTCTTCATGTATGGCAACCAGTGCTGGACCCAGTACTCCAGGTGAGGGCATACCATAGCCCGATACAGCGGCATGATAACCCTCTCTAATCTGTTCGTGATCCCCTTCTTAATCTCGATTGGAAGTACCTGAGTGAAAGCATCTCTTTATACTTGCTTCTATTGATTGAAAGACATATCCTATGTCATTGCATGTTGTAAACAGACAAAACTGAGCAGGAATAAAAAACACATTTTATGTTTTCACATCTGCTGATAATAACACACTATTTGCAAATCATGTGCCCTCTTGGAAGCAACAAAGGAGAGGGAATCCAAGGCACAGAACACAAATCCATCCAATCAATAAAAGCACAATGAGCATCCAAGAGTAGGTTTATAGCCAAATTTTAATGAGGTTGTATATCAGCGGAACACCTCCGTCGAGTCATCAATCTCAGTAGCGTAACGTAGCCTGAATGGTGTCCTCGGTTCTCTCTGTGTCAACGGACAATACCACCATACACAAAAACAGAATAATGTAGCCTGTCCCTTTTCAAAATGTTGAAAAAAACATGCTGAGGGGGTTTGAACCCATAACCTCAGGGTGCTGAGGCTGTAGCTTTAACCATTACGCCGCATTCTCCAAACAACTGTGGAAAAGAAACCATTTTGGGCTGCCCACCCCTAGCAGCAAAGTTCCCAGAAAGTCCGAAGGATCTTTTGCAAGTCATCTTGTACCCTGTTACTGTTTTTTCTGTTCATAAACTCAACTTACATCATTTTTATTTCAGTACATTTAATTTTGTTTCCACAGCTGAACCCCGATCTGGACATGTGCTGTACTGAAGAGTGACTGTGGAGCTGGCAGAGTGCTGGAGGAACCCGGGAAATCTACAGAGGTAGGGCACCAAAGCTTATAATCGCTCTGCCCAACAAGACCTAAAAAGTAGGGAGATTGGTGTGCCAACCCCAGCCTTCTCTCAAGGAAGACTAGGTCAGAGGGGGTTTGGGTGCTTTGAGAAAAGCACTCTCACATCATACAGTATTATTTCAAAGTAGATACATCTTGTAGGTTACTTTCACTCTAAGACAGTGGTCTCAAACTTGCGGCCCACCAGGTCCTATTTTGAGGCCCTCAGTATGTTTATCATAATCACAAAAGTAAAATAAAACCGTTTCTTGATCATATGTCTCTTCAGCTATAAATGACAATATTATTATTATTAAGACTTAGCCAAAAGGAAAGATTTATAAACTATAAAGAGTTTTACCTCATGCAAAATTGTCATTTCTTTAATAGGACATGAACTATTTTTTTTTCTGAGGCCCTCCAAGTACCTACAAATCCCAAAGGTGGCCCTGCAAAGGGTTTGAGTTGGAGACCACTACTCTAAGAGGACCTCAAGAGTCAATTTTTCAGGGATATTTTTGATGTATCACATTCCTGTCCATTGAATATATAAATTAATGAGAAACAGAGACTTTTATAAAGATTTGTCCACTTAAAACAAGAAATTAAAAACTGTAAAGTAGAGAATGACACGGTGACAAAATTCATCACCGTTCCCGTCCCCGCGGATAACCGCGGGAAACCATCTTCATGTCATTCTTTAAGGAGAGAGGGAAGAATCAGAGTATGAATGGCCACAACCACTGACCCAAAGCTTTGCTTTGAATAATGCTGGTGTTGAAGGACTGAGGTTGAAACAGACACTACAGAATGACAGTCTCTGGTATCCAGAGCAGATATTGTGATGTCATAAATGCCTCATTCCAACAGTGCCTAAGAGCCAATCACATCAGTGATGTCACAATGGCTTTATTATCCTTGGCTCACATAAGAATCAGAATATGAATGGCCACAACCACTGACCCGCAAGCTTTGCTTTGAGGAATGCTGGTGTAGAAGGACTGAGGTTGAAATAGACACTAGAAAATGACATGGGATTATCTCCCGCGGGGACGGGAACGGTGATGAATTTTGTCACCTTGTCATTCTCTACTGTAAAGCTACTCCCCAGGAATCGTTTATCTCAGTGGTCTCAAACACGCGGCCCAGGGGCCACATGCGGCCCTTCAGGTACAGTTTTGAGGCCCTTGGTATGTTTATCATAATCACAAAAGTAAAATAAAACAGTTTCTTGATCATATGACTCTTTAGCTATAAATTACAATATTATTAAGACTTGACCAAAAGGAAAGATTTATAAACTACCGGTATAAAGAGTTTTACCTCATGCAAAATTGTCATTTCTTTAATAAGATATTAACTATTTTTTTCTGAGGCCCTCCAAGTACCTACAAATCCATAATGTGGCCCTGCAAAGAGTTTGAGTTTGAGACCACTGGTTTATCTTTTCAACAAAGGGGAAACAGGGTCTCCAGCGATGCAGCCTATGGGTGCAGGAATGCTATTGGGGAGGAGGGAAAGAAGAGGAGGAGAAGGGGAGAGAAAAAGTAGGAAATGGTGCCCATGGAGAGGAGGGTCGAGAAGGAAGGTGATCCTGCCTATGGATGGAGGGGCAGGGAAGGGAACTAGATAGATAAGAGAAGGAGAGAGCTGCTTTACTCAAGTTACCCCTCTCCTAAAGTCACTTCATTGGCTTCTCTCACTATGACTCCCCCCCCCCCCACCTCCGTGAGCTCCACTCAGCTAGTAAGTCCCTTCTATCTGTGCCCTTCTCTTCAACTTCCAACTCCAGACTCCATCCCTTCTGCCTTGCTGTGCCATATGCTTGAAACAAGCTGCCTGAATCCCTATGGCGGGCTCCGTTTCTGGCAGCGTTCAAGGACCAGTTAAAAGCCCACCTCTTCGAGTGCTTTCAACCTTGGGTTCTGCATCACCAACCCTATATGTCATCTCTGTCTGCCCAAGTTAGATTGTAAGCTCTTCAGAGCAGGGACTTTCTATAAATGTCAAAATGTACAGCGCTGCACACACCTTTCAGCGCTATATAAGTGCTAAGGAGCAGCAGTGGTAGTAAGGAGGAAGACAAATTCAGAAAGTTGAATGAGGAACAAGATGGTTAGAAAGGTGAAATCACCAGACAACAAAGATAAGAATAATTATTTTAATTTTAAAAGTCAAATGTGTAAGCCTGAAATCTTTTTGCGACCTCGAAGCTTTCTTGTGGCCTCATTGCGGCCCTTTACATGAAAAAGTTTGGAGACCTGAGATGCACTCTTCACAAATGAAATTGTTTTAGATTGGTGGTTCTTAAACCTGTCCAGGGAGATCTCCAGCCAGTCGTGTTTTCAAGATATCCCTAATGAATATGCATGAGGCAAATTTGCATGCTTGTCACCTGTATTATATGCAAATCTGTCTTATGCATATATTCATTAGGGATATCTTGAAAACCTGACTGGCTGGGGGGTCCGAGGGGACAGATTTAAGAACCAGTGCTTTAGATCATTGTTAGCCAATCAAATTAAACCACATGAATGCAGCTACCCATTGGAGGAGAATAATTTGCAAAAATGCATTCACCTTGGACTGATGGTGAATAACCGTGTTTTATTTCTCTTCCAGTACTGAAATGACCAACATCATTGGAGGAGAATTTACAGCAAGATACACATTTCTGATGTCCTGGAATAATTCCTTGGATTCCTATGAGGCAAAGGTGAATTCCAGCAATTCAGCCCAGTGCCCAGTGCTTGATGGACTGGATTGGTTGTACAAAGGACAGCCAGTATTCCTCTGGATCATTTTTGTTCTGGGAGTAATAGAGAACGTGTTCGTCCTCAGTGTATTTTGTCTTCATAAGAATCGGTGCACCGTGGCTGAAATCTACTTTGCCAACATGGCCGCTGCTGACCTGCTGCTGGTCTCTGCCTTACCCTACTGGGCCGTGTATATTTCGCAGCAATTTTACTGGCCTTTTGGCCAATTCATGTGCAAGACCGTCAATGCTCTCATCTATATGAACCTGTACAGCAGTATTTATTTTTTGATGATGGTCAGCATCGACCGCTATCTGGCCCTGGTAAAAACCATGTCCCTTGGCCGTTTACGGAGACCTTTATGTGCCAAACTAAACTGCTTTATAATCTGGGTTTTTGCATTGTTAAATAGCATGCCTATATTGTTATACCGACGCATGGAATTCCATAAGGAACTGAACAAGACAGCCTGCCTTCTGTTCTTTCCTTCAGAAAAATGGGTCATTGCAAACCATTGCCTGCTAAACATTGTGGGCTTTTCGATACCCCTAGCTATAATTACGTTTTGCACTGTACAAATCATAAAAGCCCTAAGGGACAACTCCATGCAGAAACTCAAGGAAATCCAGACGGAAAAGAGAGCTGCCATCCTGGTTCTCATCGTCCTCTTGGCGTTCATCGTTTGCTGGCTTCCTTTCCAGCTGGTGACGTTCCTAGACACTCTAGAGATGTATGACGTCATCGGTGGCTGCGCTGTTGAAAAAGGCCTCTTTGTCGCCACCCAGATATCAACTTACTGCGCTTACAGCAACAGCTGCCTTAACCCGGCGCTTTACGTCATCGTAGGAAATAATTTCCGAAAGAAATCAAAAGAACTGTATAAGCAGCTGGTCGCTGGGAGATATGGGCGGCGGAATACGAGTGCCTCGCTAGGAATGAACAGCTCCGCAGATACTGTGAGAACTTCTGTTTCCATGTCCTGTCAATAAAGTTGTTTTTTTTTAACAGGTTAACGGCTGTTCAAATGTCAACAGTACTTCAACGAAGACTTCAAGGGAAGCTGCCATAACACTTCATTGATACTGCGGGACACATTCAGTTGTTCATATTGCATGAAGACAGATATCTCATGAAAGAGCTCATTTTTCAAGAAGGAAAAACATCCAAAAAGAGGCATAAAGGGGCAGATGGATTTTTTTTTTTTTTTCACCAAACCCTTCCAATTCGCTATTTTTGAAATGGATTTTGTAGATGGATTTCTATGGTGCTTGTCTGCAGTGCATCTAAATTTCAAAGGGGCGTGTTGGAAGTGTTCTGAGTGAGACTAGGTCAAGCTTATGATTTGGACTTTAAAAAAAAAACCATTTTAGAAAACGTCAAGGGCACAGTTTGGACGACTGGAGCTATACCTGCTTTAAACAATGACTAAGTGCCATGAAATTGCCTAAACTAACCATATGACCACATTTCCCCAGTGGCCACCGACAACTCTCCCACCCCCCAAAGATGTGATTGAAGCCTGGATGATAGCTTCAGATGTTATGGCCAGTCCTAGTAGAGCTGCAATCAGGTTCGTGGAGTAGCCTAATGAATGGTGTAGTTAGCCACAGAGATGGAGAAACAGGCCCATATTCCACTCTAACTAATCTAATCTACTCTAATCCTTAGGTTTGTATACCGCATCATCTCCACGTTCGTAGAGCTCGACGCGGTTTACAGTAGGAGAAATAGGAAGGAACTACAACAGAGGGTTAGAGGTAGAAGAGTGAAGAAAATTTATGGTGGAAAATGTGAGCCTTCCAAAAACCCACCCTAATCCCACTTTACATATGTATATGTGACATATGCAAGCTATTGGTTTGGTGTCCAGTTGGGTCCAGGGGTTATAGTGAGCTGTGCCCCATTGCTCTGCTGGGATGTCTGTGTGGCCAGTCTACTAAAAATGCTGGCCCCTCCTATATCCCAATAGCTCGTTTTGAGCATTTTTTCTTTTCGGCATAATTTTTTTTTAATGTTTTAAAAACATAGAGGCACTGAGGACAAGCACATCTGAGAAAAGGCCATTTTCAAAGCAAAAAGATAAGACATTTTTCTGTTTTGAAAATGGTCTTGTTTGCTACTCGATTTTGTCCATCTTCTGCAAAATGGCCAAGCTCGGATTTGGATGTCATATCAAAAATGCCCTTCTAAATATGTTCCCTAGACTCTAAGATTTATTGGATATTTTGCTTCTGGAATCATTTTGGAAAACTTTATAAAAACACTTTGGGGAATTTTTGCGACATTTGCAATATTTCTAGCCTCATCAATGGCTAAATACATCTAGCTAAAAACATTTTTTCTCATGATGTAAATATATATATATAGAGGGATAGAAGTGTACATAGATATTGATATGTACAGTTGAAAATTGAAAGTATACAGCTGGTTAACTTCCAGAATTATCCAACCAAATTCTGCCTCTACATTTCTCAAACTAGAAAAAGCTTGTCTATTGGCCAAACATCTTGATACTTACTGAAAAGTTATCCTTTAAAACTGAGACATCAAAGGTATGGCAGAGATGGTTTCAATCTTAGCCAAAGAGTGACAATATTCAGCTGCTGTTCAACTGAAGTTATCCGGATAAGTTGGCCAGATATGTAGCAGTCCTGAAATATTTCAATAAAGATGTGGAGGGGCATAATCGAAAGAAACATCTAAGTCCGTTTTGGGCCTAAGTCGCTAGTTGCCCCAAATCGGCAGTGTCTAAAGTCCATTCTCGGAAAAAAATACGTCCAAAATATTTTGTTTTTTCGAGAGTCATCTAACTGTACGTCCAGCTGTTTGATCAACCAGACCGCTAAATCACCTATCCTATGAACGTCGGGAGTAGCGCGGGCCATTCAGCGTGGCTCTCTGCGCTAGAAACTGCTAGCGCAGTTTCGTTGAAGAGGGGGTAAGTTTAGATCAGCCCACGTCCCGCCCTCACCACTCCTCCTAAAATGCCCCTTTGAGCTCTGGGCGTACAACAGCACTGAAAAGGCCTAAGTCATTTTTAGATATGTCTAAAACCCGGTTTGATTATCGGCACTTGGACGACTTGTCTTATTGATCGGCCAAGTGCCAATTTAGGCCGGCTTTTAGACGTATTTCCATTTCGATCATGAGCCCCCTAATCAGATAAAGTTATGTGGATATCTGCAGCAGCACTGACTTAAAGATATCTGGATAAAGTTATCTGGATTTAATTATACATGTACAAAGATATCTAGATTCTAGATATCTTTGTACATGTATAATTAAATCCAGATAACTTTATCCAGATATCTTTAACCAGCTATTGTTCCACTGAATATTGATCCAATAGATATTTTTTTCACGTGCTTAGGAGATATTTGACTGTTTCTCATGGAGGAACTCCAATATATAATTTTTGAATGCTTTAGAATTCAGTTTTGTAGAACGATGCCCTGGTGAATACTCATGAAGAGGTTTAACCATGCCTACTGCTCTTCTCTGCTCAACAGGAAAAGAGATTATGGAGCCAAATATATACCTGCCATGTCAGAACATTAGTATAAAAAATAATTGCAAAACATTACTGCAAATTATTACTACAGTTACCAAAGGGGCAAAAATCCATTACAAACTGGTAGTCATTTAATATCTTAACTGTTGAAGACAAGTAGTGAAATCAATTCCGCCCTTTCCTTTAATTTTCAATCTCAATGTATTTTTATAGTTTCCCCTTCATTCCCGTTGGATCCAGTATGTTTACTTTTGTTCATTATCCCCTGCTATTTATTTTCAGTTTTTAATTTAATTGATACTTTTTATGTATTATATTATTGTAAGAAGAAAAGAATGTAGTTGTAAACGTATTGTAAATAATAATAGCAGCAGGGATTCATTCAGACCACAATGACAAAAAGAACAGTTGACAAAATCATAAAAAAACGGAGAAAAAGTAAACCTCAAGTGTGGGCTGCCGGGACTACACAAGTGCCCTAAGCCCCCCACATCATCACGGGTTTATAAAAAAACTCCGTACAGATATAAATCACTTTCATACATTGAAGTATAATCTCAAAAGATTTTCAAAAGGTAAGTATCAAAATTTTCAAAATATTTAGTGATTTGAATAACAACGTCCAAAAATGTCTTATAAACAAGTGATTAAATCCCAAACTCACTATACTATGGCAATCAGCTCAGCTGTAAGAAATTCAAAATGGTTAAGTAGCGTAGCTGTAAGACCCGAGTATCAAAATCTCTAAGAAAATCTATCACTCCTCTGAAGGTGAAACCATTCTTCGTCCCGACAGAAAAGACTTTCTGTTTCGCTTGAAAACAGGCTGCTTCAGGGGATCCATGTTATATAGGTTACTTCCACGCTTCTTAGCAGCACAACGAAAAGCTGGCTTCTCTCAAAATGGTAATAAACTCAACCACTCTAATAGGCAAAAAGTCCTCTTATACAAAACAATATCAACTGAAACAAGTGAGGACTCAAGTAGAAATCAATCCTTGCTGGTTATAATACCGCTCTCAGAACCCTGTGATGTCCTAACACAATAGTGTTTGGAACCATATTTCCAGGTAAATGATGTCTTTCATTGAGCCGGTATTTTGTGTGCAAAAACCACAATCATGCAGCAAGCTCGTATAAAGTGCTAAATATAATAAATATGCTAAAAGATATATCAAAAAAACTTTTTCGCACTTATCTTTCACAGAGCTGGCTTGTGGTGCATAGTTGTTCGTTACATGGCTAAACGCCCTACGGGACCCGTTTCACCACAAATAAAGGGCTTCTTCAGGGGTCTTACGTTTAGAAATGTGCAACAGTATTCTCGTTGACACAAAAATGGCGCTTTATATTTAGCACTTTATACGAGCTTGCTGCATGATTGTGGTTTTTGCACACAAAATACCGGCTCAATGAAAGACATCATTTACCTGGAAATATGGTTCCAAACACTATTGTGTTAGGACATCACAGGGTTCTGAGAGCGGTATTATAACCAGCAAGGATTGATTTCTACTTGAGTCCTCACTTGTTTCAGTTGCTATTCTCTCAAAATGGACCTGGGACTGCGAGACGCGCCCGACTCGTTCAAAAAGAAGGAAGGAGCCGGGCGTCATGACATCATCACAAAAACGTGATGTGTAATAGGCTAAGCACCAGGATGTACAACATTACACAAAATAAAGAAGATCCGGATGTGGTGTGAATGAATCCCTGCTGCTATTATTATTTACAATACGTTTACAACTGCATTCTTTTCTTCATTGAATACGATTGTACCTCTATTATATTATTGTAAACCATTTAGTTATATATGCGCTGAAAAAATACGACCACATTACCTCAGCTTTCCAAGACTCACACGGGCTCCCAGTACGAGCACGCATTCAACACAAATTCTACTGCACCCTATTCAAAGCCCTAAATGGAAATGGACCAAGTTATCTGAACAACCGCCTAATCAGGAAAAACATATCCAGACCAAGGAGAAGTCAAGCACACTTTGCACACACCCCACTCAAAGGCATGCAAAGCAAAAAAAAAAATATGACGGACTACTAGCCACCAGAGCAGCGAAAACAGACCGCCATCTCTCAAATCTGCTGACCACGATGCCCAACTACAAAACATTCAGGAAAGAACTGAAAACCATACTATTCAAGAAATTTGTCAAATGATCTAACCAAACTGTATCGACCCTTCCCAGATCCCGACGGATACTATAGCTATCAACCTTGTAATCTCCCTGGGAATGCCCAGGCTACTTTCTTGTTGTAAACCGCCTAGAACTGAAAGGTATTGGCGGGTTAGAAGACACCAATGTAATGTAATGTAATGATAGACAGTATATCAAGTGACAAATAAACTTGAAATGTTTATGATCACTATTAGACACTGTATTTCAATCACAGCAACTTTCAAATTGAAGTATTTCTGGTCATCCCTACCCACCTCACTACTGACATCCTGCTACGTGGACTACCTTCCAATAAGAGGTTTTGCAAGATGACAAGCTTGGAAATATTTTTTTTTTCAAATATTAATACTGCATGCTGATCTGCTTGCTTTATTACTACAGTAGAAAGTGTGCTGCAGGAAAACTAATTCTCTAAATCTGAAGACCACAATGGTACCATAGAGCTTCCCCTGACAGGCTGAATGATAAACTCTAGGGGAAGGCGATCATAGTACCATAGTAGATGACAGCAGATAAAGACCCGAATGGTCCATCCAGTCTGCCCAACCTGATTCAATTTAAATCAACACACAACGTAACAGTATTTTTTTCGGCTACAGCTCCCCAACTCTGGAACACTTTGCCAACTTATCTAAGGGAGGATAAAGTTTTGCAGAGGTTTAAAGGATCTTTAAAAAGCTTTCTCTTTAAAGACGCATTTGAACTTTAAGAAATTGAACGTAAACGCTAGAAGAAACTTCTCTCTTTATACTTGGACTATCTTTTATTCTAGTCCTATACTTCTGGTTCCAACCAATACCCTTCCCAATTTGGTTTTCCCTTACTTGTTCTTCTGTACTACATTATATTGTAGCTCCTGACCCCTCTATCCTATTGGTGAAGTAAGTACAACGTACGTCTGATTGTATTTGTCTATGATTGTTAAATCCC
Organism: Geotrypetes seraphini; assembly: GCF_902459505.1. Classification (NCBI taxonomy): domain Eukaryota; kingdom Metazoa; phylum Chordata; class Amphibia; order Gymnophiona; family Dermophiidae; genus Geotrypetes; species Geotrypetes seraphini. The sequence continues at coordinate 170,162,061 of NC_047090.1, read as the reverse complement.
CTATTTTTTAAATTGTATATCGCTTAGAAAACCAATAAGCATTTATATCAAATTTTAATAAAACTTGAAACTGAAAACTTTGCAGCTTGAAAAACCCAATTGGCATACTACGAGGGGGGTGCGGAAAAGTTCTCAGCCCAACCAACCAACTTCCTAAAGTCTGAGCTTTATTTTGCCACTGGAGCTGAAAAGAGAGAGCTTATTTCATTAAGTGCCAATTTTACAGAAATGAAATTCTACGTTTTGGCGTCGTTTCAGATCATTGATTGAACCATATCCACGTCGTTGGGAGACATTGCTGCTTATGCTAAGAGCTCTTGTAGATTTTCAGAAGTTGAAGAAACTTTTAAAAACGACATTATTTGTAGAAGCATTTCCATAAATGTCGATCCTGGGTTATGAATGATCTTATACGTTGTTGAGTGCCATAAATAATGGCTGATATGAAGGAATTGCTGTATTTATTGTTTGTATAACATATGTTATATGTTTTTTTTTTATATGACTGCTTTTTCTGTAAAACCACCTAGTTATAGACGGTTAAGAAATCTTTTAAATAAATTCATTCTCTTCTTGGTTGGGCTAAGAACTATTCAGCCCCCCCCCTCGTACAATTGATTTGACTTTAATACTTGCTATACCGTTAAAAAATGAGGTATTAAAGTGGTTTACAATTCTAACATACGTCTCTATCATACCGTAAGAATTTCCATTATAATAAGTAAACCCCCACATCCATAAAACGTGCCCCAAAATACAGTCATTCAAACTACCCCAAAATACAGTCATCATCCAATTGCAGCCCTTATTATCAAATCCACTTATTAACAAAAAAAAAGTCTCAGTAAAAAAAACTATGGGCTCCTTTTACTAAGCTGCATTAGTTTCAAGTTTCAAGTTTATTAGGATTTTATTAACCGCCTATCAAGGTTATCTAAGCGGTTTTTACAATCAGGTACTCAAGCATTTTCCCTCTCTGTCCCGGTGGGCTCACAATCTATCTAACGTACCTGGGGCTATGGAGGATTAAGTGACTTGCCCAGGGTCACAAGGAGCAACGCGGGGTTTGAACCCACAACCCCAGGGTGCTGAAGCTGTAGATCCAACCACTGCGCCACACACGCCTAGGGCTTTAACGTGCGCTACATTGAGCTGGCATTAGCTCTAGCCGCGTAGCGCAGGGTTAGCGTGTGCTAAAAACGCTAGCGCACCTTAATAAAAGGAGCCCTATGTTACCCATAACATTCAAAACTCACCCTTCACAGTACAACTCACTGAAAAGCCGTGTTTTCAATAACTTTTTGAAAACTCAAATATGTAGCTCTTTATGGTTTGCAATTCAGTTGGCAGCGTAGTCCACAAGCTAGATCCTGCATAACAAAATGCTCTTTTCCGTGTTCCAGTCAGTCGCATTTTGTCCAACGATGGTAATTGGCGTAAGCGCTTCTGAGATGAATGCAAAAGACGAGTTGATGCACAACTTCTCCCTCCGTGAATATGGTGAAACCGTGAATAACATGGTGGGAGACCTGGCCTGTTCCCGAAGGAGAGGCAAAACGCGGTGAAGAAAGTGCCGGGAATCAGCAATTTCTCTATGCAAGCTGATGTCATTTGGGGGGAGGAGCCAGCAAGCTAAAAACCGTGAATAATCGAAACCGCGATTGCTGAAACCACGAATATGGAGGGAGAAGTGTACTCAGTTTGTCTAACAAGTACTTTGGAGCATTCCACGGCGAGGCTTTAAACACCAAACATAAAATTTTAAAAGTTATTCATTTTGCAATTGGCAACCAGTGGAAATCGGCCCACATTGGTGTAATGTGGTCTGATTTCCTCTTCCCCAACGATCAGTCTCACAGCAGAATTTTTTTTTTTTTTTTTTTTTAGTTCAAATGTTTTTTATTAAGGATAAAGTGGAAATAACAACAGAAGATAAAGAATAACAATTTTGACGATATGTTCATGAGAGAAACAAAGAATGCTGCATATATGAGTTACAGGTACAGAAGAAATACATTGGCTGGTAAACAGAGTCAAAATATTAAGGATCTGATGTCACAAATGATGAGGTTATAAGAGGCGAATCATTAGCATTTAAGGCGTGTTAATAAACTCAGAGCAATATGCAATAAAGGAGACCAAGTTTTATTGTAATTGCAAAGGGAAGCAGATCTTTCCGCCAGGGCTTTTTCATATTTGCTAATAAGGCAGAGATTATTCCACCAGGTGTGATAATCAATCTGCGAAAGATCTTTCCAGCAATGAAGGACAGTTTGTATAGCTAAAGACATCATTATAGACAATAATTTACATTCAAAGGGGTCAAGGGAGGAGGAAATGCCATTAGAGATCAGAATGACAATGTTAAAAGTAAGCGGCTCTTGAATGTGTAACACTGAACAAATTATATGCCAAACCTTCTCCCAATATAATGTCAGGTGTGCACATGAAAATAGAAGGTGTCTCAGCGAGCCAGTGTGAGTTAAGCAAGACCAGCAGCTGGTAGATTTTGTTGAGTCAATCTTGTGGGCTAGAAGGGGGGTCCAAACTGCTCTATGGAGAACAAAATACATCGATTGTAATAGTGATGCTGATTTGATGGATTCACAGCAGTATTTTTACTACCTGCAATCTAGCTAAACAATTATAACTCAGACCATTATACAAACTACTACTACTACTACTACTATTTATTATTTCTTTTTTGTTTTGTTTTGTTTTTTTTTGTTTGACAAAAAGATTGTTAATTATGTCAATCTGTTGCACCTTATGTGTTGAAACAAAAATATAATCTATTCTCGAAAATGATTTATGAACCAGAACTTCAGATTTAATCTTTCCCATTACAGATTTCCATTGCATTGAATAGTGCATATTAAAAGGATCAAACACCAGTGCTTCCATAGGACTAACAAGACCATCCACCCTTCGCAGAACATCATCAATCCGCGTTGAAAGACGTACACAGCGCTGTACATTTTAACATACAATAGACAGTTCCTGCTCAGAAGAGCTTACAATCTAATTTAGACAATTACAATAGTCCAATCGGCTAGTTATTAAAACATGCACAATTTTTTCCAGATTAAATTTAGTCAAAAATGGTCTCAGTTGTTTAATTAACCGCAGCTGAAAGAAGCGACCTTTGACCACCGCACCTATTTGGAATTTAAAATTTAGAGATCACAATAAATCCCCAAGGTCTCAATTTTTTCCACCAATAACAAATTTGTGCCATTGATCTTAGGCACCGACCACAATGCTTTGGTAGAGCTTACAATCTAATCAAACAGGACAAGTAGGGGGCAAACGAGTGGGGGTACTTCTTCTCTCATGCATGTCCCTGTCTATCTATTCATTCATTTATTTTTCAGGACATTAATATCGAGTTATTTTTGACGTCTTACGTGGTGTTTGACGTCATACCGTCAGTAAGGGGGCGTGGCTCCCGCTGGGTGCTCCCGGCGTCTTAAGCTCCCTAGATGCAATTCTTATTTTACTTTGCTCCGATGCGACGGTGCTATTTGCACCCGCTTCGGGATATGTGGCTGATGGCATTATTATTGAACCGTCGCCCTTTTTGACTCGATATGCGGCTGTGGCCTTATTAGTGGTTTGCCGCCCTACTACCTTTTTTAATCCCCGCTCCTGAGGAAGGTGATGAAACGGAGCTCTGTTGAGTGGAGATTTCGACAGATTTCTACAGGCAACATTATTGCGAAGCTAAGTATTCTAGTTCCGGGCTAGTGTGCAAATTGTTTTTTTTTGTGGATGTCTTTCTAAGATTCTGTGAACTGCCATTGATTGTATGAATCTTATTATGAACTTTTGAGCGAGTGAATTGTCATTCATTTTTGAATCGTTATTGCCACTGAGTCCTTGAACTTTTTAGCAAATCCTTTATTTATGAACTTGCATTAAGGAATTGCTTTTGATTTCAACAAAAAGTTTCACTATTTATCATCCCTAAAACCATCGGTTCAATGCGCGGCGGCAGCAAAGAAAGCAAACAGGATGTTGGGCATGATTAAAAAGGGGATCACGAGTAGGTCGGAGGACGTCATAATGGCACTTTACAGAGCGATGGTCAGACCACACTTAGAATACTGTGTCCAGTACTGGTCTCCATACCTCAAGAAAGATATAACTCTGCTGGAGAGGGTGCAGAGGTGAGCCACGAAACTAGTCAAAGGTATGGAGAATTTGAGCTATCAAGAACGCCTCAGAAAACTTGGACTGTTCACCCTCGAAAAGAGAAGATTGAGGGGGGATTTGATAGAGACTTTTAAAATATTAAAAGGATTTGACATAATAGACCAGGAAGAAGCATTACTGACATTTTCAGATGTGACACGGACAAGAGGTCACAGCCTGAAACTGAGTGGCAGCAGGTTCAGGACAAATGTCGGGAAGTTCTGTTTCACACAGCGAGTGGCGAGCGCTTGGAATGCTCTCCCAGAGGAGCTGGCGGCAGAGACTAGTGTTCAGGGTTTCAAGCGCAAGTTGGATGCACACCTTCTTGCAAATCATATCGGGGGATACGGGAAATCCGGGTCTCCAACAGGGAGCATCTAACTGGGCCTCCGCGTGTGCGGATCGCTGGACTAGATGGACCTAGGTCTGATCCGGTGAAGGCATTTCTTATGTTCTTATGTTCTTATCTTTTCACTGGATACTTTGATGAACTGTTTCTTACTTTTTTTTATATTTTTTCATATTTTTTATTGCTCAGTTACTAATCTAGGGTGTTATCTTAATCAACCTTTTGACATACAGCTTTTATATCTTGCTCTTTAACTTTAGGATTTGCCATTTCTTTTCTTTTGATTTTTTGAATTTTGCAATACTTTACAGCCTTTAGCACTTTATATTACCACGTCTTGGGAGATTATTTGCTTTATTTTTTTCCAGGAGTGACTGTTTGAAAGGAATGAAATCATTTGTTTGTTTGTTCACATATTATAAAGGACAATATGATGTATGAGGAGGTTCTCATTTAGACCTTTGTCTGCTTGATGCTAGTCATCAGTGAGTTACTGCCTGAGCCCCAATAAAACCTCGTGTGCCACTCGAAAGGCTCATACTGATGTCCATTATATATAAGGGGCTCATGAATTTAAGGCCCGTTTAATTCTAATCTAATTTTACTTTTTCTTTCAAACTTTCCCCTCTGGGAGAATTCTAATTGTTAGCCAATTTTCCCTTTTGGAATATAAGTTATGCAGCAGAATTCTGAACAGATTGAAGGGGAGAAATTTGGTTACATGGAAGACCTGTGAAGCAAGTTGGAGTAGTCAAGAGGTGATATGGGTGTAGATAAGGATTTTGGAAAGAACTTAAAGCCTTTCTATTCAAGAAATTTGAAAAATTATCTAACTAAACCTGATCGATCCTCCACAGATCCTGATGCATGCCACATCTATGAATCATGTATTTTCCTGCCTAGAACTGAAAGGTATTGGCGGGATAGAAGACACCAATGTAATGCCTGTGACTTACTGGAATCACAAAAGCTTTGCAGATCAGTCACTGGAAATGAAAGGCCGTGGAATTTTTTTCAATTGTTTGAAGGGGATTTGATACAGGGTGACATGAAGGGAGATTATAAAGCAGGGGCGGAAATGGAAATTGTTGATAAATTAGAAAAATGATGAAAAGGTGATTAACAACTGCAATTCCTATTGATTTTAGATCACAATGATCCATTCTTATCTATTATTAAGTCATTTAGATAATGAAAATGTATCAATTTGTGTTGTAAGCTGACAGCGTTCATATACTGTAAAGGAAAATGAGGAGTCCTTTTACTCGAGAGCAGGACATGCCCAAATAGCCACATGAAAGTATAAAACCTGAGCACTAACGGTCAGTGGCATTCCCAGTATCTTCTCCTGCTGCATAGAAAAGCACACGGGTGAGGGGAAAAATCTATAAAGTGCACCAAAATATAAGTACCAAAATGTAGCCGCTGAACATGAATGGTGGTTCATAGTCAAATGAGCGCAAGACAAACCATAGTGATAAAAATGCACTTGAAAAACACAGTCACGTATGACTGGCGTACCTTATATCCTTACGTCAACATCTTGCGTGTTAAAATTTCCTGCGCATGTGTTATAGTTCGCTGCGCTCAATTGGCCTGAGCCAAGTTGTCTTGCGCTTAATAGTCTTACGCTGAGTTGTCTTGCGCTCAACTGTCTTGCGCTGAGTTGTCTTGCGGGCAATTGTGGTTACGCTCACTTCTGGTTGCGCTCGGTTGTCTTGCGCTCAAGTGTCTTGCGCTGAATTGTCTTAGCACAATTGTCCGCGCGCTTTTGTCTTGCGCGCATTTGACTTGCCACCTGAATTCTATCATCGATTCTGGCCATCAAGATTCCATTATAGAATGTTAGTGTAAGTTGGCATTTATACAAAGGCGAATTAAAAATTAAAGGCAATTGTTAAATTATGTGATAACTGGAACAGAGCTAGTGAAATGCAACATATGTACTCGTACATTGCCTGTCCACGCATAGTGCAATGCTTGGCCTTTAGCCATGTGACAGCTACGAGGTCAGAAACATGGACGCTGCATTGCAAGATTGCACCATCAAAGATCAACGTGCTGAAGTACACTTGCTTTGGGAGTGAAACCTGTGGAAATTCACCATCGGATATAATAATAATAATAACTTTATTTTTCTATACCGCCAACAATCTTGAGACTTTTAGGCGGTTTACATTGAAAGAGAGCTGGGCAGTCAGCGAATTACAATATGCAAATAGTCATTGAATTACAGTATACAGAATCATAAGATGTAGCGAATTACAATATACAGATTGTTAGAATTTCAAAAGTATACGCAGGGGAAGACATGTTAGAAAGAAAAGAGATTGATTTAGAGATTGAAGTAGTTATTATTTAGGCGATAAATCTATCGAATAAGGCAGTTTTTATGGCTTTTCTAAAAGCGTTATAGGTCAGTTTAGCTCCATTTATGTAGTCGTCTAACCAGTGGTGTTGTGTGTTTGCTTGGTACATAAAAGTTCTATCCAGAAAGGTTTTGTATTTACAGCCCATAATGCTTGGATAAGCAAATAGTTTACAGTTTCTAGTTTGTCTTGTAGGGCTGTAAAGTACGAAGTGTGGTAGCAGGTAGGTGGGAGCTAGTCCCCAGACCAGCTTGAAAGAGATGCAGGAAAACTTGAATATTGACTCAGTATGGACATGAATCAACAAAAGATTTCTGAGTGGGTAAAAAGGTTTAAAGCGGGAAGAACAGGTATAACCAATGAAAAGCCTGTTCAGAAAGATTCATTCTTAACTTCCAGAGTGTTAGATAATCTATCTATCTATATATGCCACAGGGGGGAAGCCGATTCCATAACATTGCTTAATACTAACCAAGACAGCCAGCTACAAGGACGGCTCAATCAACTAAAAGGCCCAAAACGATCACAGGGATTTTAAGTAGGAAAAAGCTACGAGTGGTCTTTCAAGTACCTCCAGCTCTAAAAGTAAGACAAATGATCTTAAAAGTCATCTAATGCGGGATCCAGATTTCTCTCTGGGTCTTGCAAGCCGTATGGGTTCTCTAGTCAGTATCGGATAGCATTTAAGATTGTATACCATATTTTTAAGGCTAGAGAGGTACCTGAAAGCCCATGTAGTAGCAGAGTTTTGGCTGAAAATGTCAGTGCATTTATGGCTGCAGTTGAAACTCCACCCCCCCCCCCACCAGTGCCTTCCCTCACAGAATGCTGCTTCCACCACTCCTCTAACCGAAAGTCACCATGCTCCCACCATCCATAGGCTCTCCCTGGGTCTATCTTAGAAGCCATGGTGATCTAGTGGCCTCATCAGGGCAGGTGTAATCCCCAGTTATTCATGCCCATGACAATATTTGCCATGACCTCCCGGGAGCAGTCTCATGACACTGCAGCAGGAAGTCACAGCAGCCATTTTGAGAGCAGAGCCTTGTTTATCAACAAGAGTGACTGGGGATCCAGCCCTAAAGGGCCACTAGACCACCAGGTCTTCTAAGGTACAAGTAATGAGTGAGCGGAAGTGGAAGTAAAGCCCGGATATCTAAATCCATCATCCTTTTTCTGGAGCCATATGGTAAGCCAAACCCCACACCAACCATAAGCTGCCACCTACCTAGGTGGCATGGGCAGGGGGCCCGCTTTCTGTCAGGGGGGTAGGGGTCTGTGTAATCTGATTTTGGCTGGAGGGGGCCATGCTGCCCGGTTTCAGCCAAAACTGTGCAGTGAATTTCAGCTGCAGATTAAGTTTTGGCTGAAACGAAAAACCTCAGTTTAGGTCGCTTGTCACCCATGAGTTATCGGCCCAGGATAAAAACCGTGAAGTATCGTTACAGTCATTACTGAGGCCTTAATTAATAAATTAATTAATACTAATACAGACACAGATGCTTGCTATTGAGGGAAGAAATTAAATAAGTTTGTTTTTTTCCAATTGTTTTGTTCTCTTGATAGATTTTGGCAAACATTAGGTTTTCGGGGCTTTTTTTGTCCCTATGGCTGTCATGATATATTCATTTGCTTTGACTGTAGCTAATCTTCTCCTGCCACCCAGAAACTGCTACCGTAGGCAACCAACTACTCTACCTAATGGTGGATCAAAATACAGGGCTGGCTTAACCAAGATCCCCAGATTAAGCACCTGCTTCTGTATCTTAAACATATTTAAAGCTCAAAGATCCCTGCCCTTGCTACCCAAAGATGTTTAAATACACATTTCAGCTTGGACAGCTTCCATTCCATTTGCCCGAGGTGCAGATTTAATGCCACTATTGAGGCACGATTGAATTTTGCAGAGGAAATGCAGTAAGAGACGGATGCTTCGAGATCATTATCACTAAGCCAGAAGCTCTGGACGAGAATGTGGTTTCCCGTCCTAGTGCTGCTAAATCTGGAAGCACTCATAAACAATGCCAAATCCATTCACTGGGTTATCCGACAGTCTGGTTTCCAGGATATGCAACATGAATATTCACAAAACATCTGTACATATATGGGGGGGGGAAAACATTTATTTCCACAGCTTAGATACCCTGAAAAACAGGGAATACACCGCCCCTTCCATTGCCTCTCACACCTTCTCCAGGCTCCATTGCTCTTGCGCATCTCATTCTCTGGCTTCTTCACCCCCCCCTCTCCCCCCCATTTCCCTGGTCTCCATTGTACAACTCACACTTCCTAGGACTCCCCTAAAGCCATAACTTGGCTTGGAAATACATCCCTTCCCTCCTAAGCACCACAGAATAGAAAAGATGTGAGAGTATTGGGGGTGGGGGTTGGGAAAGGGGATGTGAGAATGAGCCACAGGGCTGGGGTATCATTTATGAGAATGGGGACGCTATCGAGCTAAGGAAGTGTGTGTGAGAATGAGTAATCGAGTCTGGAGAAGATGTGAGATTGGCCAGTGGACACTGAGGAAATGGGAAAGGGAATATTCAGTAGAAGTTGGGGGATGGGGTGAGAGACTGAGCTATGGGGGATGGGGAAGGGAATGAGAAAACGAGCAATGAAGACGAAGAAAAGGGGTCAGTGGGTAATGGGACAAGAGACTGACCTATGAGAAAGGGAGTGAGAGAATGAGCAAAAGGGGTTGAGGAAATAAAAAAAATCTCATGCCTGGCTACTACAGTTGTAGACAAGCTTACTAACTGCAATGGGTAATCGATCAGGCTTTTTTGCACACATTTGATGTGAGAATCAGGCTACTTTGATGTCATAGGAGGCAAGATCCCATCTAAGGAATGGCAGGCTGGATATGCGCACATTTTTTTCCTATACAAGTGACAAGTTCTAAAAAAAATAAATTTCTAGTATTAGAGAGACACATTTCGCTGTTTATTTATTGCAGTAGTTTTAAACCTGTCCCGGAGTCTCCCAGCTAGTTGGGTTTTCAAGATATCCTTAATGAATATGCATGAGAGAAATTTGCATGCCTACTACCTACTTCATAGGCAAATCTCGCTCATACATATTCATTAGGGATATCTTGAAAAACCAACTTGCTGGGGATCCTCCAGGACAGATTTAAGAACCACTGATTTGCAGATGATACCAAGATTTGTAACAGAGTGGACGCCTCGGAGGGAGTGGAAAACATGAAAAAGGATCTGCAAAAGTTAGAAGAATGGTCTAGTGTCTGGCAACTAAAATCCAATGCGAAGAAGTGCAGAGTGATGCATTTGGGAGGGTAGAAATCCAAGGGAACTGTATGTGCTGGGAGGTGAGAGGCTGATAAGCACTGATAGAGAGAAGGACCATGGGGTGATTGTGTCTGAGGATCTAAAGGCATCTAAACAGTGTGATAAAGCAGTGGACATGATTGAAACCTCCAAGATAATGAAGGGAATAGACTTAGTAGATAAAGACAGGTTGTTCACCCTCTCCAAGGTAGGGAGAACGAGAGGGCACTCTCTAAAGTTAAAAGGGGATAGATTCTGTACAAACGTAAGGAGGTTCTTCTTCACCCAGAGAGTGGTGGAGAGCTGGAACGCTCTTCCGGAGGCTGTCGTAAGGGAAAACATCCTCCAGGGATTCAAGACAAAGTTGGACAAGTTCCCGCTGAACCGGCTGGACTCATTTAGAGCACTGGTCTTTGATCTGGGGCCGCCGCGTGAGCGGACTGCTGGGCACGATGGACCACTGGTTTGACTCAGCAGTCGCAATTCTTATGTTCTTACTGTATATGAAGAGGGTGCTGAATATTCGCTTCTACTTTACTCCCTTGGAAGAGGGGCTGATCAGCTGATGGGTGTCATGAATCCTAGCTGAGGTGAAGGAGGAGGAAGACAACAGGCAGAACGAGAGGGAACTCTCTAAAGTTGAAAAGTAATAGATTCCGTGCAAACGTAAGGAAGTTCTTCTTCACCCAGAGAGTGGTGGAAAACTGGAACGCTCTTCCGGAGGCCGTTTTAGGGGAAAACACCCTCCAGGGATTCAAGACAAAGTTGGACAAGTTCCTGCAGAACTGGAACGTATGCAGGTAGGGCTGGTCTCAGTTAGGGCACTGGTCTTTGACCTAGGGGCCACTGCGGGAGCGGACTGCTGGGCATGATGGACCACTGGTTGATCCAACAGCGGCAATTCTTATGTTCTTATGGCTGTAGCCAGGATGCTAGGCTGTATAGAAAGTTTATTTATTCAAGTTTATTAGGATTTTTTTATATACCGCCTATCAAGGTTATCTAAGCGGTTTTTACAATCAGGTACTCAAGCATTTTCCCTATCTGTCCCGGTGGGCTCACAATCTATCTAACGTACCTGGGGCTATGGAGGATTAAGTGACTTGCCCAGGGTCACAAGGAGCAGCGCGGGGTTTGAACCTACAACCCCAGGGTGCTGAGGCTGTAGATTCAACCACTGCACCACCAGCATAAGAGAGGTATTGATGCCCCTGTATAGGTCATTGGTGAGGCCACACTTGGGAGTACTGTGTTTAGTTTTGGAGGCCGTATCTGGCGAAGGATATAAAAAGACTTGAAGCGGTCCAGAGGAAGGCGATGAAAATGGTAAGAGGTTTGAACAAAAAGAAGTACGAGAAGAGACTGAAAGACCTATCATTTTACTATGTTCCAAATTATAGGAAGATAAAGCAAGAAAAAAGATCTAGGTGTCACTGAAATCTGCTGAGTATGCAGCAGCAGAAAAAAAAAAAATCAAACACAATGTTAGAAATTATTAGGAAAGGAATAGGAAATAAGACAAAGAATATCATAATGCCTCTGAATTGCTCCATGGTGCGACCTCACCTCAAATACAGTAAACCCCCGCGAATTCGCGGTTTGTAAATCACAGACTCAGTATTTTCCAACCGCCTCTTCCTGGTACTAAAGTCATGATTACATCAATCAGGAGCTGCTTTGGCACGCTATCTGGCGTATCAAAGCAGCTCCTGATTGGTGTAACCATGACTTTAGTACCAGGAAGAGGCGGTTGGAAAACGCGCCCAGCTTCGTAAGTACAATTTAAGCACCCGCCGGCACCCCAGCTGCCCTCCCTGCCTTCGATCAGCTGAAATTCCCCCCATGAATTTCAGGGGAGTATTGTACTGTGTTCTGATTACCATATCTCAAAACAGATACAGCAACATTAGAAAAGGTTGAAAAAAAAAAGAGTGACCAAAATGATTAAGGGAATGGAATGTCTCTCATATCAGAAAAGGCTAAAGAGATTAGGACTTTTCAGCTTGGAGAAAAGATGGCTGAGAGGGGATATAACGGAGTTCTACAAAATCCTGAATAGAGTAGAACAGGTAAATGTGAACTAGAGAATGACACGGTGACAGAATTCATCACCGTTCCCGTGGATAACTGCAGGAAACAATCCCTATGTCATTCTTTAAGAAGAGAGTGAAGAATCTGAGTATGAATGGGCACAACCATTGACCCTCAAACCTTGCATTGAAGAATCTAGTTTAGTCTAATCTTCAATTTATATACTGGGTCATCTCATGATAGAGCTCGACTCGGTTCACAAATTAAAATCAGTTAACATAAAATATGAATATATGAAGAAAGTGTTAAAACACTATTAGTTCATCGATTCAGAAGGTAAGTCATTAAGATTAGAGAAACTGAGCCTCTTCTCACTTGAAAAGAGGAGACTGAGAGGGGACATGACCGAAACATTCAAGATAATGAAGGGAATAGAGGTTGTTCACCCTCTCCAAGGTAGAGAGAGCGAGAGGGCACTCTCTAAAGTTAAAAGGGGATAGATTCTGTACAAATGTAAGGAAGTTCTTCTTCACCCAAAGAGTGGTAGAAAATTGGAACGCTCTACTGGAGGCTGTTACAGGAGAAAACTCCGTCCAGGGATTCAAGACAAAGTTGGACAGGTTCCTGTTGAAGCAAAACGTAAGCAGGTAGGGCTGGTCTCAGGGCACTGAGTCTTTGACCTGGGGGCCACCACGGGAGTGGACTGCTGGGCGCAATGGACCATTGGTCTGACCCAGCAACAGCAAATTCTTATATTCTTAGATCCTTGTCTGCCGCCAGAGCTGATCATAAAAAAATACTTCGACGACACCTCATTCCGCCTGTTGACTCAATCCTCCATTCTCAGCATCCTAGACTACTGCAACATCATTTATCTGGCCTCCACGAAGAAAACCATCAGGAGACTGAAACTTATCCAGAACACCGCCGTTCGCCTTATATTTGGCTTAAAAAAATGGGACCACATCACCCCTTTTTACCACAAACTACATTGGCTACCCCTTGAATCTAGAATCCTATTCAAGTTCGCGTGCTTCTGTTACAAAACTGTCTTTGGGCTATCTCCGAGCTACCTCACCCCTCATTTCATCCTGAACTGCAACAAAAAGAACTCCCGCAGAATCAATCTTTTCGCCATCCCCTCCCTAAAACTTTGTCACCTCAAAAGGTTCTTCGACAAAACCTTCGCCTTCCAGGCAGCCAAACAGAACACTTGGCTAGCCCAAATTCTACTCAAGGCCCACTCCTACCTTGACTTCCGAAAAACACTCAAAACGCATTTATTCCACGCTCAATATCCCTAATCCCATCTCTTCCATTTCTCTCTCCCCTCCCTCAAACGACCCAACTCGCCCGGTCCCCTCCCCCCTCTTTTAGATATCCCCCATCTCACTAACTCCAATGACCTACTCATTCCCCCCCCTCGCATGCCCATCTTTATCACCTCATTGCCTGTAATTATGATCAACTGTAACCATGATCAATTGTAATTTCTTGTTAATTTTGTTCCAATACCTTCTTTACTTGTAAAGATAGTTTATTGTAATTTCTTATTAAGTTTTGCTTAATTGATGTGAACCGCCTAGAACTCCCTGGGTATGGCGGTATACAAAAATAAAGTTATTATTATTATTATTATCTTGCATGCAGACTAGAGAGGGACAAACCTCATCGGCTCAAGAAACCTTCTTCTGCCTCCACCTCCTTAATTAACCCCCTCTTTTACTAACACATAGCACAGGTTTTAGCGCCGGCAGCGGCAGCAACTACTCTGACGCTCCTAGGAATTCTATGAGCATTGGAGCAGTTACTGCTGCTGCTGGCGCTAAAACCCACGCTATGCTTTAGTAAAAGCATAATTTGTTATACGAATGGCCACTAGAATGGTCTCCGGACTCAAGAGTCTCTCATACAAGGAAAGACTGGGCAAACTACAGCTCTACACTCTTGAGGAGCGTAGAGAAAGGGGAGACATGATTGAGACATTTAAGTACATCACGGGTCGTGTCGAGGCGGAAAGCGATATATTCTTCCCCAGGGGACCCTCGGTCACAAGGGGGCACCCGCTCAAACTCAGAGGAGGGAAATTTAATAGTGATACCAGGAAGTATTTCTTCACAGAAAGGGTAGTAGATCACTGGAACAAACTTCCGGTGCAGGTGGTCAAGGCCACCAGCGTGCTCGACTTTAAGAATAAATGGGACATCCATGTGGGATCCCTACGGGGGTCGAGCTAAGGAACTGGGTCAGTAGTACTCAGATTGGATCAGTAACACTCAGACTTGATGGGGTGGGTCAGAAGAGTGAGCAGACTTGATGGGCCGTAGCCCTTTTCTGCCGTCATCTTTCTATGTTTCTATATTACATATTAAATACACACCATCAAATATTCAGTTTTTATGTTAATTCTACTGTTCCAAAAAAATCTGATCTTGAATAAACTGGTGTGCACTTTACTCCACTTAAATGCTCATCAATGCGCTACACTCTGGTGGATTTTTGAATGCTGTATTTAGAGGTTATATGGTATAGTGAATGATTTTTGAATCTCTCTTTCTGCTTGTACTGTTTGCTTGGATGGACCCACTACTTATCCCTGGCATATTAAATGCACTGGGAAGCTTAGTAAATCTTTTACTTTTAAATTGGTGAGAATTTGGAACGGACTTCCAGATTCTCTAAGACTGGTGATCAATTATTTCAATTTCGAAAAAGTTTAAAAACCTGCAATTCAACATACTTTTTTCTAACTTTTTCCATCCATCTAATCTAACCAATTTCTGTTTTTATCCCACAGTTTTTACTTGTTATGTTTCATTTTTTAATGAACTGTAAACCAAGTCGAGCTCCTTAGGGAGTAGATTCGGTATAAAAAATGAAGATTAGATTAGATTAGATGATGGCAGATAAAGACCTATATGGTTGATCCAGTCTGCCCAACAAGATAAACTCATTTTCAGGGCACAGACCATAGAAGACTGCCCAGCACTAGCTTTGCTCTCTTCACTACTGAAGATATCACCAAAGCCTCAATCTAATCCATCCAAATCTCTCCGGCCTCAAACCGGGCACAGACCACGGAAGTCTGCCTGGCATTGGCCTATATGTCCAGCAGCTTGGATAGGTAGCAAGAGAGTCTTGCTACTCTTTGAGGGTCTGCCAGGCACTTACGATCTGCAATTACTACTGTTGGAAGCAGGATACAGGGCCAGATGGACCATTGGTCAGACCCAGTGTGGCTATTCTTAAGTTCTTATGCAATAACATATTCACATAGGCAGGGCAGGATTAATTCATCGAGGGACCCTAAGCACACAAGTACACTGGGCCCCCTGCCTCGCCCCACCCCACCATGCGCCCAGACGGAAACAGGAAGCTGCATCAGAGGGAAGCTTTGGGCAAGCAGCACCGCTTGCACAATTACAGTTCCCGTTGCCTTTCTTACCCGCGTTGCTTGCCTGTCTTACTTTCTGTAGATGGGGGAGGGGGGGCACGTTGCCGATCGTGGGGGGGGCCCCGCATTGCCGATCGATTCTGGAGGGGCCCATCACCGTTTGGAACAAACAATGTTGATGCCCTCTTTCATCAGGGCCCCCTGACCATTTTGGGCCCTAGGCATGTGCCTACTTGATCTATTGGTTAATCCTGCCCTGCACATAGGGCTCACATACTATTGTGGCCTGAAGGAAAGGTTTTTTTAATGGTTATAAACCTACACAAGACACAGCTCAAAACATTCTTAGCTAAATATTAATTGAACTATGCAAGACTCTAGGTTTATGTGTTTAGGCATTCATCAGTACAAAGTAATTAAGCCTGCCAGCTTTCAGTGGAAATTTCTATTGGACATGGTACCAGTCTAAAGAGCAGTAGTGGAAATGTCTTTGTAGCAACCTGGGGGCTAGATGGTCCTTCTCTCTCTCTCTCTCTCTCTCGCTCTGCGTGCCCTGCTGTTTTTCTTGATGTGCTGCTTAATGTCACAGCTGGAAAACCGATTGAAGTACTGGCGCCATCAGGATGCTAATTGCTTTTTGTACCGGGATGATGTCGTTTGCAAGAAGGTCATCAGGTCCTGCCGAAGTCATAATCAGCAAATTTATGAAAGCTAGGTCAATCGCAGTCCATACTCCCTGCCATCCTAAGTTCAATACATCCCTACAGCGTGACTGCTGGAAACAGAAAGGGCATAATAAGGGTGAGCTGCTCAGTGCGTGACCAGGCTGTTTTACAAGCTCTTTCCAAGCACCCAGGGGATAACTCTAAAACAACGTACCAATATCCTATGTGGCACCTACTTTCCTTTATAGAATATTAGTGTAACATGTTGAATACCTGCCTATAATTCAGGAGTGGAGGAGTCCAACGGTGAGTGCAGCAGCTTGAAAACAAGAGGAACCAGGTTCAAATTCCCACTGCAGATCCCTGTGACTCTGTGCAAGTCACTTAACCCCTCCATTGCCCCTAGTACAAAATAAGCACCTGTATTTAATATGTTTGCGAAGATCGAAGGAACCAGGCGAAGAGGGCAACCTGCAGATGGCTGAACACATGGAAAACAACCATGGGGATGACGCTGGAGGGCCTTTCTGGACTAGCACAAAACCGATTTCTTTTTAGATCCGCAATTCATCAAGTTGCTAGGACTCGAGCACGAGTCGATGGCAGCCAGCAACATATACTATGTAAATCGCTTTGATTGTAACCACAGAAAGGCAGTATATCAAATTCCATCCCCTTTCTGGTTCAAGTGCTCGCACCTAAATGCTGGATGTGTATTTAATGTACTATTCTATAAGCTCCACAGACAAATGTAAGGCCTGAACATGCTCTACCAGACACCGCCTACCTACTAAATATGCACTAGAAAAAGGATCTGGGTGTCATCATAGACAATACGATGAAACCTTTCACCCAATGTTCTTAAGATATATGCGTGTTTACAGAATAGTGCTTAGGTGGAATTGTGGCATTTACTTACATATGCAGATATAGATCTCTATTCTAATCATTTACATGTGTAATTGATACATAAATGTTATTATCTACTTTATAGAATGCTTCCCTCCCCCCTAATTAAAGGAAGGACACTGGGCTGGGGAACAACTTTTTCCTTTCCTGGGAAGGGGAAGAGCCTGAACCAGTGACTCTTCTTGATCAGCAAAGTCATTAGATCTATAGTCATAACCCCACAAACCCTCAAACTGTGAATCAGAAGCACGAAGCAGCCTATCAGCCAAGAACCCTGAAAAGTCCTCGACTGACTTGCAGAGAAATGGCAAAAATCCAACATTTGTGGAAGCTTCCTTCCTAAAGCATTGGAGACAGTTCAGTCCGCATCAATACTAACAGTGCAATAAGAGACTTCCGAATTGCTTGCACCTCTGCACTAATGCTAGCCAAGAAAGCAGTAATGGTTTCAGCATGAGTTCATTTGTGTATTGCTTGTTTAGTAAAATCCATAGCAAAACCGGGTTACTGATACACTAATGCTTTGTGCATCAGTCCCCTTGATAACTTCCACCCCACCCTGACCCCTTATGTGAAATAAGTTGGTTTTCTCAGTCCAGTTTTCAGGTGTCCTCCATCACAAAACACCATCATCGTAATTTCACATCAACTGAAATTGTTGGCCGGAGATTGCATACACTGACTCGTGCTCTTGGCCTCAAAGTTTTGCCACTGCCTGTTCTGTGGATGAAATGAAACCTTGTCCTTAAGTCGTCAGTTTGCACCTTAAATGAATACAGACAGATACACAAGCTCTGAGTTCTTAGAGAGACGAAAATATTTATTTAGGTAGTCATACCAACCAGGAACTTTAAATTATATATATTTAACAGAAGGGCCTACTAAAACTGTATTAGGCCTTCACAATTTTAATATACTAAAAATATACATTGAGGCTTGGTGAAGGTACAATATGGTCTAAAAATAGTTCTCAGCCTTATAATACAGAGTGCTTTAAGCAAACTAAGTACAAATTATTTTAATTCCCTTCAAATTTGATTTTTGAATTGATGCAATTTTTATATGTCGTTTTTACACTAGCAACCTGTATACAAATAATGCCACAGAACGTTTTATACAACAAAAGTGCAAAATAAAAATATATACATATACATACAGGGCAACAGCTCCAATAAGCTATAATAATATTTCTAAGATGTGAACAAAAATATATGCACCATGTACCAAAGACTAAAAAATCTTCCCATTCCGCTATGGATGCATATGAAAACGCTTTCATGTGTAAATAAAGTTCGGTCAGAACAGTTATCACATACATTCAGTCTAACAGTTAAAGGCACATACCCACAACAGATAGAAAGTAAAAGGAAAGCAAGAGCTCATTGTTCCAAGACGCTGCATATTCTCTTTCCAAGTGAGCGTGAGGCTTGCCCATCACATCAACATTCCCATTCTAAGAGAAACGCGGAACACAGAAAGAATTTCTCTGGCTCAGAAGCTTTCCTTGCTGCTCCTTTCAACTAGTGATACCCAGTGTGGCTCTTGGAGAACCAGCACAGGGGGGCCCACCAAGTCAAACTGCTTCCCAGTTCACGCTCCCTATCAAATGAACATAACATTATTATTTCTAAAACAATGAAACTCATTGGGATATTTATTAAATGACGTGGACTATCTCCAATAAAACACATACCACGTGAGAATCACTTTATTATGTGTCTCTTCATTTTGCCCTGGTATTTGTCATCATATAATCCCATCATGCGAAGTCAATGAAAAAATATCCAAACTGTAACCCTAGTTGCAAAGTTTTCCACAATGCAGTAATTAGAAATCAGATTATTAATTGCAAAGAGGAGAAAAAAGTAAAATCCGTATGAGGCATCGGAACTAGTGACATGAGGTCTGCTGGGCCAATAAATCAGTACTGATGCTTGTGGAGCCGTTAACTTATTACTAATCAACATCTGTAACAAACTAGAGCAGGATTCTTTGAAAGCTGTGAAGAACCATTCAAAGAGACTGTAGAACAGGAGTAGGGAACTCCGGTCCTCAAGAGTCATATTCCAGTCGGGTTTTCAGGATTTTCCTAATGAATATGCATGAGATCTATTTGCATGCACTGCTTTTAATGCATATTCTTTGGGAACATCCTGAAAACCCGACTGGAATACGGCTCTCGAGGACCGGAGTTTCCTACCCCTGCTGTAGAACATGTGCTTTTGAGACCACATAGGCTTTTGCCCCTGAAAAACAGAAAGAGAAACTGTCCGATATGTGCCATTTAAAGATGGAGAAAAGTAGCCTCAGAAACACATGTTCGTCAACATCTTTGGATAACTCTTTTATTGCTCCATCTGCAGAAACATTCCGCTTTCACTGGGACCAATGGAGCTAGCAGAGCCTGAAGCCAGGGCCCCCTCCCTTCCTCTCAGATAAGTTCCACTTGTGGTAATTAACAGCTAGGTTCCACACAACCAGAAATGATGATTAGAGAGCTGTTTTCCACACAGGAAGATTTATGCGTGGAACCCTGAAGACCAAATGAAGATGCTCTTTTTACACTACCGTGAGATAAGTATTTGTGAGCAACTTGTCTGTCACTTTCTTTCTTCCATTAGCGCAGACTACATGAGATGGGCGAATGCTCTGCGCTGTTTAACACATCTGCAGAGCTCAGCGTTAAACCTTCCAATCCATTCTCATCTAAACGCCACCGGGAAAGAAATTCAGGAAAGAACATAAATACTTTATATAGACCTATATAAATATATATATACACACACAGACTCCATTATTTACAAATAGAATAATGCCTTAAGAGGCAGTTTAGCTTGAATAAAAGCAGAACGTATACTGTATAACAAGGAGGATATGATATCATAGACTGTGAACTGTGTGTATATATGGAGCTTATGTATACCTATATATCTATCTGACATGAGCTAAATAGTCCAGACCCAGGACTATTTTCTGTAGCTCCAGCTTGGCCTATGAGTTTATGGATCAGTATAAGCTCATAAAGAGCCTTGCAACCGGGTTTGTTTTGTGTTTAATTGCCTCGTCTGAGAAAATACTTATAACTATTAAAACAGGAACCTACTCTTCATTTCTATTTGAGCTTCGCTATTATACCTGGAATAGGATGCCATCTTTCTCAGAAGGGAATAATTACAGCTACACATCTGTGGGCATAATATGGAACTGAATTATGATGGAATAACCCAAGCCACGCTAAAATCTATTAGAGCTAGCTAAAACCCATGCACATTCCCTAAAACCTCCCTCCCAAACCTAAGCCCAATCCCAGCCGCTCTATTTAAATGAAGCATTTCCAGAACAGGGCATAGATGCTCACGGATGCAACTCACCAATTTGTGCTGCAGAGACAGCACTGGTGCCAGGAAGTCTGCTAACAGACGAGGCCCACTGCCGACCAAGACCATTCTATAACGTTTCTGTTAGGAACTTTTCTTTTATTGGCCTCATGAAGCCTAAATTGTAAGTGTAGGGGCAAACATGTGAGCTGAAAATGACCTTGTGGGTTGAGATTTGAGAATCTCTACCATATTATGGGGTGTGAAAGGAGGTTAACTCCCTCCCATTCCAACCACTGGGGAAATTACAATGTAAAGTAGGAGGATTAAACCTGTTAAAAAATCATCATCACCTTTTCTAAGAAGAAACCATGGTGATCTTCATTCCAGGAAACAGCCCGATTCCCTAGAAGCCAAACTCCTTTTCCTGTAAGTGAGACTGCATTTTGACATGACCTTGCTCTGTAGTTATGGAAGTACCAGCTCACACGTTGTCCATGCCCACTGGAACAGACTGAACGAATAGCAGCAACTTGATCATGGCCACAGTAAATTAACGTGTGTGTTGCAAATTCAAGCCTTAGGGGCTCCTTCTGCATCGCCACATTTGTAAACACAGCACAGAACAGGGGTGGTTCTGAGGCCTAGCTTGTCGTTAAAACATCTTTGTTACTATTAGAGACGGAAAACGATCAAAGAAAGTATGTGGTCAAGAAGAGATATCTTTAAATGAAGACGTCTTCTCCACAGAACTTCTACATATATTGTGTATGTGAACATTATTTATGTGCACCCCTATATCCAGCATACTCACCTTAAAAACCCAAGGATACTTCAAGACTTAACACCTTGCAATTGTCATTAAAAGACTAAAACAAGTATTTTGATAGACAACCCATCTGTTATGCTGCTAGCCAGAAATCAATCTTTCATTTTTAGGTGTACTTTAAACACTCATTGAACAATGTTTCAGACCTGTGTAAAGATTTGCACCTGAAGAAACAGAGTTTTGTTCCTTCGGGCCTTATGCTTCTGTATCATTTGAGCAAATGTAACATATATTATCTTTTTTGAGACATTTATTCACACTCCAAATGTTTTAAACTATCAACAGAACACAGGTAATTTCTTGAACATTGAGACTTTTCAAGAAAAAAAGCCATAAATGAAAAAGAAACAATCTGGTATTTAAAAGTAGCATGAAGTCGAGAAAGAAAATCTTCTTTTGTTTTCATTGCTAGACAGCTTCTAGATTTATTCTGCACTGCTACCATTCTTCTGACCTCAAAAAGGGGTTCTCTGACCATGCTTAGGAAAGCTTCAGTCCCAGAGTCGCAAGAGTCTGTCCGGTGACATTTCAAATTAAGTGAGGTAAACATTGAGCTTCAGCAGAGGCAATGTCACCATATATGGGCCACCTTCCCCAAATTTATATATGGATTTTCTCAGCAGCATGATCACCATCTGGTTCATAAAGTCTCAAACAGTCCTTAAGTCAGGAGTCAAAAATTACAGTGAACTGAGCTTCCGTAAGTTCCCCACTGCTTTCCAGAGGACATGGATTTCTTCTTAAGTACATTAGTCCTCGCCAAGGCGCCACTTCTGTGACTCTTCTTGTCGAACATCTGGCCTTATCTGGTTTCTCATTCCACCAAGGACATTTGAGGTTGCTTCTGTGGCCATGATAAGAGGTTTCACCACAGCAGGAGGAATCTGGCGGAGGACGCCTCCAACCGCTCCAGTTACCCCTCGGTTCTCATGCTCTCGAGCAGCAGTTTCATAGATGGTCTGCGCGGTGTCAGTAATCCCCTTTGGAAAGAAAGAAAATGATCAAAAACAGGAAAAGAGCTCTCATTTATTTCTTTTAGTCAATAAATTAATATTTTTAAAAATTTAACCATTTCTTAAATTTTCCAATAAAAACAGCACCATCATAACAAGATTGTTTACCATATAACAATACTTACGCTTCTCTTATACAGCCTGCCTACTGGTAGTATTCATAGACCAATTTCATAACCTCTGCAACCTGCTGGCCACAATCTTTGCTAAAATTCTTATATCCAGACTAAACAATGAGATGGGCTGACAAACCCCAGGATCTCTACCATCTTTAGCAATATCTCACCAAACCTTTCACTATTAAATACTTCCAGTAAAGGCTCTTCCTATGTTTGGAAACATTTCACAGCGAAACCATCCAACTCTGATGTTTGTCGAATTTAAGTATCTGTATGGCTTTCCTGGATTCTTCTCTCATGATCTCTTGATCCAGCCCCCCTCTGCCTCCTCCCTGGATAA
This sequence comes from Geotrypetes seraphini, assembly GCF_902459505.1. Taxonomy (NCBI): domain Eukaryota; kingdom Metazoa; phylum Chordata; class Amphibia; order Gymnophiona; family Dermophiidae; genus Geotrypetes; species Geotrypetes seraphini. Next base: position 170,139,242 of record NC_047090.1, on the reverse strand, counting down.
AACAGTTAATGGGACCAAGTCCAAGCAGCTCAGTACTCCTGCCTCCTGTATATGAATCTACATAGAACTGTTGAAACTGTTTAATATCCCTCAAATCCATGATTATCTTACTCCCTTTATCCTTCAGCATATACATCTACTCCCTCATCTTCTCAATTTTTCTGTCAAAAAAAATCTTGTTTTTCGCCTTGTTTCCAAGCATAAAAATGTGTTTCAACCTTGACATTTCCAAGAGTGCCTCCTCCTTGTACAAGGCCTTCAACTGCTCCCATTTCTCTGCTCAACTCGTCTCTGCTCAACTTGGACCCTTCATCTTGTATTCTGTTTATCTCTGTCTTCCAGATCTTGTATCTCCTCTCATAACTGGTCAATAAATTTAACATGTCTCCTTTTCCTAATCTTTGATGGCAGTGATGGAGTAGGTAGCAGAGTATATTGCTGTGGGAGTAGTCAGACGTTAGAGGACCTGGAAAGCAAGCCCTGATTGAACAATATCTGTATAAGAGGAATTATAGTGGAACATTCATTTGGAAACTGTGTGGAAATGGTATAGGGTCTGTGCATAAGGAGGCATATTCATTTGCATGTATTCATATTCATTTGTGGACGATATACCAAGATTAGAAATCTGGGCACGTGAGTGTCATGTGTCAGCGATCATGCTATAAGTAATCACTAATTTTTCAGCTGGGGCTGTTTCAAGCCGACAAATATTTTCCTACTTGGGACCTCAACACCAACCAAAGTTTCTGGACTTCCATCCCCACCAGAACACCTGGCCTCAGTCACACATGCAGAAAACAGAAAAACCCTTTTCAAATACAAACCCACAAATTAAAAGTACTATTGTACACAAATGAAACCCTAATATGTCAGACTGCACAGAGTACACCATAAAAGAAATAGAAAGAAGTGCATATTTCCCAGAACAGTCCAAAATATAAAAACAGATGTAAATTTTCAAAACTGAAATATTTCAATCACTAAATTGAAAATAAAAACATTTTTCCTACCTTTGTTATCTGGCGATTTGATTTTTCTGGTCATCTTGTTCCATCTGTGCTCTTAATGCTGTTTCCAAGGTCTCCTTATGCATTTGTTTCTTTCCTTTCCTTCACTTTTTACTCTACATCCTTCTTTGACACTGATTTTCACATTCAGTTTTTTTCCATTTTTCTGCCTCCATCTCACCATCTCTTCCTCTTCCCGCTGTCCATGTGCACTATCTCATAAGAACATAAGAATTGCCGCTGCTGGGTCAGACCAGTGGTCCACCGTGCCCAGCAGTCCGCTCACACAGTGGCCCTTAGGTCAAAGACCAGTGCCCTGAATGAGTCTATCCTTACCTCCTTGCCTGTGTACGTTCTGGTTCAGCAAGAACTTGTCTAACTTTGTCTTGAATCCCTAGAGGGTGTTTTTCCCTATAACAGCCTCCGGAGCTTTCATGTTCTCTACCACTCTCTGGGTGAAGAAGAACTTCCTTAAGTTTGTTTGGAATTTATCCCCTTTCAACTTTTGAGAGTGTCCTCTCAATCTCTCCACCTTGGAGAGGGTGAACAATCTCTCTTTCTCTACTAAGTCTATTCCCTTCATTATCTTGAATGTTTTGATCATGTCCCCTCTCTGTCTTCTCTTTTCAAGGGAGAAGAGGCCCAGTTTCTCTAATCTCTTACTGTACGGCAACTCCTCCAGCCTCTTCCCTCGGTCCATGTACCCCATCTTTTCCCCTTCCCTCAATCCATGTGCCTTCATCTCCTTCCTATCCCCTCCATCCATCTTCTTTCTACCCCTCCCATTCAGCAACTCTCCTTTCTTTCATCATTCCTCTCTCCCCCCACTCCCGGTTCCACTAAATGTTATTCCACCTGGTTCTGAAGCCCCCTCACCACAAATACTACAAAGAGGTTGCTGGCATGAGAGCAATTCTCTTGCACTGACTGCTGGCCTTCTCTGCACCGTTCCTTTGCTGCGGTCCATCCAAGTGGAAACAGGAAGTTCAGAGGAAGCCACCGGTAGCACTGGAGAATCGAAGAACAGTGGCTTGAGCAGTCCTATCCTCCACTAGCTGCTCCCCCCTGTCCCAGACCAACATCGCACTTACAAGCCTGATGCTTTGGAAACCACTGCCAATGTTCTGCGCATGCTCAAGGCTTGCTGGACTCCAAGAATCCCAGAGAGGGCGGGAGCCAGCAGGCCTTGAGCATGCGCAGACGTTCAAGGCCCTTCACCTCACCAGCACAGAGTGTCAGCGATGGTTTCCAGAGCATCAGGCCTGTAAGTGCAATGTCTGTCTGGGGCGGGGGGGGGGGAAGGGGGAGCGGGTAGTAGAGAATAGGATTGCTGGTCATCAGGGGGAGTAGGGGGGGAAGAGAGCTAGCAATATCAGTCATCAGGGGGGAGATAGCAATGTTAGTCATCGGGGATAACAGTGCCAGTCATCGGGGAAGAGTGAAGGATAGCAGTGCTGGAAATCGAAGGCAGGTAACAGAGTTGGTCATTGGGTGGGAAGGGGAGGAAAAAAGCACCATCATTGGAAGGTGGCTTGAATATAAATCGAGACTCCCATTTTTGGCCCAAAAATCTCGGTTTATATTCGAGTATATACGGCAAGCTACAATGGAATACATCTAATACCAAGCTTTTATGGATTCATCGAGATGATTGTATGTACTCTTGCCCTTTATTAGCTTAGGAGGGCTGTACTATAATTGCTAAAGACCAAGCTCGTAGTCTAGGAGTTGCTTTGGATGCTGTTTTGAGTTTTGAGAAATATATATCTCAAATAGTTTCAATTTCATTTTATTATTTACGCCAACTTCATAAGATTCATTTTTATTTTGCAGCTCCTGATTTCACCCAGTTACTTTATGCTTATGTGATCTCACGGAATAACTGTTGTAATACATTGTTTGATAGATTACCCGCTAAAAGTTTGAAGACTTGCGTATGTTCAAAATGTAGCAGTCTGTCTTTTGCTGAATATAGGAACATTTGAGCATGTTTTAATTGCTCTGTTTTCATTGCACTGGCTTCCAGTTGAATAATGATGTAAGTTTCAGCTTTTGTTCTGGCATTTAAAGCTATTCTTGGGATGGTTCCAAAATATATTTCTGAAAAATCACCTGTTTATAAACCTGCATGCTTGTTGAGATACCAGGGAGAGAGACACTTTTTGTTACCTGCTGCCAGATGTTTGCATCTGGAGTGTACTTATTCTTGAGCCTTTTCCTTATTCACTATTTGGTAATAAAATATGGTCCCTTCCCTTGTGAGATCACTTGATGATTTGTTAGGATATCAAAGATCTATTAACAACTGTTAAATGGGCTTAGCTCTTATCTTTTTCTTTTTCCAAGCGCGACAATGATAAAAAAGATAAGAGCTAAGCCCTAGATTGGTTATATTATGGGGTAACCTACCTCAGCTTAATTGGCAGTCCTATACTTCTTTAAGATATATTGTTAATTAATCTCGCATTAGCTATATTTTGGATCCAATGAGGACTTGAGCTGAAATTTAAGCATAATTGTTTTCTTCTTTTTTACTGATTATGTTTCTTAGATTGAAGTAATTAATTCTTGGCTTGGATTTTGCTTTCTGTACAAGTTTTATGCTTGATATGTACTGTAAAATGATAAATAAATAATAAAAAAACAACTGTTAAATGGTTGTTGCGAAATATTTTTCTGCTTTTGTTTTATGGTTCATTTTGGAGAATCAATTGTTTAAACTATGTTTATTTTTATGATTTGTTTGAAATCATTTTATGAACATTTGTTAAGTTGGTTTAAAGTTGTCACCATAATTATGTACACGACAGGCTTAAATAATGGAAGAAATAAATAAATAAAATATTGGGGTAGGATCCAAGCAAGAACGAGATTGTAAGCTCAGTTAAAATAGATCGAGCCCATTTATGGAGCAGACCCTCCATTCAAAGATATCGGGATATTCCCAAAGATCATTTTGGGAATGATATAGATCTATCTGTGCTCCTTTCCAACTGTAATTACACTCCTCCCTCTGTATTCACGGGGGTTAGAGGCAGAGCCGGCCCGCGAATATGGAAAATTTGTGAATAACTTTTGGGCTGACTCTGACCCACCCCCACGCCTCCCTCCTGCCTCCCAGACCTTACCTGGTGGTCTAGCGGTGACGCGGGACAGGAGTGATCTTTCTACACTCCTTCCCTGTGCAGAGCCATCATCGAAAATGGCTGCCGTGAGTTCCCGTTGTAGTCTCATGAGACCATGGGAACTCAAATCAGCCATTTTTGATGATGGCTCTGCATGGGGCAGGAGTGTAGGAAGATCGCTCCCGCCCCACATCACCGCTAGACCTCTAGGTAAGGTCGATTCACTAGGGCACAAAAAACCCACAAATAGTCAAAACCACAGGTGCCGAAACCGCGAATGAGGAAGGAGTGTATACAGCTTCCATGTTTGTTGAAAAATTTCCTTCTTAAGCACATATTATTTCACAGGCAATTTTCAGTAGGTCTCGTCAGGTCTGGATTCACTCTTTCTATAAGCACAGGAAGTCCAAGCTCTGCATCTCCATGTGACTGCTTCAGCATGAGTTTTACGCAGTCTTTATAGGGATCACCTTCTTAAATTACACCTCCTCATGTGATTTTCCAAATACTCCAGGTTTTCAGAGATTTGTTGCTCCTTTTTATTTTTATTTTATAGAGGCAAGCTTTTCCTGTGTATCAAGTTCTTCAACCCAAGTGTTCAGCCATGTTTTCATTTCCTCTTGTCGGGATCTCTGATCAAAAATGTCTTGTTTAATTTCAGCTAGGGTGCTTTTAATCTTCACTCAAACTAACTGCATTCCAGTTTTAAGTTTCAGCAGTAAACAAATCTCCCTGCAACGCTACTTGTTTCCCATTTCTCAACCTGGATCCAGCTCTCCATCTGCCTGGCCAGGTTGGATCACCAACCTGGATCACCATGCCATCTTGTCCTCTAAACCGGGGCTTGAAAGTTTTAGGCTCCCAGCAGATGATTTTCCCCACAATGAATTTATAGCCTCTAATTTCTTCCAATTCAACATGTCACAATACAGGAGGGCACCAAGCACTCTCGTTGACAGGAATTATTATAGCAAGAAATAAATGCTGCCCTGAAGGAATTTCACTGAAGTGGGACCATTTCCAGCAGTGAAGTTACTTCTTCCCCACAGGCGACACATGCTATCGCTTGATCCAGCCAAAAATACGGACCTGGGGAAACGGCTCTTCTAGATATGCACTTTTCATTGCACTGAGAGGGGGCAATTTTCAAACAATTAGTTTACACACAGAAACTTGGATCTGAACGTCATATGCGGAGCTTCTACGCATCTGTACTTTTGGATTGTTTAGCCTTTCCACGTATTTTTCATCCTAGGACTAGCAGGGACCCCTGAGGAAGACACTACTGTCGAAACACGGACTGTGTTGGGTCCAACGTTCCCAGCGGACTAGGCCCTTAAGGTTTTTATGTGGATTGCTCTGTTGATTTTTAAAAAGATATTTTTGAATAAAGTCCAACTCAGGAACATCGTCTCTCCACAGGTTTTTTTTTGTTTCTCTTGGACTTTTTCTCTATGGATTTTCCAGGGTCAGTTTCTTTGCTCTTGTTACATATTCAGGTACTATTTATCTGCATATATGGCTTTGAAAACCATGCAAACGGATCTCATTAATATTTATTGTGGCATGAATTTGAGGACCCCTGCAATAGGTCATCCTCCCCTTCAAGTTTTATGGTTCACGGAAGTTTCGCCCCCCACATTTCGCCCCCAGCAATTCGCCCCTCACATTTCGCCCCCGCACATTTCGCCCCCCGGATGTTTCGCCCCCACACATTTCGCCCCCACACATTTCGCCCCCACACATTTCGCCCCCACACATTTCGCCCCCACATTTCGCCCCCCCACATTTCGCCCCCACATTTCGCCCCCCCACATTTCGCCCCCACATTTCGCCCCCACACATTTCGCCCCCGTCTCGGAGCGCAAATCCTTACCTCGGAGCGCAAATCAGTCCAGCTACTGTTGTGAGCGCGAGAGAAGCCAAGGGGGATCGAGGCTTCTGGAGAGATGCAATCAACTGCAGCATTAGACAGCTGTATTAGAGAAGGGTGGGATGTGTGTGCTGAACACGGCTACTTTCCCCTCCCCCCATACACGCCAGTGATTATCCAAGCAGGAGCACCTGGCCAAAGCGAGACAGCGTCCCGCGAGAGCTGTGCGCGAGCGAAGCCTAGGGGGGGTAGGTCAGTCCAGCTACTGTTGTGAGCGCGAGAGAAGCCAAGGGGGGGTAGGGAGTCGAAGTCTGGGGATGAAGGGGGATCGCGCACTTGGGCCAGAGCGAGACAGCGGAAAGGGAACATGAGCTGTGCGCGAGCGAAGCCAAGGGGGGGTAGGTCAGTCCAGCTACTGTTGTGAGCGCGAGAGAAGCCAAGGGGGGGTAGGGAGTCGAAGTCTGGGGATGAAGGGGGATCGGGGCTTGGGCCGAAAGGGAACATGAGCTGTGCGCGAGCGAAGCCAAGGGGGGGTAGGTCAGTCCAGCTACTGTTGTGAGCGCGAGAGAAGCCAAGGGGGGGTAGGGAGTCGAAGTTTGGGGATGAAGGGGGATCGGGGCTTGGGCCAGAGCTCCGTGCTATGTGTGTCATGCACACATGGAACGTTAAACATTGTGTGGCAAGCATGGCATGAGGGATTGTAGCAAGGCAGGAAACTAACTGCAACAACTCCAAATCTAGCCTCAAAACCTTTCTCTTTAAAGATCTATACCTAGGTTTAATTACTCATGAGACTCAGGCAATGGCCACATATCAGACATTCCATTTCTCCCTCTTCTTTTCCCCATGCCCCTTTCTTTTTATGCAATGTGTCCCAACCATTTTCCCCTTTTAGCGTGTTTTGTCTTTAATACCATGCAGTCTGTCTTTTTACTACCCCATTTTTACTTATATTTTAAATTTTGTACAATGTAAACCTCTTTGGTAATTGGGCCCGATCCCCCTTCATCCCCAGGCTTCGACTCCCTACCCCCCCTTGGCTTCGCTCGCGCACAGCTCATGTTCCCTTTCGGCCCAAGCCCCGATCCCCCTTCATCCCTTTCCGCTGTCTCGCTCTGGCCTTGGGCCCGATCCCCCTTCATCCCCAGGCTTCGACTCCCTACCCCCCCTTGGCTTCGCTCGCGCACAGCTCATGTTCCCTTTCGGCCCAAGCCCCGATCCCCCTTCATCCCCAGGCTTCGACTCCCTACCCCCCCTTGGCTTCGCTCGCGCACAGCTCATGTTCCCTTTCGGCCCAAGCCCCGATCCCCCTTCATCCCTTTCCGCTGTCTCGCTCTGGCCTTGGGCCCGATCCCCCTTCATCCCCAGGCTTCGACTCCCTACCCCCCCTTGGCTTCGCTCGCGCACAGCTCATGTTCCCTTTCGGCCCAAGCCCCGATCCCCCTTCATCCCCAGGCTTCGACTCCCTACCCCCCCTTGGCTTCGCTCGCGCACAGCTCATGTTCCCTTTCGGCCCAAGCCCCGATCCCCCTTCATCCCCAGGCTTCGACTCCCTACCCCCCCATTGGCTTCGCTCGCGCACAGCTCTCGCGGGACGCTGTCTCGCTTTGGCCAAGCCTCGATCCCCCTTGGCTTCTCTCGCGCTCACAACTCCCTCCCCCCCTTGGCTTCGCTCCCGCACAGCTCTCGCGGGACGCTGTCTCGCTTTGGCCAAGCCTCGATCCCCCTTGGCTTCTCTCGCGCTCACAACAGTAGCTGGACTGATTTGCGCTCCGAGGTAAGGATTTGCGCTCCGAGACGGGGGCGAAATGTGTGGGGGCGAAATGTGGGGGCGAAATGTGTGGGGGCGAAATGTGTGGGGGCGAAACATCCGGGGGGCGAAATATGTGGGGGCGAAATGTGTGGGGGCGAAATGTGTCTGGGAGCGAAATGTGGGGGGCGAAATGTGAGGGGCGAATTGCTGGGGGCGAAATGTGGGGGGCGAACCTTCCGGATCCCAAGTTTTATTTACCATTCAGAAATTGATTTCCGTGCAACACTGTGAATGGACTTACCTCTTTGACGACACTATATGCTTTGGCAACACCCTCTCTTAGGTCTACTGGCTGATGCGCTAGATGGTGATGAGAATATCTTTTCAGCCTTTTTGCCTCAATAGGACTGGGACCAGGAGACACCATGTCATAAGCAGTCTCTGCTGCTGCCTATTTGTCAAAAGAAATAAATATGAAATTAAAAGTATAATGTGTTTTATTCCCATTATATATCATACATACATAAACAATTACAATGTGACATTTTGTACATGTGGCAAGAGGCTCTAACGCTACTCAGTCTTGAGTCTCCAGTTTAACAGGGCTTAGGTATGCCATGAAACTAATCAAATCTAACCCTTTGTCTTATATAGCGCAATTGCTTACGCCTACTACTTATGGGGAATTCAGGAAACGCCTAAAAACATATCTGTTCCTGAAGTATCTAGGCAGCTGACCCATATAACTCTTTCTCCTCAATAACTGATCCCTTGAGCTGTTAATCACTAGCTTCCACCCTGTTAAGTTCAATCTATTTGTATCTTCTTTTAATCTTTGTAAACCGCATAGAACTTCACAGTCCTGTGGTATATAAACTGTTGTTATTATTATTATCATCCCTACGAAATAGGGCTCGATGGGGTTTATAGTACGATTTAAATATGATGAATTACAAAAATTATGTATATTACATGTGATAATCTTCCAGAGGAGCCTAAAATAAAAAAGGTTTTAAATTTTTTTTTTAACATTAGATTAGGGTACATGATCTTAAACTAATAGGAATGTTATTCCAAAAAAAATTGTAGAAAGAACGAGAGGCTAAACTCTTAGACTGAACATCTTTAAAAGATGGCGGTATTAGTTTATAAAGAGTGGAAAATATTAGGCAGCTTTGTTGCGATGAACATATTATCAGTGGTAAAACTAAATCACCATGAAATATTTTGAATACTAAACAGACACATTTGAACTTCACTCTTGATTGAATAGGGAGCCAATGTAAAGTTTGTTGAAAAGCAGACAGGCTGCTGTATTCTGTATCAACTGTAATCGCTAGAGCCCAGGGAAGGAGACAAAGCTGCCACCATTACTATAACAATACCTGCTACTCCAAAAAAAGAGATTTCAGGCTAGCTCACAAGGCTGGTAAGCAGAAAAATGTCCCTCAAGTATGCTGTATGGCAGTGGTCTCCAACTCCAACCCTTTGCAGGGCCACATTTTGGATTTGTAGGTACTTGGAGGGCCTCAGAAAAAAAGTTAATGTCTTATTAAAGAAATGACAATTTTGCTTGAGGTAAAACTCTTTATAGTTTATAAATCTTTCCTTTTGGATAAGTCTTAATAATAATATTGTAATTTACACTTCTCTCTCGGTATTCGCTGGGGATAGGGGCAGAGCCGGACCATGAATGAAGAAAAAACACGAATATCTTCTCGTCCGGCTCTGACCCACCCCCGCCTCCCTCCCGCTTTCACCCCGGCATCCCAGCCTTACCTGGTGGTCTAGCAGGCTTTCAGTGCAGGAGCAATCTTCCTACGCTCCTGCCTGTGTAGATCGCCAATAGTCTTGAGAGACTACGGGAACTCACGGCAATCATTTCCCATTGGCCCGAAAGCCTGCTAGACCACCAGGTAAGGCCGGGATGCCGGGAGGAAGGCGGGAGAGAGTCGGGAATGTGATAAAATATGGGGTTCTCCCCCCCCCCCCCAAAAAAAAAAAAAAATCGTAAATTTGTGAAACCACAAGTGTGGATTCACGAATGAGGAGGAGGAAGTGTATAGCTAAAGAGACATAAAATCATGAAACTGTTTTATTTTACTTTTTGTGATTATGATAAACATACAGAGGGCCTCAAAATAGTACCTATCGGGCCGCGAGTTTGAGACCACTGCTGTATGGGGATGGGGACATAAAAAGGGAAACGTGGAAATCAAGGAATTACTCTGAATGTCACATTAATGCAGTGTTATGGAAATTGTATAATGAATATATGGGAACAAACACTTTAGTAGAAGACATGCTAAAGAAACAGCCTAAAACTATTACTGTGAGAATAATGTTTTCTTCTTCTGATGTACTAATGTGCTTAAATAGCTAGGGGACACATTTATGACTTTTTTTTTTTACTAACTTATGATTGTAAGAAGTTAAGATTTTTTTTGTCTGGCAAAGTGAAATCATAAATGTTGATCTAAATTCAAGATCTTATTTTGCTTGGGATCTTTACTTGTACTATACAGCATTCACACTATATGCATAAAAAATATAATGCTGTAACCAGAACCAGAGAAATAAGAAAAAGAGCAATGAAATGACTGAAGGTTTTAATATAATTTCCTGATTTTGCATGAGCACTTTTGTATAAACAAAAAACTGTGAATTGCAGATCCTCATTGCACATCATCACCGTGGAACATCTATGCTAAAGATAAGTAGCAATTTAAAGCTGGTTATTTTGAGAAGTTGAATAGATATTCAGGTGGGAACTTACATGTGCAATGATGGTTCCCAGCAGTCACACACACGGTTACAGCGTTTAGCTAATGACCCGGGTGGAGGAGCACTGAGCACATTGTAAAGAGTCTTATCACTGAACAAAGGTTGTGGATATAGAGTATTAAGAAAAAATATTTTAAAAATAGTAAAAACAATCAAATATTACAGCATTATATTTTTGATCTAAATTCAAGAACATTTGGGACAAGTCCATTGGATTTCTAAGGGAGAGGAAGGAAATAGTAGATAGCATGGGTAGTAGAGAATGACATGGGGACAAATTTGTCCCCGTTCATGCAGGAACTCAATTTCCCCATCCTGTCCCCATGAGTTTTGTCGCTATCCCTGTCCAACTCCTGTAAGCTCTGCCTTAAACGCACAAGATTTGAACACTTATGATTTTAAAGTGTTTGAGGCTTGTGCAGATGAGGACAGAGCTTGCAGGGAAGGGGCAAGGACAGGAAAAGAACTTGCCAGGACGGGGTAGGAAAATGAGTTCCTGCAGGGACAGGGAAAATTTGTCCCTATGCCATTAAAAAACTTTTTTTTATTATTTATTGTAACAAGTTTTTCATTGTGAGATTGTTATTTGTATGTCTTATCTTTTTGGATGTTTTATTGTAATCCACATAGAATTGTAGGATATGCGAAACATAAATTTTTAAAATAAATAAATTCTCTAATGGATAGGTAGACTAGATGGACCAAATGGCTTCTATCTGCCTACATTTTTCTATGCTTCTAATCTGAAGACTCCAATTGAACTCATCAAAATTATAATGGTTAAAACAAATCAAGAAATCTTCCTGTTGGCGTTATACTCGTATATCATCCTAGAAGTCAACTGGTCAGCAGCTCAAACACTTTAATATCACTTGTGCAGATGAGGACAGAGCTTGCAGGGATGGGACAGGCAGAACTTGCGGGGATGGGATGGGGCTAGAGATAGATCCCGCGGGTAAGAGGACAAATTTGTCCCCGTGACATTGTCTATTCCTAGATTGGGTGTCTGACACATTGATAGAATTGATCTGAGGGTGCTGTCCAAGCATCACCTGCAATACCAGCTGACTGATAAAACAAGAGCAGTGGAAATCCTACACAAGTGATCCCCAAAAGAAGCTATGGTATTTGACTAAATGCATAACACACAGGAGATTAGACACAAATTCTATAAAGCATGCCTAAATGTTAGATGTCGTTTAGATGTCCAGCAGTCCAATGCTCAGCTAGAGTCTATTATGCATAGACACACAATAGAGAATTGCGCTCAGCGACACTCAGCGAATTTAAGCGTGTCTATATAATTAGGTGTCCTTTATAGAATCAAGTGTTATATGTGTGCTTTGTAGAATTGCCTTTTAGGCATTGTACAGACCAGTGTTTTTCAACACGAGGTATGAGTACGCGGGCCGTCTTTTGGGGGTACGCAGCCTGACCACTGCCGCCAGGGATCTCTCCCTGCACGCTCACTGATGAAGCCACTGCAGAGGATCCCAACCTGCCTGCCTATATGCCCGCTGCACCACCGGGAGATTTTATGTGGGGGGAGAGGTCCTTGCCACGATCAGCTGATGGCAAGGGATCCCTTGTCGATTCTCTAACTGATGCCTGTGACATGTGCGCTGGTTAGAGAATCGGGGCAGTTAGGCATCTGTCCCTTAGGGCAGATGCAATTCTGTAGTGTATAGGACACAGGTGTGATTCTCAGCTGCTTGTTAGGTGGCCACTAAGACTGGCGTCCTATACAGAATCTCCTCCTAAAAGCAAATGCACTGCCTATCTCTCTGATCAACAGTATTTGGAAAAAGTAACGAGGAATAAATACCTGAATAGTTTGAACCATTCTGTTTGTCAGTTCCAAAGCTGCCATTGCAGTAGAGGTGCCAAACGAAGCTGCTCCTCTCTGAAATCCTCGCACGATGCGACCATCTTTTCGATATTGCTCTATTGGTAACCACACCAAATCCTTAAGACCTTGAACTGAATAAACAAACAGAAGAATGCCATGTATTACATAAAAGCAAGAATTCCATTCTATGCTTAGAAGAAAAAAATCCCCCCAAACCTCTTGCATATAGCATCTGAAAATGTTCAGTGCCTGAACTAAAAAAAAAACAACTTACGGCCTCTTTTACAAAGCCGCGCTAGCGGCTGCGCTGCGTTAACGGTCCCGAAGCCAATAGAGATTTAAAGAGCTTTGCGGCTGTTTCTGCGTGGCTTTGTAAAAAGAGGCCGTTTGTCACCTCAAAAGCTAGCATTTTTGACTGCTTGCTAGCCCAATAAAAAATATCAAGCCTGATTCCCCCTAGTCACCGCTGCTGGATAAAGCAAAGTGCAGGAAGCAGAACCTTACTTTTCCATTAACAAGCAACATTAAGTGGGATTCATGTCATCTGATGGCACCAGGACAGATCTGCTCTCTGAGTTCAGAACTTTAATAGAAAGTTCTAAGCACGTGTAATCCTACCTGAATGCAGCAGTCTCTTTAGTTCCTTTGTTTTATTTTAACTGCTCAGATGAATGGACATAAAACAAAGTTCTATTATGTTGCTGTTTTTGTCATATTTTTTATCATTTTCCTGCAAAAAGTAGAAAACTAAGACAAGATTTTCTTCATGCCCGAAATGTGAGAGAAAACTCAAGAAGTTTGATATACATATTACATGTCTCTTGAACTCTGGGCATGAACAAGACCATAGAGACATGGAGGGGCATTTTCAAAACATATGTCTAAGGCCAATTTGGACATATGGCATTGGACATCCAAAGTTGGCAGTACGAAAATGCCCATTTTCGAAAGGCAAACCACCATACGTCTAGAAATTTTATTTTATTTTTTGAAAATACTCTATCTGGACATCCAAGCTATTGGGACACCCAGACCATCAGGACATCTATCTTTATACCACATTTTTGAACAAAATTTTATCCAGGTTCCAAATGCCCATAAAAGACCATTTGGACATGGGAGAGGCTAGTCCTGTATTGGACTGGCCACCCAGACATGGCAACAAAGCAGTGGGGCACCTTAGGGTGCCAGATAAACATCTCACCAGAACTCCCTTCTTATGGTGAGTCCCCCAAAATACCGAAACTCACTATACCCACTTGTCTACAACCCCAATAGCCCTTATGGTTGCAGGTGGCACCTATATGGCAGTAGAGTAGGGCTTTGAGGGGTTTTGGTGGGTGCACATTTTCTCACCATAAATGTAGTGGTTTGAATAGAGTGGCTTATGGGCCTGGGTCCTTCTCTCTATGGTTCACTAGGCCACCCACCAGGTTACTTAAGACACATGTGTTTAGCTCTACTAGGATGCCCCATACCAGATGCTGCTGTTTTAGAGACAGATTTGTACCTTTTTATTTTCATTTTTGTGTGATGGAAGGGGGGGGGGTCAGTGAGCACTGGGGGAGTCTTACCTTGATGCGTGCAGTGGTCTTCCGGTCAGTTTGGGCACCTTCTAAAACCGGTCTAGTTCCAAACTTATAAGTTCTGTCCAGGATGTCTTGCAAATTGTTTGATTATCGCTACAAGACGTCCATGTCTAACCCGCCCTTGACACTGCCCAAAGCATGCCCATAACATGCCTCCACCATGCCATCTCGTGCTCTGAATGTACAGAGGCTGGAATACCTTGCTAGACTTACAAAAAGACGATTTCGATTATTGGCAATTAGGACGTCCAAGTGCTCATTTAGGATGCTTTTTGGACGTTTAATTTTTTGATTATGGGCCCCTAGGTATTGTTTTTGAAAGCCCTCCAGAGCACAAAGAGGCTAAATTGATTCAGAGTATTTAGTTGCTGAAAAGTACAGTATATTATACTTCCTCAAAGAAAACAGGAGAGTCCTTAGAGACTGATAATCAAGGAATGAGAAATCAGGATCTCAGTAATTCTTGAATCTTCTATAACTGAGAATTCAGAAAGATCAACATTATTGGTATCATTTGTCTTTGAACAGGACATGAACTTAATAATGAAATTGTATTTTCACAATGCTCAATTTTTCTTTTGTGGGAAAAAAGTGTGGATTTACCCAAATTTGACATGACAGACACAAGATACTAGAAAAGCATTTTTAGCTTTGAGACAAGATGTTCTCTTATCAGGAACTACATTTTTGTTGGCTTATCCATGTATATATAAAATATTTGGGTATAACTTATGTTTATTATCAGCTGGAGCATCTGAAAGCCTTTATCGATTTGAAGAAAATATCTACCTGAATTTGAAGCTAATTGCAAACAATTTAAGATTATGTCTGGGCTTAATTCACATTAGGGCCTTTTCTTCTAGTTTATTATTCTTCATTAGATCTCCATATGGTTTATTCACTTTCTCTTCACTATTAGGGTCTAAGGAAGAATTTTAATTGTTACCTAATTGGTTTTTCTTTATTTAAATAGATTGTTTTCAGTTCTGTTTTACTTGAACAAGTGAATGCTTGTGTGATTATTCTGAAATGCATAACAAAAGAAAAAGAAAAATCTCACAGAAACATCTTTTCTGCACAGAAATCAACTACTCCAGTGCAGACTATCCCTCTACCTCTAGGCACAGTGACCCTAATAGTTCACTTGCCAATAATCGAAATCGTCTTTTTGTAAGCCTAGTAAGGTATTCCAGCCTCTGTACATTCAGAGCACGAGATGGGCATGGTAGAGGCATGTTATGGGCATGCTTTGGGCAGTGTCAAGGGCGGGTTAGACATGGATGTCTTGTAGCGATAATCAAACAATTTGCAAGACATCCTGGACAGAACTTATAAGTTTGGAACTAGACCGGTTTTAGAAGGGTCTAAGTGCCACAAAGGTGCCCAAACTGACCGGAGGACCACTGCACGCATCAAGGTAAGACTCCCCCAGTGCTCACTGACCCCCCCCCCCCTTCCATCACACAAAAATGAGAATAAAAAGGTACAAACCTGTCTAAAACAGCAGCATCTGGTATGGGACATCCTAGTAGAGCTACACACATGTGTCTTAAGTAACTTGGTGGGTGGCGTAGTGAACCATAGAGAGATGCCCTTGCGGTATCCAGGCTCACAGTAAAGAAGCTTCTTGAGCACCTGCAAATAGCTGTACAAAAGCTGCTTTCACTAACTCTAGTCAAAGTCGATGAAGCACAAGCAGACCAGCATATATTCTCCTTCCAAGAAGAGGTGCTTGGACTCACTCCCTGCAAATAAATATCAGTGCAATGCCAGAACCTCTTCTATGAACTGCCCAACACTGCAAAGGACTTGCTCATAAGAACATAAGAATAGTTTTACTGGGTCAAACCAATGGTCCATGTGGCCCAGTAGCCCATCTCATGGTGGCCAATCCAGGTCACTAGTACCTTGCCAAAATCCAGAGTAGCAACATTCCATGCTACTGATCCATGGCAAGCAGTGGCTTCCCCCATGTCTTAATAACAGACTATGGCCTTTTCCTTCAGGAATTTGTCCAAACCTTTCTTAAAACCAGCTGCTCTATCTGCTTTTACCACAACCTCTGGCAAAGCGTTCCAGAGCTTAACTATTCTGAGTGAAAAAATATTTCCTCCTATTGGTTTTAAAAGTATTTCCTTGCAGTTTCATCGAGTGTCCCCTAGTCTTTGTAATTTTTGATGGAGTGAAAAATAAATCCACTTGTACCCATTCTACTCCGCTCAGGATTTTGTAGACTTCAATCATATCTCTCCTCAGCTTTCTCTTTTCCAAGCTGAAGAGCCCGAACCTTTTTAGTCTTTCCTCATTCGAAAGGAGTTCCATCCCCTTTATCATCTTGGTCGCTCTTCTCTGAACCTTTTCTAGTGCCGCTATATCTTTCTTGAGATAAAGAGACCAGAATTGAACGCAATACTCCGGGTGAGGTCACACCATAGAGCGATACAGAGGCATTATAATATCTTTAGTTTTGTTAACCATCTCTTTTTAAATAATTCCTAGCACCTGGTTTGCTTTTTTGGCCACCGCCACACGTTGGACAGAAGATTTCATCGTATTGTCTACAATGACACCCATATCCCTTTCTTGGGCGCTAACCCCCAAGGTGGACCCTAGCATCCGGTAACTGTGATTTGGATTATTCTTCCCAATATGCATCAGTTTGCATTTGTCCACATTAAATTTCATCTGCCATTTGGACGTCCAGTCTTCCAATTTTCTAAGGTCTGCCTGCAATGTTTCACAATCAGCATGCGTTTTAACAACTTTGAACAGTTTAGTGTCATCTGCAAATTTAATCACCTCACTCATCATTCCAATTTCCAGATTGTTTATAAATAAGTTAAATAGCACTAGTTCAGTACAAATCCCTGCGGCACTCCACTGTTTACTCTCCTCCATCTGTGCAACACTTTTCTCCTAATGCACCATGAATCTGCCTCACCAATATATTTTCAGTTGTCTGAGTATTCTCATTCTTGTCTGCAGATTTTGTGAAGTAATATCTCAAAAATCCATTCGATGTTCCTTCTCTACTGTGACCTAAAGAGCCATCATACACCTGCACAGAAAACATCTGTGTAGATCCCATTGCCTCCTTATTGTCCTAGTCAAAACTGGTTCATTACCTTCCTTCTTTCTCTCCAGACTTACTTCCACTGAATGTGGAATTCCTGCACATAAGATCTGCCATACTAGGACAGACCAAAGATCCAACAAGTCCAGTATCCTGTTTCCAACAGTGGCCAACCCAGATCACAAGTACCTTTCACCACCATCAAGGAATGAGTGCCCAATACTCAGGCATTTTATTTAAAAAAAAATGTATATTCTGTTTAAACCTATACTAAGTTTGCATTAAAATGGCTAAGAATGTTCCCTTTCCTCTTCACAGGAAACGGAGCCCAGATTAAACATCTTTGGCCTTCTAAAATATATAGAGGCCTCTAAGACAACAGTAACTATTCTTGTACATGGTATACTTAAAGATCAGCAACTCCTTGGTATGTCTATCATAATCACAAAAGTAAAATAAAACAGTTTCTTTATATGTCTCTTTAGCTATAAATGGCAATATTATTATCAATACTTAGCCAAAAGGAAAGATTTATATATATTGTCTCGAGACTACAACGGGAACTCATGGCAGCTATTTTCTAGGAGTGATCTGCACAGGGCAGGAGCGTAGGAAGATTGCTCTTGCCCCGAAAGCCCACTAGACCACCAGATAAGGTCTGGGATGCCGGAAGGGAGGCGGGGATGCCGGAATGAGGCGGGGGTGGGTCAGAGCCGGCCGAAAACATATAGGCAATTTTTCACACTTCGCGGTCCGGCTCTGCACCCAACCCCCACGAATATCAAGGGAGAAGTGTATATCAAACCTCATCCCTTTCCCTTTAGCAGCAATTCCATCGTGACAGAATCCATAGTCTATTCAGCTTCTTTCTAAATGGTTGAATATGAAATATAAAGTCCAATCATCTACAGGATCTAATAAGGTCTAGTTATTACACTCTTCAGTAGTCATGTAGCTAAGACTCTCCCCAAAAAGGATTCTAGTTTGATTCTTTGGAAAAGAAAGAATTTCAAGCTGCTCACTACTCTCTATGGTTCAATACATGCAAGTTTTCTTGCTGGCTCTTTCTTCAAAAATATAGAGCAGATGGCTTCCATGCAATCAGAGGTTGATAAATGTCATACACATTTGATCAGTATTTCTTATGGGTCATTTGATACTGTGGCCAGAATCACTGATTCTGCAATAGCAGTCCAAAGTCCAGCATAGTCAAACACTTCACACTTGAAATGGCTTAGTTCATGGACTTATCAGTGCATTTGCTGAGAGATGTAGAACAGAAAGAAGTTTGCTGATGGAAAAAGCAGTGCTGCTCACCTGTTGAGATGTTTTCCACAAACAAAAGGACTGATAAAGCACAAAATGCCTCCTAAGAGTTGTTTCATTGTTTTGAACTTTAGAATTAGCTGATCTGCTGAGGAGACTGCTATGAATGGGAAGGAAAGTATACACTGAGAATTTTACACTAAACGTTTGAGATCTGGAAGAGTAGTTCTAATCTGGTGCCGTCAGATGATATCACCCCACCTTCGTGTCTTATCGATTCTGCTGTCTACAGAAGCACATGTTATAAATGAGCAACTAATATCAACAAATAATGGCAAGAAACCTCAATTGTTATAAACGCAATATACAGACAGGTTTCATATACACAACTGTATAAGTGCTATGTGTAGGACCTGTGATGTAATGGTCTATCCATAAATAAATTGCATATATCTTCTCAGATATTAGTTCCAACCTGATCACTCTTTTATCAAATAGCATTTTTGGAAATTTAACCTTTGGAAAGTTCAATACCAATAATCCCTCACTTTTTAAGGTTTTTATATGGATTTATGATGTGAAATACATGTAAATATTTGTTTGTAAATCTTTATTCATTTTCATCTCTTACAACAAGTGTATAATAATCAATCAAATTAATTTTTGCAAATCACTTGACAATCTTACTTATAATTATTAAAGTATAAAAGAATCCCTTCCCACCCATCCCACCCAATAACACTAAATCAATTATCAAATATCATATTACCCAATCCCACCCCACCTATATCTTATATAATAACAAGGTGTTTAAGGTGTCTGATCATTAGAAAAATACATGTAAATAAAGGTTAAACAAATCCCTACATACATTTCATATATCAAGGGTTATTTAAAAAAAAAAAAAAAAAAAAAACCAACAAATAAGCTAACAACGTGACAACATAAAAAAGAAAGTTTAACTGTACATCAGCAAAGGAGAACTCACCTAACTGAACTAAGGAATGCATCGGCCCGACACCTCCCAGGATTCCTGGCAGCTGATTTTTTTTAATGTCATTAAGCCATTCGTTGACAGCATATGCAAACAATTTATCCACACCCAACAAACTGCAATGAAAAAAGGCCAAACTGTTAGTAAAAAAGAAAACATTTCATGAAGAAATACCTTGAAACCTTTCCATTAAGGGCTCCTTTTACTAAGGTGCGCTAGTGTTTTTAGCGTGCTCTGAAGATCAGAACGCACAAACCCCGCGCTAAACAGAAAATACTAATGCAAGCTCTATGGAGGCGTTAGCATCTAGTGCGCGCGGCATTGTAGCGTGCACTAAAACCGCTAGCGCACCTTAGTAAAAAGAGCCCTAAAACATTTTAAGGTTACATTATTTGGAGTAGCAGAAGGAGAAACTGAACAAATTTACCAACCATACAAATCTCACTCTATATCTGTGATGAATGAAACCTTCTGAAAAATTCCACTTATCTGAAGAAGGGACCTCAAAAATATGTCATGTACACTATCATTTTTGAGTGATGGTTAAAAATTATAGATATCACAGAACCAGAGTGGAATTGTCCCAATCAGAAAGGTGAGTACTAAAAAAGTGTCCTTCAACTCTCTCATAAACAGAAATGCCTTTATTCATCCAAAATCACGTATATGCATCCAATGACTCAACGACCCGAAATGCACATGTTTCGGCCTAACCGGCCTGCCTCAGGAGTCTTATGAGTCTTCACCAGGTGTATTAGAAAACCATGTAATGTACAAAGATGCACACGCCCTCTAAGCATGACTACTAAAATACAAAGATGTAAACCAGTTTCAGCACGTCCGTCGTGAGGATCGCTGGTTTACGTCTTTGTATTTTAGTAGTCGTGCTTAGAGGGCGTGTGCATCTTTGTACATTATATGGTTTTCTAATACACCTCATAAGACTCCTGAGGCAGGCCGGATAGGCCGAAACATGTGCATGTCGGGTCATTGAGTCATTGGATGCATATACGTGATTTTGGATGAATAAAGGCATTTTGGTTTATCAGATGAGTTGAAGGACAATTTTTTAGTGCTTACCTTTCTGATTGGGACAATTCCACTCTGGTTCTGTGCTTCTGAGTTTGTGGTTTTGTTTCCCCTATTTTATTTTATTTTGTTAATTATAGATATCAACCTGCAAAATCAGTGTTCTGTCCCAATCAATATTGTTATTACATATCTGTGCTACATTTACAGCTAGTCAAATTCCATATTTCAAGAAATCCCTAAGTGAACCAAAACTGGCACAACCTCTATATGGTAATAAGTTAAACATATCAATAAACAAAATTATTTTGTCTACTGAGTTGCTGGATTGTGGGACAGCTTATTTTGCCCTGGTTTTTTTGTTTTGTTAAGAAGTTAAACATGAGACACTTTTCGCAAATTTTAATGGGGCCAAATGAAATACATCAAGAGTATTGAAGGAACTACGGGAAGTTCTACTGACTCGGTGGCTTGACCTTTCCAATGTTTCTCTAGAGTCAGGAGTGGTTCCAAAAGACTGGAGAAAGAAGAATGTAGCCCCTTTCCACAACAGTGGAAGGAGAAGGTTGGAAACTGCAGGCCTGTTAGTCTGCAGGCCTGTTAGTCTGACCTCTGTGGCAAGTGAATTAGTGGCCATGCTCTTAAAACAGAGAATAGTGAAGTTTCTAGAATCCAATGTATTGCAGAACCCAAGGTAACATGGTTTTATCTAGAGCATTGGTCTCAAACTTAAACCCTTTGCAGGGCCACATTTTGAATTTGTAGGTACTCGGAGGACCTCAGAAAAAACCATTAATGTCTTATTAAAGAAATGACAATTTTGCATGAGGTTAAACTCTTTATAGTTTATAAATCTTTCCTTTTGGCTAAGTCTTGATAATAATATTGTCATTTATAGCTAAAGAGACATATAAAGAAACTGTTTTATTTTACTTTTGTGATTATGATAGACATACCAAGTTCCTCAAAATAGTACCTGGCAGGCCATATTGGCCCCCAGGCTGTGACTTTGAGACCACTGATCTAGAGGTAGGTCTTGGCATACAAATCTGATTAATTTATTTGACTGGATGACCAGACAGTAGGATCAAAGGAGAGCAATAGATGTGGTGTACTTAGACTTTAGTAAAGCCTTTGACAAAGTTCAGCATAGGTAACTTTTAAATAAACTCAGTGCTCTCAGTATGGACCCTAAATTGACTGACTGGGTTAGAAACTCGTTAAGTGGAAGGTGACAAAAGGTAGTGATAAACTGAGCTTATTCTGAGGAAGGGATATTACATCAGTGGTGTGCTGACAGAATCAATTCTTGATCCAGTTCTTTTTAACTTTTTTGTAACTACAATATTGCAGAAGAGCCGTCTCATATGGTTTGTCTCTTGGTGGATGATACCAAAATATGCAATAAGGTAGATAACCCTGATGGTGTGAATAATATGAGGAGGAATCTAATGTAGATTGAAGAATAGTCCAGAATTTAGCAGCTAAAAATTAATATTAAAAAATGCATTGTCATACATTTGGGCTGCAAAATCTTGAGAGGCACAGTATAGAGAATGAAGGATTTCTATGCATAAAGGTGGAACTTAGGGGTAATCATATCCGAAGATCTTAAGGTTCCAAACAGGTAGAAAAGGTGATAGCAAAAGGCAGAAGGATGCTTGAGTGAAAGGGGGAAGAATGGCTACAAGAAAAAGGAGATGATAGTACCTTTGCATATGTCTCTGGTGAGACCCCATTTACAGTACTGTGTACAATTCTGGAGAATACACCTTCAAAAATATAAAGGAGGGGAGTCAGTCCAGGAGGTTGCTATTAAAATAGTCAGTGGTCTTAAGTCATAAACCCCTAGAATCTGTATAGATCAGCCTGAGTTGGGTTCTGGCATTTGTGAATGGATCTTGGATCCATGAGTAAAGTCGCTGCTTTAGTTGGTGCTAAAAGGCACTTAATTGACAATAATTAGGGGTTATGTGTGGATCTTGGATCCAAACACTCTTCTAATAACCACATCCAGCTGTTCTCATGTGCTTCTAAAAGGGGGCATGCTAATGGGAGGAGCATGGGTGGGTCAGAAGTTACATGTGGTGTCAGAAAATAACAGAGCATAATATAACAAACTGAAGTCTCGTAGCCAGAGATGTCATTAGTGAAATAATAATAACAACAACAGTTTATATACCGCAGGGTCGTGAAGTTCTATGCGGTTTACAATGATTAGAAAGATGCTACAAATTGAGTGGAACATACATAGTTAGAGATTAGTGGCTAACAGTTTAAGGGATCAGTTTTTATGGGAGAGATTGTACAGATTTGTTACCTAGGTACTTTAAAGAACAGGTATGTTTTTAGGTGTTTCCTAAATTCACCATAGTTATTTATGTGTATAATCAGTTTTTCCAGGTCTTTGCCCCACAAGGCTGCTTGAACATATACAGAAAAATCTTGTGTACAAAAATAGTGGTAATGATTGTACAGAAAAATAAAACCAAATAGACCATCTTATCTGAGAGATAAACTAATGTAAATAAGAATAGATGGTGATGCATGTAGATGAGACTATGCATCCTAACTGTAGATACGCAAAAATAATTATTGTGATAGCGCAAGAGGAACAAGTATGAATGTGAAACATGTGATAGATATAATGATAGTATTTCAATATGAGTAAGTGAACCAGTGAATGTAATAAAGTCTGTGATGGATAGAATGATAATATTTTAAGTATGAATATGTGAGCCAGTGAATGGATTAAAGTGATGAAAAGATATGGAAGAATGAAACATGTGAAAATAAATTTCAAAACCAAACCTGCCCAGTAGATGGCAGTCATGCGCTATTGGTGATTACTGCATGACAGAAATAAAATGCACAATAATGAAAAAAGCAAAGAAATCCTTTCAAGCTATAAGTAAAATCGTATTCAAAAAAACTACCAAAATGTATGCCAATAAAAGTTAAAATTAAAATTAAAACTGCCATGGGACTAATTGAAGAAATTGGGAGCACACCATCAATGTCATAAAATAACATTTAAATTGAATAACATTAAAAAAACCAATCAAACAACATGCCACTTGCAAAGAGTTGAGTTTTCAACATTCTTTTATGTTCAAATCTGTTTTTATTGTGAAGATAGCCAAAAGATACATTTAACACTGTCCATAACAAGGAATATTCAACAATTCACAACTTTTCAAATGGTATACATCCCACCCCAACCCATCCCAGTCAACCCAAAGCTAGACCCCCCCCTGAAAGGTCTCCAGCACTCCAGAGGCCCATACAGCACAGTTACTTACCGTAACAGGTGTTATCCAGGGACAGCAGGCATATATTCTCACATGTGGGTGACGTCATCTACGGAGCCCCGATGCGGAAGCATTTTCAAGCAAACTTGATTGAAGATTTAAGTTTGCTCTGCTGCTCCACGCATGCGTGCCTTCCTGCTCCACTAGGGGGTGCATCCCCTCGTGGTCTCCAGTTCACTTAACTAGCCAAGAAGCCAACCTCGGGGAGGTGGGTGGGTTGTGAGAATATATGCCTGCTGTCCCTGGATAACACCTGTTACGGTAAGTAACTGTGCTTTATCCCAGGACAAGCAGGCATGATATTCTCACATGTGGGTGACCTCCAAGCTTACTGAAGAGGGATGGAGGGAAGTTGGCAATTTAAGCAAATAGATTTCGCAATACCGATTGGCCGAACCGGCCATCGCTTCTGGACAGGGAGTCCAGACAGTAGTGGGAGGTGAAGGTATGAACCGAAGACCACGTGGCAGCCTTGCAGATTTCCTCGATAGGTGTGGACCTGAGGAAGGCTACGGAGGCTGCCATCGCTCGGACTTTGTGTCCCGTTACTCGACCATGCAGCGCGAGACCAGTCTGAGCATAGCAAAAGGAGATGCAATCGGCCAACCAGTTGGATAAGGTGCGTTTGGAAACTGGGTGGCCTAACCGGTTTGGGTCGAAGGACAGAAACAGTTGTGGGACTTTCCGGTGTGGCTGAGTGCGTTGGAGGTAAAAGGCCAACGCTCTTTTGCAGTCAAGAGTGTGGAGCGCCACTTCTCCTGGGTGAGAGTGGGGCTTGGGAAAAAACACGGGTAAGACGATGGACTGATTTAGATGGAAATCAGACACTACTTTAGGTAGGAACTTTGGATGGGTGCGGAGTACCACCTTGTCGTGATGGAATACCGTGAAGGGTGGGTCCGCTACCAGTGCTTGTAGCTCACTAACCCGCCGTGCGGACGTGAGCGCGAGTAAGAAAATTACCTTCCAAGTGAGGAATTTTGGATGGCATTTGTCTAATGGCTCAAATGGAGGTTTCATTAGTTGAGCCAGAACCACGTTAAGGTCCCAAACCACCGGGGGAGGTTTGAGAGGGGGGTGGACGTTTAGCAGACCCTTCATGAAGCGAGTGACTAAGGGATGGAGCGAGAGGGCTTTCCCTTCCAGGGGCTGATGAAAGGCCGCAATCGCACTGAGGTGTACTCGAATGGAGTTGGTCTTTAGGCCGGAATGAGATAGTTGAAGTAGATAGTCAAGGACCAGGGGGACGGGGACCGACACCGGGTCCTGGCTGTGGGAGGAGCACCAGGTTAAGAATCTGGTCCACTTTTGTGAGTAGCAGGTTCTCGTTGAGGTTTTTCTGGAGGCCTCCAATATCTCCTTGACTGATTGAGACACGGGGAGAGCAGTCAGGGGGAGAGAAACCAAGCATTCAGATGAAGAGACTGAAGATTGGGATGTAACAGTGAACCCTGACCCTGTGACAGTAGAGAGGGAAACAGAGGCAGAGGCAGTGGATCTCTGACACTGAGTTGAAGTAGCAGGGAAAACCACGGCTGGCGTGGCCAGCGAGGGGCAATCAGGATCAGGGTGGCTTGTACTGTTTTCAGGTGGACAAGCGTCCGCAGTATCAGAGGAAACGGCGGGAACGCGTACAAGAACCTTCCCTCCCAGTTGAGGAGGAAGGCGTCGGCCTCGAGCCGGTCCGGGGAGTATATCCGGGAGCAGAAGAGAGGTAGCTTGTGATTGTGAGGGGACGCGAACAGGTCTATTTGAGGCGTCCCCCACCGTTCGAACACTCCTCGTAGTGCCTGAGAGTGTAGTGACCACTCGTGTGGCTGGAGGAGGCGGCTGAGTCTGTCCGCCAGGCAGTTTTGTTCTCCTTGTATGTACACCGCCCGAAGGAAGGTGTTGTTGGAGATTGCCCATTTCCATAGGCGCAGGGCTTCCCGACAAAGGGGCCAAGACCCTGTACCCCCTTGTTTGTTTATGTAGTACATCGCTACCTGGTTGTCGGTTCGGATGAGAACCACTCGGTCGCGGAGCAGATGTTGAAAGGC
The DNA here is from genome assembly GCF_902459505.1 of Geotrypetes seraphini. Lineage (NCBI taxonomy): Eukaryota > Metazoa > Chordata > Amphibia > Gymnophiona > Dermophiidae > Geotrypetes > Geotrypetes seraphini. Next base: position 170,113,547 of record NC_047090.1, on the reverse strand, counting down.
TACAGTTGCGAGGTAGATGGCCCGAAGTTCTAGCACGTTGATGTGGCAGCGACGGTCTTGTGCTGACCACATTCCTTGGGTGCGTAGGCCGTCCAGATGGGCTCCCCAAGCGTACTCCGACGAGTCCGTGGTGAGTACCTTGCTGTGGGGTGGGGTGAGGAAGAGCAAACCTTTGGAAAGATTTGAAGAGTCGGCCCACCAGCGGAGCGATCGTTGCAATGAAGGAGTCACTGTCACGGAGCGGTCGATCGGGTCCCGGTCTTGACGCCATTGAGACGCCAGGGTCCATTGAGGGATTCTCAGATGGAGGCGGGCGAAGGGTGTGACATGGACGGTGGAGGCCATGTGGCCCAGGAGGGTCATCATCTGTCGGGCTGATACTGAGGTCAGCCGAGAGATCCTTCGGCTCAGACTTACTAACGCCTCCAAGCGCGGAGGGGGGAGGAAGGAACGGAGGCGAACCGTGTCCAGCGTGGCCCCGATGAACTGTAGGGACTGCGAGGGGCGTAGTTGAGATTTTGGGAAGTTTATTTCGAACCCCAGACTTTGTAGGTAGGTAATAGTCTGTTGGGTCGCTGAGATAACCCCTTCCTTGGACGGGGCTTTGATTAGCCAGTCGTCCAGGTAGGGGAATACCTGGAGGCCCTGGGAACGTAAGGTTGCTGCTACCACCACGAGGCACTTGGTGAAGACCCGAGGTGATGATGCTAGTCCGAAGGGGAGGACTCGGTATTGTAGGTGCCAGTCCCCTACCTGGAAACGCAAGAACTTGCGGTGAGCGGGGTGCACTGGGACATGTGTGTACGCCTCCTTGAGATCGAGGGAGCAGAGCCAGTCGCCCTCGTCGATCAGTGGGTAGAGTGTTGGTAGTGAGAGCATCCGAAACTTTTCCCGTACCAGGAATTTGTTGAGGCGTCTCAAGTCTAGTATTGGGCGTAGGTCTCCCGTTTTTTTCGGTACCAGGAAGTAGCGGGAGTAGAAGCCCTTCCCCCGTTGGTCGGGGGGGACCTTCTCCACTGCTCTCAGGCGGAGCAGGTCTCGAGCCTCGGAGAGGAGTAGAGGTAGCTGAGTCCGGTTGGGAGGGCAATTCCTTGGTGGATTGTCTGGGGGAATGGCCCGAAAGTTGAGAGAGTACCCTGATGAGATCACGCCAAGGACCCATGCGTCCGACGTGATTTGTTCCCAGCGAGGGTAAAGGGCTTTGAGTCGACCCCCGATGGGAAGGAGGCCTGGGACTATGGCGGAGGGGGCCCTCCCCCTTCCGCGTGTCCCGTCAAAAGGACGGGGATGGTTTGGTGTTCGCGGGCGGTTGAGACTTGGGCATGGCCCTGTGGTGGGCTTGCGGACGTCTGGGTGGGGGCCGCGAGAAAGCAGGGGTGGACTTTTGCGGAGGGGCCCTGTATGGCCTGGGCGCTGGCGGTTTGGGCTTTTGCCGGACAAGGGAGGCAAACGAGCGTTCATGTTCGGAGAGGCGTTTTGTCGCCGCCTCGATAGTGTCATCGAACAATTCCTTTCCCACGCAGGGGAGGTTAGCCAACCGGTCCTGTAGGTTGGGGTCCATGTCGACCAGGCGCAGCCAAGCTAGTCGGCGCATGGCGATAGCGAAGGCTGCTTCTCTGGAGGAGAGTTCGAAGCCATCGTAGGCCGCGTGGAATAGATGAAGGCGCAGGTTGGAGAGGGACTCTAAGAGCAGGCCGAACGTTCCCTGCCGGGAGGCCGGTAGGTCAATCTCAAAGGCTCTCAATAGTCCAATGAGGTGTTTGAGGTATGATGTGAAGGTGAAAGTGTAGCTTTGCACCCTAGAGGCCATCATTGCGTTTTGGTATAGCCTCCTGCCGAACTTGTCCAGGGTTCGGCCTTCTCGGCCTGGGGGGACCGCTGCTGAGACCCGGGACGGGTGAGCCTTTTTCAAGGAGGATTCTACTAGCAGCGATTGGTGGGAGAGCTGTGGTTGCTCGAATCCCGGGTAAGGTACTGTGCGGTACTTGGCCTCCATTTTGGAGGGTACGGCCGTGACCGTGTAGGGGGTCTCCAGGTTCCTGAAGAAGGCCTGTTGGAGTACCGGGTTAGGTGGTAAGCGAAGGGACTCTCTGGGCAGTGATGGCATATCCAGCTCCGCCAGGTATTCCTTAGAGTATCTGGAGTCGGACTGGAGGTCTAAGTCCAATGCGTGGCCCATGTCTTGGACAAAGCGAGTGAAGGATGGGCGAGATGTCCCCGGGGCCCCGTGCGGGGTCGGGGAACGAGACCTTCGTCGGTTGGAGAAGGATAAGGAGGCTTCCCTCGAGTATCGAGGTTCATGCTCTGATCCATGCTCCGAGACTGGGGAAGCACTGTGAGAGTGTTCCGGGGTTGTCGATCTTCGGCGTCTCGAGGAGCCCCTCGGAGACGATGCCGGGGTTAGGGGTACCGATCGATGTCGGATTGGTGACCTTGATCCGGACTCCCTCGGAGAATGCGTCCGAGGTGGAGTTCGGAGGATGCGCGGGTTGGAGAGTGATAACTCAGCCACCCTTAGTGGTCCCGTACGAGGTGTGGGAGAACGGCCTCGTAGAGTTGGTGAACCTCGTGCCCTCTTGGAGGTACGGCGGTTCGAGGTTTCTGTAGTTCTAACCCGACGTTTTGCCCCTCTGCGGTCTGCGGAGGGGGAACGTCTCGGGCGTCTCGGCGAGGAGTCCGAGGAGGATGGGATGCGGCGAGGGTTGCGCACCTTTCCTCGAGGTTGTTCGGTGTGAGGCTCAGGCTGGTCTGGCACATTCGAGGTCGAGGCCGATTGAAACTGGGCCATTGCAGCGGACAGCTCCGACGTGATCATCGCTCGGAGTAGGTCCTGGAAGACGGGCACGGACAGCATCGAAGGCATGTCCACTGCCTCGGTGCGCTCCACCGGGGGCAACCTCGTATTAGAGTATTCCCGTGTGGTGGAGGCACGGCCCGAAGGCTTGGAGGGCTTAGACGGGGCTGTAAGCATGGGGCTTCCGCCATGCGTCGCCGTTGTCCCCGAGGTTGGCTTCTTCGCTGTTACAGAACCTGAAGAGGGAAGAGGGGACTTACCCGGAGCCGAGGCTTTTTGTTGTCCCGAGGACTTCGGGGTCGAGTCTCGAGGCGATGCTGAGGTTTCCGGGGCCGAGGTCAAGGCCGGGGTCGAGGCCGGGGCCGACCTCGAGGCCGAGGTGGAGGGTTGGTCCGGGGTGAAGAGATCCGCCATGCGGGCTTTTCTTCGGCGGAGGGCCCGGTTTTGGAAAATAGCGCACTGGGGGCAGGAGTCGGTTGGATGAGCCGCCCCCAGACAGAGGATGCACCGGCGATGCGGGTCTGTGAGAGAAAGAAGCCGCTCGCACCGGGTGCACTTTTTAAATCCGGTCAGAGGCCGGGACATTAAATTGAAAGTAGCCGCGGTCGATTAGCCACGCGGCCACGGGGACCCGGAAGCCTCCGGGTCGTCGAAAACGAAGCAGGAATCAAGTAAAGGAGTAAAGAATTCGCGCACAGCGACTTAATCGTGAAAAAACAAGAAAAAATCGCGGTGCTAGAAGGCAGTTGGGGCAGAGCCTGAAAAACACGTCTTCTAGGCTCGCGGAAAATTTTTGAACTGGAGACCACGAGGGGATGCACCCCCTAGTGGAGCAGGAAGGCACGCATGCGTGGAGCAGCAGAGCAAACTTAAATCTTCAATCAAGTTTGCTTGAAAATGCTTCCGCATCGGGGCTCCGTAGATGACGTCACCCACATGTGAGAATATCATGCCTGCTTGTCCTGGGATAATCTTCAATATTATTTTAAACTTCCATCTATTGCTACAATGTCATAACAGACCAGGTAAATGATTCCGTTACTGCACTCCTGCTACAGCAATTGTAGATGCTTGTGTAAGGCATACGATGAAGTTGAGAGGTGATAGGCTCAGGAGTAATCTATGAAAATACTTTTTTTCAGAAAGGGTGGTACATGCGTGGAACCATCTCCCAGTAGAGGTGGTTGAGACAAAGACTGTCTCCGAATTCAAGTTTCAAGTTTATTAAAAATTTGTTTGACCGCTTAATCCAACTTCTAAGCGGTTAACATAATAAAATTACACAAAAATAAATTAAACATATTAAAACTGGGGAGACAAATGACTTACTCAAAACATACTGCAACAGTAGGGCAGATGGGGAGGAACTACAATAAGTATAGGATAGATAAGTCATAGGGCTAAAACAGTAGGTTAGGTAAAAATTGAAAAAAAAGGAAAAGAAAGAAGAGTGGCAATTTAACAAAAGGCGTCTCGGAATAGAAATGTTTTTAATGCTATTTTAAATTGTTTTATATCTAATTCATTGCGGAGATTTATAGGCAGTAAATTCCAAAGGGAAGGGGCAGTGACAGCAAAGTTGTTGGTACGTAAAGTATTTATTGATTTTAATGATGGTATGACTAAAAGATTTTGAGAAGCGGAACGTAGGGATTTAGTTGTTACTTACGGGATTAAAAGACTGTTAATGAAATCAGGACAGGCATGTGAGATCTCTTAGGGAGAGGAGGAGACAGTGGATGCTGTGGATAGGCAGACCGGAAGGGCGCAGTGGTTAAAGAGCTACAGCCTCAGCACCCTGGGGTTGTGGGTTCAAACCCACGCTGCTCCTTGCAACCCTGGGCAAGTCACTTAACCCCTCCCCCATTGCCCCAGGTACATTAGTTAGATTGTGAGCCTACCAGGACAGACAGGGAAAAATATGTAAACCGTTCTGAGTTTTCTTGGGAGAACAGTATAGAAAAAATGAATAAATAAAATCATGTTTCTATGTTTCTGTTGACTTAGGGATTCAATGACTAGAAGTGCCTAAACCTTTTCAAACAACTTATGTAATTTGGAAGGGATACAGAATTTCCATTAGGAAAGACCTTTGAGCAAGTAGGACAGTAACCAATTAAAAAAACAACTGACCAGATCCCAAATCCATTTCTGTAACACTCTACACCCACTCTGACATTCATATTATTATAACTTAATACCAAATTTCAGACTGAAAACAAAAAATAAAGCACTTTATGAGAAAAGCTCTGATTACTGCTGTGTTTATAATGCTAGAGTAAAATGCTTCTATTTTTTGGAATATCACAAAAATATCTTTTAACATTTTACTTAAAACAAGCAGATTTTAGTTTATAACAATATGAGTGTCCTCTAAGCACAGTGTCATCAGCCACAAAATGACCTGCTACTGAAGTCCTTCTTTCAGTCTTACCCATGTCGATAACAAAGCCTCTTCAGCTTCAGCTCTGAGCAACTTAACTGAGCAAGGCCAATCAGAATCCCAGCTAATGTACCCTGCAAAAGAAGGATAACATGGCACACAGTCAGCAACTGCAAAAAGCAAAGGCTTGACTAAACCATTGACATGAATTTTCAGGCACAAATAATCGAGTGACTGTGTTCCATCTGCTCTCACTTGTTCCTTTTCTCTAGCTCTGAAGTAGAGAATGACAAGGGGACAAATTTGTCCCCATCCCCGCAGGAACTCAATTTCTCCATCCCATTCCAATGAGTTTTGTTGCTGTCCCTGCCCCATTCCTATAAGCTCTGCCTTAACTGCACAAGCCTCAGACACTTATGATTTTAAAGTGTTTGAGGCTTGTGCAGATGAGGACAGAGCTTGAAGGAATGGGGCAGGGGCAGGAAAAGAACTCATAGCAACGGGACAGGAAAATGAGTTCCTGCAGAGACGGGGAAAAATTTGTCCCCGTGTCATTCTCTACTCTGAAGATCTTTCAGAGCACTTTACCTAGTAACTGAGATATTACAGGATTGTAAGCAAGACATTTTTAAAGAAATTTTTAAGGGGTGGCCAAAAAAGGAAACAGGATGCTAGGAATTATTAAAAAAGGGATGGTTATAATGCCCCTGTATCGCTCCATGTGACCTCATCTGGAGTATTGTGTTCAATTCTGGTCTTCTTATCTCAAGAAAGCTATAGTGGCGCCAGAAAAGGTTCAAAGAAGAGCGACTAAAATGGTAAAGGGGATGGAACGCCTCTCGTATGAGGAAAGACTAAAAAGGTTAGGGCTCTTTAGCTTGGAAAAGAGATGGCTGAGGGGAGATATGATTGAAGTCTACAAAATCCTGAGTGGAGTAGAACAGGTACAAGTGGATCAATTTTTCACTCCGTCAAAAATTACAAAGACTAAAGGGACACTCGATGAAGTTACAGGAAAATACTTTTAAAACCAATAGGAGGAAAATTTTTTTCACTCACAGAATAGTTAAGCTCTGAAATGCTTTGCCAGAGGTAAGAGCAGATAGCATAGCTGGTTTTAAGAAAGGTTTGGACAAGTTCCTGGAGGAAAAGTCCATAGTCTGTTATTGAGAAAGACATGGGGGAAGCCACTGCTTGCCCTGGATCAGTAGCATGGAATGTTGCTACTCCTTGGGTTTTGGCCAGGTACTAGTGACCTGAATTGGCCACCGTGAGAACGGGCTACTGTGCTTGATGGACCATTAGTCTGACCCAGTAAGGCTATTATGTTCTTAATTGCTCTCTACATGTCTATAAGTGTGTGCATTGTTCCAAAATTGCACTGCATCATACCTGATCCATTGATACATGTTTGCCATGGTAATCAAGACGAATTGGAACTTCTGAAGTAAACCGAAATTCCCTGAAAGGTTATAAACAATAACAAAATCAGTGCTAAGCTTGCTGACAATGAATTGTCTACACTGGAATCATCTAAATCCAAAGCACAACAAAAACAACACAGAGCATGAATTTATTCCATCTACATTTGGGAACATTTACTACTGATCAGGTTTGTAAAAGGATCTCGACCCATTTGGGAGCGATACGATGGTTGTGGGTACCAACTTTAAGGGGCCAAGAACACACATAATACTGTGATATACACATATCTGTGTGCATATATTAACATAAATGCCCGTTCGCCAGCATTGTGCTATTCTATAACATGGCACCTAAATGCAGTAGCATGTTATTTGAAGGTGGTTGTACATATGGGCAGAGTCTGGGTGTGGTGCACAGTTCTGCGTGCTAATTATAGAATAGCAGAGCAACATGGAGGGCACCCTATAAACAGGTATCTATCTTCAGACTATTTTAGAAAGGAAAGGAGGGACTTATGCCCAACGGCGCCATTTTGCTTTTTAGCCAGAGCGTAGCTGCACATTATATAGTAGACCCCTGAAGAAGCCGCCAATAGGTGAAACGTGTCCCCGTTGGGCATAAGTCTTATATTGCTACAACCAAGATATCGGCACTAAAGTCACAAAGAGATAAGTGCCGGTTTTAGTTATTTATTTTGCACTAAAAGCACTTTATATAAGTTATAAGCACAGAGCATTAGCACTTTTCTAGTTCGCAGGTACTGAGCTCGATGAAAGATACCTCTGTCCTGCGAAGACTATAGAGAAAATCGTTTATGATTATACAGTGCAGGCATCTGAGAGCACAGTTAACCTAAGAAGTGAGTTTTGATTAGAGATAACTTATTAAACAAGTCTTTTTGCTGTATTAAGTTGCCACTTCTTACAGTTTTTAAGGTGTTCCAGAACAATATTAATATAATATAATATATTAATATAATGTTTAGATTATAATGATAAGATATGCAAGTGCTCTGATTAATTGTGTTTATTATGATTGTTGTACACTTGATGAAAGTTTTAAAAATGAATAAAGAATTATAAAAAAAAACAAAAAAACAAAGAATGTCAGCAATTCTGCATCTTTGAAAATACAGAAATAATTTTTACCTAAAAAATACTGGCTGATCACCAAATGATGCCCTTGTCTCATGGATGTCGTGCGCATGTCCATTAACTTGATCTGTGAAATCAGTGCTGCCGTTCTGGTTTGACTGGCTGTGTCCTACAGAAATAAGTGAACTTGACTTCTTGATGCTGCTGAGGTTTCTAGGCAAGCTGCAAGTGACATCTGCAGACGGAGACTTTTTCACTGCAAGAGGTACCAAAGCAGAATTAATTTATAAGATACTGTGTAGATACCCCCAAATTCTGTATATGGCACCTTACGTTGTGCGCGCAAATCAATGTGCACAGTCAATTTGCATGCACAATCTAATTAATTGGCCTAATTGGAGCTAATAATGGGCAATTATCACCTTATGATTGACACTAACTAAAAGTTACGTGCACAACTTGGAAAGCACAATTCTATCACAGGTATGCGCCAATTGTAGTGTGTGAATTTGAAAAGGGGGTGTGGTCAGGCACAGATTGAAGGCATTCCTTAAAGTTATGCACATTGGGCAGGATTCACTAAAGTCCCGAAATCTATCCTGTTCATGTGCTATCCATTTCCGAGTCATTGTAGCCAATCGATTCAGTAAAGCTTGTCCATGCAAATGATCCAATCGTAAACACGTCACTATTAGCGCTGAAACATAGATCGATGAGCGTGTGCACTGTATCCTTGGTTGGTTTTGAAGCTCATAACGCATGCGCTAGCTCTTTTGGACTTCACTGCGTAGAAATGGGGCATGATTTAATCGCGGACGTCATTAGCTATATCTGCCGTGAAGCACGAAGCAACAACTAGCGACACATGCACGCGACAATTTAGCTGGGGGAGGGATAGCTGGCACTTAAAAGTTATATTTGATTTAGGATTTTTTTTGTTATTTGGCATTGATATTTGAAATGTACAATGCGCAAGGAGAGCATGGGGTTAATCCGTGATTTTCTTACCATGCGCATTAAAAAGCCGAGAATCACTCCCGCGCTCGCTATGCGCATTCCAAAGAAATTTAAAAAATATTTCTAACGCTTATGTACATGAAAGTTAACATATATTTAAAAGTTTAGATATATTTTGGATTTTTGTAGGGGAAGATATACATTTCTAATGGGGTTCTTAACATGCACGCGTCAGTTGCTAGGCAGAAATAGCCGGCGAGGATGTAAACGACTGGTCCTCAGCAGTCATAACTTTTTGGACATGAAAGGCCAGTCGGTTTGGACGAAATGGTTTCATGAATCGACGCGTTAAGAAATTTACATGCCTTTTTACTCATTTGCATGCGCAGATCGAATGGGGTCTGGAGGAAGGTTAGTGAATCAAGCCGGAGTCAGAAAGTGAGCGCAAACCGAGTGGTACACGATCAGTTTGCTTAGTGAATCTAGCCCATTGTTATAGAATATGCCCCATCCTTGCACAACCTAGGCAGAGATTAGCCAAGGCAGTCTTGAATTTAGGGTGTGACATAGTGGATCACACATCCAGAGAAAGATTGTTCTACAATGAGGGGACCCAGCATATCTTGCATGAGGTAACAAGATGCACACGAGAAACAGTTAGTCCCATAGGATCAGACTGCCAGTATAGCTAGATTAGAAAACTACCCCATGAGTACAATATGTACAATGATAAGAACACACTTACTTATATGCCACTTTGATATACACATTTTCTGGAGTGAAATCTAGGCACAGCACAAACAGTCCTGATTATGCACATAGTAAACGGTGCCTAGGTTAGGCACGGAACTGAAAATTGATTAATGAGCTTAATTGTCATGGTAACTGATGGAGAAATTAGGTTCTTACCTGCTAATTTTCTTTCTTTAGTCCCTCCAGATTGGCACAGAATAGATGGGTTTATGCTCCTCTGCCAACAGGTGGATACTGAGAACAGATTGACTTTTGGCAGTAGTTCTAGTGGGCTTGCAATGTGATGAATAGCCAAGCAGGAACTAAGAACTGAAGAACTGTGAACTACAAACACAACCACTTTCATATGGAGAAGACAAAGCAGTTGTCCGGATTGGATAGGAAGACACTCTTGGATATTGATTAGAACAAGAACCTTCAAAGTGTCCCCACGGTTGGCCAGCTAAGCCAGATGAACCAAATGCCATTGCTCTTACTATACTCCCCAAAAAACCAAGGCAAAAAAGACACCGCAGAAAAAAACATACTCTTCGCAAAAACACTGAATAAAAATGACAGGGCGGGGTTTGTGTCGGTCTAGAGGCCATAGCAGAAAGACTGAACAAATTCTTTGTTTCGGTCTTTATGGAAGATGTAAGAGATCTACCTGAACCGAAAATGGTTTTCAAGGGTGATGAGGCAGAGGAACTGAAAGAAATCTCGGTGAATCTGAAAAATGTACTGAGCCAAATTGACATGTTAAAAAGTGATAGGACTGGATGGTATACATCCCAGGGTATTAAAAGAACTAAAAAATGAAATTGCTGACCTGCTGTTAGTGAGCTGTAACCTGTTGCTAAAATCGTCTGTAGTACCTGAAGATTGGAGGGTAGCCAATGTTACGTCGATTTTTAAAAAGGGCTCCAGGGGAGATCCAGGAAATTACAGACCGGTAAGCCTCACTTCGGTGCCGGGCAAAATGGTAGAAACGATTATAAAAAATAAAATTGTGGAACACATAGACAAGGATGGTTTAATGAGACGGAGTCAGCATGGGTTCAGCCGAGAGAGATCTTGCCTCACAAATTTTCTTGATTTCTTTGAAGGTGTGAATAAATATGTGGATAAAGGTGAGCCGGTTGATATAGTATATCTAGGTTTTCAGAAAGCTTTTGATAAAATTCTTCACGAGAGGCTCCTGAGAAAATTAAAGTGTCATGGGATAGGTGGCAAAGTTCAGTTGTGGATTAGGAATTGGTTATTGGACAGAAAACAGAGGGTAGGGTTAAATGGTCAGTTTTCTCAATGGAGGAGAGTAAACAGTGGAGTGCCGCAGGGGTCTGTACTGGGACTGGTGCTATTTAACGTATTTATAAATGATCTGGAAATTGGAACGATGAGTGAAGTGATTAAATTTGCAGATGACACTAAACTGTTCAAAGGTGTTAAAATGCATGCGGATTGTGAAAAATAGGAAATTGGAAGACTGGGCGTCCAAATGGCAGATGAAATTTAATGTGGGCAGATGAAATTTAATGTGGACAAATGCAAAGTTATGCACATTGGGAAGAATAATCTGAATCACAGTTACTGGATGTTAGGGTCCACCTTGGGGATTAGCGCACAAGAAAAGGATCTAGGTGTCATCATAGACAATACGATGAAATCTTCCGCCCAATGTGTGAAAGTGGCCAAAAAAGCAAACAGGATGATAGGAATTATTAAAAAAGGGATGGTTAACAAGACTAAGAATGTTATAATGCCCCCATGGTGTGACCTCATCTGGAGTATTGCGTTCAATTCTGGTCTCCTTATCTCAAGAAAGATATAGTGGCGCTAGAAAGGTTCAAAGAAGAGTAATCAAGATGGTAAAGGGGATGGAACTCCTCTCGTATAAGGAAAGACTAAAACGGTTAGGGCTCTTCAGCATGGAAAAGAGACGGCTGAGGGGAGATATGATTGAAGTCTACAAAATCCTAAGTGGAGTAGAACAGGTACAAGTGGATCGATTTTTCACTCCGTCAAAAATTATAAAGACTAGGGGACACTCGATGAAGTTACAAATACTTTTAAAACCAATTGGAGGAAATTTTTTTTCACTCAGAGAATAGTTAAACTCTGGAACGTGTTGCCAGAGGATGTGGTAAGAGGACCATAACAAGAACACGCTCACCGAACACCACATCCCGATGCTGCTGAACATCCACACGGCAGTGGCGAACAAAGGAATGGAGAGAAGACCAAACCGCAGCTTTACAGATATCCGTCGGAGGCACAAGAGAAGACTTAGTCCAAGAAGCTGCCAGACCCCAAGTGGAATGAGCTTTGAGAAAATCTGGAACAGGTTTCTTCTGAAGAAGGTAAGCCAAATTGACAGCCTCCTTGATCCAGCGCACAATCGTAGCTTTAGAAGTACTGCCCCCCCTTACCCACGAGAAGGACAAAAAGACGATCCAACTGACAGAACCCATGGGTCTGCTGAATGTAAATGCAAAAGAACCTATGGACATCCAATTTGTACAACTGCCTCTGCTTCAAAGAGCCCTCCCAACTCCCAAGCCCGGAAGGGTAACACACTGGTTGATATGAAAAGGAGAAACGACCTTCGGCAGAAAGGAGGGAACCGGCTGCAGCAAGACCCACTCCCTAGAGAACTCCAGGAAGAGAGATTTAAATGAAACAGGCAGTCCAGAAACACATCTTGCGGAAGTAATAGCCACCAGGAACACAGCCTTAAGAGTAAGGTCCTTCAATGTGCAGGAGCCAAGAGGCTCAAAGGGAGGACGATCAAGCACGGAAAGAATCTGATTGAGATCTCAGGCCAGAACTGAAGGGCGAACTGGAGGCTGAAGCAATTTTGCCACTCTCAAAAAACAAATCACATCTGAAGAAGAGCCCAAACGGTGATCATGCAACAGACTGCGAAAAGAGGACAAGGCTGCAACTTGAACCCTTAGGGTGGACCAGGCAAGGCCCCTCTCCAGGCCATCCTGCAAAAACTCCAAGATGTGAGGCAAAGACTCACGAAGGGGAACTACGTTATGAGTGGAACACCACTCTTCAAAAAGATGCCAAATGTGCACATAAGCCTGAGAGGTGGAAACTCTCTTAGAACCCAAGAAGGTGGCGATCACCTTATCCGAATATCCTTTCTTACTTAGGCGTTCCTTTTCAAGAGCCAAGCTGTAAGACAAAAGGGACCCGGATCAAACATGGGAATGGGACCTCGAGTCAGAAGATCGGGTGAGAGGGAAAGAGGATCTGCCACTAGAAGACGAACCAGATCTGGATACCATAGGCCCCTGGGTCAGTCCGAAGCCATTAGGATCACACAGCCTGCGTGCCGAGTCATGTGAGGAAGCACTCTGCCCACCAGTGGCCATGGAGGAAAGACATACAGCAGGCTGTCCGTTGGCCAAGCCTGTATCAAAGTATCCAGCCCCTCGGCCTGATAAACCCTGCACCGACTGACGAATCTCAGCACTTTGGCATTGACACTCATTGCCTTGAGTTCCATGACCGGCCAACCCCACAACTGAACAATCAACTCAAAGGCTTCTAGCCCGAGACACCACTCGCAGGGATCCAGCACATGACAACTGAGGAAGTCCGCTTGGACATTGTCCATTCCCACTATGTGGGAAGCCGAGATGTCCAAAAGAAGAGCCTCTGCCCATTCCATGAGAAGAGCTGCGTCCTGTATTACCAGATGACTCTTGGTTCCCCCCTGACAAATGACGTAAGCCACTGCTTTGGCATTGTCCGAGAGAACCTGAACTGACTCACCCTTCAGCAATGACTGGAAAGCAACTATCATCAACCGAATGGCTCTGATCTCCAGAATATTGGCAACCAGGCTGGTGTCAAAGAGAACACCAAGATACTCCAAGTGCTAAGACAAAGTCAACAGGCTTTCAAAAAGGTTGACAGCCCAGTCCAATGACTGCAGAAACTCTAATGCCTGAGCTGTGACCCGGGAGCTCTCCTAAAAAGACCACCCAAATCAACCAGTCATCCAGATAGAGATGAACCAGAATGCCCTCTTTGTGCAAGGTCACTGCCACCACCACCATAATCTTGGTGAAAGTCCGTGGAGCCGTGACCAGACCAAAAGGGAGCACACAAAACTGATAGTGCTTTCCCAAAATCACGAAGCGAAGGAAGTGCTGATAGGAGGCCCGAATTAGAAAATGCAGGTAGGCCTCCTGTCAAGTCAAGAGAAGTCAGAAACTCCCCAGGCTGAACAGCAAGAATCACGGACTTCACGATCTCCATATGGAAAGACGGGACACGGAGTGCCCTGGTGACATCTTTCAGATTCCAAATGGGCCGAAAAGATCCCTCTTTCTTGGGCACTACAAAGTAAATGGAGTACTGGCCGATGCAAATGTCCTGAGGAGGCTATGGGACCACCACTTTGAAGTCCAGCAATCTTTCCAGCGTCTTGACGAAACGCCCGCTTCTTCAAAGATGCCTGACAAGGAGAAGAGAGGAAACGATCTGGTAAGGGCCAGTAAAAGTCGAGAGCATAGCTGATCCAAATCATCTGTAGGACCAACTGATCCTTGTGATCTCGGCTCACCCCTGGTTATAATCCCGCAAACGGGCACCCACCGGAACCAGGGGAAGGACCCGAATCAGCCTATAGAAGGAAAAGGAGCCGAGCCTCAGCTAGGTTGATACCAATGAAAATCACAAAGTCACCCACAGCTGGCGCCACCTCAAGATGCCTGGCAAGGATGGTCATCTGGTAGCCGAGGCACCTTAGAGTCACTCAAGGCCTGAACAAGCTTATCCAAGTCCTCCCTGAAAAGGAAAGAACCCCGAAAAGGAAATTTACTGAGCTTAGACTTATGAAGCTGCATCCACCGACCAACCCCAAAGCCACGTGGTCCGATAAGTGGCCACCCCGAGGTCCATGGACTTGGCAGATGCCTGCAACAAATCATACATGGGATCAGAAAGATAAGAAGCACTGAGCTCAATTTTATCCACCTCCTGATCCATCAAGGACCAGACACTAGACTCCTGGTCAAAGACATGCTCAGCCCACTGGAAACAAGCCCATGCTACCAGACTGGTGCAAATCGCCACCTGGACAGCCAAAGCAGCCTTGCTAAAACTCTGCTAAAGGAGAGACTCCATCTTATGGTCCTGGGGATCTCTCAAGGCCAAACTGCCTTCAACCAGCACCATATGCCTGCAAGCAATGGCAGAGACCACATAATCAACCAGTAGAGACTTATAGGTATCCCTAGCCCCATCAGGAAAGGGATAGAGCTGGTTCAAGGACTGCGCCAAGCGAAAAGGCACATCTGGAGTCTTCCACTGTGTGTGCACCACATCCCAAATATCCTGATGCATAGGAAAAGAGCGGAAGGACGATCAGATCCCTTGAAGCAGAGGGTCCACAACATGAGGGGGGTCCTTAGCTTCTTCCTCAAAAACGAAGACACCTGAAGAATAAGCTCCTGCTGCTCTTCCTGGTGAAAATTGCACACGACTGAAGCATCCTTGCCAACTGGCATATCCGAAACCCAGCCGTCCACATCATCCACCTCCCAAGAGGATCTTGGGAGTCTATCAAAAAATCCAAGTCCTCATCTGGCAAAACTGGGTCAGCCAGGAAAAATCCTCATCCCAAGAAACCCGCAGCCACTTGGACAAAGGCGGGGGAGACTGGATAGGTGCAAACGCCAAGAAGGATTGAACAGTGGCAGACTTCAAAGGCAAAGATCCACCAGAAGAACAGAAGACCCCCTGGAGAACAAGCCATACCCCCAGCCGCCTGCAAGTAAGCCTTGTACATGGCTAAAAACAAAATAAGGGGCAAAAACACCCTGGAGGCAAAAAAGTACTTGCTGCAGGAGCAGAAGAAGCATTGAGGACATGTTCCTGTCTTTCTAAAACAGGAGGGAGGTCATCTGAGGCCACAGGCAAAATGGCGGAGCTTCTCACCAAAACCGAAGAAAAAGCCGCCAAAAAAACTCCCCCAAGGCTTGTAGCGGCAAAAAGGTCTGAAAGGACCCAGCTGCTAAAGCAGAGCTGCAGGCAGGAGCAGCTGTAGTGGTAAGGGAATCCCCAGCACTATCGGCAGTAAGGGAAACCTTACCTCCCTGACTGTCAGCAGCTGGGGAAATCCCTGTGTGGGTGGTAGGGGAAGCTTGGGTTTCCCCACTGCTTATAGCCCAAGAATAGTAGACACGTGAAGGGGAAACCTGCTCCCCTGGCACCTAAAGCAGATGAGGATACCCCTTCGCAGTGGCCATAGCACCTTGTGCACACCGCACACATCCAACGCTCATCGGGAACACAATGAGTACTTTTTCAGTCTCTTTAAAGTGCTCATTGCAAACCGCTAAAAGGGAAAGTAAAACCGCCGGTTAGCAATAAAAATCAATTTGAGTTAAGTTAAAGTTTCCTTTCAGAATGGCACTGCCTCAGGATGTTTTGGGGTTTTTTTGCAAAGTAAAACTTTAAGTAATATGAGTAGACCAAACAAGCTCTCAAAGCTGAACTGTGACAAAACATACAGCTGAGGCACCACTAATAAAAATTTGGGGAGGTAGGGGAAAAAGAATGAGGAACTTGGCCACCTGAGTGTGGCACCTCCGAAGTCAGACGGACCCCTGAAATGGTCCCCCAAGCTCTGTCCAGGCAAAAAAAGGCCAATAATCAGACCCAAAGGCCCTAACTAACCAGAAGAAAGACTGTACAGGCTTACCACTGGCTTGGAGACTGAGAACAGACTGATTGCAGATGGGACTGTACAGCCCCACTTGTACTACTGCCAAAAGTCAATGTGTTCTCAGTGTCCACCTGCTGGCAGAAGAGTGTAAATCCATCTGTTCTGTGCTGGTCTGGAGGGACAATAAAGAACATGCCATTAAAAGCTCATTAAAAAACAATTAAGAGTTCTACGTGGAACATGGAGTGGCACCTACCAATGCCTAAGTCGAGGCGCCTAGCAGCACCTAACAATGCCTACCCACAAAGGAGGCTTGGATAAGGGCATAGAATAGGTGTGGTATGACTTAGGCATTGTTAGGCATACGTGTTATGCACAGGTAAATTAGGCCAGGAAAACCCTGGCCTAATATACTGGCACCTAACTTTAGGACACCTAAGTTAAGTTAGGCACCACTAGGCAAGATTCTGTAAACAGTGTCTAGCAGTTCATTCACAACTGCGCTGACCGGCACCTAGGGGGTAGGCATTGCTAGGTGTCATTTATAGAATCAGGCCATACTTTATATCAGAGTCCTGCAAACTTTTTTTTTTACTTGGAGGCATAGTAAACTCTGGGTCACGGCTGGAGGGCACCTGGAAATGCACAGACATTGTAATGATGTCACACACATGTGTGATGTCATCACGTCAACATCTGTGCATGGTGTGAAGGCCCTCCAGACGGGTCCCTGAGTCACCAGTGGGGAGTGCTGGAGCAGGAGAGGCAGGTGTCAGCTGTCTACAGGATGTGCCTCTTGCCATGAGAGGCACATCCTGTAGGAGTCAGCCGGCGCCTCTCCTCCTTGCAGGCATCTCACGGCACACCCAGAATCTCGCCACAGCACACAGTTTGCGATATACTGCTTTATAAAATACATACAAATGTGCATATTGAATGAGTATGCACTTAAACTTCTGGAGCGGGTGTTAAATGTACGCAGATTTATTTTACCCATGGTTTCTGCAGGATCTGTGTTCCAGTTTTATAATAAATTGGGCTAGAAACAGACTCCTTCCTGCCCTCTCCACCTAGGTGGCATTTTAGATATTCTAAATCTAATTTTATAATCTAATGAAATCACATATATAATGTGGAACATGGGGTTTTTCCAGTATCAATCACAGAGCTAAGTGGTGAGCTTATCACACTGTCTGTGCAGCTTGCAAAAAAGACTTCACAACAAACTGCATATGCACCAAATAATTAACTGAAAAACTGAAAATGCTAGTTTCAAGCCTAGTTAAATGAAAACTGGATACTCTCATCACTATAGGCTGGTTTTTGTTTGCTCGCTAATTCTGGACACAGACATGTGGTCTGGTAACGTTAGCTATAAAATAAACTGACCGATCAGAATGCAGGGTTTATGAAGTCCAGTTGTAGCTACAAACAACATCAACTGATCATTATACAACTGTACCTTCTGGATCTGGCATCAAAAAGATTTCTACTTCTGTAGAAAGACTAGCAAAGAAATCTTTCAGGAAAAATAAGGCATCCTAAAACACAGAAAATAAAGTAAAAAAAAAAAAAAGACATTAGTGGTTGATAACCATAATCATAATAATATTAATGCAGGACGGCTAAGGGCATCTGATGCTTTGGGTTGCCACTCCCAACCTAGTCCTCGGGGAATACCTAGTCCCATCAGGTTTTCCAGATATCCATAAGGAATATTCATGAGTTAGATTTACATGAAATTGAGGCAGTGTATGCAAATCTTTCCATGCATATTCATTGTAGGTATCCTGAAACCCGGATGGGACTAGGCATACCCCAAGGACTGGGTTGGGAATGGTGTCCTAGGTGAGCTTTTAGCTGTACTGTATGTCCCCCCACCCCAAAGTCCAGAATCTCCTCTCCCTTTCTCGTCCCCCACATTCTCTGTAGTACAGTATCTCCCCTTCCTTTCTCTTCCCTATTACACTCCCCCCACCCCTGGTAGCAAGCATTTCATTGCCCCTTCCCTACCCCATGTCCATCATCTTTTTTTCCTTTTTACTTACCCTGAGGCAGTAAGAACACTTAGGGGCTCATAATCAAAACTTAAACACGTCAAATAACCTACCCAAGTCGGAACTTGGACAATCTAAAAGACAGGTCGTCCAAGTGCCGATAATCAAACAGACTTTATGGACATGCCACAGGACTTTTTATGCCTCTGAATGCCGCTGTGCGTCCAGAGCTGAAAGGAACATATCTGGAGGAGTGGTTAGGGCAGTATGTCATACCAGGTTATAATCTACTCCGTCGAGACAGAGAGGGCAAATCAGGAGGAGGGGTAGCTCTAGACGTTAAAGAAAACATCAAAGTTACTAAAATCACAGACATCAAGTATACAGGAGAGTCCCTCTGGGTGAACCTGGCCAGGGGCAATAACAAACGCCTGTATCTTGGTGTTGTATACAGACTGCCTAAACAAAAGGAGCAAGCAGACGATGAGCTAATGGAAGACATCGAGACCATAACACTGCGTGGAGATACAGTGCTAGTGGGAGATTTCAATATGCCGGATGTGGACTGGAACGAACCTTCCGCTACAACCAGCGGCAGCAAGAGGATACTAGCCTCCATGCGAGGAGCATGCCTAAAGCAGATGGTACTGGAACCCACTAGGGGTCAGGCAACACTGGACTTAGTGTTCACCAATGGGGACAGTGCCACAAAGGTATCGGTAGGAGACACCTTGGCATCCAGCGATCACAACATAGTGTGGTTCCACCTCAAGAAAGGAAACCCTAGGTCAAATACGTCGACTAAGGTACTAAATTTCAAAGGAACTAATTTTCAAGACATGGGGGACTACGTCTACAACGTGCTGCAAAATCAAAGCACGACAGACAAGGTAGAGGACCTATGGTCGACTCTGAAAGCTACACTGCTGGAAGCAACCAACATATACATAAAAACCGTGAGCAAACGAAGCAGGAACAACAAACCACAGTGGTTCACCGCGAAGATATCAGAGCTAGTAAAACAAACAAAAAAAGCATTTGCTACCTACAAACAATCGCAGCAATTTGAAGCTAAAGAATCCTATGTGGCAAAATCCAGAATAGTTAAAATGACAGTCAGAGAAGCCAAACTCCGGATGGAAGAAAGCATAGCTAGGCAGGTAAAGAAGGGGGAGAAATCCTTTTTCAAATACGTCAGCGACAGGAAGAAGAACACGAGCGGCATTGGGCACCTAAAGAAACCTGATGGTAACTTTACAGACTCAGATGCAGACAAAGCTGAAATACTCAATAACTACTTCTGCTCGGTCTTCACCTGCGAAGCGCCAGGATCCAGTCCTCAGCTACAGCCAAGGAGGGGCTCGAAAGACCCATTCCAGGACATGGAATTCACTGCAAGCGAAGTCTACCGTGAGCTATCAAAAATAAATGTGAACAAAGCTATGGGCCCGGACAATCTACACCCTAGAGTACTTCGAGAATTGAGCGATATACTGGCAGAGCCACTGGCCATGCTCTTCAATCTTTCCCTGAGCAAGGGAAAAGTACCCCTAGACTGGAAAATTGCAAACGTTATCCTGCTCCACAAAAAGGGAGGTAGGTCGGAGCCTGAAAATTTTAGATCGGTGAGTCTCACATCAATAGTGAGTAAACTCATGGAAAAATTGATTGAGAACAGATTAGACGCGTTCATGGATGATGAACGATTAAGAGATCCCCACCAGCATGGCTTTACAACGGGTAGGTCCTGTCAATCTAATCTGATAAGCTTCTTTGATTGGGTAACAAAAAAACTGGATGAAGGCGAATCCCTGGACATAGTGTATTTGGACTTTAGTAAGGCTTTCGATAGTGTTCCACACCGAAGGTTATTAAACAAGATGAACTCGCTAGGACTAGGAGAAACACTAACAGCATGGGTGCAAGACTGGCTAAGCGGAAGATCTCAAAGAGTGGTGGTAAATGGTATCCCCTCAAAAACGTCAAGAATGATCAGTGGAGTGCCGCAGGGCTCGGTCTTGGGCCCGATGCTATTTAATATCTTTGTTGGGGATCTGACTCAGGGGCTCCGAGGCAAAATTACACTATTTGCCGATGACACTAAGCTATGCAGCGTTGTAGGCAGGGCCTCAGAACCTGATAGTGCATCAAGGCCCAACACTATGGAGCAAGACCTGCTTGTATTGGAAAAATGGTCCAGTACTTGGCAACTAAACTTTAATACCAAGAAATGTAAAGTGATGCACCTTGGGAGTGGAAATCCACACAAAACATACACCTTAAACGGCGAAAACTTAAGAACTACTGCAGAAAGGGACTTGGGAGTTCTCATCCGGGATGACATGAAAGCTGCAAATCAGATGGAGAAAGCTTCAGCGAAGGCCAGACAAATGCTGGGTTGCATCAGAAGGAGCTTTATCAGCACGAAACCGGAAGTAATACTGCCATTATACAGATCTATGGTGAGACCTCACCTGGAGTACTGTGTTCAATTTTGGAGACCACATTATCAAAAAGATGTGAAAAGAGTGGAGTCGATACAGAGAATGGCCACTAAGATGGTCTCAGGACTTAAAGGCATCCCATATGAAGAACGTCTGATCAAACTGCGCTTATATTTTCTTGAAGAACGCAGAGAAAGAGGGGACATGATAAAAACATTTAAATACATCATGGGCCACATCAAAGTGGAGGAGGAAATCTTTTTTCTAAAGGGTCCCACGGTGACAAGAGGGCATCCACTAAGACTTAAGGGAGGAAGATTTCATGGTGACACCAGGAAATACTTCTTCACTCAATGGGTGATTGATCGATGGAATGATCTTCCCCAGTAGGTGATCGAGGCCAGAAACGTGCTCGACTTCAAGAGTCGATGGGACAAACAGGTAGGAGTACTACGGAGTTATGCTCAATCAATAGATACTCCAGGGAAGAAGGGTCCTTGGGCAGGCAGACTAGTTGGAGGGAGGGTTCTTGAGTGGGCAGACTTGTTGGGCCATCGGCCCTTTTCTGCCGTCATGTTCTATGTTTCTATGTATGTAGGCAGGATGGGGGCCGACCTGGACTTAGGGATAATCGAATATTTTACTAGACATCCTGGATGAAACTTAAACATTCTGAGTTAGACGTTGTAAAACCAAAAAAACTCTGTGGAGTGATGATGTTCCTAAATGGACTTTATTTGAAAGTATCAAAGTTCCAAAGGTACACTGAAATCATCCACATAAAATAATTCCATCCACATAAAAATAAATCATCCACATAAGAGCTTTAAAGGACCTAGTCCGCTAGGGATACAGGACCCAACACGGTCTGCATTTTGACAAAAAGTCTTCTTCAGGGGTCCCTGGGGGTCCTATAAAGGTGAGTATGTGGGAAACAATTGTGTGGTGAGCCAGAAGTGACCCCTGAAGAAGACTTTTTGTCGAAACACGGACCGTGTTGGGTCCTGTATCCCTAGCGGACTAGGTCCTTTAAGGCTCTTATGTGGATGATTTATTTTTATGTGGATGGAATTATTTTATGTGGATGATTTCAGTGTACCTTTGGAACTTTGATACTTTCAAATAAAATCCATTTAGGAACATCATCACTCCACACAGTTTTTTTGGTTTTCTCTGGATTTTCTTCTTTGTGGATATTTCGGGGTCAATTCCTTTTGTTTTTAGACGTTGTAAAAACAGGTATAAGTGCCAAAAATATCCACTGCAGAGACAAAGTAAAGACCAACACACACTCCCCCAGTGTTCTCTGACCCTCACACCCCCCACAAAGATCAGAATAAAAAAGAACACATCTGTCTCAAGAACATCAGCACCTGATATAGGAAAGCCTAGCAGAGCTGCACACAGGTGTCTTAAATAGCCTGGGGGAGGGGAACCATATAGAGGAGGACCCAGACCCATAATCCACTCTAACCACATTTATAGTGGAACATGTGCACCCACCAAAATCTTAAGTGGATTTTCTGTGAGGTTTTGTGTGATTCAATTAATATGCAACAGAATGTTTACAGTCCAATATGTGGAGCGCAGCCTTACTGGGGTGAGAATGTGGTCTTGGAAAGAAGATAGAAAGAACTATAGATTGGTTTAGATGAAATTCCAAGATGATCTTCAGGAGGAACTTGGGATGAGTGGGAAGAACCACCCTATCATAGCAGAATGTTGTATAAGGTGGGTCTGATACAAGTGCTTGAAGTTCACTGACTTAATGTGCAGAGGTAATGAAGATTAAGAATAATACTTTCCAAGACAGGTGTTTGAGAGATGAAGACATAAGTGGCTCAAAGGGTGGCTTCATTAGTGTGGAAAGCACAACATTAGATCCCAAGCAACTGGAAGAGGTTTCATTGGTGGTTTTGTATGAAAAAGGCCTTTCTAGAAATCAATGGAAGTCAATAAGAGTACAGCTAAGGGCCTTTTATTAAGAGGTATATGAAACACGCTAATAGCACTAAGGTGAACTCTGACTGAAGTGGTTTTGAGGCCAGAGTTGGAAAGGTGTAGGAGATAGTGAAGGGCTGATGGGAGTGTAGTGATTGTTGGTTGCACCACAGAGTGAAACGAGTCCATATGAAGCCGTAACAATGCTGCGTGAACAGTTTTCGGGAGGCTTCAATGATGGCTGATACTGGAGCGGATAGGGTAACCGCTTTTACTCGTTGAGAGAGTCAAGGAGCATAGACTGGGATGAAGAAGAGACCTCTCATTTTGAGTGATAAAGGTTTGACTGGCTGTGTCCTACAGAAATAAGTGAACTTGACATCTTGATGCTGCTGAGGTTTATAGGCAAGCTGCAAGTGAAATCTGCAGATGGAGATGCAAGAGGTACCAAATGAGAACTAATTTATAAAATACTGTGTATATATCACCAAATTCTGTATATGGCACCTTACGTTGTGTGCGCAAATCAATGTGTACAGCCAATTTGCATGCACAATCTAATTAATTGGCCTAATTGGAGCTAATAATGGGCAATTATCACCTTATGATTGACACTAATTGGCACTAACTAAAAGTTACGTGCACAACTTGGAAAGCACAATTCTATAAAAAGTATGCGCTAATTGTAGGTGCCTTGTAACCTTGGGATAATCTTTGACTCATCTTTCTGCCCTAACCAAGACTAGCCCTACCTTCATATGTTCCGGTTTATCAGGAACTTGTCTAACTTTGTCTTGAATCCCTGAAGGGTGTTTTCTCCTATAACAGCCTCCGGAAGAGCGTTCCAGTTTTCCACCATTCTCTGGGTGAAGAAGAACTTCCTTATGTTTGTACAGAATCTATCCCCTTTTAACTTTAGAGAGTGCCCTCTTGTTCTCTCTACCTTGGAGAGAGTGAACAACCTGTCTTTATCTACTATGTCTATTCCCTTCATTATCTTGAATGTTTCAATCATGTCCCCTCTCAGTCTCCTCTTTTCAAGGGAGAAGAGGCCCAGTTTCTCTAATCTCTCACTGTACGACAACTTCTCC
This sequence comes from Geotrypetes seraphini, assembly GCF_902459505.1. NCBI lineage: Eukaryota > Metazoa > Chordata > Amphibia > Gymnophiona > Dermophiidae > Geotrypetes > Geotrypetes seraphini. The sequence continues at coordinate 170,090,001 of NC_047090.1, read as the reverse complement.
AGCCCCTTAACCATTTAGTCACTCTTCTCTGGACCCTTTTGAGTAGTACTGTGTCCTTCTTCATGTATGGCGACCAGTGCTGGACACAGTATTCCAGGTGAGGGCGTATCATGGCCCAGTACAGCGGCATGATAACCTTTTCCGATCTGTTCGTGATCCCCTTCTTAATCATTCCTAGCATTCTGTTTGTCCTTTTTGCCACTGCCGCACATTGCGTGGACAGCTTCATCGACTTGTCAACCAGCACTCCCAAGTCTCTTTCCTGGGTGGTCTCTCCAAGTACTGTACCGGACATCCTGTAGGCGTGTATAAGATTTTTGTTACCAACATGCATCACCTTACACTTATCCACATTAAACCTCATTTGCCATGTCGCGGCCCATTTCTCAAGCATGTTTATGTCACTTTGCAGGTCTTCGCAATCCTCCTACATTCACTACTCTGAATAACTTCGTATCGTCTGCAAATTTAATCACCTCGCTCGTCGTACCAATTTACAGGTCGTTTATAAATATATTGAAGAGCACAGGTCCCAGCACCGAAACCTGCGGCACTCCACTCATGACGCTGTTCCAGTCCGAGTATTGTCCATTTACCCCCAATCTCTATTTCCTATCCGCCAGCCAGTTTATAATCCACGTGAGTATGTCATCCTCGATTCCATGGCTCGCAATTTTTCAAAATAGTCGTTCATGCGGAACCTGGTCAAACGCCTTCTAAAAATCCAAATATACAATGTCGACCAGGTCACCCTCGAAGAAGTGCTCTCATATCAGGACTTTTAGGGACCCCTGAGGAAGACAGCATTACCGAAACATGGACCGTCAAAACATGGCACAGATCTCAATGGTTTAGGTCCTAGATATATTTTATGTGGATTATCAAATTGTATATTTTTAAATAAAGCCTGCATCTTGAACATCACCATCTCCACAGAGTTTTCGCTTTCATTGCTTTTGCATTGTCTGTGGGATTAAGGGTCAATCTTTTGCTTGTTTTCCCTTCTCCTCTACAGCCAACTCCAGACTCCATCCCTTCTACCTTGCTGCATCGTATGTCTAGAACAAACTGCCTGGCTTTATCCATCAGTCTCTATCTCTGGCAGCATTCAAATCTGGACTCAAAACCCACTTCTTTGAAGATGCTTTCAATTCCAAACTCCACCCCACTTTCTAAGCACCACTATCTGTCTAATCATTCCCTCTCTAATTCCCCCACCTGAGCACAATGTATTGATGCACCTTCTTATCCAGTTTCTCTGTCTTGACTAGACTGTACACTAATTTCAACAGGGACTATCTCTTCTGTGTTTTGATGTACAGCACAGCGTATGTCTAGCAGCGCTATCAAAATGATTAGTAGTAATAGTGGTAGCATAGCATCTTAATATACAGTGCTCCCCTGTGAATTCGCGGTTGGTGGTCTTTTCCGACTGTGAATGACCGGGCAGGGGAGGCAGGAGAGGGCATCTGGAGAGGCAGGAGAGGGCAGACGGAGTGCCGGCGAGTGAAGGAAATCACTCGCTGAATACTCCGTCTCTTCCTGTACTAAAGTTGGGCCTTACCAATCAGGAACTGGAACGGAACCCCTGTGAATTTTGGGGGAGTACTGTATTGTATTTTTGGGTGTTTTTGCTTAAATAATTACAATATTGCTGGATACAAAATCATAACTGAAAAAAGATAAAGGACTAGATAATCTTTTTTCCAATTGAAAAACATTACCTAGGCTCTTTAGGAACCCTTTTGCTAAGCTGCGTTAGGCACTTACACACATCTAACAGAAAGAACTGGAGTGAAATGGGGCACGTCAGGGGCAGACAGAGGATGTTCCTGTGCTAACCAATTAGTGCTTCTACATTACTGTGCTAGTCTCACAAGTTGGATCACTTCTACCTATACCAGCTCCAATCTCAAAATGGCTGCCACAACATCCTGTCTTTCGAAGTTGCCATAGGAAGTCATGGCAGCCATTTTGACTGCAGAGCCAGCATGGACAGGAACAACTGGGGATCACTCCAGCCCCTACAAGGCCACTAGGATCACCAGGATTTGTAAGGTAGATGCAGAGGGGAGTTTGCTTTTGTACAGCATTGGAAGGGCAAAGTGGAGCTTGCACTTGTTCGGGGGCGGAGTTCAGTGAGGCTGGAGTGCTGCTTGCTTCTGCTTAGGGGAGGGTTTAAGGAGGGCCCACTTCTGTTTCAGGAGGAGTTGCCCATACTGCTTTTGACTTCATCCAAAACCACACAATGAATTTTGGCTGCAGATTTGGTTTCATCCGAAACAGTTGCCCTATACTGAATTCATTAGAAAAATGGCACATATGTGCATACATGGCAAAATTCCACATTCTGTAAATACATGTATATCTTACTTAGCATATATTTTAGAAGTGGGAATACACACAGGTGGAGCCTGGACATAGCATGGGCAGAATTCATACTTACCCATGTAACTTATCTCCAGAATTTAAGTTCACACTAGATGTCTGCACGGGAACGGGGACCGCGGGAATCCCGCGGGTCCCACGGGAATCCCCCCTAACCCACGGGACTCCCACAGGGACCCCCCTCTAGCCAACAGGACTCCCACAGGGATGGAAGGCTTTGGAAGCAAGGTTCGTCCATATAATATAATGGACACGTTAGTCTTAGTAAAAGAGGGGGTTTATTAGTTAATTACCTGAACAGAAAACAAAAAAAGGGTTCCACCAAAGAGATTCCACAAGGAAAACAGCAGCGCAAACACAAAAGAAACTGTGGAATTGATGATCCTGTCGGAAGTAATTGCTGCTTTTTATGGGGATGGCTGGGGATGGAGGTAATTCCTTGTGGGGACGGGTAAGGACGGAGAGGATCCTGACGGGGACGGGTGGGGACGGAGAGGATCCTGGCGGGGATGGGTGGGATTTCTGTCCCCGCGCAACTTTCTAGTTCACACACTTACGCCAGGTCAGTGAGTTTATGTATTCCACTTTATTCTAACTTATTCCCCAATAGGTGCTGATCCCTTGCTCACAAATTACATATTTTACTATAAAATGAATTTCATTTTATTTCTGCTAAATTTGTTACCTATAGTCTACCTGTGGATACATCTATGTCAGTAATCTGAGCTCTCTCTCCCAGGGCACAATAACAAGAAATACTGGTTTCCTTTCTACCTATTTGAAATCTCTCACTAATAGCCTGAATTTTGATTTATATTTTAAGATTTCTGCCTGCAACCAACCTGGTCAATATTGAGACGTAAGGGCATCAGAGACACTCGTAAACAGCATTCCTGAGGAGACTGGACAGACTCTGGACGCACATGTAAGGCTTTCACTGTCAACTGTAAAACAGCAGCAAGCTCTGGGTGAATGCAACAAAAATAAACCAGCTAATAATACTTGTTTTCCTACTATATATGAAATATATTGATTACAGTTTAATAAATTACTGCAACAAGGGAGTGAAAGAATAGCCTAATGTTTAAAGCAGTGTGTTGAGAACTGGAGGAACCGGCTCCGATTCCCACTGCAGCTGTTTGTGACCTTGGGCAAGTCACTTAGGGGTCATTTTACTAAGGTGCGCGCTTAGCACTGCTTACAATATGCTTACAAGTGCTCAGGCATCCAGCAGTAAAATTCCTAATCTGCATGCACTACCTACACTAAAAAATCATTTTTATTTTTCCACGAAGAGTTGGCATTTCTGTGCTAATCAGTTAGAGTAGGTAAATTACTGCACATTAACTGATAAGAATAGAATTTTTAGTCCATCCTCCCAAAGGAGCTCAGAACATCCTCTCCAACCCATGAAAAGGGGCACACACTAGACTTCATTAGTTTCCTTGATCTTACCGCTTACAAAATTCAGCCGATGACACTCGCTGGGAACACATCCCTTGGTCCGACCACTTCTTAGGGGCTTTCTGTCTCCCCATTTTCATATCGCATGTTGGGGCCCCGCCCCATAGCTCAAATTCCATTACCTTCCGCAAAAAAAATTACGAGCGAATTGTTCTGGACCAAATTTCTCAACCAATTCTCCTAAGCTCCTAAGCCTGTAGATTCAGAAATCAATTGGTATAACTGGGCTGCCCTCTCCGAGTCCACCTACCACTAAAACCCACTCGCCCCACTATCCACTAAAACCGTCTCCTACTCCTGTAAGGCCCCTTGGTACCTCCTATATCACAGAGAACTGAAGCAGAAATGTCGAGCTCTGGAGTGCAAATGGAAAAAATCTAAAGAACTTCTACGGTGATAAAATCTCCAGATCCAACAACCAGAATAGTACATTGTTCAATATCTGGCACTCCTTAACTTCCAAAAACGACTCCACCTTGCTCCCTTCCTCTCCTTCAGCTGATGGTTCTAGCAAAATTCTTCAGATGCTCCTTCCCACCTACAGTCTCCTACAACTCTCTGGTGCCCACCGGCTCCAACCCTATCCCAGTCGACAGATCCTGGACTGCCTTTGAGCATGTATCCGAATCCCTGGTCTTTAAACTCTGCCTCAAACTGAAATCCTGCAACTGTACCTTGGACCCATTCCTCTCCTACCTATACGAGAAAATTCCCGCACAGGCCATCTCATCTCTTACCAAACTTATAAACTCTGCCCTACAATCGGGCCTATTTTCCCCAGAAATGGGACATATTGCCTTGACCCCACTACTGAAAAAAGCTGACCTAGACCCTTCCACACCATCCAGCTATCACCCAATAGCTAATATCCCTCTCCTAACCAAGGTGCTAGAGTCTATCATATCTACCCAACTCTCATCCTATTTAGAGAGATTCTCTATTCTCCTACCTTACCAATATGGCTTTCGACCCAACTTCAGCACCGAATCCCTATTGACCTCTTTAATCTCAAAGGTTCAACAACTTCATTCTCGTAATAAGTTCGCTGTTCTTCTACAATTCGACCTTTCTGCAGCTTTTGACGTTGTCCATCATGATATTCTAGTTTACCAACTCTCCGAGATAGGCATTAACTCCACAGTCCTAGACTGGTTCTCAAAATTCTTATGTTCCCGCTCTTACACTGTCAACATGAATGGCACCTCATCCTCCCCCTGGAAACCGATATGTGGAGTCCCACAGGGCTCACCTCTATCTCCTATTCTTTTCAACATCTATATGTCTTCCCTGAAACTCCTCCATCTAGTCCCTCCTAGAAACACTTTATACTTATGCTGATGATATCCTTGTCCTCCTCGAGACCGACTCGAACCTCACTAACCTCTCTGAGAACATATCCTCATGTATAACGAACCTCCAATCCTGGGCCCTCACCATACAAATTAAACTGAACGAGTCCAAAATAAAACTACTTTGGCTCGTCCCAAAATTAGACCAACTACCCACCTTCATCCCACTGTCCTCTGGCTCCACACTGCAGCTTGAGTTCTCAAGCAAAGTTCTGGGCATCATCATTGATTCTACATTGTCCTTCAACGACCACCTCAATTCCTTGGTAAAAAAATGCTTTTTCAGCCTTCACATGCTGAGGAAAGTGAGATCCTGCTACCATCAAAAACACTTTGCCGTCCTTGTTCAATCCATCATCCTCTCCAGACTGGACTATTGCAACTCTGTCTACTTAAGCCTAACAAAGAAAAGCCTTCAAAGACTTCAGGGGATTCAGAATGCCGTGGCTAAGCTTATCTTCGCAAAAAGTAAATTTGACCATGTCTCACCGCTCCTGTCCAAGCTTCACTGGCTTCCAGTAATCTCCAAGGTCCACTTTAAATGCGCTTGCCTAACTTTCAAGATCCTACACGGCATCCTTCCTCCCTTTATTCCACTTTCTTGGAATTCCTCAAATCCTAATACCACCAGATCCACCCAAAAATTAAAACTATCCTTCCCATCATTAAAAAGCATTTCCCATGCAGGAAAACTAGGGACCTCCCTCCCCTTCAGAATCACTGAGCTCTTGAACAACCTTACCTCCCCACTTCGAAATCTGAGCTCCCTCCAACTTTTCCGTAAACATCTGAAAACTTGGCTATTCTCAAAAATGTAATACTTCCTCCCTCTCTGGTATACTAAGCCCCTCTAAACATTCTTTATACTAAAGCCTATAACCCTTAATTGGAGTTCCTTTTCTATCCCAGCTCCTGTAAACCGTGCCGAGCTCTACGATTGTGGAGAGAATGCGGCATACAAACCTAAGGTTTAGTTTAGTTTAGTTTACTCAAGCATTTTCCCTATCTGTTCCAGCGGTCTCAGTCTATCTAATGTACCAGGGGCAGTGGAGGATTAAGTATCTTGCCCACTGTCATAAGGAGCAGCGTGAGGTTTGAACCTACAACTTCAGGGTACTGAGGCTGGAGCTCTAATCACTAAGCCATATTCTCCTCATAAGTGTCAGTTAAGTACTAACGCGGTAATTTTTTTTAATGGTCACATGCTAATGGTGACATTAGCTCATGGCCATTAATGCAATTAAAGGAAAATTGGTCATTTTACTGCTATGGTAAAAATGGCTTCAGTGCATGGGGAAAAGCTCACATAAGGGCACACTAAGGACACTTTATACTGCAGCTTAGTAAAAAGACTGCTTAATCCTTTATTACCCCAGATACAAAACTTAGGTGGCAGTTCTATATAGTGGCACCATGAATTAGGCATCACAAAAAAGCTATTCTTCACACCATTTCTATAACGGTACTTAGGCACAGCTATGCTGTTATAGAATACAGGTGTATAGCAGCAGTGGTGCACCAAAATACAAGCAGGGCCACTTATGTCAGATTACAGTAAAGCTAGTTGATTACTTCTTAATATATGAATATAATAAGTGAAAAGTGCTCAGATAAAGAGCAGACTGATATTGATTAGATGATTTCCATATACATCATCACCCTTGTCACATAACTAATGCAACAAAGAAGCCAAATTAACTCATTCTACATGCTAAAGAGAAATCTATTTTTTTTTTATTTTAGTAGATAGAAACAGTGCTGGAATTCTGCATTACTGATTGGAATACTCCAAGACACCAGATTAGCAAGTAGAAATGACTAGCAATTCCAGTTTTCATTTACGGAGGAGAATTTCTGAAATATTTATCCATGGAGAAATTTTCCCCCTCCACCCTCGACCATTTACCTTTCTCTGGGAGACAGCAGGATGAAATACATTTGTCTATTTCAGTTTAAGATCCTCATACTTTGTTAATTCTGCATATTTTATGCAGTGGTCTCCAACTCGCGGCCCGGGGCCACATGCGGCCCGCCAGGTACTATTTTGAGGCCCTCAGTATGTTTATCATAATCACAAAAGTAAAATAAAACAATTTCTTGATCATATGTCTCTTTAGCTATAAATTACAATATTATTATTAAGACTTAGCCAAAAGGAAAGATTTATAAACTATAGAGTTTTACCTCATGCAAAATTGTCATTTTTTTAATAAGACATTAACTATTTTTTTCTGCGGCCCTCCAAGTACCTACAAATCCAAAATGTGGCCCTGCAAAGGGTTTGAGTTTGAGACCACTGCTGTAAAGCATGTTGGCTCCCCAATAGCAGCTGGCATGGGATCTTCAAAGGGATACTCCCCCAAAGAAAGGTAAGTGGGTAAGGGTGGAGGGGGAAAAGGTTTCCATGAATAAATACTTCAGAAAATGAAAACTGGAATTGCTAGTCATTTCTACTTGCTAATCTTGCATCTTAGAGTATTCTGATTAGTAATGCAGAATTCCAGCACTGTTTCTAGCAACTAATATAAAAAAAATAGATTACTCTTTAGCATTTTTTATATTGCATGTAGAATGAGTTAATTTGGCTCCTTTGCTGCATTAGTTATGTGACAAGAGTGATGATGTATATGGAAAACATCTAATCAATATCAGTTTGCTCTTTATTTGAGCACTTTTCACTTATTATATTTATATATTAAGAATTAATCAACTAACTTTACTGTAATCTGACATAAGTGGCCCTGATTGTAAAATCGCTTCCAGGCCCATGAACAAAAAGTACTCAAAGGTCTGGAAATTACATGGGTAAATGTGGCCTCATTATGCCACCTGCAAAATACCTTACTGACCTTAAAATTAACAAATTTGAAGGTTATATACTTGATAACACAATTTTCATAGCCTTACCATGTTGGAATGTGCTTTCCTGGGCATCTCTTTACTGCAATAGAGATGGAGAAATTTATTCATCTGTGATGAAGCTAAGCGATCTCTGATTTCTAAGTCCTGAACAATAAAAACTTGACGTGATACTGGCTGCTCCTGCAAACTAAATTCATATTCCGATATATTCTGGGGATAAACTTCATGTTGAAACTTCACCTACAAAGGAGATTAGAAACAAAATATTTAGCTTCAGCAGAAACACATAACATAACTCCACTTGATTCTAGGAGATTGTTCATACACTGTAGTGTAAAGCACAGACGAGTGAACAATTTGAAGTCAAGTACAACCCAGGAAGCTTTCGGCCTGGTTTGATAGAAATCTCACCTTACTTAGTTTTATTTCCATTAAATAGTCTTGGTTCCTTCCTCTACCCCCACATATTGTATCCCGTCCATGTCTTGTTGGCGTATGAGAAGGAGAACTATGAGGACTACTGGAAAAAAGAGACACAGATCAAAGGAATACAAATAATCCAAAAGCCCAGTTCTCCATTTTATAGAACTATGCTAATTGAAAAAAATCCTCTTCAAGGATTATATACAACTATTAACACTGTACTATAATCTTTTTTTTTTTCCAATTCTTTATTATTTTCAAATCTTACAATAAATGTAACAATAAATACAACATTTTTTACTTCAATACCACACTTAATATTCTATTAATATTTATTTCAAAATTATTCCCCCCTAAACAATCACAATGACTGACATATATAATTTCTATAATGACCCTCAATTCAATATATCTAAATTTATTATTCTATCAAACCTCCCCCCTCCCGGATGTGCATGTTTATAGGGGAAAACAATGATTAGACTTTACAATATTTTGCTAATGGCTCCCAAATCTCCTGAAATTTCTTAAAAATTCCCTTTCTGAATGGCTAATGTTCTTTCCATTTTATACATATGACACAATGAATTCCACCAAAAATTATAGTTAAGCCTCTTCCAATTGCTTGTAATTTGTTGTATGGCGACTCCTGCCATTATTAATAAAAGTCTATTGTTCTTAGATGTTTGACTTTTAGCTCTCATTGACATGCCAAATAACACAATGCCACTGGATTTTCCAATAAACAATTTATTTGGCCCCATATTGAAATTCAAAAAGCCAAAATAAGTGGACAATAGAACAATAAATGATCTAAAGTCCCTACTTCGAGATGATAATGCCAACATTTATTTGACTTAGAGCTATCTAACTTTTGTAACCGAACAGGGGTCCATAATGCTCTATGTAACAGAAAAAACCAAGTTTGTCTCCCAGATGTTGAAATTGTACATCTCAACCTCCAAGTCCAGATTCGTGGCCATAGAGATGCAGAAATTTGGTGCTTAATCTCAATACTCCAAATGTCCCTAAGACCAGTTTTTGGTTTCTTATTTATAAATCCAGCTAACAATTTATACAACTATGCGGCCTGGTGTCCCAGGAAGTCTACCTGAAACCACAAGAATACCAAACTATATTGATTATTAAAATTTTTCCATTCAAGGTACCCCACCTGAATGGCCTGCTTCAGTTGCAACCATCTAAAACTTTGTGATTTATTAAGTCCAAATTTATGTTGCAACTGTAAAAAGTCAAGAAGCTTACCATTAGATATAACATTCTCTAAAGTACGTATTCCTGCTATCATCCAATGCTTCCAGATGACCTTGAATCTGCCAATTTGAATCTTGGAGTTTAGCCATATAGTTTGATTTGTTGATTTGTGAATTGGAATAGGTGTTGAATTATTGACATATCGTAATGTTTTCCACGTATCTACTAGTATTCTGTTTTCTTTATATAATCTAGGCATTTTGATACTGAGAACATGGCATAATCGCAGAGGAAAAATGAGTCGCCATTCCAACCATAACCAATCTGGGATATTTTCAATGGGCTCTGGGAGGACCCAATACATACCTTGGCGCAAAATATAGGCTTGATGATACCTATAAAAATTGGGAAAATTTATCCCTCCCTCCGTAATTGGATTTTGTACAGATACTAAGGCTCTAGAAGTTTTGCCCAGGCAAATAAATTTGTAAGAATACTATTTAACTTTTTATAGAAGGACCCCTGAAAAAAAACTGGTAACATTCCAATTTGATAAAAAACCACAGGCAATATCATCATTTTAATAGTTTGGATTCTCCCCCACCAAGAAAAATGTAAAGGATTCCATTGCTCACACATTTCTGTTACCTTCTGTAATAAAAATTTTTCATTCACTTTCATTGTTTCATCCAATGTGTTTTTTATCCAAATGCCTAAATATTTTATTCCATCTTTTTTCCATAGAAAGGAGAATTTTTCAAATAATCCTTTAGTGCAACTGTACTATAATCTTACAAATCATTCATTGCTGATAAAATTCATATAAATACTTACATATAACTTTTAGCTGGAGAACCGGAGGGAGCAGTTCCAAAATCCTTCCCTCCATAAAGATGCCAAACAAGAGATATTTCCTTCATAACATATCGCATGATGGGGATGGGAAGATGTAAAGGGGCTTTGCTTGTGTCTGTCTTTTTAACGGGCAGGCTGAAATGATTCTCCTTAATAAGGATAGCTTCTTCTATCAGCTTTTTCACCATGGGCTCCCCTTCTCTCTCCTAACAAAGGAATTAACAGTCACTTATAAAGTGTTTACTATCATTTTCTAAAGTGGTTCCAGAATAAAGCTATCATCTAGTATGAGGATTTCAATTAATTTCCTTATCATCCCACTAGAGCAGTCCAGATGCATATGTTATGCCACCCTGCCTGCAGATGGAGACAGAAAACACAACACTTCTAGTGACCTCATCACTGTTATACTCGCAAGGAGTAGTGCAGCCCTCTGGAACTTGCCAGTATTTTCTGTCTCCATGTGCTGGATCAGGATGCTAAATAGCTTCTCTTGTGAGACTGTTGCCCTCAAAACCTTGGAACTCCAGTTCAAGATCAACCCATGAGTGACATTGGTAAGTTATATTAGGTACTGCAGCTCCCGGAAAATCCAAACGTTATCCAGTTGGAGTCGGTAACAACTTTAAGGTTTATTAATTTCATAAACCACTTTTCAGCAATGACAACAAAGTGGTTTACAAAAAAAATATATGATCTAGTCCAGCATCTCCAGGAGTTGGGTGGCAGACAGGCTCAGCAGGTTTCCCTTTAAGTAAAAGGTACTGTCTGGCAATGGTTTCGACCTGTCTTTTCTTTTTACAGCATGGTCACCCTGGTCTTAAATTCATCGAAGGTGCAGGTTGTAGCTCTATTGTTATTTAGAAAAAAATGGCTTCAAGGTCAGTTTTTGGCAGCCCATTCAGCAGTATCTTGTTTTCTCTAGGGCAGGGGAAGGCAATTCCGGTCCTCGAGAGTCGGAGTCAGGTCAGGTTTTCAGGATATCCACAATAAATATGCATGAGATAGATTTGCATCTCAAGGAGGCAGTGCATGCAAATCCATCTCATACATATTCACTGTGGATATCCTGAAAACCTGACCTGGCTCCTGACTCGAGGACCGGAATTGCCTACCCCTGCTCTAGGGGGGTTAAGTAAATTTTGCCCTCACTTAGGCTGGTAGGTCCCCAGTGTTCAATTTAGTTCTTAGAGGTATGATAAGACTCTTTTGAGTTGCTGAAGCAGCTATTTTGAAAGATCTTATTTGAAGGTGATATTTCTAATGGCTATTTGTCTTGTCACATTTCAGGAGTGGCCTAGTAGTTAGGGCTGCAGCCCTGAGAGTCTGTATCTTCTTGCAGCTAGAGATGTCTCAGGAGAACTGAAAGCATCTGCAGCACTAAAAGCCTTGCCTACAGGAGAAAAACCCCAAAAATAAAGAAAATAAATGCAAGGAGAACAGAGAAGTTCCTACAACTTTGCTGTAGAGAGTATGACTGAGGAAATCAAACACAGCCTAGAGTGAGTCTTGGAAATTGAGTTATACTGTCTACTAAAAAGCTGAGTTAATAACTACTCATGTGCAACAAACCATATCTTTTTATCATCTCCAAGACTTGGTACCTTTTCTTGGATTGTGACATGAATATTTTAACAAAACAGCAGTGGCTGAGGTACATAAAAGTAAACACACTGACAAAATACATCGGTGGCCAGCAGAAGAATAAAACTGCTAAGAAAAACATAGCCATCAGAAAGAAATAAGAAAACTTGGGGAGGGGGAAATAAAGAGAAAGCTCACTTTTTAAAACTGCAGTGACTCTGAACCAAATGAAAACAGAGCAGATTTGTACAGCAACAATGGATAATGCCCCAACTCTTTTTTTTTTTAATGTTTTTATTTTTTAAATAAGCCTAATTAATTACTCCCATGAACATGTTTGTGTAAAAGTATGTGCTGGATTGCACTAAGCATACTTTAAGACAGTGTTCTTCAACCTTTTGACACCTATGGACCAGAAGAAATAAAATAATTATTTTGTGGACCGGCACCAATCCACGGACTGGCAGTTGAAAAACTCTGGGCTAAGTCTTGGGCCAGACCCCACCCAATCTCCGCCCCATAATTGTAACACCATTTTTCCTATATACACACACACACAATATAATCTTAACAACACATAATGGTTAATCACAAAATTAAACTACACAAAACACACTGTAATCTTCTTAACATTCATTCCTACCAGAAAACAGATAACTCCATGCAAATACAAGACCAAAAACTAAAAGTACTAATATATACAAACAAACCCTAAGATTCAAGACTCTGCAAGCAGTGCAACCCCAGAGGAAAAGAAACAAATGCATTTCTTCCTGAACAGTGCAAAATACAGACAGCAGATGTAAATTCTCAAAATTGACACAATTCAATCACTAAATTCAAAAGTAAAATCATTCCCCCTACGTTTGTTGTCTCCCTCCCTCCATGCTGTGCCTTACCTTCTGGCCTGCTCCCGCCTGCCCATTTTATAATAATAATAACTTTATTTTTCTATACTGCCATAGTCAAACTGACTTCTAGGTGGTTCACATAGAAAAAAGGCTGGACAATCAGCGAATTACAAAATGCAAGAAGAATGAAGTTACATCATGAATTGGAGAAGCATGGGGAAAGAATACATGAGAGAAGAAAGATGTTATATAATACAATGGGGTTATAAGGGGGAGGAAAAAAACAAACAAACTTGAGAGAGGTGATCTGATTAAGCAAGGAATTTGCCAAATAGAACAGTTTTAATTGATTTTCGGAATGTGTTATAGGTCTGTCTGGCTTTATTTATGTGGTTTCGCAGCCAGGATTGCTGTCTGTTTGCTTGGAATATGAAGGTTCTGTCTAGGAAGGATTTGTATTTGCAGCCTGTGATCTTTGGGTATGCAAAGATGTTTTTGTTTCTGGTTGTACGTGTGGGGTTGTGTAGAGTGAAGTGTGTTTGCAGGTAGGAAGGTGCTAGGCCCCCAGACTTGTTTGAAGCAGATACAAGCAAATTTGAACAGTATTCGCGCCTCCACAGGTAGCCAGTGTAACTTCTTGTAATAGGGGCTAATGTGGTCTTTTTTTCTCAGTCCGAAGATCAAGCAAACTGTAGTGTTTTGCACTAATCTTAATTTTTGTACTGTTTTTTTTGGGATACCTAGGTAGGCGATGTTGCAGTAATCTTGGATAGATAGGATCAGCGATTGTGCCAGTAATCTGAATGATGTTGTGCCAAAGTATTTTTTTAATAGTCTTTAGCTTCCACAGCATGTAAAAGCATTTCTTCACCAGTAGGTTTGTGTGGTCAGTCATGGTTAAGTGAGTATTTAGAGTGATGCCCAGTATTTTTATGGTTTTGGCGATTGGATATTCATGGCCGTTTATTTTTAACGATGTTTTCGTTATTTTGTTGTTGGGGCTTGCCAAAAAGACTTGTTTTCTCTGCATTTAGTTTTAGTTTGAAGCTGGTGGTCCATTTTTCGATTTCTATCATTGTGTGTGAGAGGTTATCTATAGTTTCATTTGTGATGTCATTTAAGGGGATTAGGATGGATATATCACCTTCGTATATATAGTGTTTTAAGTTTAGTTTTTGTAGTAGGTGACCTAAGGATGCGAGGTAGATGTTGAATAATGTGGGTGATAGAGGGGAGCCTTGGGGCACCCCTGATGGGTTTTTCCATGGGTTGGAGTAATTTCCGTTGCTGGTTACTCGGTAGGATCTGTTTGTTAGGAATTCTTGGAACCATTTCATTACCTTTCCTGAGATTCCTATTGCGTCAAGGCATAGTAACATGATTTCGTGGTCTACTAGGTCGAACGCACTGCTGAGGTCAAGTTGCAGAATCAATGCACTTTTGCCTTTGCTGAAAAGATCATAGAGGTGGTTTAGTATGGAAGCTATGACTGTTTCTGTGCTGTATCCTTTCCTGAAGCCTGATTGGTGTTCACTGAGGGTGTTAAATTTGTCTAGGTAGTCTGTTAGTTGTAGGTTGACCAATCCTTCCTGTAGCTTTGTGAAAAGGGGAATGCTTGCTATGGGTCTGTAATTGGTTGTTAGTGCTGTTGCGGTTTTTTGATCTTTGGGTATTGGAGTAATTAGTATGTGTCCCATATCCTTGTTTAATGTTCCATTTGTAAGGGAAGTTGTTAACCAAGTGAATAGTTCCATTTTGAAGTTAGGGGGGGCAACTGTCATGATTTTAGGGGAGCATCGAGAGGGCAGTTAGATTTGGAGTAGTTGGTGAATAAACTTAGGAACTGGTGCCAGTTTGGGAATTCGAAGTGATCCCAATTCATGTCTACTCTGGGAACCTGATCATGGGGTTCAAGGTATTGAAGTGTATTGGTTGTGGGTGTGGGTAGAGTAGTTCTTAGGTCAGTGATTTTATTTTTAAAAAAGTTAGCTAGGGTTTGAGCGGATGGAGTGTTCTCATTGTCCTTTTTCAGGATTCGTGTTGTGTCTGTTAGCGTTTTAACTAGTTTGAATAATTCTTTACTGTTTATTTTTGTTGAACCAATTTTTTGTGCGTAGTGCTTTGTGCGTTTTTCTTTGATTTTTGTATATTTCATTTTTTGTTTCCAGTTTGTCTTGTCAATTTCTTTGTTTGTTTTTTGCCAGATTCTTTCCAATTTTCTTAGTTCCTGTTTGTTGGTTAGTAGCTCTGAGTCGAACCATTCATTTGGTGGTCTATCTTTCTTTTTGTATGTTTGGTATGGGGCTATTTGGTCTAAGAGGTCTTTACTGAACTTTTCCCATCTTGTTGGGAATTCCTGTATTTCGTGTATTTCTTTGGTTGTGGGACGTAGCTCATAGTGAGCCCAGAATTCTGTTGGGTTTATGGTACCACGACTGGTTACCAACCCCGGTGTTATCTTCAGGCCGGCTCCCTTTTCCTCACTGACGCAGTGCACAAAGACGCGGGCAGCGGTTCCTCACCTCATTTGGAAGCCTTCCCTCTGACGTTGCAACATCAGAGAAAAGGCTTCCGGTTCAGGCGCAGGAGTAGCTGCCCGCGGCTTTGTGCACTGCAGCACTGAGGAAGAGGGAGACGGCCCCAATATAGCGCTGCAGACCGGCGGCTGAAGAACACTGCTTTAAGACATTACCTAATTTTACAAAAGCCCACTTAAGTAACTAAAACAGCTTTTTAGGTGAAAATAATGGTCTATAAAATTAACCTCTAAGAGGATAATTTTTCAACAGGTGTTTCCACTTAGGCTTCCCAGTAAAGCAGGATTAAGAGCCTCTTCAATATGAACACTTGGGCATTCAAGTATACTTACTGAATACTAGTGCACATTTAAACGCTCAATATTAGGGCCTATTTTACAAAGCTGTGGGGTAGCGAATCCCGTGTGGCAAATTCAACTCAGCCCTTTAAATGCCTATGGGCTGTGTCACATTTGCCGCACCGCAGCTTTGTAAAAGGGGCCCTTAGTGTACATATAGGCACCCTGAATCTATGGCCTGCCTATGCTTCATCCAAGGGAATGTCCCCTTACAAATACGCACTATGCCATTTGAGTACCTACTTAGGCACCCAAATAACATTTTCGCAGGTGCGTATAAATTTAGGCACCTGAATATTCTGTTCATCTAGGTGCTCAGTTGGCAAGTAATATAAGCGATTCATGATAAAAATACTGTAAGTGCACAGTCAAAGCCTGCACAGAGGGTATACACAAGTTCAATAAATGAGAATAAAGTTATTTTGACAAAATACACCCTGATGCATTATAACAAAATGTATACATCTGAAATATGCTATACTATTAATGATAATAATTCAGAGTAATTAAGAAAATACACTGTTTTACAATAATGAGCACAAATTCCTGTCTTTACCTTTTTCTACCTTACATTTTCAATCTCAAACACACCTCACTATAAACAATCTTTGGGAAATTAATCTAGAGCTTTTGCCAGCACACAAATTTTGTTCCATAAATAACATTTAGAATTTCTTACGGATATGACTGTTTTAGGTGCATAAAGAATGCAAAAATCGTCACTTTCAGAGGGCGCATCCATCATAGTATCATTAACTAGGTGACGAGGAAGGGACATATAAGTGGGACTTGCATCTTGGGAGGCATTCCCACTTTCATCTGGAAACAGGAATAGATCAGAGCAGGAAGGTTCCTGAGACTGAGATTTTTCATCCAAAATCCCTAGGGAAGAGAATATATTAGAACAATTGAAACTCTAACAGCTGTGTTACTGTAAAAAAGTGCTACAGCCTTATCTGCTCAAAAGCTAGCAAGGCCAATATGCTCTTCAAGCACTTCTAGTACTAACACGTGGTGGGTGACTTTATAACGTTTACAGACAGGCAAAAGAAGAACACCTCGCCTTGAGATACAGACAGTCCTCAGGCACGTTCAGAGAATTTTTATTTTTTAAAAAAATATTTATTCATTTTCAACTTGAACACAAGTGCACAAAAATACATTATACAAATAATTCCAATGTAGCACTATAATATCTAATACATAAAATCTAGAATTGTAATAACCCCCACCCACCCACCCTTCATCACATTTTCAACCAAATAGACACATACACATGTTATAGAACATATTATAACATCTTATAAAATTATTCCCCAACTCCACCCTCCCCCATTTAGTGTGCTAGATACAGCTAAAAAAGAAAAGAAAAGAATTGATGACTATTCCTCACAATATTTTGCCAATGGCCCCCATACCTTTTTACAAAGTTATTATATGTTCCTTTTTGTACTGCTACTGCTCTTTCCATCTTGAAAATATGGCATAATGAATTCCACCAGAATGTGTGATTAAGATTCTTGTAATTTTTCCAATTATTGGTAATATGTTGAATGGCAACCCCTGTCATGACTAATAAAAGTTTGTTGTTATGTGATATTTGACTCTTCTTTTTCATAGCCATACCGAATAAAACAGTATCATAGGAAAGTGCAATATGATTTTCCAATAAAGAGTTTACTTGAGACCAGAATGAATTCCAAAATACCTTAATATAGGGGCAATAATAAAGTAGATGATCTAATGTCCCTGGTTCCAGATTACAGTGCCAGCATTTATTGGACTTAGAACTATCTAATTTTTGTAAACGAATAGGGGTCCAAAACGCTCTATGTAACAAAAAAGCACAGTTACTTACCGTAACAGATGTTATCCAGGGACAGCAGACATATATTCTCACATGTAGGGTGACGAATCTACGGAGCCCCAGCGCGGACAGCTTTTCAAGCAAACTTGATTGAAGTTTCAAGTTTGCTATGCTGCACCACGCATGTGCATGCCTTCTTGCCCACTAGAGGGCGCATCCCCACCTCGTGGTCCTCAGTTCCATAGCCAGCAAAGAAGCCATCCCGGGGAGGAGGGCGGGTTGTGAGAATATATGCCTGCTGTCCCTGGATAACACCTGTTACGATAAGTAACTGTGCTTTATCCCAGGACAAGCAGGCATGATATTCTCACATGTGGGTGACCTCCAAGCCAACCAAAAAAGGGCAGGTGGGAGGATGGCAATTTAGGAAAACAGGTTACGTAAAACCGACTGGCCAAACCGGCCGTCGCTTCTGGACAACGAATCCAGACAGTAGTGGGAGGTGAAAGTATGAACCGAAGACCAAGTGGCAGCCTTGCAGATATCCTCCACCGGAGTAGACCGGAGGAACGCCACAGAAAGCTGCCATCGCTCGACCTTATGTCCCGTGACCCGACCATGAGAGCTCGAGACCCAGCCTGAGCGTAGCAAAAAAAAGAAATACAAGGCAGCCAACCAGTTGGACAAGGTGCGCTTGGAAACAGGACGTCTCACCGATTAGGATCAAAGGACAAAAATAATTGAGGAACCTTCCGATGAGACTTGGTAGCGTTGAAGATAAAAAGCCAACGCTCACTCTTACAGGTCAAAGCGTGTTGAAGCGCCGCTTCCCCCAGGATGAGAGTGGGGCTTCGGAAAAAAACACCGGAAGGAACAATGGGACTGATTGAGGGTGGGAAATCAGGACAACAACCTTAGGTAAAAATTTAGGATGGGTGCGAAGAACCACCTTGTCATGATGGAACACAGTAAAGGGGCGGGTCCGCAACCAAAGCCTGCAGCTCGCTAATCCGACGAGCGGACGTGAGGCGCAAGCAAGAAGATCACCTTCCAAGTGAGAAACTTAAGAAGAGATTTGTCAATAGGCTCGAAGGGAGGCTTCATCAGTTGAGCCAAAACCACATTAAGATCCCAAACTACAGGAGGAGGTTTCAGAGGAGGATTAACATTCACTAGACCCCTCATGAAACGAATCACCAGAGGATGAAGAGAGAGAGAGCGACCCTCGAGATGCCGATGGAAAGCAGCAATAGCACTAAGATGCACCCTAATGGAAGTCGTCTTCAGCCCAGACTTGGACAAATGCAATAAATATTCCAGAACCGAACACACCGGAACCGAACTCGGATCCAGATGGTTCGAGGAACACCAGGAAGAAAATCTGGTCCACTTCTGGGAATAACAAAGCCGAGTCGAGACCTTGCGCGAGGCCTCCAGAACCTCCCTCACAGACTGAGAAATCTGTGAAGTCAAGGGGAAAGGAACCAAGCCGTCAGATGTAAAGACTGAAGATTGGGATGTAACAGCAACCCCCGACTCTGAGACAGCAGAGAGGGAAAAAACAGGCAGAAGCAGAGGCTCCCTGACACTGAGTTGAAGGAGCAGGGAGAACCAGTGCTGACGAGGCCAAAGAGGCGCAATGAGAATCATAGTGGCTCCGGACGACTTGAGATGAACCAACGTCCTCAAGATCAGAGGGAAAGGAGGAAACGCATAAAGGAACCTCCCTCCCCAGTCGAGAAGAAAGGCGTCGGCCTCGAGACGGTCCGGGGAGTACATCCGAGAACAATAAAGGGGCAGTTTGTGAGTCTCCGGGGAGGCAAACAGATCCACCTGAGGAGTCCCCCAGCGGTCGAAGACCTCGTGCAGAACTCGGGAGTGTAGCGACCACTCGTGCGGCTGGAGAAGACGACTGAGTTTTGTCGGCCAGACAATTCTTCTCTCCCTGAATGTAAACCGCACGCAGGAAGATGTTCTGGGAGACCGCCCATTCCCAAAGGCGCAGGGCTTCCCGACATAGGGACCAAGAGCCCGTTCCCCCTTGTTTGTTCACATAATACATGGCCACCTGGTTGTCCGTCTGCACGAGGACTACCTGATCGTGTAGCAGGTGGCAGAACGCTCGAGCAGCCAGAAAAATGGCACGAAGCTCCAACACATTGATGTGACAAAGACGGTCCTCCCGCTGACCATAGACCTTGAGTCCGCAGACCGTCGAGATGAGCCCCCCACGCGTACTCCGAAGAGTCCGTGGTCAGGACCTATGCGATGCGGAGGGACGAGAAAGAGCAAAACCCCCGGAAAGATTGGAAGAGTTGGTCCACCAACGGAGCGAGCGTCTCAAGGAAGGAGTCACTGTTATAGGGGAGGAGACTGGGTCCCGATCCTGACGCCACTGGGAGGCCAAGGTCCACTGAGGAAGCCTCAGGTGCAAACGGGCGAACGGAGTAACATGGACCGTCGACGCCATGTGGCCTAGCAGAACCATCAGGCGCTGTGCCGAAACTGAGGGCAGGAGCGAAACCTGGCGACTCAATCGAAGCAGGGCCTCCAACCTTGGCGGGGGGAGGAACGAACGGAGGCGAACCGTGTCCAGCACGGCCCCGATAAACTGAAGGGATTGAGCCGGGCACAACTGAGACTTGGGGAAGTTCACTTCGAATCCCAGACGTTGAAGGAAGGTGATAGTCTGTCGGGTCACTGAAATAACCCCTTCCTTGGAGGACGCCTTGATCAGCCAATCGTCCAGGGTAGGGGAAAGACCTGCAGCCCCCCGAGATCTCAGGGCTGCCACGACCACCACCATACACTTCGTGAAGACTCGAGGGGACGAAGCCAGCCCAAAGGGGAGGACCCGATACTGGAGATGCAACCCCCCCACCTGAAACCTGAGGAACTTGCGGAAGGCGGGATGCACCGGAACATGAGTATATGCCTCCTTCAGGTCAAGGGAGCACATCCAGTCCCCCGACTCTAACAGAGGGTACAGGACTAGAAGGGACAACATACGGAACTTCTCCGGACAAGGAACTTGTTGAGCCTCCGGAGGTCCAGAATGGGGCGCAAGTCCCCTGTCTTCTTCGGGACCAAAAAGTAACGGGAGTAAAACCCCCGTCCCCTTTGGTTCGGGGGCACCGGCTCCACCGCCCGAAGGCTCAACAAGGACCTGGCTTCCGACAGGAGAGAGGAAGCTGGTCACGACAGTCCAGAGAAGCCCCCGGCGGATGTTCTGGTGGCGTAGCTAAGAAGTTCAGCGAGTAACCCTCGGAGATGATCCGTGAGCAACCCAAGCGTCCGACGTGATCTCGGCCCAGGCTGGAAAAAAGGCCTGCAATCGGCCCTCGATGGGAAGGGGGTCCTTCGACAGAGCGGAGGGGGCCCGCCCCCATCAGCGCATCATGTCAAAAAAGACGGAGCTGGTTTAGGACGCCCCTTGCGCCTGAGGCTTTGGTTGGGAAGCTCTGCCCTGCTGAGGGGGACGTTCACATTCGAATCCCAGACGTTGAAGGAAGGTGATAGTCTGTCGGGTCACTGAAATAACCCCTTCCTTGGAGGACGCCTTGATCAGCCAATCGTCCAGGTAGGGAAAGACCTGCAGCCCCCGAGATCTCAGGGCTGCCACGACCACCACCATACACTTCGTGAAGACCTCGAGGGACGAAGCCAGCCAAAGGGGAGGACCCGATACTGGAGCTGCCAACCCCCCCACCTGAAACCTGAGGAACTTGCGGAAGGCGGGATGCACCGGAACATGAGTATAATGCCCTCCTTCAGGTCAAGGGAGCACATCCAGGTTCCCCCTGACTCTAACAGAGGGTACAGGACTAGAAGGGACAACATACGGAACTTCTCCCGGACAAGGAACTGTTGAGCCTCCGGAGGTCCAGAATGGGGCGCAAGTCCCCTGTCTTCTTTCGGGACCACAAAAAGTAAACGGGAGGTAAAACCCCCGTCCCCTTTGGTTCGGGGGCACCTGGCCTCCACTGCCGAAGGCTCAACAAGGACCTGGCTTCCGACAGGAGAAGAGGAAGCTGGTCACGACAGTCCAGAGAAGCCCCCGGCGGATGTTCTGGCGGCGTAGCTAAGAAGTTTCAGCGAGTAACCCTCGGAGATGATCCGGAGCACCCAAGGCGTCCGACGTGATCTTGGCCCAGGCTGGAAAAAAGGCCTGCAATTGGCCCTCGATGGGAAGGGGGGTCCTTCGACAGAGCGGAGGGGGCCCGCCCCCATCCGCGCATCACGTCAAAAGACGGAGCTGGTTAGACGCCCCTAGCACCTGAGGCTTGGTTGGGAAGCTCTGCCCTGCTGAGGGGGACGCCGGGGCAGAGGCCTCGAGAAAGCCGGCGTCGATTTCTGCGGGTACCGGCCGCGGAGAAGGTCTAAACGGCTTCTGCGGCGGGGCCCGGGGTTTAGGACGGACCAATGAGGCGATAGAGCGCTCATGTTCAGACAAGCGTTTGGTCGCCGCCTCCAAGGACTCATCGAACAACTCTGAGCCAACACATGGAAGATTGGCCAGACGTTCTTGCAAGTTCGGGTCCATATCCAGGGTACGGAGCCATGTGAGGCGGCGCATCGCCACCGCAAAGGCGGATACACGAGAGGCCAACTCAAACGCGTCGTAAACTGCATGAAAAAGGTAGAGGACGCAGCTGAGACAAATTGGCCATAAAGGTACCAAAGTCCCCCTTATGGGAATCTGGCATGACCCCATAATAGCGGGGCAACGCCTTCACCATCTGCCTTAAATAGGACGAGAAGGTGAATGCGTAATTAAGGACCCTGGCAGCCATCATTGAGTTGGAATAGAGGCGAACGACCAAACTTGTCTCAGGGTCCGTCCCTCCCGCCCGGGGAGGACCGCAGCAGAGACCCTAGAAGGTTGGGACTTCTTCAACGCCGACTCCACCAGCCGACTGGTGGGACAGCTGTGCTTTATTGAAGCCCTTGCAAGGGACTGTGCGGTACTTAGACTCCATCTTTGATGGAACCGCTGTGACTGTAAGAGGGTAGTCCAAGTTCCTCAGGAAGGTCTGGTGGAGAACCTTATTGAGAGGGAGCCGAGGAGTCTCTCTGGGGGGAGAGGGCAAATCCTGCTCCTCCAAAAATTCCTTCATGTATTGAGAACCTGACCCCAGATCAAGGTCCAAAGCCCTCCCCATATCAAGCACAAATCTAGAAAAGGAGGAGGGCTTCGAAGGCGGAGAGGGAGATCAAGAAGCCCGCGTCGCCAAGAAGGAAGGAGAAGCCTCACGGGAGTAACGAGGTTCCTTACCCGTGCCAGACCCCAAACCCCAAGAAGCCGCACCGAGCGACCTCGACGGGGTCGGGGACCGCCCATGCCCCGAGGAACCCCTGCGGGAAGTCCCCGGGGTATGGGGCACCGAGGCACGCCCCTTCCGTCTCGTCGAAGAGTCTCTCGAACACTCAACCTCGGAGGAACGGAAAAGCCTCGGATTATCGAGGCGGAGCTCGGAGACCCGCAGGGTCTCCGCCCCGGTCGGCGAGGATCAACCGCGTCATCGAGGAGAGGCCCGTTGACGTTTGGGCTTCCTCGACCGACGCTTCGCCCGAGGCCGACCCGAGGGCGAGGAGCCCCGGGAGGACCTCGACGAGGACGAAGAGGAAGAGATCCTTCGAACCCTCCGCACCTTGTCCCGAGGCCACACGCTCCGCTCAGGCTGGTCAACCGAGGTCGAGGGCAAGGTCGGGGCCGAGGCCGAAGCCCCCCCGGGGGCCGAAGTCGAGGGCACCGAGACCGAGGCTGCCGAAGCCGGGGCAGACGGGGCCGAAATTGGCTAGAGGTGCGCGAGGGCACCGGACAGCTCCGAGGCAATGAGCGCACGGAGTAAGTCCTGAAAGACGGGAACCCCCATCATAGCCGGCAGATCCTGGGCCGGCAGGTGCTCCCTCGAGGGCGACCTCGGTCTCGAGTATTCCCGCGGGGCACCCGACTTCGACGCTCGGGACGGGGCCGAGGACGACCCACCCGCCCCCATCGAGGAGCCCGAGGATGGCTTCTTCGAGGCTGGAATAGAAGAAGGAAGTGAGGACTTACCCTTCGTCGACTTCGGGGTCGAGGACACAGGCTTCGACGAAGCGGGCTCTCGGGGCGAGGGCGTCGAGGCCGAGGTCAAGGCCGGAGCCGAAGCCGAGGTCGACGTCGAGGCCTTCCCTGCCGCGGGTTCCACAGCAAAGAGCTCCACCATACGAGCGCGACGGCGGCGGAGAGCCCTCTGCTGAAAAGTAGAGCACCGAGTGCAGGAGTCGGTCGGGTGCTCAGGACCCAGACAAAGTAAGCACCACCGGTGGGGATCGGTGATCGAAAGGAGCCGATCGCACCGGGTGCACTTTTTAAAGCCCGTCAAGGGACGGGACATGGACACAAAAAACGGCCGGGAACGAATGAGGTCCCGTGGCCGCGGCTACCGGGAGCCCCCGGAGCCGAACGGATAATCTTTTTTTTTTTTGGACGAAAACTGATACACAAATAAAAAAAACAAATTAAGCACAGCGACCGAGAAAGAAACACTCAGCCGCAGTGTCAGAAGGCAAAATCGAAGAGAGCACAATTTCCACAGGGCTTCTGGCTCCGCGGAAAAAACTGAACTGAGGACCACGAGGTGGGGATGCGCCCTCTAGTGGGCAAGAAGGCATGCACATGCGTGGTGCAGCATAGCAAACTTGAAACTTCAATCAAGTTTGCTTGAAAAGCTGTCCGCGCTGGGGCTCCGTAGATGACGTCACCCCACATGTGATAATATCATGCCTGCTTGTCCTGGGATAAAACCCAAGTTCATAGATTTGGTCTTAATAAAACACAATGTTTTAAATGGTTGCAGTTGAAGCAGGCTATTCAGGTGGGGTTCCCTGAATGGAAGACTCTTAATAATCAATATAGTATGGAGTTCCTATGCTTCCAAGCAGACTTCCTAGGACATCAGACCGCAGCATTGTGGTATAAATTATCATCTGGATACTTGAATAAAAAACCAAAATGTGGTCTTAGAGACATTTGGAGCATTGAGATTAAGCATCAGATTTCTGCATCTCAATGGCCACGAATTTGGTCTTGGAGGATGAGATCTACAGTGTCAGCATCTATGAGGCAAACTTGGTTCTTTTTGTTACATAGAGCGTTTTGGACCCCTGTTCGTTCAGAGAATTTTTAAATGAATGTCCCCTGAGGAAGGTGACTTGATTACACCAAAACTTGGATCCTTGTTGGGACAACATTTTCAAATAAGACGACTGTCATTGGTTGAATAGACATCTCCCTTGCCTTTTGTTGGACTGTTTATAAAGTTTTTATTCATGTATAAAGCCATTTTACAAGCAGAAGATACCTTTAAAAATCGCATTGTGATATAAGCATGTATAAGTACACATGCCAAAAAAAACTGGTGTATACTTGCATGCATGCCAAATGCAAGGGCTCCCAGGGACACAGATCACACAGAGCAGAGGTACGTTGCAACCCAATTTGAGTAATTACCTTATGTGATCAAGGGCTGAATATTGACACATAACCACATAAGTGCCAACTCTACCCCTGGAATGCCCACAAGTAAGCTGGCTTTAGTGCAGGCACTAACCACAAATATTCAGTGATTAGCCACAGATAAGCAATTTAAGCAGGCAGGAGCCTCTCAAGCCCATTTTAAATATTGTCCAGTGAGTGTTTAGTGCATCAAATATTTTAGCCAAATGGAAGATTTCTGGCTTTTTCATACCATTGAACTGTGGTTTTATGGGAGAGACTGCTTGAAGAGAATCACTTTCTTCCATGGCATCGCTCATTAGATCTCGCAAAATCTGCTGCTCAGCCTCAGCCAGAAGAGGACCCTGAGATGAGGCTCTACCAGAAGAATCAGTCTAGAACATAAATGAATTCAGATGGAATAGCCGATATCCCAATAAAAAGCCAATCGAGTAAGAGAATAATTCTATAAAGAGGCACTTTAGGCACCAAGAATGTGCCTATAAAGAAAGGTATCCTCAAAGAGAAGATACTACCATTCAGGTACCCTCCTGTATCAAATACCCTTTAATCAACTTCTGTGTTCAATAGTATTTCATTATACAGAGCTTTATGTATTCAATCATTACCGGATCATATATTAGTTTTCATTTCTGTGCAAAACATGTTGGTGTTAACCATCCCTAAATATGAGAACCACAAAAAAGCTACGTACTAGTTGTTATATATAATAAATTAATAATATAGAAAAATATTTATATAAAAATTAAAATACAACTATCTTAATGAAAACTAATATATGATCCAGTGATGATTGAACACATAAAGCTCTGTGTAATGAAATACTATTGAACACAGAAGTTGATTAAAGGGTATTTGATACGGGAGGGTACCTGAATAGTAATATCTTCTCTTTGAGGATATTTATTGATAAATGCCCAGAAAATAAAATAGTGTTGGTTCTGTGTAATATTTCCATTGATATAAAGAAAAGTAGACATAAGTATTAGACATATCAGTGCACTAAGATCTCTCAATCCAGTATATCACTAATATAAAACATATAGGCTTCTTTAAACTCTATAGTTTCAACTTTCTTCAGACCTCGGTAGTACTACTCGTGTGGTTGTGAACTTCCACCACGAAGTTTAAAAGCACCACCCTTGTCATAAGTCCACAAATTTGGGGGAAAATTCAACACTTCTTCAAAAAACTTGATAAGAAATTAAAAGTTTTAAATGCAAATAAAGTACTCCTCTGCTCATGAAAAATGGTAGGACAGGGGACTGTATTCTGACATGATTCATGCATCATGGATGTTGTCTCAAGGAACACCCCTTATTGAGCCAGAACTGACAATCCTTTCAAGAACTCCCTCAAGGGACCTCCCTGCAATAGCAATGTTCGCCCATTTTTGCTTTGCTGGAAAGAGCTCTAGGAGGGATTTATGTCACACTTCTCGAGCTTTCTGAGCTTTTGAGCCTCTGGTGGGGCCTGGGGTGGCTAAACCCATTGCCCTGCCCCCCTCTTATGGCATGGCTTGTGGCACATGGGCATTCCTCAGTCACCCTTTCCAGTGCAAAATTGCCATTATACAGTGGTTAAACCATCTGTGGAGTCCATCCTGATTATTTCTAAACCCAAACAAGGTGTTTTGAGGCAGGGGAACTCCCAAAGAAGTTCCAGAAACCTTTGAAACACCCCAATTCAACTTCACCCTGATGTCTATCATAGACAATAATGAGCTATATTCACTAAGCTGCCATGTGCTGTGTATGCATCAGCTCTCACTGTAGATTTGGGGGGGGGGGACAGCCAGTACTCTCAAGGTCTCTTGACCAGCATGGAGCCCAAATACAGCCTATGCTCAAGTGCTTTGATCAAAACCAGGTGAGCACACACAAGTGGCCAAACCCCAAGCCGATCCAAGTGTTAGGGCAGGCTGGCCAGAAAAGTGCCCTGCAGCAAGGGTGGCCTGCCCATCTAGAGACCTCGGAACACTGAGGATAAGATTATCAAATGTTGATGATAAAATCTGATGGGCAGCTGTCGTGGTCACTACAGTAACGATTTAAAAAAGGTGAATCATTCTTAAAAAACTGTACATGTAAATGTGGTTGACAGAGAGTCATGGAGGCTCACTAAATTTGCATGTGCCGATCGCTGGTGATAGAGATTAGTACATGCACAGAATAAATGCACAAATTAAAAAAGACCACCAAATCAAAGATCAGTAAGAGGGATGCCCAATCCCTCCCATAGACGTCAAGCAACCCCCCCAAGGCAGTAGGAAAGATGCCCACTCCCTCCTGCCGTTGCCATCAAGCAAACTCCACCCCTGACAATGGTAGGGATGTCCACTCCCTCTCAGCGCAGCCATAAAACAACCCCCCCTCCCCGGCAGCAGGAGAGATGCCCACTTGCTCCCACCGCCAAGCAACAACCCTCCCAACACACACCCCTGGCAGTGGGAGAGATGCCCCTTCTGCTGCCAAGCAACCCACCAACACCTCCCCCCAGCGGCAGGAGACATGTCTACTCCCTCCCGCCACACCCCAACGACCCCCAGCCTACCCCCTTACCTTGTTTACGAAGACAGCCCGGAGGGGATGCCTCCTACCTCCGGCCAGCAGGCCCACCTCTTTGAAATGCAAAAGAAAAATACGAGAAGAGAGGGCAGTGCCTAATGATGCAGGGAGGCACAGTTGAAAATGTAGATGATACCTTCTGCATCCCTCGCAGGTGAAGATGCACTACCTACAGGTTCAGGACTCCTGTGCTTTTTGTATTGGAACATACTGTAGATTATAACATTTTATGATCTATATGCATAAGTACGTATACAGATACTGCACAGAGAGTCCTACTGAGCAAGCCTACCCCAGGCTCTGGAAAAACTGTCTGCAGCAGGATTCTACAGTGATAAACTATGCACAATTTAGCAGATAGGAGCTATCTGTACCAGTGGAGTTCAACCACAATAAAAAAATAAACTGTTGTGTTTAACTCTGGTTTTTTGTTTGTTTACCTTTGTTCGCCGTTTGCGGGCTCCAGCTTTAACTTCTGTCCTTCTGGGAGGATGCAGGTCGCCATAACTGGCAATATATTGGATAAGATTCATTAATGCAGCACAGGAGTCTGAGCATGTTCTGATGTGGATTACATCACTGGAGCAATGCAACTCAAAGCGGGGTTTAGGCTACACAGCAGCAAAAGTGAAGGATAAGGAAAGAGAAAAGCATGTACAGTCAAGAACACTATATTCACGCAACCTAAATTTTTGGGATCAAATGATAAGCAGTTTTACAAAGGGAATCAAAAGTAAAGCACAGCTACTTACCTGTAACAGGTGTTACCCAGGGATAGCAGGCAGATAGTCTCACATGTAACATAGTAAATGATAGCAGATAAAGATCTGAACAGTCCATCCAGTCTGCCTGCCCAAGGTTAAATTATCTTTTCTTTAATATTTCTGGGCAATAGATCATAGAAGTCCACTCGGTACTGCCTTAGGTTCCCACTGCTGGAATTGCCATTGAAGCCCACTCCAGCCTATTCTAACCACCCTGTCACTGGAGCTTCTATCAATGTCCTTCCCAGCTCATCCTAAACCAAATCATCATTCAGGTATTTATGCCAGGAAGGGTCGAGAAGAAAGGGACAGGACATGGCAAAGAAGATGAATAAAAGTAGAGGCAAGGGAAAATGACTATACCAGCAAGGCTGGGTATGGGGTGACAAAAAGTGACAGCATGCTCCCAGACCTGACGTAAGATCAGAAACTAATCTTCTACATGTTCTTAAATAAAACATATAGCATAGTAATATAGTAAATGACAGCAGATAAACACCTGAACAGTCCATCCAGTCTGCCCCATAATTACATACTTTACAATTTCAGAATTAAATTAAAATGTCTTTTTTCCTTTGTTACTTCTGGGCCATAGACTTTAGAAGTCCACCCGGTACTGTCCTTTGGTTACAACTACTGGAGCAGCCATTGAAGCTCACTCCAGCCTATCCAAACCATCTCATTTGTGGGATTCAGACCATGAAAGTCTGCCCAGTTATATTCTAATTAGAGATCTTCTGTGTTCATCCCATGCTTTTTTGTTTTTGAATTCCATTACCGTTATCCATTATCTTTTCACCACCTCCCTCAGGAGGGCTTTGATTGCCAACAGCAGACTAAAATAGGCAAAGATAAACTTAAGCTCCCCTGACCTTGATAAAGTCATGTGAAATGCGTCAGAAAGGGGACTAATCTGCTAAAAAGCTAAGTTATTTAACTTATTGAATATAAATTAAGAAAAAAGTCATATATGAAAAGTTAATTATGAAATATAGCTATACTGGGAATTATGAAGAATAACACCACAATGAGTTAAACTACTAGGGTGGAGATCTGAACTCCCCTATGGTATCCGCATTACTGGTTATGCATAAGACAACATAAACAGCATAAGAAACGATAAACAGCAAATTCAGCGCTATTGTAGTTGATGTTGAGTCTTGCACAAAAAAAGCATGTGCAAATCCATGAGGATGCTCTCTGAGGCAATAATCAAAGCAAAAGTACGCACACAATTTGCTTTAATTATTAATACCTGTAGAGTAGTGGTCTCAAACTTAAACCCTTTGCAGGGCCACATTTTGAATTTGTAGATACATGGAGGGCCGCAAAAAAAATAGTTAATGTCTTATTAAAGAAATAACAATTTTGCATGAGGTAAAATTCTTTATAGTTTATAAATCTTTCCTTTTGGCTAAGTCTTAATAATAATATTGTCATTTATAGCTAAAGAGACGTATGATCAAGAAACCTTTATTTTACTTTTGTGATTACGATAAACATACTGAGGGCCTCAAAATAGTACCTGGGGAGCCGCATGTGGCCCCCGGGCCGCGAGTTTGAGACCACTGCTGTAGAGCATGCACAAATGCAGACACTTTAATTATTGCCTTCTCCATATTTAGAACTTACCCCTTTTTGATCAGAGCCGGGTTTTACTGCTGTTATGGTTAACTCCAATAGTCCCATGTCCATAACACGAACATAGTCTATAAACACAAATAAAACCTATTACCAGAAACCAGAAAATCAACACATTGAATTTTACTGCAAGTAATGAGAGTTCTTGAGCTTTGATACAGACAACATGAGCGGCATTCTAAGATAAATCCCCTGAGGAAGGCATCGTGTGAAATGGTCAGGTGTTGGGAGAGATTAAAAAAAGATAAGTATTCTTGTTTCAATTGCCTTTTTTGCGCTGTTGTTTAGTCTTGCCATAAGAAAAGACTATAGCTCTTATAAAATCAGTAGAGCCTTTTAATGACTTTCGCCTTAGACAGCTTGACTGCTTAGTTATTTAGTATCAGCAAATTCCCATATTAGCACCGCTGCAATTGATACAAAAAAGCAAAAAGAAAAAAATGTGCACTTAACAAGAATTCACTTAAAGAAGAATAAGAGCACTAAAAAATAAATACTTTTTATAAAATATTTTTTAATATATCTGTCATGCAATAAGGTTTTTTGACCTTTGATAGTTTCTTTTGCCCCATTGAGTGTGCCTTTAAAAAAAACTGTTTGTTTAGATACAGTGGTATTTGAGATCTTTTTCCTCATTACTTAAACAGGTATCACTAACCACGCTGTTCATTTTCGAGTTGGATTTTGGATTTGTGTTACACAGTTTACTTCCACATTCTATGTGTGAATATTTTTAAAAAGACACATGGGACCTTATGTTGAGGATTAGCCTAATGGTGAGACCCAGGGAAGCAGAGTTTAAAACTCATCACGGGTCCTTGTGATATTCAGTAAGTCACTTAACCCTCCACTGCCTCAGGTACCAACTTTGACTGTGAGCCCTATGGGAACAGGAAAACATTTACATGTAAACATGACTTGAGCTACAACAGAAAAATCCAAAATCCCTCCTATGAACTTTCCTGCTCTATTAATCTAGGTGCTCTGTCATAAAATTACCCTAAAAGAATTCTGGCAATTTTAAAAGAAGACATTTCCATGCATAAACCCCTGTTTTAAGTGCATAAGTGGTTTTTAGAATGGTGTTCCGCAGGGGAAGGTACTCGGACCGCTGCTGTTCAATGTGTTTATCAATGACCTAGAAACCGGGACAAAGTATGAAATTATAAAATTCGCAGATGATACCAAGCTTTTTAGTTGGGTTGGGACTAAGAAGGACTGTGAGGATTTACAAAAGGACCTGAACAAACTGGGAGAGTGGGCGAATAAATGGCAGATGAACTTTAATGTAGAAAAATGTAAGGTCTTGCATGTGGGAAACAGAAATCCGATGTACAGCTATACGATGGGAGGACTGGCAATGGGTGAAAGTAGCCTAGAAAAGGACTTGGGGGTACCTGTGGACAAATCAATGAAGCTGTTGGCACAGTGCGCAGCAGCCGCTAAGAAGGCGAACAGAATGCTAGGTATTATCAAGAAGGGTATCACAACCAGAACGAAGGGCATTATCCTGCCGTTGTATCGGGCGATGGTGCGCCTGCATCTGGAGTACTGTGTCCAGTATTGGTCGCTGTACCTAAAGAAGGATATGGCGATACTCGAGAGAGTTTAGAGAGCTACGCGACTGATAAAAGGTATGGAAAACCTTTCATACACTGAAAGATTAGAGAAACTGGGGCTCTTTTCCCTGGAGAAGCGGAGGCTTAGAGGGGACAGGATAAAGACTTATAAGATCATGAAGAGCATAGAGAAAGTGGAGAGGGACAGATTCTTTGAACTTTTGAAAGCTACAAGAACGAGAGGGCATTCGGAAAAACTAAGAGGGGACAGATTCAGAACCAATGCTAGGAAGTTCTTCTTCACAAGCGCACCCTAAGCACAAATAAAAAAGCCAAAAACAGAAAACTATTACTGTTGGGGGATTCCATCATCAGAGGCATTAACCTTGGAACACAAGGTGAGGAGACCAAAATAGTGAAAACTCTTCCAGGATCCTCAAATACCAGGAGTTCCAGGCAAATACAAACTATAATTAAGGAAGAAACTAAGGATTTTAACACTGATGTTGTTATCCATCTGGGAACAAATGACCTGGTCAACAACTCCACACTTGCAGCACAGAAAGCTTTTCGGGAGCTTGGTGATGGCGTGAAACCTTTTGTAAAGACTTTAGCTTTTTCTGAAATACTGCCTGCATATGGAAAGGGAGAGCAAAGAGTGAAAAACACAGAAGACTTTAATAGATGGCTCAAAGCCTGGTGTCATCAAGAAGGCTTCAGGAACTTAGGAGGATGGGGAAATACATGGAAGGACAAGAAGCTATATTGCACTGATGGGCTACATATTACTACAGCAGGAAAAAGAAACCTTGCAGAGAAATTTAGACAATATGTTTCAAGGCATTTAAACTAGAAGGTGGGGGTGGTGTATGTATGAAGGACAATTATAGAGATCACCCCCGACAAAAGAAAAGATGTGATAGTAGTAAAGATTGCAACATAAACAATATCAGCAACTCATTTCATAGTATTGCAATGGAAAGTGAAATGAAACTAAAATCTATAAGAAAAAGGAGATTACCACTGAAAAATAGCTGGAAAGCGATGACCACAAATGCTCGCAGTCTAAATAACAAAGTTCATGATCTGCAAGCCCTGATGTTAGAGGCAGATCTAGATATTGTTGCTATCACAGAGACATGGTTCAGTGAATCACATGGATGGGATGCAAACATACCGGGATATAATCTTTTTAGGAAGGACAGAGATGGTCAAAAAGGTGGAGGAGTAGCTCTCTATGTAAAGATCAATATTCAAGCGACTGAAATGCAAGGGACCTGGGGAGAGGAAGAAGTGATATGGATCGCTCTGAAAAGAGAAGATGGAACTTCTATCTACGTGGGTATAGTCTACAGACCTCCGACTCAATCACAGCAAATTGATAAGGATCTGATTGTAGATATCCAAAAGTTTGGAAGGAAAGAGAAGGTTCTGCTGTTGGGAGATTTCAACCTGCCGGATGCGGACTGGAATGTTCCGTCTGCGGAATCGGAAAGAAGTAGGGAAATAGTGGATGCCTTTCAAGAGGCTCTGCTCAGACAAATGGTGACGGAACACACGAGGGAAAAGGCGATATTGGATCTGGTCCTCACAAATGGAAAGAGTATCTCTAATGTTCGAGTGGGTGCTCACCTGGGAAGTAGCGAACATCAAACAGTTTGGTTTGATATAACGGCTAAAGTGGAGTGCCGCCGCACGATACTTAAAGTCCTAGATTTCAAACGTACAGACTTTAATGCAATGGGAGAGTACCTGAAGAAAGAGCTGTTAGGATGGAAGGAAATAAGAGAAGTGGAAAGACAGTGGTCTAAGCTGAAAGGAGCGATAAAGCACAGTTACTTACCGTAACAGGTGTTATCCAGGGACAGCAGGCATATATTCTCACATGTGGGTGACGTCATCTACGGAGCCCCGATGCGGAAGCATTTTCAAGCAAACTTGATTGAAGATTTAAGTTTGCTCTGCTGCTCCACGCATGCGTGCCTTCCTGCTCCACTAGGGGGCGCATCCCCTCGTGGTCTCCAGTTCACTTAACTAGCAAAGAAGCCAACCTCGGGGAGGTGGGTGGGTTGTGAGAATATATGCCTACTGTCCCTGGATAACACCTGTTACGGTAAGTAACTGTGCTTTATCCCAGGACAAGCAGGCATGATATTCTCACATGTGGGTGACCTCCAAGTTAACTGAAAAGGGATGGAGGGAAGTTGGCAATTTAAGCAAATAGATTTCGCAATACCGATTGGCCGAACCGGCCATCGCTTCTGATAGTGAGTCCAGACAGTAGTGGGAGGTGAAAGTATGAACCGAAGACCACGTGGCAGCCTTGCAGATTTCCTCAATGGGTGTGGACCTGAGGAACACTATGGAGGCTGCCATCGCTCGGACCTTGTGTCCCGTTACTCGACCATGCAGCGCGAGACCAGCCTGAGCGTAGCAAAAGGTGATGCAATCGGCCAACCAGTTGGACAAGGTGCGCTTGGAAACTGGGTGGCCTAACCAGTTGGGTCGAAGGACAAAAACAATTGTGGGACTTTCCGGTGTGGTTGAGTGCGTTGGAGGTAAAAGGCCAACGCTCTCTTACAGTCAAGAGTGTGAAGCGCCACCTCTCCGAGGTGAGAGTGGGGCTTGGGAAAAAACACGGGCAAGACGATGGACTGATTGAGGTGAAAATCAGACACTACTTTAGGCAAGAACTTTGGATGTGTGCGGAGTACCACCTTGTCATGGTGGAATACAGTGAAGGGTGGGTCCGCTACCAGAGCCTGTAGCTCACTAACTCGTCGAACGGAAGTGAGTGCAAGCAGGAAGATCACCTTCCAAGTGAGGAATTTAGGATGGCATTTGTCCAAGGGCTCAAATGGAGGTTTCATTAGTTGAGCCAGAACCACGTTAAGGTCCCAAACCACCGGCGGGGGTTTGAGAGGAGGGTGGACATTCAGCAGACCCTTCATGAAGCGAGAGACTAAGGGGTGGAGCGAGAGGGCTTTTCCTTCCAGGGGCTGATGGAATGCTGCAATCGCACTGAGGTGTACTCGAATGGAGTTGGTCTTTAGGCCGAAGTGAGATAGTTGAAGTAAATAGTCAAGGACCAGAGGGACGGGGACCGACACCGGGTCCTGGCTGTGAGAAGAGCACCAGGCTGAGAATCTGGTCCACTTTTGGGAATAGCAGGTTCTCGTCGAGGTCTTTCTAGAGGCCTCCAATATCTCCTTGACTGATTGAGACACGGGGAGAGAAGTCAGGGGGAAAGAAACCAAGCATTCAGATGAAGAGATTGAAGATTGGGATGTAACAGCGAACCCTGACTCTGTGATAGTAGAGAGGGAAACCGAGGCAGAGGCAGTGGATCTCTGACACTGAGTTGAAGTAGAAGGGAAAACCAAGGCTGGCGTGGCCAGCGAGGAGCAATCAGGATCAGGGTGGCTGTCACCGTTTTCAGGTGGACCAGCGTCCGCAGGATCAGAGGAAATGGCGGAAACGCTTACAGAAACCTTCCCTCCCAGTCGAGGAGGAAGGCGTCGGCCTCGAGTCGGTCCGAGGAGTATATCCGGGAGCAGAAGAGGGGCAGTTTGTGATTGTGGGGGGATGCGAACAGATCTATTTGAGGCGTCCCCCACTTTTCGAACACTTGTCGTAAGGTCTGAGTGTGCAGTGACCACTCGTGTGGCTGGAGGAGGCGGCTGAGTCTGTCCGCCAGACAGTTTTGTTCTCCTTGTATGTACACCGCTCGAAGGAAGGTGTTGTTGGAGATTGCCCATATCCAGAGGTGCATGGCTTCCCGACAGAGGGGCCAAGACCCTGTCCCCCCTTGTTTGTTTACGTAGTACATTGCTACCTGGTTGTCGGTTCGGATGAGGACCACCCGGTCGTGAAGCAGGTGTTGAAAAGCTACAGCTGTGAGGTAGATGGCCCGGAGCTCTAGCACGTTGATGTGACAGCGGCGGTCTTCTGCTGACCACATCCCCTGAGTGCGGAGGCCGTCCAGGTGGGCTCCCCAAGCGTACTCCGACGAGTCCGTGGTGAGTACCTTGCTGTGGGGAGGGGCGAGGAAGAGTAAACCTTTGGAAAGATTTGAAGAGTCGGCCCACCAGCGGAGCGATCGTTGCAAGGAAGGAGTCACTGTCACGGGGCGATCGATCGGGTCCCGGTCTTGACGCCATTGAGAGGCCAGGGTCCATTGAGGGATTCTCAGATGGAGGCGGGCGAAGGGTGTGACATGGACGGTGGAGGTCATGTGGCCCAGGAGAGCCATCATCTGTCGCGCTGATATTGAGGTCAGCAGTGAGATCCTTCGGCTCAGACTTACTAATGCCTCTCGACGCAGAGGGGGAGGAAGGAACGGAGGCGAACCGTGTCCAGCATTGCCCCGATGAATTGTAGGGACTGCGAGGGGCGCAGTTGGGATTTTGGGAAGTTTGTCTCGAACCCCAGGCTCTGTAGGTAGGTAATAGTCTGTTGGGTCGCTGAGATAACCCCTTCCCTGGACGGGGCTTTGATCAGCCAGTCGTCCAGGTAGGGGAATACCTGAAGACCTTGGGAGCGTAAGGTAGCTGCGACCACCACGAGGCACTTGGTGAAGACCCGAGGTGACGATGCTAGGCCGAAGGGGAGGACTCGGTATTGCAGGTGCAGGTCTCCCACCTGAAATCGCAAGAACTTGCGGTGAGCGGGGTGCACTGGAACATGTGTGTACACCTCCTTCAGATTGAGGGGGTAGAGGGTCGGTAGGGAAAGCATCTGGAATTTTTCCCGTACCAAAAATTTGTTGAGGTGTCTCAAGTCTAGTATTGGGCGAAGGTCTCCCGTTTTTTTCGGTACCAGGAAGTAACGGGAGTAGAAGCTCTTCCCCCGTTGGTCGGGGGGAACCTCCTCTACTGCTCTCAGGCGAAGCAGATCTCGAGCTTCGGAGAGGAGTAGGGGTAGCTGCGTCCGGTTGAGAGGGCAATTCCTTGGGGGGTTGGCTGGAGGAATGGCTCGAAAGTTGAGAGAGTATCCTGATGAGATCACGCCAAGGACCCATGCGTCCGACGTGACTTGTTCCCAGCGAGGGTAAATGGCTTTGAGGCGACCCCCGATGGGAAGGAGGCCTGGGACTATGGCGGAGGGGGCCCGCCCCCTTCCGCGTATCCTGTCAAAAGAACGGGGGTGGTTTGGTAGTCGCAGGCGGTTGGGACTTGGGCATGGACCGATGGTGTGCTTGCGGACGCCTGGGTGGAGGCCGCGAGAAGGCAGGAGTGGATTTTTGTGGGTAGTGGCGCGGAGGGGCCCTGAACGGCCTGGACGCGGGCGGTTTAGGCTTTTGCCGCTCGAGGGAGGCAAACAAGCGTTCGTGTTCGGAGAGGCGTTTTGTAGCCACCTCGATAGTGTCATCGAACAGTTCTTTACCTACGCAAGGGAGGTTAGCCAACCGGTCCTGTAAGTTGGGGTCCATGTTGACCAGGCGCAACCAAGCTAGGCGGCGCATGGCGATAGCAAAGGCTGTCTCTCTGGAGGAGAGTTCAAAGCCATCATAGACCGCATTGAATAGATGGAGGCGTAGGTTGGAGAGGTACTCTGCAAGTAGGTTAAACGCTCCTTGGCGGGAGGCCGGTAGGTCAGTCTCAAAGGCTCTCAGTAGTCCAATGAGGTGTTTGAGGTAGGATGTGAAGGTGAAGGTGTAGCTTTGCACCCTAGAGGCCATCATCGCATTTTGATATAGTCTCCTGCTGAACTTGTCTAGGGTTCGGCCTTTTCGGCCTGGGGGGACCGCCGCTGAGACTCTGGAGGGGTGAGCCTTTTTCAAGGAGGATTCTACTAACAGCGACTGGTGGGAGAGCTGCGGTTGTTCAAATCCCGGGAAGGGTACTGTACGGTACTTGGCCTCCATTTTGGAGGGTACTGCTGTGACCATATAGGGGGTCTCCAGGTTCCTGAAGAAAGCCTGTAGGAGTACCGGGTTAGGCGGTAAGCGAAGGGACTCTCTGGGCAGTGATGGCATATCCAGCTCCGCTAGGTATTCCTTAGAGTATCTGGAGTCGGATTGGAGGTCCAAGTCCAAAGCGTGGCCCATGTCCTGGACAAAGCGTGAGAAGGATGGGCGGGATGTTCCCGAGGCCCCGTGCGGGGTCGGTGAACGAGACCTCCGTCGGGTAGAGAAGGATGGGGAGGCTTCCCTCGAGTATCGAGGCTCTTGCTCCGATCCACGCTCCGAGCCCGGGGACGCACTGTGAAAGTGTTCCGGGGTCGTGGATCTCCAACGTCTCGAGGAGCCCCTCGGAGATGATGCCGGGGTTCGGGGTACCGATCGATGTCGAATCGGTGACCTCGACCCGGACTCCCTCGGTGAAAGCCCGAAACCTCGGATCGGAGCCCCGGTCCGAGGGGGAGTTCGGAGGATGCGCGGGTTGGAGAGTGATAGTTCCGTTACCCTCAGTGGTCCCGTACGAGGTGTAGGTGAACGGCCTCGTAGAGTGGGGGAACCTCGGGCCTTCTTGGAGGTACGGCGGTTCGAGGTTTCTGACGTTTTAGCACGACGTTTTGCCCCGCGGCGGTCTGTGGAGGGAGAGCGCCTCGGGTGTCTCGGCGAGGAGTCCGAGGAGGATGGGATGCGGCAAAGCTTGCGCGCTTTTCCTCGAGGTGGCTCGACGCGAGGCTCAGGCTGGTCTTGCACATGCGGGGTCGAGGCCGGTTGTAGATGGGCCATTGCAGCGGACAGCTCCGATGAGATCATCGCTCGGAGTAGGTCCTGGAAAACGGGCACGGACAGCATCGAGGGCATGTCCACTGCCTCGGTGCGCTCCACCGGGGGCGACCTCGTATCAGAGTATTCCCGTGTGGTGGAGGCACGGCCCGAAGGCTTGGAGGACTTCGCCGGGGCTGTAAGCATGGGACTTCCACCATGTGTCGCCGGCGTCCCCAAGGCTGGCTTCTTCGCTGTTACGGGACCTGAAGAGGGAAGAGGGGACTTACCCAGAGCCGAGGCTTTCTGTTGTCCCGAGGACTTCGGGTTCAAGTCTCGAGGCGATGCCGAGGTATTCGGGGCCGAGGTCAAGGCAGGGGCCGAGGCCGGGGCCGACCTCGAGGCCGAGGTAGAGGGTTGGTCGGCGGCGAAGAGATCCGCCATGCGGGCTTTTCTTCGGCGAAGGGCCCGGTTCTGGAAAGTAGCGCACTGGGGGCAGGAGTCGGTTGGATGAGCGGCCCCCAGGCAGAGGATGCACCGGCGATGCGGGTCTGTGATGGAAAGAAGCCGCTCGCACCGGGTGCATTTTTTAAAGCCGGTCAAAGGCCGGGACATAGAATCGAAACTGGCCGCGGCTCGAGTAGCCACGCGGCCACGGGGACCCGGAAGCCTCCGGGTCGGTCAAAAACGAAGCAGGAACAAGTTGAACAAGAAAAAATTTGCGCACAGCGACTTAATCGAGAAAAAATAAGAAAAAATCGCGGTGCTAAAAGGCAGTTGGGGCAGAGCCTGAAAAACACAACTTCTAGGCTCAGCAGAAAATTTTGAACTGGAGACCACGAGGGGATGCGCCCCCTAGTGGAGCAGGAAGGCACGCATGCGTGGAGCAGCAGAGCAAACTTAAATCTTCAATCAAGTTTGCTTGAAAATGCTTCCGCATCGGGGCTCCGTAGATGACGTCACCCACATGTGAGAATATCATGCCTTCTTGTCCTGGGATAAAAATGGCTATGGACCTTTATGTGAAAAAAATCAATAAAAACAAGAGAAAAAGGAAGCCGATATGGTTCTCCAACCTAGTGGCTGAGAAAATAAAGGCGAAAGAGTTAGCATTCGTGAAATATAAAAAAAACCAAGAAGAGGAGTGCAAAAAGGACTACAGGGTCAAACTGAAAGAAGCCAAGAGAGAGCTACGTCTATTGAACGCACAGGTGGAAGAACAAATGGCTAAAAATGTAAAAAAGGGAGACAAAAATTTTTTCAGATATATTAGTGAAAGGAGGAAGATGAAAAATGGAATTGCTAAACTAAAAGATGCTGGGAGCCGATATGTGGAAAGTGATGAGGAAAAAGCAAATGTGCTAAACAAATATTTCTGTTCTGTGTTCACAGAAGAAAATCCTGGAGAAGGACCGAGATTGTCTGGCAAAGTTACACGAGAAAATGGAATGGATTCTGCGCCTTTCACGGAGGAGAGTGTTTATGAGCAACTTGAAAAACTGAAGGTGGACAAAGCAATGGAACCAGACGGGATCCATCCCAGGATACTAAGGGAGCTCAGAGAGGTTTTGGCGAGTCCTATTAAAGACTTGTTCAACAAATCTCTGGAGACGGGAGTGGTTCCTGGGGTTTGGAGGAGAGCGGATGTGGTCCCTATTCACAAAAGTGGTCATAGGGATGAAGCAGGAAACTACAGGCCGGTGAGCCTCACTTCAGTTGTTGGAAAAATAATGGAAGTGTTGCTGAAAGAAATGATAGTGTACTTACTTGAATCTAATGGGTTACAGGATCCGAGGCAACATGGCTTTACAAAAGGTAAATCGTGCCAAACAAACATATGCTAGATGTAATTTACT
This sequence comes from Geotrypetes seraphini, assembly GCF_902459505.1. Classification (NCBI taxonomy): domain Eukaryota; kingdom Metazoa; phylum Chordata; class Amphibia; order Gymnophiona; family Dermophiidae; genus Geotrypetes; species Geotrypetes seraphini. The sequence continues at coordinate 170,049,782 of NC_047090.1, read as the reverse complement.
TAGATTTCAGCAAAGCCTTTGATACAGTTCCTCATAGGAGACTGCTGAACAAACTTGAAGGGCTGATGTTAGGACCCAAAGTGGTGAACTGGGTTAGAAACTGGCTGTCGGACAGACACCAGAGGGTGGTGGTTAATGGAAGCTGCTCGGAGGAAGGAAAGGTGAGTAAGTGAGATGATGCGGTAAACAAACCTAAGGATTAGATTAGATTAGTGGAGTCCCTCAGGGTTCGGTGCTGGGGCTGATCCTGTTCAATATGTTTGTGAGTGACATTGCTGAAGGGTTAGAAGGAAAAAAGTGTGCCTTTTTGCAGATGATACCAAGATTTGTAACAGAGTAGACACTGAAGAGGGAGTGGAAAATATGATAAAGGATCTGCAAAAGTTAGAGGAATGGTCTAATGCCTGGCAACTAAAATTCAATGCAAAGAAATGCAGAGTAATGCATTTGGGGATTAATAACCGGTAGGAACCGTATATGCTAGGAGGTGAGAAGCTGATATGCACGGACGGGGAGAGGGACCTTGGGGTTATAGTGTCCGAAGATCTAAAGGCGAAAAAACAATGGGACAAGGTAGTGGCTGCTGCCAGAAGAATGCTGGGCTGTATAAAGAGAGCGTAGCCAGTAGAAGGAAGAAGGTGTTGATGCCCCTGTACAGGTCATTGGTAAGGCCCCACTTGGAGTATTGTATTCAGTTTCAGAGACCCGTATCTGACGAAAGACATAAGAAAACTTGAAGTGGTCCAGAGGAGGGCGACGAAAATGATAGGAGGCTTGCGCCAGAAGATGTATGAGGAGAGACTGGAAGCCCTGAATATGCATACCCTAGAGAAAAGGAGGGACAGGGGAGATATGATTCAGACGTTCAAATACTTGAAGGGTATTAATGTAGAACAAAATCTTTTCCAGAGAAAGGAAAATGGTAAAACCAGAGGACATAATTTGAGGTTGAGGGGTGGTAGATTCAAGAGCAATGTTAGGAAATTCTACTTTACGGAGAGGATGGTGGATGCCTGGAATGTGCTCCCGAGAGAGGTGGTGGAGAGGAAAACGGTGACGGAGTTCAAAGAAGCGTGGGATGAACACAGAGGATCTAGAATCAGAAAATAATAGTAAATATTGAACTAAGGCCAGTACTGGTCAGACTTGCATGGTCTGTGTATGGCCGTTTGGTGGGGGATGGGCTGGGGAGGGCTTCAGTGGCTTGGAGGGTGTAGATGGGCTGGAGTAGGTTTTAATGGAGATTTTGGCAGTTGGAACCCAAGCACAGATCCGGGTAGAGCTTTGGATTCTTGCCCAGAAATAGCTAAGAAAAAAAATTTAAAAATTTAAATTGAATCAGGTTGGACAGACTGGATGGACCATTCAGGTCTTTATCTGCTGTCATCTACTATGTTATGCTACCCAAAGGGTGGTGGACACCTGGAATGCGCTTCCAGAAGGTGTGATAGGACAGAGCACGCTATTGGGTTTCAAGAAGGGATTGGATGCTTTCCTGAAAGTAAAGGGGATTGAAGGGTATAGATAGAGGACTACTATACAGGTCCTGAACCTGATGGGCCGCTACGTGAGTGGACTGCTGGGCGCTATGAACCCCTGGTCTGACCCAGCAGAGGCACTACTTATGTTCTCCCATTCCCACCCCACCTCCAAAGCATATAAAGACAAAAATAAGTCACAAGAAATCATTATAAATGATTTTTTTTAAAAAAATCAGCCAAATGCCCTTTTCTCACAGCAAAACAAAATTCTGATGAAGTAGGAGCTTTAGAGGTACACAAAATACATACTAATTCCCTGATTTAAAAAAATGTTTTAAAATTAAACATGGATTAGCAAAATAGAAAATAACGCTCCTATCAATGAATGTACTTAACTCCACCAGAACAGCAAGTGTCTGGTTATGGTAGTACATCTCCCTCTCAGCTCTTCTTCCCTTACTGTTATAGGTCAAGCACCTAATGGAGGGCTATGCGAGACATAATATCATAAGAGATGCCCTATTAGGTCAGACCACAGGTCCAACTAGCCCACTACCATCAATCCCTTCAGTCTATAAAACTTTTCTCATAGAACTCTGATGTTTATCTACAGTCTCTCTCTCTCTCTTTTACCTCTATGCAAGTTCACTGTCACTGCATTGCACTTCTGAGACAAATACAAAGCCACTTCATCCAAGATGATTCTACAAATAAAAAAAGTGCATTACTGGCATATTCAAAGCAATCCGTTTGCTTTAGAATGCTCAAACAAAAAACTTTCATTTGAGAATAAGAGCAAGTCATCAGGATAACCTAGGTGTAAACACAAGCTCTTCTGTTTATCTAAAAGACACTTTTTTATTTAAGATTATATCTAAAAAACAATATTAAAGCAGCTGAAATGCAAGGGGTATGGGTAAAAGAGGAAGCCCTGTAGATCATGTTAGAAAGAAGAGATGGAACTTTCATCCACAAATCTCCAACTCAAACACAAGAACAGAATAATTTTGTAAGCTGCTCAGATTATTAGATGGGTGGGATATAAGAAATTTTTACAAAAATAAATAAACTGGAAACAGACTTGTAATCACTGCATGGCATGGTTTAATATAAGATCTAAAGTGGAGTCCAGCCATACCAAACTCAAATACGCAGACTTCAGATAAATGAAGCTGGCAGGGTGGGAGGAAGTAAAAGTGAAAGGATAGTGAGTTGAACTGAAAGAGACTGTTAAAAGAGCAACAAGATCTTTATTTATTTATTTTAAAAATTTATATACTGTTTAAAATTAAACGGTTTACATAATTTACATACATAGTATTTAAAATAGACACTGGTTACCTATGAAGTAGAGAGTACAGTTTAAGATTCTCTCAATCATACAGCAAATCATATCACATTTCCCCAAGGGCACTAAAGGAGTTTTTTGAAATCTATCAACCCAGAAAATGTTTGAGATCTGAAAATGGTATGAAGTTGAATTTGGAGGGTTAGATGTTAGTCTCTCATGGTGAAGATTGGGGCACAAATGCTGTCTGTAGCAGGTGCCAAGCTTTGGAATGAGCTGCCTGGTATTCTGCGATTTTGTGATGAGTGACTGAATTTTAAGAAAATGTTGAAAACGCAATTATTTGTTAATGCCTTCATGTGCTAATGCTATTTGCTGCTGAAGCCTTACCATCCTGTTTTTATGGGACTTTGTCTTTCCATCTTGTTGGATGAATTTGAAAAAAGGTTTTAATAATGAGACTGTTAGTTAATGTTTTATTGTGTTTGTTCTGTTGAAACATGTTCTAGTATTTTTAATATGTATGCATGTAATTTTGTAAACTGCATAGTTTTTATGCGGTATATAAATTTTTAAATAAATAAATAAAACAGAAAGGTAATTATAACAACTTTATAAAGATCTGGGGGCCATTAGAGAATTATTGTAATGAATGAACATCGTTTTCCTTTCTGATGGATACATGTATTTTATTGGGGGGAGGGGGGAAATTGGATGATTAATATTTTTATTTAATGATTGGATTTCTGTTGAAGAATTGTTGGGTGGGGGGAAAGGGTTATAATTTCTACTTTAATGAATTATATGTATAAGAATGTCAAGTGCTGTATATTTTATTAGTAATGTAATGTTTTAATATTAATCACTTGTTTGTCAGTTTTAAAATGAATAAAGAATTTAAAATAAATAAATAAAACAAGTACATAGTAAAATAGATGTGTGATAAAATAAACATGCAAACAATCCTCAGAAAAATACCCTAGTTTAGATAATAAAAATCGTGGATAATTCATCAACTTTATCAGAAATAGCTAAAAGAAGGCATCTACAAATAACTGTGTCTTAAGTAGTTTTCTAAACCTGCCCTTTTCACAGCAATAATAATAATAACTTTATTCTTATATACCGCCAACAATCTTGCGACTTCTAGGCGGTTAGAGAAAAAGGAAACCAATATAGTTCTCCAAAGAAAAGGCTGCAAATTTTTTTTTTTTTTTTAAAAGGTATCACTGAAAAGATACAGAAGAGCACAAAAAAGAATAAGCAAAATGACAAGACTTTTTCAGGCATATCGTCAAAAGGAGGAAGGACAGAGATGGAATTACAAGATTCAAAAATATTAAAAGTCAAAGTGTAGACAGAGATGATGGTAAAACAGAATTGATTATGTTTATTTAAAAATTTGATGGATCATCAAATTATGGTACAACCAATCTCAGTGATTTATAAAGAAAATACAATAAAAGAAAAGAAAATGAGAAAAGAATACCAATTACAATAGGAAGAGATAAGTTTGAAAACCAGTTAAATAACATATTTTTTTTAATGAGTTCATGCTAGAAACAGACTGCCTTTAGTGAAATGTGCACTAATTTATTTGTAAGGTATATAATATTCAGTGAAAAAAATGTTTTCTAATGTGGGATAGAATTCTTGAAAATAAAAAAGCTCTCATTTAACCAGAGAACAGCTTTTTATAAACAGGTTTTGGAATTCATAATAATAATAATAATAAATTTATTATTTTATACCGCCATCACCAAGAGTTCTAGGCGGTTTACACCATAAGAAACTGAACAATCAGCAAAATACATTCATACCATAAAAATAAAATCATTATAAAAAGTTAAAAATGAATTGGAATCTTAAAAATACCCAACTAAGTAATAAATTTGTCAAAGATGACTTAACTAATTTTTGAAAAAAACAGTAAGATATGGCTTGATGAATACATTCACCAAGCCAGGATTGTAATTTATCTGCCTGAAGCGCTAAGGTCTTATCAAAAAAAGTCTTATATCTGACACCATTTGGCTTAGAATAGGCAAGTAAGTAAAAATTTCTTGTATTCCTTGATGGTGTTATCCAGGGACAGCAGGCAGATATTCTCACGTATGGGTGATGTCACCAACGGAGCCCCGGTACGGACCATTTAAGATGAGCTGTGGCCATTGGTTCAAAAGGTGACTGCATCAAATTGGAAAGGACCACATAAAGGTCCCAGACGGCAGGTGAAGGCTTGAGAGGTGGTTTCACATTGAAAAGTCCTGTCATGAATCTGGAGACCAAACGATGAGCAGTAAGAGGGTTTCCCTCGACAGGCGTGTGAAAAGCTGTAATAGCGCTGAGATGGACTCTGACAGATGTGATTTGAGTCTAGAATCAGGCAGATGAAGCAGAGAATCCAACAGCAAATCTACTGATAATGAAGGTGGATCATGATGATGAAGAAGATATCAGGAAGAGAACCTAGTCTACTTTTGTTGGTAACATAGCTGAGTGGCTGGTTTCCTGGATGCATCAAGAATTGGACGAATAGGCTGAGAAAGAGATGGATTCAGCCTGAAAGAAACCAAGCGGTCAGGTGTAGAGATTGTGGGTTGGATGTAGAAGTGATTCCTGATTCTGAGTAAGCAAAATAGGAAAAACTGGAAGAGATATGGGCTCCCTGGAGCTGAATTGAAGTAGAAAGGAGAACCAATATTGCCGGGGCCACCATGGAGCAAAGAGAGTCATGGTGGCCTGTTGAGCTTGAACAGAGTTGCCAAATGAGAGGAGTTGGAGGGAATGCTTTTGGAAAAACAGACCCAGGAGAAAGGCATCTGCTTCCAGACGGAGGGAAAAGTAAAGGATGGAGCAACTGGTGATTGTGAGGAGCCGCAAACAAGTCCACTTGAGGAGTGCCCCATTAAAAAAGATGTAATGGAGAATTTCAGAGTTGAGAGTCCATTCATGAAGCTGAAGAATTCTGCTGAAGTTTTCTACTAGGAAATTCATCTCCCCTTCAATATAGACAGCTTTAAAAAAAAAAAAAAAAGATTGCGTGCTGTCGCCCAAGTCCAGATGTTGTTTTGTGAAGCTTCTTATTCAAGGATGCCTTTAATCTATAGATAAACCGCACCCAATCAGGCCACAATCTTCCATATTCCCAATCATTCTGTTTTTACTATTATTGTTCTTCTATCCTGTTATGAATGTATTTCTCTCCACTTTCCACCTGGTTTCAACTTGTTTGTATAGTTTGTCTTTGTAATGCAAACAATGTATTGGTTTGTTTTAATCTATATTTTATTGTATACCGCCTAGAAATTTGATAGGCAATCAAATTAAATTTTAATAAAACTTGAAACTTGATTACTGGTACTTGAATATAAACCCTCAGTTTATATGTCAACCTTTTTTCTCCCTTGTTTAGGGGAAAATGTTTACCCGGGTTTATATTTGAGTATATACAGTATTCTTTTACTGAATGATCTGTACTGTACACCAATCCAAATTAAAGCCATCACAAAATAAGTATCGGAATTATAATAAAAATAGTAATATGCACATACCGGAGAGTGGAAGAGGATTTATCCAGAGCAACACTGCTGGAAATACTGAACGTTTCCACAGTAAGAACAGACCTGGTTGGCAAATATAGAGGCCTAGCAAAAGGAAACCAAAAATTCAAATTTCTGTACATATGACTAGCAACTGCAATTATAGACTAAATATCATTTTAAAGTGAACAAAATTTTTTTTTCAACAAAGTCTACTGTTCTGTTGTTTGCTTGGAAACATGCAAGTCTAGGCTTTCAAGAAATTTCTATATGAACTAGAAGAAATCATAAAACAACTTATAACATCGTATAGCCTTCAAAACAAACTAAAACCCTATACAGCAGGTTTAAGGGATCTTAGCTTAGCTTGCACCACCACCTCTTCAAGCTAAGCTAAGTTTAATATCTTCTAATATGAATTGTAAAAAATAAGAATTCAACATATGAAATAGAAGAATTACAGCTTAAAAAGAAATGCAAGTTTAACAATGGAATCAATGAAGATTGTAACCGGATCGGGTTGTTTTACCCAATTGGCAGTCTGAAGACCCCTTAAACCTGCTATATAGGATTTTGGTTTATTTTGAAGGTTATACGATATTATAAGTTGTTTTATGGACTAGTAAGAGTAGCTGAGAAATAGTTACTGTAGATGACAAGTATTCATAATCCATGTGCTTGTGTCATCACTGCAAACAGTAAATTCAATAGCATGTCAGTTTTGGGCATCCATCATCAAAAATTAGTCCTGTTCCAAAATACATGTGAGAAAGATGTCCATTTGTGAAGTTCTAACTTGAACATCTATATTCGGAGCTGGTTGTCCTTTCTAAAATGCCTCTCAATATATTTTGCCATGTCCATAATAGGGGACATCTTCTTTAAAGAGTAATAGAATTATGACTATCTGGCCAACAGATCTATCTTTATCTATAAAACACTAAGAAGGTAATTTTAGAAACCTCCCTTAGATTCTTTCCATATGTATACATGCAGATTTACATGTGCTATATGGAATATGGCTACTCCTTGGGTTTTGACCAGGTACTATTGACCTGGATTGGCCACCATGTGAACGGGCTACTGGGCTTGATGGACCATTGGTCTGACCCATAAGGCTATTCTTATGTTATTACATGGATGTCATACATGATAAAGAGATTAAGGTTCTTCAGCTTGGAAAAGAGATGGTTATGGGGAGATATGAATGAAATCTACAAAATCCTGAATGGTGTAGAATGGGTACAAGTGGATCAATTTTTACTGCTCAAGATTTACAAAGACAGGGGGCACTCGATGAATAGGAGGAAATATTTTTTCACTCAGAGAATAGTTAAGCTCTGAAATGCATTACCAGAAGATGTGGTAAGAGCGGTTAATGTAGCTGGTTTTAAAAAAAGGTTTGGACAAGTTTCTGGAGGAAAAGAGCATAATCTGCTGTTGAAACAGATATGGAGGAATTCACTGCTTTTCCTGGATCAGTGGCATGGAATGCTGCTACTATTTGTGTTTTTGCCTGATACTTGTGAGTTGGATTGGCCTCTGAATATGGGATACCGGGCTAGATGGACTATTGGGCTAGATATCCCTGGGGTACGCGTACCGAGTGTTGAGAACTTGCGAGTTAAATCACTTTCAATATTGACACCCCCCCCCCAAAACACACAAATTTATTAGTTTTGTTTTCACCTGTAGTCAAGTGCACAACTCCAGAGATGAATGTGAAAGGTTGTAATTGAGGCCGGGGGACTATATCCCAAAACTGGTTCATCAGAAATATTCAAAAACTGTGAAATCTGTATTAAGAAAATCCAAAAATGATTACAAATAAAACATGTGTCATAGTTGTAAATACATGCTGAAGAAATGAAATGGGAATGACTGAACCTGCTCATGCCAGCTTAGTCCTGAAGGCAGCACTCTATGCTGAAGGGTTGCTCCTCTTAAGCCCACTGCAACCAAAAATTCCTATAAGAAGAAACACACTGAATGATCACAGGGCAATACTGAGTCCATACATAGTTTGCAAGCTCATTTTCAAAATCCATCCATCTACCTACCAGCTTTCCATCTCTCTCTCACTTCCTTTCCAGTCCATCTCCCCATTCTCTTAGCCTACCCCCAAGTCCTCCCATCCTCAACTATTAACCCTTTCCCAGCCTTCAATTGCTTAGTCTATCACTAATTTCTCTCCTCTTCCTTCACTCCTCATTCAGCATTCCTCCTTCTCTTGCATCAATAACAGTTCCTATGTCTCTTTCTAGGAGCATTTCTCTATGCCAGCATCACCCTTCAACAGTATCTCATACTCTGCCCCCAAAGCCTCTGCTCACTTCAACTCTTTTCCCTCCATCCCTCACCCAGCACCAAAGACCGACAGGCTGCAGCATTTAAACAGGAAGCACTGGGAGGCTGAATCCTGCCTTCATCTTCATTCAGGCTTCCTGTAAAGCAGTGGAAAATGACCCAAGCATGCATGAATGTAGTGGAAATGCTTTGGAGCATGGCACCTATCCACCTGTATTGTCTGGTTCTATAGAACCTATGCCCTCCTACTATGCCACTGTTCTTACTACAATTTGCACCTCTGAATAACTTTTATTCCAACAGCATGTTTAGACATTTGCTTAAATTTCATTTCATGGAACAGAAAACACAAGGGCTCTACCTAACTTATTATGGCTTTATTAAGGCCATTTTTGGAAACAGGGTTAATTTTGTTTGCTATAACAAAAGTATGAAGGACTCTTTGAATAATAATTGTTCTTTCACGTTCAAAGTGAAGAGTATGTTTTGTAGATCAGTGATACAAAACTCCTACTTAAAGGATGTGAATAAGACACAAGGGTTTAAAGATTTTTGCAAGGCATAGGGGGTAATTCTATAATAGTGTGCCTATATAAAGGCACCCAGAGGGCACCTATTCTAGAATACTAGCAAAACAGATAAAATGTGTGCGTATAATTTAGACATGAGCACTTACACCAGCTACAGGGTTGGTGTAAATAACTGCATTTAAATGCTGACGATGTGCATATTAACTTACTGTAAGTTAATGCAGAAGCATTAGTCCTGCCTATGTGTATGCCTACCTGTAAAATACACACTATGTAACATACGCACATATCTGTAGAAGAGTCCTTAGGTGGAATTTTGTCATTTATACACGAATATTTCCAAGTTTCAAATATTTCTTATTTGTCTATATTTAACACTTAACCAGCCAGATTAACTGCATGCGTAGGAATGCATAAAAGTCAGTCCTGAATTTATGCAGTAACCTATAACCAGATAAGTGCAGATTCAGATAGGATCTTATTAAAAACAGTGCTTCACTGTAGAACAATGGGTATCAACCCACAAGTGGAAAACAAATATTTTTTTATAACTACCCCCCTTTTTATGAAGCTTCATTAGGGTTTTTTATCACTGGCCATGGTGCTAAAAGCTCCGACACTCAAAGGAATTCTAGGATTAACGAAACGCTAAAGAGTGGTCTTTTCCCAAACTAACTAAAACACATAATGCTAAAAAAACATCAAGGGATATATCAGCCAGGTATCCAATTATAGACCTGGGGCGTCAATATCATTTTTGGTTAAGATATTAGAAAGCCTACTAACACCTAACTAAATTCCCATTTAGAAAAATTTTATATTCTTCATTCTACTCAATCAGGTATCTGTAAGGGTCACAGCACAGAAACTCTTCTAGAAGTCATATTAGACATTGTTAGAACTAATACCTCAAAGAGTTACAGAGTTTTGATACTACAATTTGACCTATCTAGTGCCTATGAATTAGCAGATCATGTTCTATTGACAAGAATATTGCACAAAATTGGTATATCAGGGAACATTTTAAGCTGTTTTAAAAAACATTTTTTTAAAATTTCTATCTTGAAATTGATTATGATTTGTGTTTATTATATTTTAAGAAATTTGGAAGTATACAATGTTTGACTGGGTCTGTTTCCAGTGATCTGCCATGATCTCATAAAGGCTTTGGTGGAATACAAATGATAATGTAATGTAATATCACTCATCGATGGTGCCATCTGAGCAGTTCATAATTCAATTATATAAAATAAAATGCAAAATCCAGTTAGTCTAAAATCTGACAAGTGTGCAGAAAATCATTGGCTACATTCTTCTGTATGTGCACATATATGTACATATGCTATTACTTTAAACATTTATGCACACAATCGGAACATAAATGTTAGTGCCTACTTTACAGAATTAACATCTTGGCTTCTGATCTGAACAACAAAATTATATGACAACTCAGACCAGAGCAGTTTGTTAATGCTAAAACCTAAGTACACAGACCTTTATGTTGCTCTCAGAGTTATCGGATTGGATTTTCACTGCAATAGACAGCATGCTTAAGCTGTCCATACCAACTCCATCAGAGGCACTGTGTGCACTGCCGCACTCTTCCCCAGAGGAATAAATAGTAGGCTCCAACCAATGTGGATGAAACATGCTGGGCAGTTGGACCTCAGCTAGTAGGACAGCTCCATCCACCATGCCTGTAGAAACAGAATTAATAACTGCATTTCTTAGTCTTCCAAAGAAAATGGTGTGTGTTCCAGCTTTAAAAAAATCTCAAAATGATTGTTTACAATGTTCACATAGATCCCCTCCACCCCTGCCTGCAAATGTAAATATTCAGGTGGAGTCCGAGTCCGTACCTAATGGATTGCAGGACAAATCTGAAATAGTGCAAAATCCCATTGTAGCATCTCAAGGGACTGATAACTTAGCTAAATTGCAACTGGTCAGTTTTGATATGGCTGAGATGATTTCCACTCAAGATATTCCTGAGGGTGATATTTCCTTAAAAGGTATTTGGTGAGTTGTCGCCCGGACTGAGAATTTGCTTAAAGGGAAAGTAGCACAATTATGTACTTTTTCTAGTCAAGTTGTGTCTTCTGTCTCTGCATTACAAGATGATGTTACAAAAATTAAATCTGCTAGTGAGGAGATGCAAAATCAAGTGAAAGTACTTCGGTTAGTACCTCAGCTGTGAAAGATAGTCTGATTTTGTGTGTTAATAATCTACGCCTTTTAAATTTCTCTTGTTCATGGTTACTTTCAGCTGAAATATTGCTTAGAAAATATTTTGGGGAAATTTAAAACTGGAAATATCCAAGTCAATTGTATTTCAGAAGGTTATGTACCTGCCATCATCACTAGTGATGTCAACTAGAGCAGTGTTTTTCAACCTTTTTTGGGCAAAGGCACACTTGTTTCATGAAAAAAATCACGAGGCACACCACCATAAGAAAATGTTAAAAAATTTAACTCTGTGCCTATATTGACTATATATAAAGTAATTCTCTTGAATAGGAATCAAATAAACACAAAGAAAGTATTTTATAATTACTTTATTATGAAATAAAAATTATAAAATACTTTATTCAGTGCGAAACCTGGGCCTGTTTGGCTGAACACAAAGCTGATATTCTGGCTGGAATCGAAGAAAGACACACACGTAGCTCTTCGTCAACAGCTCTCAGTCTCTCTCTGTATTTGGTTTTTATAGCATACAAAAATAGACAAATATACCCTCCATCCTTTTTATTAAACCACAATAGCAGTTTTTAGCGCAGGGAGCTGCGCTGAATGTCCAGTGCTGCTCTTGACGCTCATAGGCTCCCTGCGCTAAAAACCACTATTGCGGTTTAGTAAAAGGTGACCATATTGTAAAATATAGACAGCAGATATAAATTCAGAACTGTGCATAGTAAGTGAAGGGAAGTTTTCATCTCTGGGAATTTACCCAGTTAACTATTAAGTTATTTGGGCAAATTCCTTTGAAAACTGTGGTAATACTGCCTCCACTTTGCTAAATTTAAAATAAAATCATTTTTCCTACCTTGTCTGGTGATTTCTGGTTGCACTTTCTTCTTCTGACTGTGCATCCAATCTTTCTTCCCTTCTATCAGCCTGTATGCTTTCTCTCCTCCACACCTCATTCCCTCCCCCAACTTTTTCTTCCTCTCTTCCTGACCTTTCTTTCTTTTTTTCTGTTTCTCTTCTTTCCTTCTGTTTCCCTGCCTGCCCCCTTTCTTTCTTTCTCCCTGCCGTTCCCCAAGCCACTGCCACTGCCGCTGCCATCGGGGAACAGGACCCACCAATGGATAACAGGCCCCAAAGCCGACGCCGACGCATGCTCTCCCTGACGTCAATTCTACAATCGGAGAGGAAGTTCCGCCCAGCCAGGCAGCGATTGGCTGGCCCGAACCAGGCAGCGATTGGCTGGCCCGAACTTCCTCTCCGACTGTAGAATTGACGTCGGGGAGAAGAAGACTTATCGGCTCCATAGATTAGATCGCCAAGACAAAGTGAGTCCTGGGTGATCGACTCACTTTGCCTTGGCGAGCTACTGGCGCCCCTGCCTCGGGCCCCCTGTCAGCTCCGGGCCCGGCGGCCCTGCGGCACACCAGGCAACATCTCGCGGCACACTAGTGTGCCGCGGAACAGCGGTTGAAAAACACTGAACTAGAGGACCGGCGGATGTAGCCCCTGCATTAGCAGCTAGGGAACTCACTGCCTTCTTAGAGGACATTCAAGATATAATTTCCACTCGGTCAACTTTGTTGGTAACTCTCTTGTCAGAAGGAGATAAATTACTAGTTTTAAATAATTACTTTAAATATAAAAAAAGTTGTTTTTTGCAAGCAGCCAATTCAAATTTTTCCAGATGTAACGAGAGCTACAATTCTTGGCCCTGAAATTCAAGGTTTTGGCTATTGGAGCAACTTTTTTTTCCTGCGTTTTCCCAGTAGATTTATTTTACATAATCAGGGAAAACAATTTATATTTTTTGATCATTCTCATTTGGAGAAATTTCTATTGGAACATGAAAAAAATGGTAATTAAAACAGAAAATGGAACTCAATATTTATAGTTGAGTGCTAACTGGATTTCCATCAGTAATTATTTACTTTTAGTTTATCCTTGCAAATCTCTCCTTGAAGTGGACTTTAGAATTAGTTTCTTTCTATTAGTAATATTTCTTGTAAAATATGTCTCACCAATATTATTCTTTTTTTGTATATCTATACTTGATACAAATGTATAACTGAAATTACTAAATAAATAAATAAAATGTTCACAAGGCGCTTACACTGAGTAATATAGCTTGGCACTGTCCCATAATTTCCACATTTTGGACCCAAATATGTGAGCAAAGAGAGACCCTGAAAAGAAGATTGTGCTGGAAGCAAAAACACACAGTAAATTAAAAGCAAAAAGCTGGGAATTGAATCAGTTGGAATGCTAGATGACCAAGTGATAAAAGGGGCCCTCAGGGAAGACAAGGTCACAGTAGAGAAAGGGGCTCTCAGGGAAGACCAGGCCATAGCAGAGATATTAGATGAATTCTTTGCTTCGGTCTTCACCGAGGAAGATGTGGGGGAGTTACCGGTGCTAGAAATGGTATTCAATTCTAATGAATCAGAGAAACTCAAAACAAAGTGTTTGAGGAAGAAGGATGGGGGGAGGGACAGATTTCATGTCAGATTAATTGTATTATCAAAAAGGGATGTATAATTATATATAAATTTGGAAGGAATATTTTATTGATATGGAAAAGGGTGGGAGGTGGGGGGGAATAAAAACATGCATAATAATATTATTTAAGAATGCCAAGTGTGTTATGTAAATTAATTGTAATAATACTGTACACTTGTTGAAAGAAATAAAAAGGAATAAAGATTTAAAAAAAACCCAAAAAAAACAAATCTCTGTAACACTGGAATATGTAATTGGTCACTTTGAGAAATTGAACTGCAACAAATCACCTGGACCAGATGGTATACATCCCAGAGCACTGATAGAATTGAAAAATGAACTTGCAGAGCTATTGTTAGTAATTTCTCTCTAAAATCTAGAATTGTACCAGAAGCCTGGAGGGTGGCCAACATGACACCAATTTTTAAAAAGGGTTACAGAGGTGATCTGGGAAATTATAGACCAGTGAGTATGACAACATACTGGGCAAAATGGTAGAGACTATTATAGAAAACAAAATGCGAGAACATATACATAAGGATGGATTAATGAGAGAAAGTCAACATGGATTTAGTCAAGCGAAATCTTGCTTCACCAATCTACTGCATTTCTTTGAATGGGTAAATGAACATGTGGATAAAGGTGAAGCAATTGAACATAAGAACATAAGAAATACCTGCACCGGTTCAGACCTGTGGTCCATCTAGTCCGGTGATCCACACACGCGGAGGCTCAGCCAGGCGTACCCTGGCAAATACCTTAGTCACTCGTATCCCTCAATGCGTCCTGCAAGAAGATGTGCGTCCAATTTTTCCTTAAATCCTAGAATGGTGGTTTCCTCCACCACCTCTTCCGGGAGAGAGTTCCAGGCGTTCACCACTCGCTGTGTGAAGCAGAACTTTCTGACATTTGTCCTGGCCGTGTCCCCTCTCAGCTTCAGTCCATGACCTCTAGTCCGAGTCTGAGTCACATTTGACAATGTGAATAACGTTGTTTCTTGCTCACCATCCTTTCCCCCTGCTAGCTGTTCTTTCACCCTCAGGCTGCATCAGGGCTGTGGACCAGTGTTGCGACGTTGTGTTTTCACGCTCAGCACGGCCCTGACGCAGCCTGAGGGCAAAACGACAGCTAGCTTAACTTTGGCAAGAGGACTAAGAGAGACAGCAGAATTGAGTGATAACGATTCACACTGCGATATTTTCAACACGCCCTGCCCGGGATTTGAGAGCTAAATCCTTGTTTTTTAAGAACTTTAAGCAAATAACAGTTAACAACAGTTAAAGAGAAGGACAGGAGAGGGAGCATGAGCCAGTGAGGTTAATTCCCTTTCCAGTGTGATTGTTAAAGATTATACAACACACGGGTATCTGAGACTCTGCCCCTTTGATACTTATTAAAAGCGATTAAGGTGTTTTAGGAGCGTTTCACAGCAGAATAACACCTCTGAATAAATTGGATGAAGATTTTGAATTGTTTTTGAGAAGGGTATTTTGTAAAGAAGTATAGGTTCTTTCTCATCCTGTATATAATTTTGGTTAAATAGTGGGGTTCCCCAGAGGTCTGTGCTGGGACCGCTGTTTTTTTAAAATATATTTATCAATAATCTAGAGATGGGAATAACTAGTGAGATAATTAAAGTTGCTGATGACACAAAATTGTTCAAAGTTGTTTAATCACAAGAGGATTGTAAAAAATTTCAAGAGGACCTTGTGAGACTGGCAGACTAGATGTCAAAATGGCAGATGATATTTAATGTGAGCAAGTGTAAAGTGATTCATGTGGGAAAGAGGTGCTCGAACTATAGCTACATGATGCTGGGTTTTATGATAGGAGTCACTGCCCAGGAAAAGGATCTAGGTGTCATTGTTGAGGAAACTTTGAAACTCAACTCAATGTGCGACGGCGGCAGCTAAGAAAGCTAGAATGTTAGGAATTATCAGGAAAGGAACAAAAAACAAAGATGAAAATGTTACAATGCCCTTGTATCACTCTATGGTATGGCCACATCTCGAATACCGTGTGCAATTCTGATTGCCGTATTTCAAAAAATATATGGCAGAACTAGAAAACTTACAGAGAACAATGAAAATGATAAAAGGGTGAGATGACTTCCCTATGAGGAAAGGCTACAGCGGCTAGGGCTCTTCAGCTTGGAGAAGAGACGACTCAGGGGTGATATAATAGAGGTCTATAAAATGCTGCGTGGAGTGGAATTGGTAGATGTGAATTGCTCGTTTACTCTTTACAAAAATACTAGGACTAGGGGGTATGCGATGAAGCTACTAAGTAATAAACACCTTAGAAAATATTTCTTCACACAACATACAATTAAATTTTGGAATTCATTGCTGGAGAATGTAGTGAAATCAGTTAGCTAAGCAGGGTTTAAAAAAGGTTTGGATAATTTCCTGAAAGAGAAATCCATAGGTCATTATTTAGGTGGCCTGGGGAAATCCACAGCTTATTCCTAGGATAAGCAGCATAAAAAGCAATGTTACTTACCGTAACAGTTGTTATCCAGGGACAGCAGGCAGCTATTCTCACTAGTGGGTGATGTCATCAGACAGAGCCCCGGTACGGACGTCTCACAAGCACGTGTTGCTTGTAGAAACTTAAAGTTTCTAGATGCCCGCACCGGAGATCCGGGCGTGTCTCCTCAGTTCAGGTAGCTAGCCTGAGAAGCCAACCCAGGGGAGGTGGGTGGGACGTGAGAATAGCTGCCTGCTGTCCCTGGATAACAACTGTTACGGTAAGTAACATTGCTTTATCCCAGGACAAGCAGGCAGGTATTCTCACTAGTGGGTGACCTCCAAGCTAACCTCAGTGGGATGGAGGGGGAGTTGGCGACTTAAGAGAATAAATTTTTCAATACTGTTTGGCCAAACTGTCCATCCCGCCTGGAGAGGGTATCCAGACAATAATGTGAGGTGAATGTGTGAACCGAGGACCAGGTGGCAGCCTTACAAATTTCCTCAATTGGTGTTGATCTGAGGAATGCTACTGAGGCTGCCATTGCTCTGACCTTATGGGCTGTGACCTTACAAGGAAGTGATAATCCAGCCTGGGCATAGCAGAAAGAGATACAAGCCGCCGTCCAATTAGAGATGGTGCGCTTTGATACGGGTCTTCCCAACTTGTTAGGATCGAAGGAGACAAAAAGTTGAGGAGTGGTTCTGTGTGGCTTGGTGCGATCCAGGTAGAAAGCCAAGGCACGTTTACAGTCTAGAGTGTGAAGGGCCGATTCTCCGTGGTGAGAATGGGGCTTAGGGAAGAATACTGGAAGTACAATGGATTGGTTGAGATGAAATTCGGAGACCACCTTAGGCAGGAATTTCGGGTGAGTGCGGAGGACCACCTTGTCATGATGGAATACTGTGAATGGTGGGTCCGCCATCAATGCCTGGAGTTCGCTGACTCTGCGAGCGGACGTAAGGGCTACAAGGAAAAGCACTTTCCAGGTGAGATACTTAAGAGGGGCCCTGTTGAGAGGTTCAAACGGGGGCTTCATGAGATGGGAAAGGACTACATTGAGGTCCCAAACTACTGGGGGTGGTTTGAGAGGAGGGTTAACATGGAAGAGTCCTTTCATAAATTTGGCGACCACCGGATGGGCCGAGAGGGGTTTCCCTTGTAGGGGCTGGTGGAACGCCGCAATAGCGCTCAGGTGGACTCGTATGGATGTGGACTTGAGCCCAGATTGAGATAGGTGTAGGAGATAGTCCAGCACGGAGGATAAGGAAGCTCGCTGAGGTTCCTTTGACTTAGAAACACACCATGAGGAGAATCTGGTCCATTTCTGGGAGTAGCATTGTCGAGTGGCGGGCTTCCTGGAAGCTTCCAAGACCTCCCTCACTTCTTGTGAGAATTGGTGAGGGGTTACGTTGAGAGGAACCAAGCTGTCAGGTGGAGAGACTGCAGGTTGGGATGAAGTAGTGATCCTTGATGTTGAGTAAGTAGTGAAGGAAACACTGGAAGTGGTACTGGTTCCCTGCTGCTGAGTTGAAGTAGGAGGGAGAACCAAGGTTGTCTGGGCCACCGAGGAGCTATTAGAATCATGGTGGCCCGTTCGAGTTTCAGCTTGACCAGAGTCTTCTGGATCAGCGGGAATGGTGGGAACGCATATAGAAATCGTTTCCCCCAGTTCAGTAGAAAAGCATCTGCCTCGAGGCGATGAGGAGTGTAGATCCTGGAGCAAAACTGAGGCAGTTTGGAGTTGTGGGGAGCCGCAAAGAGGTCTATCTGAGGCGTCCCCCATTGCGTGAAGATTTGGTGAAGGGGGCTGGAATGGAGAGTCCATTCGTGCGGTTGTAGCAGACGGCTTAGTTTGTCTGCTAAGACGTTGTTCTCCCCCTGGATGTATACTGCTCTGAGTAGGGCGTTGTGGCGCACCGCCCAGTCCCAGACTCGTAGAGCTTCCTGGCAAAGGAGGGCCGAGCCCGTGCCTCCTTGCTTGTTGATATAATACATGGCGGCCTGATTGTCTGTGCGAATGAGGATTACCATGTCGTGAAGTAGGTGTTGGAAAGCTTGGAGCGCATTGAAGATGGCTCTGAGTTCCAGTAGATTGATTTGGTGTAGTCTTTCCGCACTGGTCCAGAATCCTTGGGTGCGGAGACCCTCCAGGTGGGCCCCCCATGCATAATTCGACGAATCGGTTGTGAGAACTTTCTGATGGGGGGGAGAGTGCATCAGCAAACCTCTGGATAGATTCGAAGAGGTCATCCACCAAAGTAGAGACTGCCGAAGAGCAGGTGTGACTAAGATGTGTTTGGATAGTGGATCGGACGTCTGATTCCACTGTGATGCCAGGGTCCACTGGGGGATCCTGAGGTGGAGTCTGGCAAAGGGTGTCACATGTACTGTGGAGGCCATATGGCCCAGGAGCACCATCAGCTGTCTCGCCGGTAGGGTTTGGCGAGTAGACACCGACTGGCAGAGATGAAGAAGAGACTCCATGCGTTGCAGAGGCAGGAATGCTCGGAGTCGGGTGGTGTCCAGGACCGCTCCGATGAAGGGGAGGGACTGGGTGGGTTGTAGGTGAGACTTGGAGAAGTTGATCTCGAAGCCCAAATTCTGGAGGAAGTAGGTTGTAGCCAAGGCCGCCGAAGTGACCTCTGGGGCTGACGGGGCCTTGATGAGCCAGTCGTCGAGGTATGGGAACACCTGTAGACCCCTGTCCCGGAGTGCTGCGGCCACTACCACCAGGCACTTTGTGAAGACTCTGGGGGACGAAGATAGGCCGAATGGTAGCACTCGATACTGTAGGTGCAGATTTCCCACCCGAAATCTGAGGAACTTTCGGGAGGCCGGGTGAATGGGGATGTGAGTGTAGGCCTCCTTGAGATCCAGGGAGCATAACCAGTCGTTCTGCTCGAGGAGGGGGTATAGAGAAGCCAAAGTCAACATGCGAAACTTCTCTTTGACCAGGAACTTGTTGAGGGCCCGAAGGTCTAAAATGGGTCGCAGGTCGCCCGTTTTCTTCGGGACGAGGAAGTACCGGGAGTAAAACCCTCGGTTCAATTGGTCTGACGGGACCGGCTCGACAGCCCGAAGCTGAAGTAAGGTTTGGACTTCCTGAAGAAGAAGGGTGGTCTGCGTCGAGCTTGAAGGATACTCTCTTGGAGGATGGTCCGGGGGGACCCGGTGGAATTGAAGAGAGTATCCTTCTCTTATGATGGTGAGGACCCATAGGTCCGTGGTTATGGCCTCCCATCGATGGTAAAAAAGATGGAGGCGGCCCCCTATGGGAGAGGCCGAGGTTATGCTCCCGGGAGGGGCGTCAAAAGGGCTGGGGAGCCTTAGGTACAGCCGGTGGCTGAGGTTTTTGCTGAGACTTCTGGGGAGGTTGTCTCTTCGCAGGCTGTCTCGCCTCAGGCGTTTGTCTGGGCATGTAACGCCGCTGGTAAATCAGGGGTGGCCTGGAAGGTCGAGACTGTTGAGGTTTGGGTTTGGGCCGCAGGATGGATTGAAAAGATTTTTCATGATCCGACAGCTTCTTGGTAACAGTTTCGATAGACTCATCGAACAGGTCAGCTCCAGCACATGGTACGTTGGCGAGTCTGTCCTGTAGGTTGGGATCCATATCGATTGTACGGAGCCATGCCAGGCGACGCATAGCTACCGCGCTTGCGGCGGCGCGTGCCGAGAGTTCGAATGCATCGAAGGAGGATTGCATCAGCTGGAGGCGTAATTGGGAGAGGGAGGCTACCACTTCCTCGAACTCGAATCGAGCTTGGTTGTCTATGAACGGAGTGAACTTGCGGAGTACCGGCAAGAAGAACTCCAGATAGGAAGAGAAAAAGAAATTGTAGTTTAGCACCCGTGACGCCATCATGGAGTTTTGGTAGAATTTTCTACCAAATTTGTCCATCGTTCTCCCCTCTCGGCCCGGCGGTACAGAGGCGTAGACCTGGGAGGGATGAGAGCGTTTAAGGGAGGACTCGACCAGTAGCGCCAGTGAGGGTCCGTGAGTGAAATCGCGCGTTGGCACTTGCTGCACTTTTTAAACCCGGTGATTGGCCGGGACATAGGCCGGAAAATCTCCGCCGCGAGGTCGAAGCCAGTGGGCCTGAGCCACGTGGCCGGCCCGTTCGACCCGCCGGAGGAAATAATCTTCTTTTTTTTTTTTTTTTTTACTGAAAAAGAAAAGTACTGTTAACTGTAATTAAAAGAAAGCGAAAACGCGGACAAGGAAGGCAAATTTAACTGAATTCAGCTAGCGCATGATGAAGTTGAACTTCTCAGCTCCGCGGAAAAGAAAGAACTGAGGAGACACGCCCGGATCTCCGGGTAGGAAGGCACCGGCGCATGCGCGGTGCGGGCATCTAGAAACTTTAAGTTTCTACAAGCAACACGTGCTTGTGAGACGTCCGTACCGGGGCTCTGTCTGATGACATCACCCACTAGTGAGAATACCTGCCTGCTTGTCCTGGGATAATCTGTCTTACTACTTGGGATCTAGTTAGGTACTTGGGACCTGGGTTAGCCACTGTTGGAAACAGGATGCTGGGCTTGATGGACCTTCGATCTATCCCAGTATGGCAATTCTTATGTTCTTATCCCTAATGAGGCAAGTAAATCACCATTGCTGTATCCATGTACTTTTTATACAATTGTATTTCTTCACTGATTGTCCAGTTCTCTTTCATGTAAACCGCCTAGAACTGCTGGTGTTGGCGATATAAAAGAATAAAGTTATTATTATTATTATTACAGTGGCACTAAAGTGCCAGACTTGTTGTCTTCAGCACAAGGGATATGACTACCTCAACTGAAAAGCAAACTGAATATGTTTTCAGAGGGCAAAGGTTGGCGAGTATGATGATATAGTTGTCCATTTGGGAAAAATTTCAAATCGGTAATTTAAAATGAGGAACTAGCTGAAGTCACACTGTAAAGACGAAAGACAATAGAGCTGAGTTTTGTGATGAGAGAAGAATGGAGCCCTGAGAGCAGTGACAAGAGCACAATGAACATTTAAGAAACATAATTAATTACAGACAGAGGCAAAGAAACAAAACCAATAGAGAGATGACAAAGATTGAGAAAACCTGAGGAAAAGCAAGCAGGTCTTATGAGAAGCCAGGTGCCCTGGAAAAGTAGATAAGTTAGTAACTATGGAAACAAAGTTAATAAAGTTAAAATATTACTATAGGACAAGCTTAATAGAGAAATGTGAAAGTATAGAAAATTCCAGTAAGCAAAGGAAATCTCAGTCTGTACTAGGCACATAATAAATTGTGTATTTTTATTTATTTATTTATTTATACACCACTTATATTCAAAGTGGTTTACATTCAGGTACTTTATCATGTTTCCCTATCTGTCCTAGTGGGCTCAAACTCTAGCTAGTGTACCTGGGGCAATGAAGGGATTAAGTGACTTGCCCAGGGTCACAAGGAACAGCAAGGGATTTGAACCCACAACCTCAGGGTGCTGAGGCTGTAGCTTTAACCCCTGTGCCACACACTCATTGATAGGTTAGAAAAAATTATAAAAAAAACAGTGCAGCAATACAGAATTGAGATATTCAGTCCTGAGATTTAGTAAGCAACATCTCCCTTATACAACTATAGCCTTATTGGGTCAGACCAATGGTCCATCAAGCCCAGTAGCCCTTTATCATCTTGGTCACTATTCTTTGAGCCTTTTCTAGTTCTGATATATCATTTAAATTGCTACATAAAGGAAATTTACTTATACTTGTGCAAGTCTTTTTTTGGGTAGTCATTCTCTGTTGAGTGGAGATTACAGCCTCTCCAATTCAAAGACCATATTTGTAGCCATGCAGGAGCATGGCTGACTTTTCCAGGTGAGAAACATGGGAGAGAGCTACAGTCCTGAAAACAGGGGTAACTAAAGCAACCCTGAGAGTTAGCAGTTTTCTTGGTGAAACATTATTTCTTCTGGAAAAGGCCCAAACTATAACTGAATTCCGTAGCTATGACAAAGAACTTGATTCTGGAACCCTGAATAATAACTGAGTTGCATAGCACAGGCTTTTTATTCAGAACAGTTGATTACTACAAGGCTAAATTTTTTCCCATAAATCTTGCTAGATAATAAAAGAGAGCTGTCATAATATGTCAAATGAGGCTGGTGTCATTTGCATTTAGAACAATTAACTGTGAGGCAATCTAAGAAACTCCAAAGAGAAGAGTTTCCCAAGTAGCAAAATTAAGGGAATGGAAATGAAAAAATTGTCCAGAGAAAAATAGAGGAGAGATAGAACTTACCTCATGAGATAAAACAGCACCTCAAATAACAATGCAAGCACTCTGTCATACACAGAAGGCAAAATGAAAGCTTTTAATCACCCTGGCTCCAAACAAGGCTCCAAAGCTTTAATCACTTTATCACCCTGGCTCCAAACAAGCTTTCAACATACTGAAAGGAGCATAAACTGTCCATTAAGAACCTCCTGCTCTACTGATGCACAGGTACCAATGGCGTGATAAGCACCAAGGAGGATCTTCACAATCCATCCACAACCCACTTAAGACAGAGAAAGATACTGAACATTCTATGGCTGCCTGATACCCTTAAGGGGCAAATCACAAAGAACTACTTTCTTTATCTACATCTGCTGGTTAATGGACACAACCCACTAATTCTGGACTGATCTGATATGGACAGAAAGGGAAAAAAAGGCTTCTTTTTGCATATAAAACCAGCATTACCCATGGGAAAACCTTTATAGAGATAGTGCCACAGAACATTTCCTCTCACTGCTCTTGTACTAACCATATGGAGCCAGGATAGAGAAAAGGCATCCAGCAATACACAGTCATTATTGTCCATATAGTTAAGCAGTTTAAGTTAGACCAGACAGAATGATGTTCTACCTTAAATCACATAGCTTATATGTACAACAGCTGAATATCACACTACAGTCATAGCAGGTTTTTCAAACCCCCATAACCAGTTGTTTTGAGGGGTTTTTTAAATGCTCACGGCGAACACTGAGTATTAACTTGGAGTATTTATCTTGGCTATTCTCAAAAATGTAATTCTCACTACCCTCTTTATAATAACTAATTCTTATTATGTCTTTTCTTCCTTATATTAAAGTTCCTGTAAACCGTGCCGAGCTCTATCTTTATGGAGAGGATGTGATATATAAATTTAAGGTTTAGTTTAGTTTAGAAACAACATTGCATCAACTCAAAAACAAATTGAACATGTTTTCAGAGGGCAAAAGTTGACAAATATGATTATATAATTGCCCACTTGGGAAAAAAAATCAAATCAGTAATTTAAAACCATATTTCTAGCCATAAAGAAATATGTTTCATTGCAGCAGAAATGACAGAGGAAGCAGGACATATTTCACCTTTATCTGATAACTATATAGGCAGTTAAGAAATAGAAGAAAACTAGACTCGGTGAAGCCTATTGTAGTATACAGCTGTGTGTAAAAATACCACACACTCTTACCTTGATGGTAAAGACTGAGGCTGCCTGTCTGCAGACAAATGTAGTGCTTGTTTTCAAAACCCTCATATTTGGTCACACTGAATAATGAACCACTGCTGAACTCCAACCAGAATTCACCATGTTTGCCTTCCATCATTCTCCCATCATCCTTCTGGGGGAGAAATTAAAAGACATTTTTATTACACAGTAAGTCAAGAGAGCTCAGACAAGGAAAGTTAATGTTATTCTGCTAGTTATATTAATCCAAAGATTCTACGGTATAATAAGTCGCATGAAGACAGATCCCATATTTGCAAATGCTCCAAATTCGAGCATTTAACAATCGTTTAAGAACATAAGAAGTTGCCTCCACTGGGTCAGACCAGAGGTCCATCGCACCCAGCAGTCCGCACCCGTGGCGGCCCATCAGGTCCATGACCTGTCAAGTGGTCCCTGACTCTACCTATAACCTATCTCTACTTCTATCCGTACCCCTCAATCTCCTTATCCTTCAGGAATTTATCCAAACCTTCTTTGAATCCCTGTAGCGTGTTCTGCCCTATCACAACCTGAACTCAATCAAAAATACTGAGTAAAGAGAGCATGATAGCAATTTAAATTTATATTGGTTTGATTGAACCCCTTTACATATAAAAAGGCACATTTATATAACTGGGAACCTAGTTAGGCATGCCAATACTACATGCTCAGTGCACAAAACCCTAGTGGTCTAGTTGACCCACCTCCTTCTCTGACATCCCTAAAAATCCCTGGTTGTCCAGTGGACCCTCTTAATCCCCCCCATCAAAAAAAATCCCAAGTGGTCTAATGGACTCCAACCCTCCCCCTCCCTGCAACCTCCCTCTTCATACTACTACTACTAATAATAATAATTTTATTTCTTATATACCGCTATACCATAAGTTCAAAGCGGTTTACAACAAGTTACTTACAATGAGAATAAGAGATGTTTACAACAAGATACATACAATGAGTGTATGAGATGTAAGGGGAACAGAAAAGTACTTTCTGGGATACAAATTGCAAATGGGACAGAACCAAGATGGTTTGAATCAAAATGAAGTATCTAGTCAGAGATTGGGGTGCAGGGGAAAACAATTTAGGTGGAATACCTTTACAAATGGGAAGAAGGATGAGTTAATCTAAAATCGAGAGAATTGGGGATAGGGATGAGGATAGCTGAGGGGGATTGGGCAAGAATTGGGAATTAGAATTTGTTAAAGAGACGGGTCTTCAGTGATTTTCTTAAGTCGGCAAAAGAAGTGGCCTCGAGAATGGGTTTTACGAGCCATGTGTTCAGTTTGGCTGCCTGGAATGATAACATTCTGTCTAGGAACTTCTTGTAAAGACATGATTTCAGGGATGGGTAATTAAAGAGATTTATTCTGTGAGAGCTCTTATTAGAGCTGTTGAGGATGAATTGAGAGGCGAGGTAAGTTGGTAGCATGCCAAAGATAGCTTTGTAGCTGATACAGGCAAACTTGAAGAGTATTCTGGATTCCACCGGCAACCAGTGGAGTATCTGGAAGTATGGGGTGATATGTTCCCATTTTTTTTAAACCAAAGATAAGCCGGACCGCAGTGTTCTGAATTAATCTCAGCTTGTTAAGAGTCTTCTTATAAGCTCCCAGATATATAATGTTGCAGTAATCCAGCGTACTCAAGATGGATGATTGTACAAGTAAGGATGGATGATTGTACAAGTAAGGATGGATGATTGCTACGAAATGTAAGGTCATGCACCTCGGTAGCAGACATCCGTGCAGAACATACTATTTAAAGTAACTATTTAAAGTAACCCATGGAACTGCCCCCTGTTACCTAAACAACCGCCTATACCGCTACCACTCATCCAGATCAAGAAGAACTCAAAACCTATTCACCTTTCCCCCTCATAATGGAACCCGATGTAAGAAACTATACGACAGCCTTCTAGAGACACAGGCAGCGAAAATTGACCCCACCATCACCAAACTAATGATCAACACAATAGACATCAAAGTGTTTCGAAGAGAAATCAAAACATTTCTATTCAAAAAACACGTCCTTACCAACTAATATCCTCCCCTTTCGCACAAGCTCTCCCTCTACTGAATAACACATTAGTCTTCTCCTAGAACCTGTCCTTCCAAACATATACTGACTCCTATATAAGCATTTACCTCACTATCCAACAAACTTCTTACGTCATTATTAGGTAACTTCTAGTCTGTAACCCGTATATACTGATATTCTCTACTGTATCCTGTTATCACTTGATTCTCTGCTATATAATTCTTACAATTGAATCCTCTACCACACCATGTAAAGTACATGAATCACTGTTATGTAATTTCTCTAGATAAT
The DNA here is from genome assembly GCF_902459505.1 of Geotrypetes seraphini. Classification (NCBI taxonomy): domain Eukaryota; kingdom Metazoa; phylum Chordata; class Amphibia; order Gymnophiona; family Dermophiidae; genus Geotrypetes; species Geotrypetes seraphini. The sequence continues at coordinate 170,023,666 of NC_047090.1, read as the reverse complement.
CGTTGTTACGCAATTCTCTCATAATTTGTAATCCGCCTAGAACCACAAGGCACAGGCGGAATAGAAATCACTAATGTAATGTAATGTAATGTAAATGGAGTAACATTAGCTAGAACCTCAGTAGAACGAGATTTGGGTGTAGTCATCAGTGCAGACATGAAGGCTGCCAAGCAGGTAGAGAAGGCCACATCCAAGGCAAGGCAAATGATGGGATGTATCAATAGAAGTTTCGTCAGTCGGAAACCAGAAGTCATAATGCCGCTGTACAAAACCATGGTGAGACCTCATCTGGAATACTGTGTGCAATTCTGGAGGCCACATTACCATAAAGACGTGCTTAGAGTCTAGTCGGTTCAGCGGATGGCCACTAGGATGATCTTGGGGTTCAAGGGTCTCTCGTACGAAGAGAGACTGAGCAGACTGCGGCTCTACACTCTTGAGGAACGCAGGGAGAGGGGGGACATGATTGAGACATTTAAATACATCACAGGACGTGTCGAAGTGGAAGATGACATCCTCTTCCCCAAAGGACCCTCGACCACAAGAGGGCATCCGCTTAAACTCAGAGGGGGGAAATTTAGTAGTGACACCAGGAAGTATTTTTTCACGGAAAGGGTGGTAGATCACTGGAATAAGCTTCCGATGCAGGTGGTCGAGGCCACCGGCGTGCTTGACTTTAAGAGCAAATGGGACATGTACGTGGGATCCCTACGTAAGACAATTCACTAGCATCTAGACTTATTGGGGTGGGTCAGTAGTGTGGGCAGACTTGATGGGCTATAGCCCTTTTCTGCCGTCATCTTTCTATGTTTCTTTCTATGTTTCTAAGTAATCGAAAGGATGAATCATCGAAGTATTTTTTAATGGTGCGGAGCTTCCATAGGACTGATATACTTTTTTTGAACATTAAATCTGTATGCTTTTCCAGGGTTAGGTGTTTGTCAAGGGTGACTCCTAGTATTTTTATAGTTTGGTCAATTTCGTAATCATGGTTATTCACGTGAATCGTGTTGTCTTTTATCTTTTCATTGGGAGATGCCAGGAAAAATTTAGTTTTTTCTGTGTTCAGTTTTAGTTTTAAGGCCATCATCCAATGCTCTATTTGCTTTAGGGTGTTGGTTAATAGATTAATAAAGTCTGACGACAGACAGGTTAGTGGTAGCACTACAGTAATGTCGTCAGCGTAAATGTAGACACGGGGAAAAATTTGTCCCCATCACCACCCCGTCCCCGCGACCACCGACCATGTCCCCGTGACCACTGTCCCTGCAACCACTGTCCTCGCCCCATCCCCATCCCCGCAACCACTGTCCTTATAGCCTCAGTACTGCAATATTTAGCTTATTCCTTCTTTATAAATCAAAGTTCTGGCTGCTGAACTAGAGAAAGAGATGTTCAGCTGGAAGGACATCGTTTATAAATTTTTATCAACACAACTAATATACTACTTTATCCTAAAGTAAAAAATAAATATAAATATAATTTTTTTTCTACCTTTGTTGTCTGGTTTTTGCTTTCCTCATCTCCTCATTCATTTCCTTCCATCCACTGTCTGCCGTCTCTGTCTTTTCCATATGCTCTGTTACTGTGCCTCTCCCTTCCATCTCTCCCTCCACCCCCAACTGGTCATAGAAAACATAGAAACATAGAAATTGACGGCAGATAAGGGCCACGGCCCATCCAGTCTGCCCACCCTAATGACCCTCCCCTGCCTTTACTTTGCGAATAGATCCCACGTGTCGATTCCATTTGGCCTTAAAATCAGGCACGCTGCTGGCCTCAATCACCTGAAGTGGAAGATTATTCCAGCGATCAACCACCCTTTTGGTGAAAAAGAATTTCCTGGTGTCACCATGCAGTTTCCCGCCTCTGATTTTCCACGGATGCCCTCTTGTTGCCGTGGCACCCATCTTCTTCCCTCTGCTCCCCTCATAGTCTGGAATCTCTCTCTTCCCCATTTCCCTTCAGCATCTGTTCCTTTCCACCCCACCTTCCCCAGTTCCCTTCAGCGCCTGTTCCTCTGCACCCCACCTTCCCCAATTCCCTTCAGCGCCTGTTCCTCTGCACTCCACCTTCCCCAGTTCCTTTCAGAATCTGTTCCTCTCTACCCCACCTTCCCTAGTTCCCTTCTGCATCTGTTCCTACGCAACCCACCTTCCTTCAGCATCTGTTCCTCTCTACCCCACCTTCCCCAGTTCCCTTCAGCGTCTGTTCCTCTCTATCCCACCTTCCCCAGTTCCCTTCAGCATCTATTCTTCTTCACCCTACCTTTCCTTCATTTCTCCCTCCCTGCCCCTTACCTTCGCAAAAGGCAATTTCTAAATGTGCTTCCTACGAGCAGCTGGAGCGTTGAAATTGTGTGTGGCTACAGGAAAGGTCGTCTCTGATGCAACTTCCAGTTGCATCAGAGATGACCTTTATGCCAAACGCAATTTAAATGCTCCGGCTGCTCATAGGAAGCACATTTAGAGAAATTGCTTGCCATGAAGGTAAGAGGCAGGAAGGGAGATGCTCAGGCGGCGGCGATCGGGTGGCAACGATCCGTAAGGAGGAATGGAGGGAGATGCTTGGGCTGTGGCAGCAGCTATCAGTAAGGAGGGAGCGTAATCAGTGACCACGCGCGTTCCCTCCATTAACTGTGGAGACAAGGCCATTCACCGCTCCACGGGGCGGTGAATGGCCTTGCCCCCGTAGCCGCGGTGAACACTTCCCCCCTCCCCCCACCGTTTCAGCGGGTTACCCACGGTCACCTGTGGCTTACCATGGGTAATAGCCACCATGTCATTCTCTACTTTGTACCTTTAAGTCAAAAGGCAGGAGTGATGTCTACTTGCTCCTGTCTCCATGACACCTTTCAAAATCTTAGGATGCACTATAAGGGTCCAATTTTTGCTTTTTTTGGCAGACTCCACCCAGTCTACCCATATAGGACAAATTTTCTTATTATGCAGGCTTACCCTGCTTGGTACATTCCAGGATGCACCGCAAAAGGTCAGGAACTACCATTTTGAAAGCTGGAGGAATGGAGACGGGAATGAATAGGCATCACTCTTTCTTCCCAAATTAAAGATATACTGGAGGAGCTAGGAGGGGGCCAGATAGAGTTAGGGGAACTTGGAGGTCTGGGTTCCAGTAAACCGCCAGGGATTTTTCAGGGGGTGTTGGAGGATCAAGGGAAGCCCATTAGACCAACACACACATTGGGTGGGGGGAGTTGGGGGATTGGGAGATCCAAGGATATTATAGGGTAGGGAGTGTTGGGGAGGTAGAAGGAATCTGGAAACAGGAAGCAGGATTTTTTAAGTTAAATAATGCTAAGTCAGCTAACCACAAATATTCAGGCTATCTCCCACTAAATATCCCAGCTAGTCCAGTCACAAGCTATACAAACACAACATAGCCAGTTAGCACCAATATTCACTGGCCAACCAGCTAAGTTTAGCAGTCAGACAAACCCACCTAAATAGCAGGTCTATTTTTGAGCTCTATAACTTACTCGGTCAACCAATGAATATCAGAGTAGGCAGCTATATCAACTGCGGCTACAAACAGACCTGAAATTCAATATCATTTGCCAGATACAATACCAGCAATGAATTTCCAGGTTTGCCACCAATCGCAGGAGGTGGCCAGGCTGCCTCCTGCAGTCTTAAAATTTGCTTCATAATTCTCCAAGTGATACGCTACTAATTTAGTGTAGATAAGCTAAGAAGACAGTCAATCACCTGGTAAAACCCAAGAAGCTAATGCAAAACTAATAGGCAGAGCTGCAGGAGCAGTGCCCTGTACTAAAAATCAGATACTCTCTGCATGGGTACAGGCCTTCTTATTATCAAGTGTATATAGTCAGCTTCCTTTGTTTAAAAGTAGAAACTAAAGAGGTCATTTTAGAAGCCTTGCATGGCATTTACACAAGTAAACAGAAATGACAGCAGACAAAGACCATATGGCCTATCCAATATGTCCATCTATAACAATATGCCACCATTTACAGATGTAATACCCTGATTCAAAGAGGTCATGTTCTGGGTGTGGTTCAGATGGTCAAAAAAAAAAAAAGTATTTCCGATTTTGTATAGGATCAAATATCAGTAACAGGTTACTGGTTTATTTCAATCCAGGCTTTAGAAAAAGGGAAAGGGGAAAGGAATTGGGACTTGTATACCACCTTTTTGCAATTATACAACCACACTTGAAACGGTTTACACACAGGTACTTCAAGCATTTTCCATATCTGTCCCAGTGGGCTCACAATCTATCTAATGTACCTGGGGCAGTAAAGGATTAATTGACTTGTCCAAGGAGCAGCGCGGGGTTTGAACCCATAACCTCAGGGTAATGAGGCTGTAGCTCTAACCACTACATCACACTCTCCAAGAGGTCAATTGTGCTTAACCCCCAAGATCAAAAAATTCTGAATTTTATTAAATGTTTGGATCAGTAAAAAAGAATATTTTATAAGATATATTTGATTGCATATGTTATGGGAAGGATGGGAAGGAAGGGGTTAAATTTTATGTATTAATGTTAAATATGACAGAAATTCAAGTGATGTATTTAATTTCAATTGTCAATTATTGATACACTTGTAAAAATGAATAAAGATTTATATTTAAAAATAAAAAAAAAATTGACTTTAGGAGGCTGGTTCATTGGCTTATATTAATTTATGCCGTCTTCTCAAATACTCATATAACACCAAATCTTCCCAGCATATCAAAACATATTCATAGTATTTTATTTATTTTATTTCTTCCATTTGTGCATCGACATACCTATACAAGCTCCAGTGAACACTCTGAATGAAATTCACTGGAGCGCAACATGAGAACTGCCTGCTAATGTTGGGTTTGGAGCCTTGACCCTGATGAAAATTTTGAAACATGGCACTCCTGTAATGCACTTTAAGAATAAGATAAGTTCTTATGCATCTTCTATTTATTACTGCTAAGTATGCACAAAAAACTGCTGCATTTGCACTTTATATATAAGAAGAAAAAGTTTAAAAAAAATATATAAAAAAAGGATCCATTGAAGAGATTGGCTCATATTATCCTTCTATGAACTCTAAATAAAGGAAAGTGAGCCCTCTGAGGATTCTACACACTTTAGAAAAATATTCAGTGGTCTTCTCAAATACAGCATTTCCATATGTAGCGGTTACAAAATCAGCACTTATATATGTAAGTACCAGCACTTGCACATATACACCACAGAGTGATTTTGCTCTATTTTGAACATGTAACTTTTTTTAAAAAAACCTAGCTCCAGCTGCACAATCAGTGAAACATACATGTATTCCCTGTAGACCAGGGATTCTCAACCTGAAATTTCAGGGGATGCAATAAAGAGTGGCTTGAACAGTGGTTATGATATTACTTTTGTAAGGGGTGCAAACATTAATCAAACATTTCCTAGGGGCACGAGGTAAAGAAAAAGGTTGGAAACCACTGCTGTAGACCTAATCATAATTTATAAAAGGCTGTGCTTTGAAAGCTTTTTGTAAAATTGTTAGACATTGTGACCTTCCCAACCTAGAGGTTCCATTTCCAACCCAGATACTTTATGCAAAACCCAATTCCACATCTTTTGTTGATAGAGCACAAGAAGAACACTTCAGGATACTGGCTAGATGGTCTTAAAACATAACTGTTTATTTACTTTGTTTTATGTTCTTTTTTTGTACTACATCAGGCCTACACATCAGCTGTCTATTAAGTGTGACTTTAATGAGACTGTCCAGTTGTATAATAATGACTGCACTAAGCTCTAAGCTACACTGACTCAATTTTATAGCTAAATTTCCTGCCCTCACACTATCATTTGCTTTGTAAACCAACTAGAAAACTGAAGTAGTGTGCCCTAGAAGTGAAGGGCCTTTGATATGTAAGGAACCAAAATTTCTCATATTTCTAAAATGACTTCAAGAGTGGTATCCACCAGCATGGAACAAAAGACAATGAAGCAGAGAGAAGAGCATCCCATCTGTTTACATTCCTATACACTCACCTTCACATCTGTAAATAAGGACACCAGCCCATGATTAATGCTGAGAAGAAGAGAAAGACAGCTTTGAGCATTCTTGTTCTGAAAATCCAACTTTTTCTTCCTGCGAGACCGATAACTTGGATCCGTGGTGGTACCAAACTGTAATGTTTCTTCTTCAGAACCACTTTCATCATCTGTAGAAGAAAAACAAGACAAAAAAATATATCATGTGCCATTGACAAAGTCTACATTAAGAGAAAACTATCAAAATACAGAATAAAAGCCATTCAATTTATTCTTTCCTTTTCAACCATCTTCAAGGTATTATATGCTCCTAATGATATAAGGCCTATGTCGTTCTGGATCGATGTTTTGCCCCTGTGTCCAGATTGTGATCACTGCTTCCCAGCGTCCCTTCTACTTCTACACCTTGCACCAGTCCTCGTAGTCCATTTAGGATTAAGTCCAGAATTGCATTTCCTCTCGTATTTTCCTTGACAAGTTGTTCCAGGAAGCAATCGCCTACAGCATTCTGGAACTTGGTCTCCCTACCGCAGCCGGAGGTACCTAGGTTCCAGTCTATCCCCAGATAATTGAAGTCACCCATGATAACTGCGTTGCCTCCCTTGCAGTTGCATTTAATCTCGTCCGTCATTTCTCCATCAATTTCTTTGGACTGCCCTGGGGGTCGGTAGTAGATGCCGATCTTCATTTCCGTTCCATTTGTTCCCGGAATTTTGACCCATAGAGACTCTACCTTATTTTTCATTTCCGACGTGTTCTCTCCGCTAGACTCAATTCCCTCTTTGACATATAGGGCAATACCCCCCTTTTTGATCTACTCTATCTCTGCGTTATAGCTTGTATCCCGGTAGCACAGTGTCCCAAATGTTTTCCTCATTCCACCATGTTTCCGTGATGCCAATGATGTCAAGGTTATCTTTTTGTGTCATAACTTCCAATTCCCCCATCTTATTCCTTAGGCTTCTTGAGTTTGTGTACATACACTTGAGTTTGCGGACTGTTACTTTCTTGCATTTCCTTCCATCTGTCAGGATTTCTGTCTTGTCTATCCAATGAGTCTTTCCCGCTATCTTGATGAATGGCATCCTCTGGGTAAATCGGTTCCCGAACCATCGACTCTTGGTTGACTGTTGGCTTTCCCCTTCTTCCTAGTTTAAAAACTTCTCAATTTCTCTCTTGATGTTGCTTGCAAATAGCCTCGTTCCGTCTCCGCTGAGGTGGAGTCCATCCTTCCTGAAAAGCTTGCTCTTCCTCCAGAACGTCGTCCAGTTGTGCACGAAGTGGAATCCTTCTTCCTCACACCAGCACCTCATCCATGCATTGACTGCTTGCAGCTCCGTCTGCTCTTCTCGTTGGCCCTGGGTATGGCAGGATCTCCAAGAACGCTACCCTCGGCATTCTGGTCTTCAGCTTCCCTCCTAGCATCCGGAACTGGTCCTTCAGGTCTTCCCTGCTGTAGTTCCTGTTGCTCACGTTGTTTGTCCCCCACGTGGATCACCACCGCCGTATCTTCCTCTTCCAAACTGTTGATGATCCTGTTGATGTGGCTCACTATATCTTCTACCTTGGCTCCCGGTGGACAGAGAGGAGTTTTCATTTTTTATAGCCTTTCTGCCAACCTGTCAACAGATTCTGAGGAAGCTGGGTCATGCATACCCACCTTCTTCCTGGGCAAAAGAAAGACATCACCTCAATAAAAATTAAGAAAAATTTGTTGCTGAAGGCCTCTGCTGGTGTCAATTGAGAAGAGGGGACAAAGATTTATACTCATAAGTATTATTGCAGATGGGCCTATGACCAGTGGAACTTCTAGGGAAGAGGAAGACCAGCAAGACATTTTGTACCAGAGAGTCTGGGCACATTTGACAAGAAAGCCTTTGTTGGAAACTGTCCTCTTAATAGTATTCCTCCAATAAATAAAATATATTATTTGTTAAAGAAAAAAATTCCTCAGTGTGAAGGTAAAAAGGATCGTAGGGAAGAATTACAGATTGAGACAGAAAATATATCCACTCCTTTGGAACAAACTATAATGGATGTGACAGAGACAGCGACTCTTAGTGTCGTTTGTATATGAGCAAGATTTGAATATGGTGTTAAGATTTCTTACATAATTTTTAAAATATTACAGAATATTAATTTGTTATGAAATATTATACTTAAAGCACATATGAGAGTTAATCAAGTGTGTATCTTTAAGTTCATATGAGTTTATCTGCTACACTTGTTGTAACATGCAAAAATGAATAAAGAATTTAAAACAAACAAAAAAATATTATACTTCAAAAATTCTCAATTACTGTTTGGGGGTCAAAGAATTTGAGTATATCCTGATGTCTCAAAGTCAACACAAGAATGGAGGAAATTATTTATTTCTTTAAGAGAAGAGACTATTAAAGTGGGAGCAACTTTCCTCTTAGCGAATCCCTGCAAATGTCTGGTCCTGTATGCAGGAATTAAATATACTTTTTTTTCTCAAGTACTTTTGAAGGAATTTCTGGATATTAACAAGATCACTAAAGAATAACTATGGATTAAATATTTATTGAAGCAGTTCACACAAGGGCCTTGCCTTTTTGATGTTTCCTTAATATTCTCCTATTGTATTCCTTTGTCCATGCCCCCTCCATTTGAGGTTTAAGGAAGGATAACTTGTTTCTTTTTTTCTTTGCTAAAAAATTTTTTTTTTAAAGTTTGTTTGATTATCTATTTCGGCCCTGAGTTTCTGTAACAAGATTTTTTTTTCTTGTGAATTTTTTATGAAAATTTACCTCCTCTTTTACTAAGGCACACTATCCAATAAAGTGTCCATAGAATATAATGGATGTGTTAGCATTTAGTGCGCACTAAATCGGCTAGCAGGCCTTAGTAGAATGACCCCTTAATAAATCAATAATTTTTTTAAAAATTTATAATATACAAGGCATGCTTTGACAAAATTAGTGAGAGCGAATAAATATTTCAAAATATACGTTGGACAATTTCACCAGTGTTCATTAAAAGTGATGGCTCAGCAAGGGGATCTCTTCAGAGGAAAAAATATTATTTGGTTACATGGAAGTCACATTTGAGTACTTTAAGTCCTAGGGGACAAAGTATCATCTAAACCTCTTATAATATCTATGCTTTGTATACCAGCAATAAATGTTGTAGGTGTGGGAGGCAGGGGCGATAGTTCTTTATTTATATCAAGGGTTTCAGGAGTCACAAGAGTCAGGACTCTCAAATTTCTCAGTCACTCTTTTACTAGATTGGGGTGAGGAGGGAGAGAGGGTTGATATTTCATTGGGAATATTAAGAATTCTGAATACTATATACATATTTGGAGATTTATGTGGGTGGAATAATTGAGGGAAAGGGGAGAGGGTTGGAGTTTCTATTTGTAAAAGTAGATGATGGCTGCTCAGTATAGTGCTATGTTATAAGTTGTTTTGAACTTTTTAACTGTCGTCAATAAAAATATTTAAATAAAAAATTGGTAGCCTACTCAGTTCCACTATATGGAATTTTTGGAAGTCTTTTACTGCCTCAGGAACAATTTTATTCCTTGGGCCCTGCAGCAGACAACATGTGCTAATCTTTAATAAAAGCCCCCTTTATGTCATTAAACCAGTTTTCAACTACTTAAAAGTAAGTACCTCTTATCTGCTGAAGGTTTTTATGAACATAAAGATTTCTATTTTTTTTTAACTCGTTTCAATAATGTAAAGAAGTTTTGTAATGAGCTTTAATACAGCTGATAGTCAAAGCCATAATAAAGAAGTCACATTTTATTAAACAAGCACCATGTCTAATGCAATAGCTCTTTCTTTGTTCTTTGCAAATAAACATTACCATAGTGATTTGTCGACTTGAACTGACTGAAATTTTCTTTGCTGAAAGTGTTAATTAGTTGACTGGCCACAGAGAGTCCGATGCCATAGGAGAAATTTTCAAATGTTTCAACAGGGGATGGAGCAGTGGGTTCCCAGAGAAATAAATCATTGCTAATTCTAGAAAAAAATAATCACATACAATTAAAAAACTCATTCTATTATAAATTTAATAAATAACCTAAACATGTATCTTGCCTTATCAGCAAGCTATTTTTAATGTCTCATTTTCAATCAGGATTTTATTTCATTTATTTTTTTTTATACTGAATGAAAAAATAAGTAATTCTTCATATATATAGATCTTTGTGTTCTCATTGCCCTCATTACATAAAACAGAGGAGCAAATATAAAATTTATATTAATAAAACATATAATAAAACAGAGGAGCAAATAAACATTTATATATATTTATAAACATTTATATATGTTTATATACATTGTAATAATATAATACATTGTAATATAATAAAATGTATAATAAAATGTTTTATTATATTATTACAACATATTTAAATGTGTATGAATGTATATAAACATATATAAATGTATATTTGCTCCTCTGTTATACATTTTATTATATTATTACAACATATTATATTATTATAATGTATATGAACATATATAAATGTATATAAACATATATTTGCTTCTCTGTTTTATTATACATTTTATTATATTATTACAATGTATATAAACATATATAAAATGTATAATAATACAGAGGAGCATATATAAATTTTATATTTGCTCCTCTGTTTTATTATATTATTGTAATCATCGGCATTTTTTTATCCAGCATACCATGTTTCATCACACTGTCATTCCTCATTTTTATTATATCCTGTCAGTTCTTTCTCTCATACTCTAAACTTCTTTTAACAACGAGAGTGTTTAATTGCCCGGTATAATATCATTTATTCATTATGTATTACCTATTTAATGTATTTTATTGTTACATATTCTCTTACTTTACATCCCGGTCCAGGTGATATTAGGTCAGTGCTTTGTTTTGTTGCCTATCTTAGACATCTGGCCAGCCACCTTTTTTCCCTTTTTTAATTCTTCATGGCACGGCATACACATATATATTGCAGCCACTAGCTTTTTAGCCATTCTCAATATAACTCCGTATTGTGTTTTTGAATATCCTATTTTCCCTTTAGCAATGTTAGTCCTCTCGCACTGTTCACATGATTTTATTTATTTCTTATACCCATTTTTAACTTTTTATTAAAGAAATTGTTTTTAACCTTTTATCTTTATAAATTTTAACTGATGCCCTTTTATATTTTAGCTTACTATTAATTTAAATTGCGGTTTAATTCAAACCCTTTTAACCCCGGTAGGTCCCTTTTCTTTTATTCACTTTTTATCTTGTTTCTATTAGCTATCCGCATTTTTGCACTCATGTTCACTAGATAGCACTTTGCACATATGCACTTTCATTGCTTCTTCTATGTTATCACACTAGATCTGTCTGCACTTTTTTTGCACCTTGGTTCGCTCAGTAGGTTCATGTACTCATATTTGTTCAAGCATTTCTTGTATGCCTTGCATATCACATGGTGTTCTTCATCACATATTATTATTGTTCATTACATTATTAAGAATATCAGTTTATTTCCTTAATGTTTATTTTATTGGTTCACATATGATATTTTTTATGTTTTCACATATTTGAAATTGTATATTCTTAGCCATCTTCATTTATATTTGTTAGGACCCCTGAAGAAGGCATGTTTTCCGAAACACGGACCGTGTTGGGTCCTTAGGTTTGTCCGAAGGGTGGTAACATTAACCGCATTTATATTTGATATAATAAACATAGCATGCATCTTGTACACTTTGTCTGCAGTCCTTTCTTGTTTTTTGTTTGATGCTGTGTCTTAGGATCATATCAGGTGGAAGTGAGATTCTTCCCAATCTTGAAGAAGGGGAACAATTTAGATGGAAGAAATTACTTTGTGAGTGTGAGAGATTGTTGAAGATATTTTACCAACTGTAGCTGATGAGATATGAATTTAAGATCTAATATTAGATAGAAGACCTTCCTTCCCACAACATCAAGCGTCTGGAATCCTTTCTTGGTGGGACAAATGTGAATGGTTTAGTGGTTTCTGTTCTTTTGAGGCTGCTTCTACTGTCACAGATGGGTGAGGAAGTTGAATAGGGTCATGTTCTAAGGCTGCCTGCAACTTATATTTCTGTTCTAGCCTCCCTGAAGTTGCATGGGAGGAGATAGGTGTCTGCCAAACTTGTAGCTGGAGGTTCTGAAAAACTTGACAAACCAACAAGATTACTGTTTCTCTGGATACATTCATGTAGAAAAGGATGGAATTGAAGTTCTGATTGCTGACAAACGATCCTGGCAGAGCTAGTGAAGGCACTTTAATAGTTTTTTTGGAGGAATTTTAGGTAAGTGAGGACCTTTTCAGATTCCCAAATTGTTGATGTTTGCTTATAAGTAAATGGGCAGGATGGGGGGGGGAGATTAAATTTAGAAGTGAAATTTTTCATCCTTATAATGCCATATAAACACAAAAATGCTTTTATAAAATTATTCCCCCCACCACTCAGTTGCCTGATCTTAGGTCCATGACTGCAGGATTCAGGAAGAATCCCTAGTGCAGAGATTCCCAACCCTGTCCTGGAGGAACACCAGGCCAATCGGGTTTTCAGGCTAGCCCTAATGAATATGCATGAGAGAGATTTGCATATGATGGAAGTGATAGGCATGCAAATTTGCTTCATGCATATTCATTAGGGCTAGCCTGAAAACCCTATTGGCCTGGTGTTCCTCCAGGACAGGGTTGGGAACCACTGCCCTAGTGCATGGCCCCAAATCAAAGACAATTGCTACAATAAATGAACTAAAATAAAGTTGGAAGAAGATATACAATACAGGAAAACAACATTCCAAGTAACTGTGAATTAAGGATCATGATGCCAGATTCTAGCTCAGATTTATTTATTTAGTAAATAATATAGCCCACTAAATTGAATGCTTGTTCTTAGCAAATTTGTGTCTTATGACACATATCCTGTATATCTAAGATATAACTGCGTAATGTAAACAGAACAAATACCCAGACTGGTATCAACAAAATAGTGACACAAGTCATCTTTTGGGCTGGAAGTCCAAAAGGAATAGATTAAAATTGTTGGAGTAAAAAATATATATTAATGTCAGTCCTCGCACCTGTTATATAGTTTCTCATAAAATCTTTTGCTTGGCAGTGTCAGGTAAACATTCGGCAGCATAAGTTCCAGGACATAATGGGAGTTGCTGATTGCTTTATCCTGAAACTCATTCATTTCCCTGGCATCTCCTGGCATCACCATCTAAACCAAAGAAAAAGAAGAATGTGGTGACTGGATATACATCTCTAAAATGTCCTTTTATTCATAAAACATTGTTCTATTTGGAAAGCACACAAATGTTTCCACTCCAGCACTTGGAGGCGAAGCTGGAACAGCATTCAAGCAAGCATTTATAAGTCACAAGCAAAGGTGGCAACAGAATTGCTGTTAATTCTTTTTAACAGTCTTTTGCAGTTTAGAGATAATGGTAAGAAACCTTTCCCAAAAAATGTAAATTACTTTCTGATATTAAGACGGGGGAGTGGAGCAACAGGAGGGTACTACTATCTGCTTTAAAAGAAAAAATGGAGAAGCAAGAAGTTAAATTAACGGAAATGGAAGCTGTAGAAATAGAAATGGTTAAAGAAAGATCATTTATTTCACTTAAGATGGAAAAATTTGAAAATCAGAATAAATAAGATTCTTGAACTTTCCCGAGAGTCCTATCATCTCACCAGTTGAGATGGTCAGAAAATATTTTCGTGAAACTTTAGCCATACCACCGGAAAATTTACCTCCAATTGTGAGAGCCTACTATTTTAATATTAGGAGACCTCACAGGGAATCTACTCCAGCAGAAAGCCAGTAGATAAAGAGGCAGACAATGGACATGAACTTGTCTTCATTTTTTGAAAACTCTTTAGAAGTAGTTACCGATAGAACTACCTTGCTTGTAACTCTAGCTTTGGAAAGTGACAGGGAGTTTGTTCTACGTCTGTATTCCCGTCATATGAATGACCAGTTTTTAGGCTCTAATATTAGAATTTTTCCAAACCTTTCTCAAAGAACCCAGAGACGTAGGAAAGAATTCTTGGCCTCGAGGCCAAGGGTTCTGGCTCTGGGGGCTACATTTCTTGTTTCAAGTTTCCTGCAAAATGTTATCTATTTTAGCAGAATAAGAATTTTATTTTCTTTGAACCTAAACAGCTTTCAGAATTTAGAGTCAAAAGAAAGGCTGATAACCCTTCCTACAGTGATACAAACTTCTAAGTTCTGTAATTAAGAAATATTAAATAATATAAGTAATAAGAAATACCAGTGGTACCTTGGATTACGAGCATAATCCGTTCCAGGAGCATGCTCGTAATCCAAAATGCTCATTTATCAAAGCAAGTTTCCCCATAGGAAATAATGGAAACTCGCTTTGATACGTTCCCCCCCCCCCCCCCGAGGCCAGGGCGCTGCTCCCCCCCCCCCGCTCGCAAAGTCCCCCCCACCCCGCTCGCAAAGTCCCCCCCACCCGTGTGATCCGGCACCCCCCCGTGAGAACAGGCACCCCCCGCCCGACCAACTTTAACTCACCCCCCCCCCCGTCTGGCACCGGCACGAGAACCGTTCCCCCCGCTCGCAAAGGCCCCCCCCCCCCCGTGAGAACAGGAACCCCCCGCCCGATCAACTTTAACTCACCCCCTCTTTGGCACCGGCACGCAGCCCACAAGTGCCGGTGCCGCTTGAAGATCTTCTTCTTCCCAGTCTCTGCCGGCTTTGAGCATGCATCTGCTGATGGGAAGACTGGGAAGAAGATCTTCAAGTGGCACCGGCACTTTGCCGGTGCCAAAGGGGGGGTGAGTTAAAGTTGGTTGGGCGGGGGGTTCCTGTTCTCACGGGGGGGGGTGCCGATTCGAGCGGGAGGGGGCCCTTTGCGAGCGGGGGGGAGCGATGCCAGTTATCGGGGGGTGCTCGCAAATTGAGTCAACACTGTATATGAATGACTGTATATGAATTGTTGAGGACAAGTTACATATATTTAAGCTGACGAAATGGACTGATGAAGAGTTCTAGTGAAATAGTATTCTCATTGATAAAGCTTTGAGAACCTCATCTCTGATGGTCCTATGAAATCTAGAAAGTCTGTTCTTGAGAAGATAAACATATCTTATAGTGATCTTTAGATTTATAAGTTGGTGATAACATTTTTGCAGATGATATTCTTTTGGTCTCAACCCAGGAACCCTCTAGTCCCAATCTTACTTTACTCCAGTCCTGCTTAGATAGCACCGATACTTGACTTCATCAAAACTGGCTGCTACTTAATCCTGCAAAATCTTCTGCACTCTGGGTTACTACTCCCGTTGTTGTTTCTACACTTCGTTCTACTCCGATCAAACTGATCAATACATCAATACCATGCGTTATCTTGGTGTCCTTTTTGACGATGCACTTACTTTCAGTCAACAGATTTCTTTAGTGGTTAAATCTTGCTTTCATTCACTCTGGCTGATTCATTCCATCAGATCTTACCTAGACCATTCTAACTGTGCGACCCTTCTTTATGCACTAGTCACTTCAAAGACAGACTACTGTAATGTTGTTTATGCATGCCTTCCATCAGTGTCCATTAAGAAACATCAAACTATGTACCATACCTCAATTAGAATACCGAATCATACCCAGTTTCAACCACTTAACCCCACTTTTGAAGGAACATTGGCTCCCAGAAAAATATCATATCAAACATAAATTACTCAATATGGCCTTTAAAACCTTAAATTCTGGACTCCCTTATTTGGCCTCTTTCATTATCCCCTACATTCGCTCTGTTCTGCTTTAGTACATCTATTAGTTACAACCTCTGTACATATGACTAAATTTACTTCAACCCATCATTCTGCCTTCTTTGCTTTGGTGCAATCCCTATGAAATTCATTCCAATTAGCACTATATTCCGAGTCATTAAAATTGCAGGCACTTCTTAAGTCTCATCTGTTTAAGCAGGCGTTTGGTTCAGATGGTTGAGGTTACTGTTTTGTAACCCTATGATGATGATGGTATTTTTCCCCTAAACCTTTCTGTATTTTGATGTATTTTCTTTCTTCCTATAAATGTTGTAAACCACTTTGCTGTACATTCAAAGGACAGAATATAAGAATTTTAATAAACAAACATAAACCACCAGTGTAGTATGGAACAAATGCTGTAGAGTTTGTCTGATGTCTTGAGGTGAAGAAACAACTTTTCATCTAATTATTTAAAACCCTTTGAGAAGAAGAAAACAGCAGTGAACAAGAGGGGAAGGGAGTGGGAGAAAATAATTTGACTCCTCAGAGTATCATCCCTGAACCAGATCAAATTAAAATTGTTATATGTCTTCTTTTTTAATTTTATTTTCTTGGAGCATAAAACCTCAAGTAAGATACCTCTCTGGACAACTGACACCCAGTTCTCCAACTAGGTCAGGAGCTACTTCAGTAAAGAAGTCCAGAAGTTGCATGGTCTGCCTGTCACCATCCACTGGAGACTAGAGAAATTCTGAGCATGTAAGGCTATATGGCGCTCACACTGGGTGATGCATGCAAGACTTTTTTTGTATGAATGAGTCTGTCCTATATTTTATGGAATTCTTTTCCTTTTTAATGATGATTTTATTGTTAACCGTAGAGAACTGTCATAAGATTTGGCAGTATATCAAGTTTAATAAACATTAACAAATATAAACTTCTTTTGTTTCTCAGACTCTCTCTGCTGGTCAATGGGTACAGTTTACAGGTAATGGACTGGTCTGTTGAGGACACTAAGGAAAAAAAATTTGTTTTACTGATCTACATAACAGACTATACTTCCAAAATGCAAGAACCCTATAGAACATTCAAATAGTAATAGGAAACCAAAATATTCTGACTGCATAAATCTTCCCATACCTTGGCGCAGGACTTGCTAGAAGCCTTTTCCACATCTACAACCATGGATTATTTAGGATAAACATCTACCAACTTCGATGGTGCAACTTCTACCCATTCTTCAAGGTAGAACAGCTCAAGCTCTATCGTTAGCTAAGGATCAAGGGTGCCCTGCAGTCTTCATGTTTTGCCACAGATTTTCTATTATATTATGGTTGGGCTTTGATTAGGTTATGTGGAGTAGCATTTTTGAAAGGATGTCCAACTCGGAATACAGAAATCCAACTAAGTCAATACATCCAATCTGTTCTAAAATACATCCAAGATAGTCATCCATGTGCTGGAAACATTCAAATTATGAGCAGAGATAAAAGGGGACACTGACTTCTGTGTAGCAGCATAGAAATGTCAATTTTTATAAAATGGCCACACAACGTATTTGAACTTGGAGTCTTGTATTGAGGGGGAGTTCTTAATTAGGACCTTTAGTTTCTAATGGCATGCAGTAAATGTAAAAGTTAGCAATTCAACATAAAGACTTTTAAGTCAGCTTTTACCTCTTCATTTTCAAACATAACTCTGCGAGAGGAAAAAGGAGAGGGCTCAGGTCGCCTTAGGTCACAGACATCTTTCAAAGAGTGAGATCCTCCTTCCTCATCCTCCTGGATATGGCCATCACTTTCTTCTTCCTCCTCAGTGGTCATTCTCTCCAAGATGGAGTGCACAGCAACTGGGTTAATTCTCAGCACAACCCTGGATAGTTAAAAAATAGTGCAGAAAACCTCATGAATGCACAAAAATGTATAACACAATGCAAAAAAAGAAAGCCAATACAAAAAGAAAGCATTGAATAATCAGTTTCACTCACCTTGGCCAATCAAAATTGTCAGATGATAACATATCACCATCCATGCCACTGGACACCTTAAAAAAGTTGATAGAAGGATCTCCCTTGTCTTCTTGCATGTTTCCTAAAGTGAATAAGTGGGAAGAGCTCTTAATCAAGTCTGTTGTTATTTAGTGATTAATTAAGATATATAACCTGCTTTTGATATGGCAAATGTTACTACTGAAAAACCTGTAGCAATTTACTTAAAATGACATAACAGTCATCAATAAAAACAAATATAAGCTAAGGCAGTTTCCATCTTATGAATGTCTGACTTACGTCAGACTTGCACTTACTAACAGAGGTCCTCGTTCTACCAATGGTGTTTCTCCTTCTCTCCATTCTGTGTCCCAAGTTTGTGCTTCACTTCCGCAGGGTTTACCTTCTTCTGGCCAGCTCCCTCCTCCTTCAGCTGCAGTTGTGTCTCTTCACAAAGCCGTGGGCAGCCACTCCAATGTATGGCCTGAAGCTAACCTGGAAGCCTTCTCTTTCACATTGGAAGCTTCCTCCGATGTCAGAGGGAAGGTTTCCGGGTCAGCCATGGGCCACATCTAGGAGCCGCTGCCCACGGCTTTTTGACGAGAATCAACTGTGGCTGGAAGGAGAGAGCTGACCAGAAGGTAAACAGCGCAAACTTGGGACACAGAATGGAGGGAGGGAGAGGGGCGCGTTGAGACTCAGGAGGGAGGGAGCACAAACTTCAGACATAAGATGGAAGGAAGAAGGGAGGGGCCATGAAATTGGGGCACAAAATGGAGGGAGGGCAGCATGAACTTGGGCCATAGGATGGAAAAATGGAGGGAGTGAGGGAAAGAGATGTTGAGATGGGGGAGAGACTAGAAAGGAAGAATTGGGTATCTGAGAGAGAGGGAAGGAGCGATGGTGCACTTGGGGAAATGAAGAAAGGAGAATTGTTTGGCATAGGGAGAAAGAGAGAATTATTGGACATGGTGGTGGGAGAGGAGTGAGGTAGAGATGCATGGGTAAGAGAGAGATGAGAGGGAGAAATGTTGGATATGGTGGTGGAGAAGGAACAGTGGGATGGATGGAAAGGGATGCAAGAGGGACCTCAAGGAGGTGGAGAAGGTGGAAAGAATACTAGGATCCTTGTTACATACAAATTCAACTTAAGAATGGTTTTAAAAACGGAACTCATTTTTAATCCAGGGACTACCTGTATCAATATAATGAAGAAGAAAAAGGGATACGCTAACAACAATACATGGAAAGTAATTTTATAAAGTCACACCTAGGTTTCATGCACTAATTTATGCCTATTTCATAAACACAACAACGTGCCTACTTGACTTTATAAAGTAGTATCATAGGTGTGAAAGAGTGAGCTTACACATAGGTGCTAACTCTTATATCAGCTCAAGGGCTGGTGGAAATGTTAGCATGTTATTTTTGCATACATACATACATAAATTAAGAAACTTTATAATCAACACACATAAGTACAGACTGAACTCCTGTGCATGTCCACAGTAAAGTTCACACAATGAAATCTATAAGCGTTCTTTCATGCTAGTCAGTATTTATGAAAGGCCACTTATGCATGTAAAAGACTAAAATACTGGCATTTACATAAGTTAGTGCCTAAAACTAGATGGCTCCATATAAAATGATCCCCTAATAGGATAATTCTAGAACTGGGCACCTGGCACATCCCTATTCTATAAAGAAACATAGATGCCTACTTTCCTTTATAGAATATTAACATAACATCAAAAATAATAGCTTATAAGATAGGCACAAGCACTTATGCCAACCACAGAGCTGGTGTAAGTGTGTACCTAAGTACATACTGGTAATACATGCATAATCCATAGTATTCTCTCATGTAACTGAGTCCCATCCATCCTGTGCTCATGTGCATATTTAGGTAGAATTTTGGCATTTACGCACATATATGCCATTATTCTAATGTGTAATAGGCACATCATTTTTTAGCACATGTTTTATAGGAGTTGCTCTCCACATTTGCTTTGCAATAAATGTTAAAGTTAAACCTTACCAGTCAGCTCTTTAAAGGTAAGCTCTAATTTAATTTGTTCTGGAGATGAACCACCTAAGAATTCAGTCTTAAATTCCACATCCAAGAACTTCAGATGAAGAATCTCTTTCTGTAGTGATTTCTTGAACCAGGGGCCCCGTTCCTGGTCCGATCTCAGATCAGGGATTGGAAAGCGAGTTGCAATATTTAACAGAGGTGCAGTGACCAGCACTGAAACACAACAGTTTACAGGTGTACGGGAATCCTCCAGAAAAATTTCCGTGAAGGCCTTGTGCTATGAAAAAAAGTTGCAGACATAAATAACTAATGTCTTTATGTTCCAGTAAACAAGCAATCCATATTTTGCAGGGGGAGTGGAAGAGTAATGAGCTTAAATACCCACAGGACTTTGTTATATGGTTGAAACTATTTGAATACTTCCCTCTGTGAAGGCACTGAGTATACACAAATTATGCCAGTTTTCAAAAAGAATATATATGCATATATTACCCCACCAAAACTACATGCATGTTATGAGAGAACATGTGTTAGGTTAGTATACAATAGGATAGTTAGAACAAGGGATTCTGAAGTGAAGCCTCTGAACCATGCCTTAGAAGAAAAATTAAGTGAACTGCAGAAATGTTCCAGCTATCTTTGCAAATAAGCAGCTAACGTTGCATGCCTGATAAGATGTTCTCTGCACATCCATGTACTGGCCCTGCACAATGCATACATACATGCTGAGACCATGATAAGGTCAGACCACTCCATCTCAAAGGTATGGACCAATCATAAGGTACTAGAAAGTTACTCATCTATTTTCAACTGTTTACAGACAATGCAAGGCAAAGATATTAATACCTATGGGCACAAATCTAAAGATGTATCATGGAGGGAAAGACTCCAGTCCCTCTAGGCCATGGTAACAGGCTTCCATTCAGAAAGGGGATGAAGAAAGATAGAGATGTCTTTATTGGGGACAGAGAATACATTTTATTTGGTATGTGTTGGGTAATCTTTAAAAGAGAACATAGTACACACTTTCCTTCAGAAAATTAGTGCAACTTATGTGCATAACTGCCATACAACTTAAGAGCCTATATAAAATCATCTTTCCTATGTATTAGCTGTAAGGACGGTTTAAATTTCTGGCTCTGAACTGATGGAGATTATGGCCTTCTTCATTTTTCTCATATAAAATACTACAGAAATTAAATTTTGCACCCAACGGTTAAATGGTCTCACTAGTTTACACCATCAGAGCTGCAAAGGCGGGCTGGCTCGCTACAGCATACAAACAAGACTGCTGACCAATCTTGAGCAGTTCCGCCTCCTCTCCCCCAAACAGAAGTTAACATGTTTCTTCTACCCAGTGTGCTCAAGGAGCTGCAAAGAAGCAAAGGCCTGCTAGCTATAACAGTAAGAAAGTATTTCTGTTATTGCAGAAAGAGAAGAAGTGGGTACAACTTAGATCCAAAGGGCTAGAGTTGCCATAATAGGAGTGCTCTTTGGTACCAAAATTAGATACAGCTGCCCAAGTGAGGAAAATCCCATCTTGTGTGACTCTTAGCTCAAATTCATTTCTGGCTACTTCTGATTCTTTTTCTAGCTCATCCCTGTGTGCAGTGAAAAAACCAATAATGTGTGAGCATTAGCCTATCAGTTAGAGAACACTTGACTAAGCATACCCACATAACTAAGATCGGTGATTTTCTGTTGGGATTAAAACCACGAATTGCCCAAAACTGCATAAAGCAGAGACTCTTGGATCACAATTTCTTCACTATAAGTTTAGACACTTTATAATTATTGGGCAATCTGCACAGCGCCAATCTCTCTACTGCCAACAGATTTAAGGGCATGTTTACTAAAGGTGTGAATTATAAAATATTACTTGTTTACAAAATTCAATAATCCAGCCACACACACTTTATGACATGTTCATTGATTCCATATTATCCTAGCAAGACATTTACAATACATTGAGCCAACAGCAATTTCTTGTGGTCCTCAAATTCAGGAACATCACATATAATTATTTTCAAAGCAAAATATTTAGTGTGGTCAGTTCTAGTGTATGGAATGTTCTTCCAGTCAACTTATAATTAGAATCTTCATTAACAAAGTTCAAGTCTGGTCAAAAAGCCTTTCCTTTCATTACACCTTTGTGTCATATAATTTTATTCAGTATAATAGCTTAATTCTCTTCAAGAATGTAGTGGTGCCATTAGGCAGTTGAGGGAGGGGGTCTGGAACCCACTGTGATTCGGTTTCTTTCTTATTACCTCCCTATTAACGATGGCGTTCTTACTCTTTTATGTAAGCCTGAAGAAGCAAGTCAGACTCCTGGAGAGCAGAATACTGGAACTTGAGGCACTTCAAGCAGTGGAGGAGAAAGACAGAGATGCAGAGATCGTTAAGACGGAGGACACCATTGAGGAAGAAGTCCGGGCACTGGAGAACTTCATAGAAGAGGTATACAGGGAGGCCGTGGAAAAACACAAGCAACAGTGGAACTGCCGGCATACGCCTACAGAGAGAGTGGACCACCAGATGGACATCCACCAGGAGGAAATGGGGGATACAACAGCAAGATCTGGAAAGAGCGGAGGGAACCCACAAGAAGACAAATGCCATGATGAGAGGAAATGGATAGGAACGAAAGACACGGACCTACGGCTGGAGAGATGGACATACACCAAAGACACGGACTTGCGGCTGGAAAATCAAAAGAAGATAGAGAAGACAGCAATCATTGTGGGGGACTCTATCATCAGGCAAGTTGACAGCCACATAGCGGAAGGAAGACTGGATCGACTGGTGAACTGCCTACCGGGAGCCAAGGTAGAAGACATAGTGAGCCGCATCGACAGGATCATCAACAGTGTGGAAG
Source organism: Geotrypetes seraphini (assembly GCF_902459505.1). Lineage (NCBI taxonomy): Eukaryota > Metazoa > Chordata > Amphibia > Gymnophiona > Dermophiidae > Geotrypetes > Geotrypetes seraphini. Next base: position 170,001,021 of record NC_047090.1, on the reverse strand, counting down.
AAGAAGATACGGAGGTGGTGATCCATGTGGGGACAAACAACTTGAGCAACAGAAACTACAACAGGGAAGGACTGAAGGACTAGTTCCGGATGCTAGGAAGGAAGTTGAAGACCAGAACACAAAAGATAGCATTTTCGGAGATCCTGGCAGTACCCAGGGCTGATGAGAAGAGGCAGATGGAGCTGCAAGCAGTCAACGCGTGGATGCGACGCTGGTGTGAGGAAGAAGGATTCCACTTCATGCGCAACTGGATGACGTTCTGGGGGAAGAGCAAGCTATACAGGAAGGACGGACTCCACCTCAACAGAGAAGGAACTAGGCTACTTGCAAGCAACATCAAGAAAGAAGTGGAGGAGTTTTTAAATAGGAAGAAGGGGAAAGCCGACAGTCGACCGAGAGAGAGAGTCGATGGTTCGGGAACTGGTATACCCGGAGGATACCATGCAGGAAGATGGAGAGGAAGACTTACCAGATCGCAGACAAAACAGACCAAAAGGGACACAAGCGGGAAGGACACGCAAGAAGGGAACAGGTTGCAAACTCAAGTGCATGTACAAGAACGCAAGGAGCCTTAGAAATAAGATGGGTGAATTAGAAGCTGTGGCACAAAAGGATAACATTGACATCATCGGCATCACAGAAACATGGTGGACTGATGAAAATGTCTGGGATACGGTGCTACTGGGTGACTCAAAAAGGAGGAGGCATTGCCATATGCGTCAAAGAGGGAATTGAATCTACTGGAGAGAACATGCCACAACAGACGGATAAGTTAGAGTCTCTATGGGTCAAAATTCCGGGAACAAATGGACCTGAAACGAGGATTGGCATCTACTACCCAACCCCAGGGCAGTCCGAAGAAATTGATGGAGAAATGACGGAAGAGATTAAATGCAACTGCAAGGGAGGCAACGCAGTTATCATGGGCGACTTCAACTATCCGGGGATAGACTGGAACCTAGGCACCTCCAGCTGTGCTAGAGAGATCAAGTTCCTGGAAACTGTAGACCAGGGCTGCCCAAGTCCGGTCCTCGAGATCTACTGGCAGGCCAGGTTTTCAGGATATCCACAATGAATATGCATGAGAGAGATTTGCCTGCACTGCCTTCTTGGTATATAAATCTCTCTCTCATGCATATTCATTGTGGATATCCTGAAAACCTGGCCTGCCAGTAGATCTCGAGGACTGGACTTGGGCAGCCCTGCTGTAGACGATTGCTTCCTGGAACAACTTGTCAAGGAAACTACAAAAGGAAACTTAATTCTGAACCTAATTCTAAATGGACTGCGAGGACCTGCACAATACGATCTGCTTCAACCTGGAAATAGGGGCAAAACATCGGTCCAGAACGACAGCCATGGTGCTAAACTTCCGAAAAGGGAATTACGAAGGAATGAGACGCATGGTAGGGAAGAAGATTAAGACAAGGATAAACACTGTAAAGACGCTAGAGCAAGCTTGGTCTCTTTTTAAAGGATATGGTCACCGAGGCACAAAACCTATATATACCACGTATCAACAAGGAATCAAAGAGGAAAAAGAACCAGCATAGCTCACTGTAGAGGGAAAGGAAGCGATCAGAGACTAAAAAGCCTCGTTTAAGGAATGGAAAAGATAAAAAACAGATGAAAACTGAACAAGCACAAACATCATCAATGCTGGTGCCATAAGGCAGTAAAAAGGGGCCAAAAGAGACTACGAGGAAAAAATAGCCAAGGAGGCAAAAAACTTCAAGCCGTTCTTTCGATATATTAAAGGGAAACGACCCGCGAAGGAAGCGGTGGGACCGTTGGATGACCAAGGAATAAAGGGAGCGCTAAAGGAGGACAAAGCAATCGCCGACAGACTGAACACATTTTTTTGTGTCTGTTTTTACCAAACAAGGACATGCACAGCATACCAGAAACCCATCAGACTATATGCTGGAAGTGAAAACAGGAAACTGACAGGGTTAACGGCAGGTTAACGGTCAGTCTAGAAGAGGTATGCAAGCAGATTGATAAGCTTAAGAGCGATAATCCCCGGGGCCAGATGGCATCCATCCGAGGGTCATCAAGGAACTGAAAGGGACCATAGCTGAACTGCTTCAACTAATAGCCAATCTGTCGATCAAATCAGGAAAGATTCCAGAGGACTGGAAGGTGGCGAATGTTACGCTGATCTTCAAAAAAGGTTTGAAAGGAGACCCGGGAAACTACAGACCAGTGAGTCTGACCTCGGTACCGGGTAAGATGGTAGAGGCGCTGATAAAGGACCGCATCATTGATCACCTTGACGGACACGGTCTGATAAGGACCAGCCAGCACAGTTTCAGCAAAGGCAGATCTTGCCTGACAAACTTGCTGCACTTCTTCGAGGAAGTAAACAGGCAGATAGACAAGGGCAACCCAGTCATTGTATATCTGGACTTTCAGAAGGCGTTCGACAAGGTTCCACATGAATGACTACTTCAGAAAATTGCAAGCCATGGAATCAAGGGTGAAATACTCATGTGGATTAAAAACTGGCTGGAGCATAGGAAACAGAGAGTGGGGGTAAATGGACAATACTCGGATTGGTAGAGTGTCACCAGTGGGGTGCCGCAGGGCTCAATGCTTGGACCCGTGCTCTTCAATATCTTTATAAATAATCTGGACATAGGTACAACGAGTGAGGTGATTAAATTTGCAGACGATATGAAGTTATTTCACAGTAGTGAAGACACAGGGGGATTGCGAAGATCTGCAACGTGACATAATCAGGCTCAAGGAATGAGCATCGACATGGCAGATGAAATTCAACGTGGATAAGTGTAAAGTGATGCATGTCGGTAACAAAAATCTCATTCACGAATACAGGATGTCCGGGGTGGTACTTGGAGAGACACCTCCCAGGAAAGAGACTTGGGAGTTCTGATCGACAAGTCGATGAAACTGTCCACGCAATGTGCAGCAGCAGCGAAAAGGGAAAACAGAATGCTAGGAATGATAAAGAAGGGGATCACGAACAGATCGGAGAAGATTATCATGCCGCTGTACCTGGCCATAGTGCACCCTCACCTGAAGTACTGCGTCCAGCACTGGTCGCCGTACATGAATAAGGACACGGTACTACTCGAAAGGGTCAAGAGAAGAGCGACTAAGATGGTTAGGGGGCTAGAGGAGTTGCCATACAGCAAAAGATTAGAGAAACTGGGCCTCTTCTCCCTCGAGCACAGGAGATAGAGAGGGGACATGATCGAAACATTCAAAATACTAAAGGGAATAGACTTAGTAGATAAGGACAGGTTATTCACCCTCTCCAAGGTAGGAAGAACGAGAGGGCATTCTCTAAAGTTGAAAGGGGATAGATTCCGTATGAGGCCAAAGCACTCTCATACATCCCAGAGACAGCCCAAGATGACAATCCACCCAAGATGGAAACCTTGAACAGTTTCAAACTGACCTCAAAACTATAATCAACTCCGTACGCCCCGCAACCTCGATCCTGGACCCATGTCCCTCCACTACCTGCTGAACACAAATGAGGTATTCCTGGAATCCATCCTACCCCTAATAAATGAGTCCCTTATGACAGGTGTAGTTCCACGGAGCTGGAAATCAGCCATAGTAAAACCATTCCTGAAAAAAACAACCATGGACCCAGACATCCCAAGCAGCTTCAGATCTGTCTCAAACCTCCCATTCATCTCAAAAATATTGGAAAAGACTGTACTCATGCAATTGCAAGACTTCAGGGAGACAAACGCCACCCTCTCCAACTTCCAATCGGGCTTCAGGAAACACCACAGCACAGAAACTGCTTTTGGACATCCTAGATGACTGCTGGAAAATCCTAGATGATGGAAATGATGCATTGCTGGTACTATTAGACCTCAGTGCCGCCTTCGACACCATAGACCACTCTCTCCTCTTGTCCAGGCTAAAGTCCATTGGAATCCGTGACAATGCACTTCAATGGTTCTCTTCATTCCTGAACGACAGATCACAGAGAGTCCTACTAAGAAAATCCTTATCTGAACCCAAACCACTCCACTAAGGAGTGCCTCAAGGAGCTTTACTTTCACCTCTCCTCTTCAACCTCTATGTCAAACCAGTACTGGACATAGCGGGTAAACACCGCATCAGAATCTACTCCTTCGCTGACGACCTACAACTCTATCTTCCCCTAGGCCGTCACCGAGACACACAAATCAAATATCTCCAGTCTTGCTTAACTGAAATAAAGTCTTGGATGACCGTAAACAAATTACAGTTAAATGAATCCAAGACAGAACTTCTCTGGATCCACAAAGATTTATGCGTATACCCCTGTCCGTCCTTTTCCTGGGCCATAATCACCCTTACACCCAAAGACAACGTCCGCAGCCTAGGAGTAATTCTTGACTCTAATTTATCAATGACAGATAATGTATCCAAACTAGTATCATCCTCCTTCTACTACCTCCGCCAGCTAAAAACCATACATGCCTACTTCTCAGAACCTGAATTTGCCCAACTACTCTACGCTTTTGTTCTATCCCACATAGACTATTGTAACACTCTACTAGTGGGCCTGCCTACCAAAACTCTCTCCCGCCTCCAAAGGGTGCAAAACGCTACAATCCGCCTTCTGAAAAACCTAGGCATCCATGACCATGTTACCCCAGCATTAGCTTCCATGCACTGGCTGCCCATTCAAAAACGCTGCACCTTCAAGGCCCTGCCCCTCGCTTTCAAAACCTTCCATGAAACGATTCCGTACTACATGAAAACTAAACTACAAATCTACTTCCCAAAACGACCACTGAGGTCCCAAGGAGAAAAACGACTGACCATACCTTCTGGCCGCTCCCTCAAAACTGAAACCGCCCGCAAACGCTCCTACTCACATTTCATACCCAAACTTTGGCACACAATCCCTCCATCTGTCAGATTACTAGATGGACTCTGGAACTTCAGGAAGGCTGTGAAAACCTTCCTCTTTACTAACCCAGCGCCTTAAAAGTCATTCACCCTGAAATGCCACCCTGTCAACGCACCTAGTCCACTTAATCTCACCAGATGCTACTTAGTACATATGTTTTATTGTTATGTCTATATTGTAATTTATGTAAACTGTCATCTCTGCTCTGTCTGGATTATTATGGATGTACTTTGTAACCCGTTCTGGGCTCCTTTGGGAGGACGGGTTAAAAAATCAAATAAATAAATAAATAAATAAAACGTAAGGAAGTTCTTCTTCACCCAGAGAGTGATAGAAAACTGGAACGCTCTTCCGGAGTCTGTCATAGGGGAAAACACACCCCAGGGATTCACGACAAAGTTAGACAAGTTCCTGCTGAACCGGAATGTATGCAGGTAGGGCTAGTCTCAGTTAGGACACTGGTCTTTGACCAGAGGGCCGCCACATGAGCGTACTGCTGGGCATGATGGACCACTGATATGAACCAGCAGTGGCAATTTTTATGTTCTTATAACAAGAATGAATAAACTTGTTAAACAGGTAGCATGGGATTTAACATGCACTAAGACTACTGCCTGCAAAAAACAGCCCACACAAAAAAATCCCACATGAACTGCTTAGCACATTGTGAAGCATGGACTGGGCAGGTTTGGGCAGAGAATGGGCATGGACAGCACATATAGTTAGTGCATCACACTTTACCACACACTGACACACTTGCTGATAGTCTGGATGTACTTAATTCCTCTTAAGAAGGCTTTAAGGGCCGGATTCTGTAACCAGTGCCACCTTAAAAGTGGCTGCAGATCACATGTCAATCACGCATTGGCGCCGGTTTCAGAATCACGTTTATGGGAAAGATAGGCACTGGAAATGTAAGCCATATTTTTCCGGGCCTTCATTTCCAGCACCTATCTTTGTGTGAATCACACCTACATAGGCACTTTAGGCTGCCCAGTGCCACTTCCGGCATTGGCCATGCCTACTTTGGCATTCGGTGGCCTAAAGCGCCTAAGTAGGTGTAATTCTGGTTCATTTTATTTAGGCGCCAGTAGGCGCTTCAACCTTGCTATTTTTTGCCATTTCTAACTGTGTTCTTCAATTAACTTAGGCTCCGGTTTTAGAATTTCCCCCTAAGTTCATCCATGTTATAAGCAAAATGTTGACATGCCTGCAATGCTTTAAAAAATATGTGTAAGTCGCCCTTTCCATAGTGCTAACAAGTGGGATTTGAGATGACATAGGGCCCTTTTATTCTCAGTTAGAAATGTTGGAAACTGTTACAGTTTCCACAGTTTCCTGACTCAAAGCTATAGGTGACGTGGAATCCAAACCTGACGTGACCAAAGATGTGCCATGAGAATTGTGGTGCCCCAATCTTAGCAGTTTGAGTAGAATTACCCACAATACGTCCAACAAAATGCGACTGGGGCAAAAAGTCTGGAACAGAAATGTGGAAGTTTGTTGTTCTGATGGGAAGCGAAGAGATGGATGCTCCCCATCAAGGCAAAAAAAAAAATCAGATGCAAGAAACATCATTACTGAGGAGACCATTCGTGAGGCTAAAGAAGTCTGGCTCAACTTGACTGCCAATACATTTTCCATTCCTGCTAAATAAACCTCCTCCCTCTCTGGTTATTCTAGTCTTCTAAATTTTCTCTTCATTTTGCCTCTTCCCTCCACTGGAGTTCCTTTCTACCCTAACTCTTGTTAACCGTGTCGAGCTTTACGAATGTAGAGATGATGCGGTATACAAACCTAAAACAAAATTTTTCCTGGCCAGTCCCAAAGACAAAATCATAGACACCACAATTCAAGTAAAAGGATCGACCTTTCCCCTCGAACAAACCCTAAAAATACTAGGAGTCACACTGGATAAACACCTAACCCTGGAGAAACACACTGACACTACAGTTAGGAAAAGCATCTCGGTGCTCTGGAAATTACGCACCATAAAAAAATATTTTGACGACACGTCATTCCGCCTCCTAGTGCAATCCTCCGTTCTCGGCATACTGGACTATTGTAATATCATTTACCTGAGCTCCACGAAGAAAACTACCAGAAGACTCAGAATGATCCAAAACACCGCTGTCCGCCTTATATTCGGCTTGAAAAAATGGGACCATGTCACCCCTTTCTACCACAAACTTCATTGGCTACCATTGGAATCCAGAGTCCTATTTAAATTTGCCTGTTTTTGCTACAAAACAGTATTCGGCCTAGCCCCAAACTACATCAACCCACACTTCATCCTGAATCACAGAAACAAGAACTCCCGCAGAATCCAGTTATTTGCTTTCCCCTCCCTAAAACTCTGTCACTCCAATAAATTCTTCGATAAAACCCTCGATTTCCAGGCCGCCAAGCTAAACCCATGGATAACCCAATTAATCCTTGAGGCTCCAACCTACCTCAGCTTTAGAAAACTACTCAAAACACACCTCTTCCAACGCCACAACACTTAAAAAACCCCTCCCCAAAGAATCCCTTTTCTTACATCTCGCCTCACCCCCTCCCACCCGACCCACCTTATCCTACTCCCCAATCTTCTTCTTTTCCGCTGCCTACATCCCTGCTCATTTTAACACCTAACTCTATGCAATTCAGTTCAATTATTACTTAACCGCATATAACTATGTTTAATTAATGTGAACCGCATGTAACGATGCATGTAATTATATTTAATTAATGTAAATCTGTTCAACTAATTCTTAACCGTATGTAATCCATGTTTAACTAATGTGAACCGCCTAGAACTCACTGGGTATGGCGGTATACAAGAATAAAGTTATTATTATTATTAAGCCTAGAACTCACTGGGTATGGCGGTATACAAGAATAGAGTTATTATTATTATTATTATTATTAGATTAGATCCTGAGAAGTATTCCATGATCAGTTGCCTAATTCCAAATCTTAATTGCCTCCAGACAAAGGGGATAAGATCTCATGCCTCCTTTTTTGTTCAAATAGAATATGGCAAGAAAAACAGTGCATAGCAATTGGCACTGCTGATATTCTGGAAGACACATCGAATGCATCAAATATGCCTCTATCTAGGAACTTTCTGGTAGTGAACAAGTTCTTGGTTAACTGTTGGAATTCTTTCTAGTTTCTCTGGAGGAAGGAATTCCTCATTCTCTGAAAGTTGTTTAAGCAAGGATTTTAAATAAATGGAAGAATGCAACTAGCAGTCCAAAATTCTATTTATGAGCATGGATAGTATGCAAAGGCACTTTGATACAGAAGAAGCCTGGAGCGATATTAGTGGAGGGCTACAACAAGGTAAGGGGGGGCCCTGGGGGACCAAAGCAGGATGGGAAATAGGGAGAGACAGTAGGGGATAGGTGGGGGGGGGGAGAGGAACGGCAGGAGTTTTTAAGGGCCTCTCCCGGTACAGCCATCTGTTAGCATTTGGTAGGGGGAACATTTGGTAGGGAAATAGGATTGTTCCTCAATGGCTGAGAAAATAGAATTGTGCCGATTTAAAGTGAGGGCTCCTACTCCTCGATGGCTGAGAGATCCCTCGTGGATGAAGAGGCAAGCAAAGGTGGACCATCGCTACCACCCAATCGCTTGAACGGCGATGGGGGGGGGGCAGCCAACGGGGTGCGGAACGCTTGGACGGTGGCTCGGGCCAAGTGGGAGTAGAGCATTCGCTTGAACGGCGGTGCCTACTCGTCTGCAGGGGTGAACAGACCCCAGCTTGCTATGATGGTGTGCCCCTAACCCGGAGGGTTGTTAGAAAATTTAGGATAAGTTGTTATTTGGCAGATTATTGGTAGTTGAACATTGTTATTCATAGACAGAATTATTGAATAAGGTTGTTGATATGATTTGGATTGTGTTGTAACCATGCTGCGGCCAAAATAAAACTTCCTTAGTGGAATTTAACCCTGGTCTCAGATTCTGATTGACGGGAGGAGGGGGAAGATGGGGAGATATCAAGGACCTCAGTGAGACCTCCCCATCCTTGAGTCATTTGGTGGTGATCCATAGTCAAGAAGCTCAAAAAGCTTCCTGTCTCCATTTTAATGTGAAGAGCTTGATAAAGGATATGCTCTCCGGTGAAGACTTACGTCTTTGAGGTGGAGAAGGATCAGAGGATATACCATAGGATTCTTCTGCTGAGTAGTCTGGCAAACCCTCATCTGAATGGTTGGAGATATCTGAATCAAACTCCTCAAAATATTCCCTTCTAGGTGAATCAGGGAATGTGCATCAAGAAGAGTATTGACTATAGTGCTCAGGTATGTCGAGCCATAGGTTGATGCTCTCGTACAAGTATGGAGTGAATCCGTGCCAACCCCAACACTCAACATCGAGCAGAGGTACATGACCTCGTCTTCGATCGGTGCCTCCACTCAGGTGGAGTGAGGCAGGCACAGATGCCTTTAAAGCTTGAGTAGAATCTGTAGTAGCCCCAAAATCTCTTGAGTATAGACCAGATCTCCTCCTGAGAGGGTCTGCACCGGAAGAGACATCGGCATGGAAGAAGTCTGCAGTGCATGTTGTCTGAGCGCAGGAGATCTTGATGTCGAGGCACGCCCGGGAGGAGACATGATCTGTAGTGATGGACAGTCGTCCATGGTGCATTGACGCTTACTATGCGTCGAAGAGGTGAACATCTATGGCAACACTGTGCCATGCCTAGGAGGAATGTTTGTGCTTCTTAGCTTTCTTATGTGATACATCCCCTGAAGAGTGAGGCATGGAAGAAGATGTCAAGTCTTGTCTCTGAAGAGAGCTCAATGTTCAACACTCTCTATTCAGCGTCACTTCATGTGGTGTCAATACCAATATTAGTTTTGTTGCAGGATGAGCATCAGGTCCCGAAACTTCTGCCATGCTGGATATTGATGTCCAACTAAAACGTTTGCAAGCAAAGAAGAACCCAACAATTAGGGTTGATTTGTGGTGGAAGGGGTTTAGCTTGTTATTTGTTTTGGAACAAAGGAATGTTTACACTTTATAATGTTGTACCTGTATGTTCTTCTTGGTTGTTTGTATTGTCTATTGAAAGAGCTTTTGGAGGTGTGTTGTACATTGTATTCTATTAAAACAACAAAACCCAATAAAAACCTTTAAATTAAAAAACAGAAGAACCCAACAGTTCCACAGTAAAATGGTAAAACCAGAAGCAAAAAAGTACTGTGGAGTTGTTACTATCATGACAGCTGAAATCAACATTAGACATCAGAAATGCCATAGACAGGCTAAAAAGATGTTAAACATGTACATGGCATTTCTGATGTTAATTCCACCGAGCACACATTTCTATATATATATTTTTTGTCATTTTTCTGTACATGTTTTTGAATCTACTTGAATTCTCTTGTTTTGTAATAACAGATCTGTGCCATGCACATACAACAAGTTTAAAAAAAAAAAAAAATCTGAGACTAAAACATTGAGGACAAATTTCCTCAAAAATAATGATCTAGCATTTTTATACCTACCACAGATGTCATACAATCCATAACCTGCAAAGCTTTATTTTACTTTAAAAATATTTAATTACACACCTCACCCTGTAGAGCTTGAGGTGAGATACCATAAATAAAAAATAAATAAATAAAAATTATGTATTACAACTAACCCACCATTCTAAAAATATCCCCCTCCCAATCCCAATTACAAGCTAGTCATACAAATGCAAGTTTTCAATTGTTTCTTAAAAGTTCCATAATAACTCTCACAATTCCAAATAAATTTGATTCCATAACTTGGGTCTCCTACAACTGAAGGCAGCAACATCTGCAGCTTTCAACTTTGCATTTTGCGATACCTTCAGCAACTTCTGAGTACTAGAATATACGTTTTTGGAAGGTATGTATACCTCCAAACATTCATACAAATGGGATGGACCTTCTAACATAATAGCAATAAAAACTAAACATCTTAAAATTAATAGTGTTCCACAGTGATCCAATGCAGCTCTCTTAAAACAGGTGTACTATGATCCTGGGCCTTCTTATGCACTAACAGATGTGTAGCTGTATTTTGTATCAGCTGAAAGTGCTCCAATCGATATTTGGATAATCCACAATATACAACATTAATCTATTCTAATCTATGCCTAAACAGGTTCAAGGCGACTTACAATATAGGGAATTACAGAATGAATATGCTATAATATAATAGTTTGAGGAGGACAGAATTATGAATAGCACTTGAATAGAGGGTGGAATTTAGTGATATTAGGTGTTTTGAGTTAGTTGTCTATGGTGTGTATGCTTTCAAAGAAGAGAGGTTTTATTTTTTTCGGATCTGTTGTAGAATGTTTCCATCCTGGTGTCAGTCGAGAGGTTGTTCCAGATCAAAAATTATAATAAAACCATGTAACGTGCACAATAAGTTCTGATCTTTGTTCACGCACACCTAGAAAAAGTTTTGCATTTTCACAAAAATTACTGTCTACGCACATACAGGATTCATAGCTGAATTAAAATAGCTCCAAATGAAAGAAGTAGTTTGCATGTGGTAATACAAGAATACCTATGTACTGATACTGCTCTGACATGCATTTGTAAATTAAACAAAGCAAAGGCTTTTTCTCTCTAAGAAGCAATATATTTCTCTTGTGCTTCAGGGAAAGGACATAAGAGCCTTACAAAGAGGATGACGTTTTCAAATGAACTAGGGTCTATTTGGTGACTTATAACTTGATAACACTCACCAAGCTAATATGTTTGTTATAAGAAGTGTACAGATGAGATGCCATCATCTCTACAGTGGTTAGCTTCTGTGCCTGAAGCAAGGAATTAAGCCTATCCACAATACTAATATCCAGTTCACAAGACACAGGACTTAACCGGATCTCTAATTCTGCTTTCTGGGGAACAGAGCTTAACCTCCCCTGGCTGCCCTAAAAGAAAAACAGAACATTCTCAGAGGCAAGTTAACAAGACAAATTATGAGCAGATCAAATTAAATCATATACACATAGAACATTTACAGATGATTTTAAGACATTTTAACACTACCATTATCTTGCTATATTAAGTGGTTGTCATCAAAAAACTTACCTGAGGTCCTCGATTATCTGTATGCTTATAATGAAGTTGAACACAAGGAGAGGAATTAGAATCAGCTCCCCTTTCAAATGTTAGAAGCTTTGAGGGAAAAAACAAACAGAATGTTACTCTACATGCTGAAAACAATGCATACAACTGAAAAGGTATTTTCAACTGAAAAAAAAATTTTCATTCCAAACTGTAAATGCCATCAGTGGAAGCATTTTTAAACAAATATATTAGACATTTGTAGACAAGAGCAACTACACTGGGCTGAATTACTGTTACATGTATCAGTATTAATATACAGTATGGAAGATTAGGTTCTTACCTGGATAATCTTCTGTTAATACACATAGGAATCTGTACACATGAACTGTTATAGAGGATGTCAATCACATCTTTCAACTCCTTCTCCTTCACCAATGTATTACCCTCTTCAGTTTGTACCAAAGCAATCAATATCTACTATAACAGAAGAAGTAGAAAGAGGGGCACGGGGAACTTCCCCAAAACAATAGCATATTTCTGTTCTGCTCTGTAACTCATGGAAAAGAATAGTTAGCATGAACTAATAACTTAGGTGTACCAACAAACCACCCTGCTCTGTGCAACAAACACATATGGAGCTCAGTCGCTCAACAAACTTATGGTTTTATGGTTTTATTAGTCATGCATGATTATATGTACTTCCAACTGACAGGAGAAAAACTCCAGTTTTGGACTATAGGTTTATCCAAGGCAGAAAGCAGGTGCATTGAATCTGACAGGGTGTGTTAACAGAAAGAAGAACAGAAAGAAGATTATTCAGGTAAGAACCTAATCTTCCATTTTGTTACATAAACATAGGAGGTTGTACTATAGGTGATGTACCAAGAAGTGGCAGACATCACAGATGGGACTGATGAGCTTGCCTACAAAACCGAGGACCCAAAAGTGGCGTCCTCCTGAGCCGTCACGTCCATTCTGTAGAATCTTGTAAAGGTATGGAGAGTAGAACAAGTAGCTGCTCTACAGATCTTTTTTGAGAGAAATAGGCAGACATACACAGGGCTGGAAGAAGACTGTCTCTGCTCGAAAGAGCTTACAATCTAAACAGACAAGACAGACAAATAGGATGTCAGAGTGGGGGATTAGTTAATCAGTTAGGGGGGTTAGTTAATCTGGTTAGGGTGGTGAGCAGAGGGGATTAGGGTTATGAATTGAAGGCTATATCAAAAAGGTGGGTTTTCAGTCTACCTTTAAACAAAGTAAAGGAAGGGGTATAACAGACGAACTCAAGTAATTTATTCCAGGCACACGGGGAAGCTAGATGAAAGGAACGGAGTCTGGAATTGGCAATAGAGGAGAAAGGTACAGATAAAAGCCACTTATCTGAGGATCGTTTCCACTTGGGAATCGCCAAGCTTTACACAAAATTTAATTCAGTAGCATTGTTCAACTTTTCTGTCATTTTGTCAAAAACGAAAATCCGATGGCACTCACTTACATTTCCTCACTCATCAGCGGTCTGCCAGCGACTGACAGCTTCTGTAAGCAGGAAAAAAATTCAAACGTGTGCATTAGGGTCGCCTACATACGTGCACCAAACCACGCCTCTCTAGCTTTATTTGTTTACGCAAGAAAAATTAAGGTCTGATACTTTTTGAACGGCCCTCGTATACTAATGCTAGAAGTATAGGAAACAAGATTCTGGATTTAGAGCTGTGATGGAAGAAGAGGAGATGGATATAGTGGTGTTCACAGAGACATGGTTCACGAAGAACCATGACTGGGATGTAGTTATACCGAGCTATATTCTGTTCAGGAAAGACAGGGTAGAAGAAAAGGAGGGGGCAGTAGCGTTATATGTTAAAGATCATATTAAAGCCACACAATTGCAGGATCTGCAGGGCAAGGAAGAAGCACTGGATCAATTTGGAAAGAGGGAATGGTAAAAATGTTTACAATGGTGTGATATACAGACCTGAGATTTAATAGTAGACATTCAAATATATCTAAAAAAGGGGAAGTTTTACTAATAGGTGATTTTTACATGCCAGATATTGATTGGGGTATCCCTATTGCAGGGTCTTCTACAAGTAGGGAGATCCTGGATTCTCTACATAGAGAACCGTTCCAGCAGTTAGTAATTGAACCCATGCGGGATGGGGTCATACTGGACTTAGTGCTTACAAATGGGGAAACTGTTTTTGCTGTTACAGTGGGTGATCACTGTATGGTACGATTTAAAAGACAGGTATAGAGAGGACTCATTCAAAAGTAAAGGTTCTAGACTTTTAAAAAACTGACTTTATTCGGATGGGGGATTACGTCATGGAATTGTTGTTTGGATGGGACATCTGGAAGGAGTAGAAATGCAGTGGGCAAAACTGAAAGAAGTTATTGTAATGATGACAAATCTTTTTGAAGGCCGCTTTGGTTATCAAAAGAAGCATCTGAGAAGGTAAAGGAATAAGCTTTCATAAACTACCAAAAAAATCGCAGAAAAAAATATCTGGAAAAGTTAAAAGAGGCTGGTCGAGTAGGAAAGCAAAGATATAAATGGAAGAAAAAAATAGCTGACGTGGTAAAACGAGGAGACAAGCATTTTTTTAGATATATCAGTGAAAGGAAGAAATGCAAAAGTGGCATTATGAGACTCAAAAGTGAAGGGAAGGAAGCTGATAAAGAAAAGGCTGAATTGCTTAAAAAATATTTCTGTTCTGTGTTCACAGCTGAAGATTCAGGAGCGGGACCGCAAAAGACAAATGTGAATAGGGATGGAGGAGTGGTAAACCCTGATCGATTTTCAGAGGGTCGTGTTCATGAGGTGATTTGAAATGGGCTGTATATGCAAGAAACCCCTCAAACATCTCACAGCTGAAAGAATTCTGCATTGAGGAGTGGGCAAAACTTTCCTCAGACCGATGTCAGAGACTGGTAGATGGCTACAAGAAGCATCGAACTGCAGTTATATCAGCCAAAGGGGATAACACTAGCTATTAAAGTGTCCTAATTTATTCCTCAGTTAGAATACACATTTTTGTGGATATCTTTTGTGAGCCGGTTGATATAGTATATCTAGATTTTCAGAAAGCTTTTGATAAAGTTCCTCATGAGAGGCTCCTGGGATAGGTGGCAAAGTTCAATTGTGGATTAGGAATTGGTTATCGGATAGAAAACAGAGGTTAAGGTTAAATGGTCATTTTTCTCAATGGAGGAGAGTAAACAGTGGAGTGCCGCAGGGGTCTGTTCTGGAAATTGGAATGACAATCTGGAAATTGGAACGAAGAGTGAGGTGATTAAATTTGCAGATGACACTAAACTGTTCAAAGTTGTTAAAACGCATGCAGATTGTGAAAACTTGCAGGCAGACCTTAGAATATTGGAAGACTGGGCGTCCAAATGGAAGATGAAATTTAATGTGGACAAATGCAAAATGATGCGCATTGGGAAGAATAACCTGAATCGCAGTTACCGGATGCTAGGGTCCACCTTGGGGATTAGCGCCCAAGAAAAGGATCTGGGTGTCATCGTAGACAATAAGATGAAACCTTCCACCCAATGTGTGGCAGCGGCCAAGCAAATAGGATGCTAGGAATTATTAAAAAAGGGACGGTTAACAAGACTAAGAATGTTATAATGCCCCTGTATCGCTCCATGGTGCGACCTCATCTGGAGTACTGCATTCAATTCTGGTCTCCTTGTCTCTAGAAAGATATAGTGGCACTAGAAAAGGTTCAAAGAAGAGCGACCAAGATGGTAAAGGGAATGAACTCCTCTCGTATGAGGAAAGACTAAAACGGTTAGGGCTCTTCAGCTTGGAAAAGAGATAGCTGAGGGGAGATATGATTGAAGTCTACAAAATCCTGAGTGGAGAAGAACAGGTACAAGTGGATCGATTTTTCGCTCTGTCAAAAATTACAAAGACTAGGGGATACTCGATGAACTTACACGGAAATACTTTTAAAACCAATAGGAGGAAATTGTTCTTTCACTAAGAGTATAGTTAATCTCGGGAACACGTTGTCAGAGGTTGTGGTAAGAGAGGATAGTGTAGCTGGTTTTAAGAAAGGTTTGGACAAGTTCCTGGAGGAAAAGTCCATATTCTGTTATTGAAAAAGACATTGGGGGGGGGGGGGAAGCAACTGCTTGTCCTGTATCAGTAGCATGGAATATTGCTACACCTTGGGTTTTGGCCAGGTACTAGTGACCTGGATTGGCCACCGTGAGAACGGGCTACTGGGCTTGATGAACCACTGGTCTGACCCAGTAAGGCTATTCTTATGTTCTTACCTGCAATTACATCACTTTCTTTTCCAGAAATAAATAAAAAAAGATTTGACATCGATATGTGAACATTTCTTAAGAAAGAACTGAATATTTCATGGGGTGTCCTAATTTTTTGACTGTACATCTGAGGGTGCTGAAGGAATTTAGGGAAGTTCTGGTGACTCAGTTGACTGACTTTTCAATGCTTCTCTAGAGTCAGGAGTGGTACCGGAAGACTGGAGAAAGGCGGATGTGGTCCTTCTACACAAAAGTGGATGTAAGGAAGAAGTAGGGAATTAGAGGCCTTCTGTGGTAAGCAAATTAATGGAAATGCTTTTAAAACAGAGAATGGTGAAGTTTCTGGAATCCAGTGGATTACAGGACCAGAGGCAACATTGATTCACTAGAGGTAGGTCTTGTCAGACAGATATGATCAATTTCTTTGACTGGCTGACCAGAGAATTGGGTAGAGGGAGTACGCTAGATGTGGTGTATTTAGATTTAGCAAATCCTTTGACAGTGTTCCACACAGATTTCTAATAAGTAAACTGAGTGCTGTTGAGATGGGCCACAAAATTACAGGCTGGGTCAGGAACTGGTTAAGTGGAAGGTGACAGAGGGTAGTAGTCGATGGAGATCGCTCAAAGGAAGGGGATGTTACCAGTGGTGTCCCTCAAGGCTCTGTTCTTGAGCCTGTTCTTTTAACATTTTTATAAGTGATATTGCTAAAGGGCTGTCAGGTAAGATTTGCCTCATTGCAGATGATACCAAAATCTGCAATAGAGTAGATACCCCAGATGGTGTGAATAACATGAAAAAAGACCTATCGAAGCTTGAAAAATGGTCTGAAATTTGGCAGCTAAAATTTAATGCTAAGAAATTCAAGGTCATGCATTTGGGCTGCAAAAACACGAGGAATGGTACAGTTTAGGGGGTGAAAAACGTATGCGCACGACAGAAAAGTGGGACTTGGGTGTGATCGTATGTGATGACCAAATTGGTTGAAAAAGTGACGGCAAAAGCTAGAAGGATGCTAGGGTTCATAGGGAGAGGTATGCCAGCAGGAAAAAGGAGGTATTGATGCCCCTGTATAAGACTCTGGTGAGACCTTATTTAGAATACTGTGTACAATCCTGAAGACTGCACCTTCAAAAAGATATAAAAAGGATGGAATCAGTCCAGAAGAAGGCTACTAAAATGGTGTGTGGTCTTCGTCATAAGGTGTATGAGGACAGGCTTAAAAATCTCAATATGTATACTTTAGAGGAAAGGCGGGAGAGGGGAGATATGATAGAGACTTTTAAATTAATCACTCCAAAAAATGTTATTAGCCAAGTGGTGGAACTACCCATTGAAAAATCATTCAAGTAAAGTGGAGAAAAAGCATCAACTTAATTTTATATGCAGACGGCAACCCAATGAGTTTTTCAGCCGTTCTTAATCTGTATCATGGGCAAAAAAACTCCACTACCTCTCAAAATCTAATCTTTCAAAATGGGGACATATTTCACCACTGTGCACAGGGAACAGGAAAAAGAACCTTAAGGACGGTTTCACTTATCTTCACAGCTGTTGTTAAAGACCAGGATCACGATCGAAATAGGGGGGGAATGGAACGGAATAGGGGGGGAACTCCCTGAAGCAGCCACTTGTTAGTGAAACAAGAGCCTTGTTGGATTCGGACACCGGTTTCTTGTCTTCTCTTCAGTGCCAAAAATATGGTTGTGTTTGTGGGAAGATCGTTGCTGAAAAACTCATTGGGTTGCCGTCTGCATATAAAATTAAGTTGAGGCTTTTTCTCCAATTTACTTAAATGGTTTTTCAATGGGTAGTTCCACCACTTGGCTAATAACATTTTTAGAGTGATTAATTTATAGATTGTTATTAATAGTATTGTTCTAGAGAGACATTTAAATACCTACGTAGCATAAATGCACATGAGTTGAGTCTCTTTCATTTGAAAGGAAGCTCTGGAATGAGAGGGCATAGGATGAAATTAAGAGGTGATAGGCTCTGGAGTAATCTAAAGAAATACTTTTTACAGAAAGGGTGGTAGATGCATGGAACAGTCTCCCAGAAGAGATGGTGGAATTCAAGATGGGTCTGAATTCAAGAAGGCATGTGATAGGTACATGGGATCTCTTAGAGGAAGAGATAATGGTTACTGCGGTGGGCAGCCTAGATAGGCCATTTGGCCTTTATTTGCCATCATGTTTCTATGTTTCTATTGCGTTTTTTTGGAGGCAGGGCTGACCTGAGACCCAGAGGGCTTTGGCATCTGAAACTGCCAAATCTCTCTATGTAACTCTGATAAGATCTCTAAGCAGTAGCACCTGAGTAACACTGGCGGGAACATCATAAGGAACAAAAATTGCCTCTGTCCCCTCCCCCTACCCAGTGGGTCAGTGAGATCTTCTGGCCATGAGATCATCTAAGCCCTTCCCAAATAGCATCTACCCTTCAAAAGGCAGTCTGCTTTAGGTGGCCTTGGAGGCTGAAATGCTCGCCCATGGCCTGATCTAGAGCATCTTGCAGGCCGAAATGACCTATGCTGACACCTTGCTCATGACTCTGATGATGTTATAAAGAGTATCCACCATATAACCTATTGCCTTTAGCAGCGATAGAACATAAGAATAGCCTTATTGAGTCAGACCAATGATCTATCAAGCCCAGTAGCCCGTTCTCACGGTGGCCAATCCAGGTCACTAGTACATGGCAAAAACCGAAAGAGTAGTAGTATTTATTTATTTATTCGCTACATCTGATAGTTCTGTGCGAGTTACACAATTACATTCACAATTAAAATTTCAACATTAAAAACAAGACTTATTATACAAAAAAATACATACATATCAAATCAGCTTCCTTAGAGTTGTAGTGCAAAAAACAAATCATTCTGAGAAATATTGCACAAATAATTCAGTTTTTAACATTTTCCTAAAGCTTAATAATGTTGAACACCTTTCTTTACTTCACGTGGCAAGTATTCCACAAACCGCACTTTGGACTGCTATCATGGAATGATGATAACTCCCTAATCTCACCTGCCTTAATGAGGGCACTTTCAACCAGTGTTGTTCCTTGGATCACAACTTCCTAGTTGATCAATACATACTAAAAATACAACTAACTACTATTGGTTTTTGCGTATGTATCAACATAGCAATGTTACTTACCGTAACAGTTGTTATCCAGGGACAGCAGGCAGCTATTCTCACTAGTGGGTGATGTCATCCGACAGAGCCGCGATACGGACATCTTGCAAGCATGTCTTGCTTGAAGAAACTCAGAAGTTTCGAGATGCCCGCACCGCGCATGCGCCAGTGCCTTCCCGCCCGATGCACCGGGCGTGTCTCCTCAGTTCAGGTAGCTAGCAGAGAAGCCAACCCAGGGGAGGTGGGTGGGACGTGAGAATAGCTGCCTGCTGTCCCTGGATAACAACTGTTACGGTAAGTAATATTGCTTTATCCCAGGACAAGCAGGCAGGTATTCTCACTAGTGGGTGACCTCCAAGCTAACCTCAATGGGATGGAGGGAGAGTTGGCAACTTAGGAGAACAAATTTTATAACACAGTTTGGCCAAACTGCCCATCCCGTCTGGAGAAAGTATCCAGACAATAATGAGAGGTGAAAGTATGAACCGAGGACCAAGTGGCAGCCCTACAAATCTCCTCAATCGGTGTCGATCTGAGGAAGGCTACAGAGGCTGCCATTGCTCTGACCCTATGTGCTGTGACCTTACAGGGAAGGGGTAATCCAGACTGGGCATAGCAGAAAGAGATACAAGCCGCCATCCAGTTGGAGATGGTGCGCTTCGATACAGGTCGTCCCAACTTGTTTGGATCAAAGGAGACGAAAAGTTGAGGAGCAGTTCTGTGTGGTTTGGTGCGATCCAAGTAGAAAGCCAAAGCACGTTTACAGTTCAGAGTGTGAAGAGCTGATTCTCCAGGTTGAGAATGAGGCTTTGGAAAGAACACTGGAAGCACAATGGATTGGTTGAGGTGAAATTCAGAGACCACTTTAGGCAGGAATTTCGGGGTGAGTGCGGAGGACCACCTTGTCATGATGGAGTACTGTGAAAGATGGGTCCGCCACCAAGGCCTGAAGCTCACTGACCCTGCGAGCAGATGTGAGGGCCACCAGAAAAACCACTTTCCAAGTGAGAAACTTGAGTGGAGCCTTGCTCAGAGGCTCAAAAGGAGGTTTCATAAGCTGAGAAAGGGCAACATTTAGATCCCAAACCACTGGAGGCGGTTTGAGAGGAGGATTGACATGAAAAAGTCCTTTCATAAATCTGGAAACCACAGGATGAGAAGAGAGAGGTTTCCCTTGTAGAGGCTGATGGAAAGCCGCAATAGCACTCAGGTGGACTCGTATAGATGTCGACTTGAGACCAGACTGAGACAGATGTAAAAGATAGTCTAAAACAGAGGATAGGGAGGCTTGCTGAGGCTCCTTAGAATTGGAAATACACCATGAAGAAAATCTAGTCCATTTTTGGGAGTAGCATTGACGAGTAGCAGGCTTCCTGGAAGCCTCCAAGACATCCCTCACCGCCTGGGAAAACTGGTGCGGAGTTACGTTGAGAGGAACCAAGCTGCTGAGTTGAAGTAGAAGGGAGAACCAAGGTTGCCTGGGCCACTGAGGAGCTATCAGAATCATGGTGGCATGGTCGGACTTCAGCTTGACCAGAGTCTTTTGAATGAGAGGGAACGGCGGAAACGCATACAGAAAGCGATTCCCCCAATCCAGCAGAAAAGCATCTGCCTCGAGGCGATGAGGAGCGTAGATCCTGGAGCAAAACTGAGGCAGCTTGAAATTGTGGGGAGCCGCAAAGAGGTCTATCTGAGGCGTTCCCCACTGAGCAAAGATCTGATGAAGGAACTTGGAATGAAGGGTCCATTCGTGAGGCTGGAGAAGACGACTCAGTTTGTCCGCCAAGACATTGTCCCTCCCCTGAATGTAGACAGCTTTGAGGAAGGTGCTGTGGCGAACCGCCCAATCCCAGACTCTGAGAGCTTCCTGGCAGAGGGAGGCCGAGCCCGTGCCCCCCTGCTTGTTGACATAATACATGGCGACCTGATTGTCGGTGCGAATGAGGACCACCATGTCGTGAAGCAGATGTTGAAAAGCTTGAAGAGCATTGAAGATGGCTCTGAGCTCCAGAAGATTGATTTGATGGAGTCGGTCCGCACAGGTCCAGAATCCCTGAGTGCGAAGCCCATCCAGATGTGCTCCCCAGGCATAGGTCGAGGAATCGGTTGTGAGAACCTTCTGGTGGGGAGGAGAATGAAACAGCAAACCTCTGGATAGATTCGAAGAGGTCATCCACCAGAGTAGAGACTGCCGAAGAGCAGGAGTGACTGTGATGTGTCGAGTCAACGGATCCGACACCTGAGTCCACTGAGATGCCAGGGTCCACTGAGGAATTCTGAGGTGGAGTCTGGCAAACGGCGTCACATGAACTGTAGAAGCCATGTGGCCCAGGAGGACCATCATGTGTCTCGCTGAGATGGACTGGCGAGAAGACACAGACTGGCAGAGATGAAGGAGAGCATCCATGCGCTAAGGAGGAAGGAATGCTCTGAGACGTACGGTATCCAGGACAGCCCCGATGAAGGGAAGAGACTGGGTCGGCTGTAGATGAGACTTGGGAAAGTTGATCTCGAATCCCAAACTCTGCAGGAACAGAATCGTTGACAGGGTTGCTGAGGTGACCCCTGAGGCCGAGGGAGCCTTGATCAGCCAGTCGTCAAGGTAGGGGAATACCTGAAGACCTTGGTTCCGGAGGGCCGCGGCCACTACCACCAGACATTTGGTGAAGACTCTGGGGGACGAAGACAGGCCGAATGGAAGCACTCGATACTGCAGACGGAGATGTCCCACCCGAAATCTGAGGAACTTGCGAGAGGCCGGATGAATGGGAATATGAGTGTAGGCCTCCTTGAGATCCAGAGAGCATAACCAGTCGTTCTGCTCGAGGAGGGGGTAGAGAGAAGCAAGAGTCAGCATGCGAAACCTCTCTTTGACTAGGAATTTGTTGAGGACCCTGAGGTCCAAAATGGGTCGCAGGTCGCCCGTCTTCTTCGGAATAAGGAAGTATCGGGAGTAAAACCCCTGGTTCAGTTGGTCCATCGGGACCGGCTCCACGGCACGAAGCCGGAGCAAGGCCTGAGCTTCCTGAAGAAGAAGGGTGGTTTGAGTCAAGTTGGAAGGATACTCTCTTGGAGGGTGGTCCGGAGGGACCCGATGGAAATGAAGAGAGTATCCTTCCTTGATGATAGTAAGGACCCAGAGGTCGGTTGTTATGGCCTCCCAGCGATGATAAAAATGATGGAGGCGCCCCTCCGATGGGAAAAAACAGGGGGAGGCAGAACGAGGTTGGTTATGCCCTCGACGAGACAGTCAAAAAGGCTGAGTGGTCTTAGGGACAGCAGGCGACTGAGACTTAGGCTGACCCTTCTGGGGAGGCTGACGCCTCGCCGGTTGCCTCGCAGGTGGAGTTTGCCTCGGCTGATAACGCCTCTGATAAATCAACGGCGGACGAGAAGGTCGAGACTGCTGAGGCTTAGGTTTCGGCCGAAGGATAGATTGGAAGGACTTTTCGTGGTCAGACAACTTCTTCGTGACAGTCTCGATGGATTCGTCAAAAAGATCCGCCCCAGCACACGGGACGTTCGCCAGGCGGTCCTGAAGATTCAGGTCCATATCAATGGTCCGCAACCAGGCCAACCGGCGCATCGCCACCGAGCAGGCCGCCGCTCGGGCGGAGAGCTCGAACGCATCATAGGCAGATTGCATTAACTGAAGCCGAAGTTGGGACAGCAAAGCAACCACTTCTTCAAACTCAAACCTAGCCTGGGATTCGATGCATGGTGTGAACTTCCGAAGCACAGGTAGAAAAAATTCCAAGTAGGCTGCAAAGTGGAAATTGTAATTCAGGACTCGAGACGCCATCATCGAATTCTGATAGATGCGTCGACCAAACTTATCCATGGTTCTGCCCTCGCGGCCCGGAGGCACTGAAGCATAGACCTGGTCAGGATGAGACCGCTTGAGCGAGGATTCGACCAGGAGGGACTGGTGAGAAAGCTGAGGACCCTCGAAGCCTTTATGATGCACCGTGCGGTACCGCTCATCCAATTTGCCAGGGACCGCAGGGATAGAGTAAGGAGACGCGAAGCATCGCATGAAGGTCTGGTCGAGGAGCTTGTGCAGGGGAAGCCGCAAGGACTCTGCTGGAGGACGAGGCAAGTGCATGGTATCGAGGTACTCCTTGGAATATCGAGACCCAGCATCGAGAGTAATGTCCATGTCATCCGCCATCTGCCTGAGGAACGATGAAAAGGACAGTTGGTCTGCCGTCGCCGGTCTGCGAGACGGATTAGAAGAAGAAGAGGCTTCAGGCTCCAGAGAGGCCTGCGAGCAACAGGACGAGTAGAAAACCTCGGTGTCCTCGAACTCCGGGCCCGGAGGAGGAGACCCAGTCGAATCAGCATACCCCAACTGAGGCAATTTCTTCTGAGGCGAGACGGTCGAGTGTCGAGAGGAATGCTTCGAAGAATGTCTGGATCGATGCCCCTCCCGATGCCTGGAAGGGGATCGAGCCGTCTGTGAGAAACTGGGTCAGACGCCTCCAAGGAGCAGATTGGACTCGATGCCGTCGATCGCAGAGGCGGCAGAGGCGGCGCCTCCCCCGACGACGCCCAGGTTTGATAGGGGGTTCGGAAGAACTCGTCCTGCTTCCTGCTATGCCCAGGACTGGGTGGCCCCGAAGGTGGACGCCATACTGAGTCATGGGGCGGAGTAATCGGTTCCAAGGGAGGCAGGTCACTAAACGAGGCTTTCCTCGAGGGGATGGGCTCCAAGGGAGGCATATCACTAAGGGAGGCCCTCCTCGAGGGAATCGGTTCCAAAGGAGGTACAGCGCTAACGGTGGACCTCCTCGAGGACCTGGACACCGCTCGCTGCTCCTCCTCGCCGAGCAACGAGGTCGTGCGGCGAGGAGGAGGAGGAGGGGGCGGTCCACCCCTCGAAGCCGAAGCTGGAAGGTCACCCTGGATGGTGGCAATCAGCCGAGGCCCCATGGTCTGCATGAGCTCCATGAACTGAGCCTCCAGGATGGACCGCAACGAAGCCGATATGGAGGGATCCGCACCAAAAGGGGGCCCTTCCGCACGGTCCTCCGCGCTCCTTGGGTGCTGTGTGCTTCTGCTTGCCAGTCTTCGGCACCTTGAGCACCCACTGGTGGAACTGTCGGGGGTCGATACCTGCTCCGAGGAGACGGATGAAGGCACCGGCGCTGAAGTCGGGGTCCGAAACCGGTGTGAACGATGCTGGTTTCAGGAGGCCCGAAGCAGCCGGGGAGGCAGAGGGCTTCACAGAAGGAGTCGAAGCAACCCGTCGATGTCGGTGTCGAAGCTGCGGGATCCGATGAAGCTTTTATCTTGAACATGGACTCCCACAGCAGACAGCGACGCTTAAACGCTCTCGCCGTCAGAGTGGAGCAAGGCCGGCACGATTTCGGGAAGTGATCCGGTCCCAGGACACTGTAAGCAGCGTCGAGGGTCCGTGAGCGAAATCGCGCGCTGGCACTTGCTACACTTTTTTAAAACCGGTAATCGGCCGGGACATAGGCCGTAAAAGCTCCACCGCAAGGTCGAAGGCGCGGGGCCCCAGCCCCACGGCCCGACCCGGTATCGGAAGGAAAATTTTTTTTTTTTGAAAAAAGAAATCAAAGAAAGAAATAAATGCACAGGAGAGCCAAAAGAACTCAACCGCGGCAAAAAAGAAGGCAAAAAAGAGATTCAATGGGCGCAAATTGAAGAAAGACTTCTCAGCTCCGCGGAAGAAAAAGAACTGAGGAGACACGCCCGGTGCATCGGGCGGGAAGGCACTGGCGCATGCGCGGTGCGGGCATCTCGAAACTTCTGAGTTTCTTCAAGCAAGACATGCTTGCAAGATGTCCGTATCGGGGCTCTGTCGGATGACATCACCCACTAGTGAGAATACCTGCCTGCTTGTCCTGGGATAATCCATGCTACCGATCCAGGGCAAGCAGTGACTTTCCCCATGTCTTTCTCAATAACAGACTATGGACTTTTCCTCCAGGAAATTGTCCAGATCTTTCTCAAAGCTGGGGGCATAAGTCCTCCTCTGCCATAACCTGGTGTGGCAGGCACATGCCACAAACAAGGCTGCTGCTGCAGCTTTTATCCCCAAAGCTAGTGCTCCAAATTGCCTCCTAAGAACTACATCCACCTTATAGTCCTGCGCATCTTTAAACATCACGTCTCCCCCTCCCTTGGGAGGAAGGTACGCTTTATCACTTGAGTCACTGTGGAATCCACCTTGTCTGACTAAACAGCTGCTGAAATTTTGGAACCATATGGTAAAGCTTAACCATAGTCTTGGCTACTCTTACAGAACATTCCGGAGACCCCCATTGCTCAGTGACAAGCAAGGTGATGTCTGGGTGTGCATGAAAAAAGGTAAGTTTGAGTATTTGTACAGTTCATGACCATGCACTGAGAGGTCAATGGTTGTTGCAGTTCCAGCTTCAATTCCCTGAGTGCATCCATAACAACATGAGGCACAGTGACTGACAAAAAGCCGGGATCATCTCCCTGGTCGAGCGGGACTATTGCCTCAAGACATTCAGTCCCTAAAAAGGAACTCAAGACAGTAAAGCCAAGGAGTCCGATTTCCAGTCCTTCTAGTCCTGGTCCACCTGGTCACTCAGGCTGGGTGTTGGGTTCCTTAGTGGTAGAGAGGTCTCTTGGAACAGAATCTCTTTCTGGTCCAAGGTCAGCATGCTCGCAGAGAGCACAGAGCATCCCAGCCTCATCAAATAGGTTTTCTCCAAGAGATTAATGAAAACTGGGGTAAATCTCTGAATAGGAAGCCACATGGACCCCTGTAAGACCTCATACTGGCTTCTCTT
Organism: Geotrypetes seraphini; assembly: GCF_902459505.1. Taxonomy (NCBI): domain Eukaryota; kingdom Metazoa; phylum Chordata; class Amphibia; order Gymnophiona; family Dermophiidae; genus Geotrypetes; species Geotrypetes seraphini. The sequence continues at coordinate 169,974,878 of NC_047090.1, read as the reverse complement.
GAACTCTGCCATTTCTATGTACTTGCATTTCGCAGACTTGCCATTCGGGTGCTCTGGGAGGAAATGCTTCACTGCCATCCAAACCCCCTGCAGTTCCCCAGCACTAGAGAACACAGAGAAGGCTAAGCTTCCGTACACCCCCCCCCCCCCCTTTGCATGCCACGCATGTGGTACACAGACACTCCTCGGCTGATCATCCAGCACAAAACTGGCATGCTATGGAGGTAGAACAAACTGAGGAGTCTATCCCAAACGATTTTGAGCCAAATCAAGGGGTTTTGAGGCAGATGGAAGCTTTAGAAAAAAAAGATTATATAAAATCCAAGATGGCTGCCACCAGCAAATTCATGCCAAAAGCAGCTCATGGGGACTCCCATAACATTTAAAAAAGGGAAAGGAGTTTTGGAGGTGGAGGATCCTAACTCTGGCACCAGAAACTTTCTAAAATCAATTTTTAAACACCCCCCTTCCCACACAATTTTCCCCATAGAGGATAATAGGCTGTACACACTGTGCTGGATCCAAAACTGGAGATCTTCAGGCTGCCAGTTGGACCGGAACTGACTAAGACCTCAATCCCCACAGATCCTCATGCCACGAAAAATGTAGCCAGCTCCCTGAAGCCCAAAGAGATTTATACTCACACAGGGGCCCCACAGCCTGTGTTCATATCTCTGATAAATCAAAAGATGAGCTAGCTCCCAGGAAAACGGTCCCCAAGCTTCCAAACTGCACCAAGTAGGCTGACCTCTACAGGTATACCTGGGGGCTGCCCATTTGAGCAGCACACCATCGATATGGAATCTGTGTCCTCTCCCAGGCAGAGCTGCCCGAAATTCAGGACCTCTGGGCACCAAAGCCTCCCAAATGGACAAAAGAATACTCAAGAATAATAAAAACCAAACAGAGCAGATCAGAACACAGCTTCTCAGTTCGCTTGCAGAAGGAAAAAAATGAAAAGGGAACTATATGCCACTGGTGGAGGAGAAGCTGAAAGATGTAACTGACATCCTTCTGCAACAGTTTGCAACCTGAGGATATTCACCTACAGTACAGACTGTAGGTGAATATCCTAACTAACATGAAAATCAGAGAAGATGCTGACACACAGTAAATACATTTTAAACAGCACTGAATTACATCTAGATAGCAGCACTTTCTACCTCTGTGTATTGAGGAGGAATAGAATTAGAATCAGTGGGGAAAAGGCATTCCAAGAGCTCCATATGTCCAATCGCCATGTCTGTGCTAAAACATCGAGAACTTGACCTTTGCCTTTGTTCATGAGAAATTTTGATGCCAGTAGCCATAAACCTATTAAACAAAATAACAAAAGGATATTCACAAAAAGTAAGAATAGAAAGATGTGTATCTACAGAGAAGACAATTTTCAAATGTACTTATAGGGGCATAAATCATCTAGAAACAACTCTGTCCCTTCCCCAATTTGAGTAGCTTCAGCCACTTGGAGAGAAGGCATGGACAAGCATAAATATGCACTTTCTTCTTTTGTATATTACAAAAATGAAATAAATGATATTTAAACCCTAAGTGAGGGATATTTTTATATCACCTATTTTATAAAAGCTAAAATTGGGGAAAAAAAGTCCTTATGAGAGAGATGTCACACAAAAACATATACAATATCCCACACTTTATGCTTTGGAACCAACTACTTCATCACATTATATCAACAGACAACTTGTTGCCCTTCCGAAAAACAGTGAAAACAGTCCCATTTAATAAACATCTTACTGTTTGAGACTTCAGCTCAGAACTCCCGGAATTATCTGTTTATCCTGTATATCCAACTGAAGCTTAATGTCGTCACACTCATTTATCCCATTCCTTGTGCAATGTTTAGTCTAATTTGTAATGTCCTAAGTCTGTGATCTAAACATGGTCATACTTATGTGTACCTATGTAACAAATTGTCTGTCAACCAACTGTGGATGTACTCTTGTAACCTGTTCTGGGCTCTTCTGGGAGGATGGGATAAAAAAACAAATAAATAAACAAAGCATATACAATATCTCAACCTTTAATCTAGAGAATATAAGAACATCAAATTTTAGGACAAAGGAGAAATTAGATCTTACTTATTGATTTCCTTTTCTTTAATCCTTCCAGATCAGTTCAGATGCATGGGTTTACACATTCCTATGTGGGGGGTAAACCATAATACTGAATGGTGATGAATTCTGCATTCAGACTGGTCTTTGTACTAGGAGGCCTTCTGTCCCTTGAAAACACCTTTGGCAGACTAACTGCTAACCACAACAGATCCCTGTACCATGACCTCCATGGTTAACCCACAACTATCAGGATCACTAGGTCGTTGTGAATGTCTATCCATTGAATGACCCTGTCAAGTAAGGCCATGGCAGGAAACATACAACAGAGCTGATCATGGCCCACCTGAACTACAAACTGAACAGGATCGGCAAAAAGTATGGAAAGAGGAGGACACCTCTTACCATACACTTGGGAGAGAGGGAATGAATGAAAAGATCTGTTAATAACCTTGTTCCACTCAATAATCCTATACGTGAAAGAGACTTCAGTATCAAAGAACTGTAATACATTTGCAAAACCTTAGTCAGCATCCCCCGGTCTGACAACTCTGGTGAAGACTATTTAAAGCCCGAGTGAGTTTGCCCGATACATCGCAATGTCTCTCTAGTTTTAAATAATAATGTGGAGTCAAAATCAAAACCAAAAACAGTGAAGAAATATGTGAATAAAATTCATTCATCTCCCTCTTTCACAAACAAGTCCTCAAAATTCAGTGACATACATCCGATAAAAATGTCCCAGCACAATGTAAAATATATATATTAAAAGTCCATATGTATGAAGTTCAACGCATGAAAAATTCCAACTTATCTGTGTTGAAATAAAAGTCTGTGGTATATCCAAGGAAAGTCTGTGGTTTGCCCGACAGAGCTCTGTTTCGCTGTCTTCTTCAGGAGCCGGACCCCCTCCAAGTGAAGTCTTTCAGAACACTGTACACTCTCAGCAGTGAAAAAATCTTGGTGAATAAATTTTGGTAGGTAAGTTAAATGGACTCTTCCACCTGTGTACACAGGATAAGTGATTAACCATTACCCCTCAAGAAACAGCAGCTGAAGCCATTTAAGCGAAGGGACTGTATTTTGTTTTTGAGCCTAAACCTTTGGCAAGAGGCTCGGGAGATGCTCTCTTGCTACCTGTGTGAGATCCGCGGACCAAGAGCCGCCCTCAGCCTGCACCGTATGCCGTTTTTCAATGGCCGAAACCACTGCGTCCACCACTGGTGACTTCAAGGTATCCCTATTTCCCTCCGGGATGGGATATAGGTGAGCCATAGAGTGCACAAAATGAAAGGGCAACTCCAGCGCCTTCCACTGCGCAAGCACAATATCCCGAATATCCTGATGCATAGGAAAAGAGTGGGAGGCTGAGCGGATCCCCCAAAGGAGGGGGTCCACGACACGCGGGGGCTCCTTCGCGTCTTACTCAAAGTGCAACACCAAAGAAACCTGCAGAATAAGCTCCTGGAGCTCTTCCTGCTGAAAGATGCGCACCACCGCTGCATCCTCATCAGCTGGCGGAACCAAAAAACCTCCGCCAGTAACATCCGTCCCACCGAGACGAACTTGGAGGTCCATCAAGGGGTCAGGTCCTCATGAAGTGAAAACTGCTCCTCATATAAAAAATCATCATCATCCCAAGAGACCCTCAGTTGTTTGGACAAAAGAGGAGGAGATGGGGACGAAACTGGAACTCAGGGGGGCTGAACCAGAGTGGATACAGAAGGAAAATTACCCCCGAGACCCCCGGGGCAGAAGCAGAACTTTAGGCTGCCTGAAAATAAGCCTTGCACAAGGCTAAAACAAAATCAGGGGGAAAATCCCCTGACGGCCCAATGGGACTCACTGCCAAAGCAGTGGATCCAGCAGAAACCTGCCCCTATCTTTCCAATAAAGGGGGAAGATCACCTGAAGCTGCAGACAAAATGGAAGCCCTTCCCGCCAAAATCGAAGTATACGTCCCCGAGGCCCTGTAGCGGCTGAGAAGCCTGAACTGCCCCAGCCACTAAAGCAGGCAAGCTGACAGCAGCTGTAAGGGAGTCCGCAGCAGCATCGGCGGAAGGGAAAACCTTATTTCCATGACCATCGGTAGCTGGGGGGAATCCCTGTGTGGGCGGCGAGGGAAGCCCGGCATGTGAGGCACTTGTGAAGGGGATCCCTAGATGCCAGCACCCAAAGGCGACGAAGATTCCCCTTTGCAGCAGCCGGCACACCACAAGCAAAGGCCAGCCGCATTGACCTCGCATCTGGAGTATAATGAGCACTTTTTCCCTAGCTGTACACCTGGCTGGGCCTCCACGTGTGCGGATCGCCGGATTTGATGGACCGAAGGTCTGATCCAGAGATGGCAGTTCTTATGTTCTTATGAAAGAAAAGTGCCGGCTATCAACAAAAAATCAATTACCGTCAATTGAAGGCTCCCTTCAGACTGGCACTGCCTCAGGATTTTTGTTTTTCTGTCAGAACAGACTCCACTGGCTCTCTAAGCCATATGCCTTGCCGGTATCGGTGGTAAGGCTTACAGCTGAGGCTTCTATAAAAATTTTGAGGAGGTGGAGGAAATGGGGGGAGGGACTTAACTTGCGTCACCCTCGAGATCGGTTGGACCCCCAAAAGGGTATCCCCAAGCTTAGTCCGGCACCAAACGGGGACAAGAAGGCCACTAAATAACTTCCAACAGCCCTACACTAACCAAGGGAAGACTAGCAACTGCTTACCACACAAGCTTGGAGACTGAGATCAGACTGGTTATAATTATGAGAAATCTATGTAAAATAAGAAAATTCTTCGACCCAGAGCAATTTAGGCTAATTGTCCAATCCCTAGTCTTAGGTCTACTGGACTATTGCAATTCCCTCTATCTACCTTGTCCTGCCAACATGATAAAACAACTTCAGACTATACAAAACACTGCCCTCAGACTGATCTACTCTCTGAGAAAATATGATCACATCACCACTGCCTTCCTAGACTCTCACTGGCTACCAATGCAAGCACAAATTCAATTCAAATTCTACTGTCCATTATTCAAAGCATTAACGGCTCTGCCCCCTCCTACCTAAACAACTGCTTAAATCAGATCCTCACCACAAGACAAAGAAGAACCCTGACCCCTTTTGCCTTCCCTCCGCTCAAGGGCACTCAGCGCAAGAAAATGTTTGACAACCTTCTTGCGATGCAAGCAGCAAAACTTAACCACTCCATCTCCAACCTGCTGACAGCAACAGGCGACTTCAAAACATTTTGAAAAGAAATCAAAACCATGCTTTTCAAAAAAATTTATCCAGATATCTTAACACCCCCCCTTCCCCCTCCTCCCAGATAAATTCTCCTCCCAAAGCCTCCACTTAGGTAATCGCTTCCTCCTCCAAACACCAACCAAGAATGCAGATCTCTGAAATGTAATGTAATCTTATTTGTAACCTAACTGTAATCTATTTGTTACATTACCTAGAAATGTACAGTCATCTTACTATCCAAAAAAAACAAAAAAAAAACTATTGTAACTTCATTGGAAATGTCCAGTCAACTCTTTTGTAATCCGCCTTGAACTGCAAGGTATAAGTTAAGTTTAAGTTTAAGTTTATTAGGATTTTATATACCGCCTATCAAGGTTATCTAAGCGGTTTTTACAATCAGGTACTCAAGCAGAATAGAAGTCACTAATGTAATGTAATGTAATTAGGGAGAAGCACAACTACTTGTATTACAGCCAAAAGGTTTTGTCTCAGTCTCCACCTGCTGGTCATGGTAAGCTATTATCCATCAGTGAACTGTACCGGTCTGGAGAGGTGCTAAAGAAATTAATATATTTTTTTAATACGAGGGACATTTCATAAATAATGCACAGATTGGCAAAATTGGGGAGTGGATGATGCAATTGCAGTAAACCTTGTTTCACTTTCACTTCAGTGCTTGAAGCAGCAGGAAGTGTGTTTAGGAGCTAGTGTGGCTGTGACAAGTGTGGGAAATGGAAACTGCAGGTGTCTCGGGTACTGTGTCTGTTGATGATCAGAGGTCGTACATTAAGATTAAAACTCTACGTGGCAAAAAACCCAACCAAAATCCACAGTGCATTACGTGAAGTTTGTGGTGAGTTAACAGTAGACCGTAGTACAGTTTCTCAGGGAGCAATTTGTTTTTGGAGTGGTCATGTGAGCATAGATGATGATGGAAGACCAGGAAGGCCAAAATCAGCAACCGATGAACAATGTGTGAAACTCGTGGCTGATGCTCTTGAACAAGATCGTCATGTGACATGCGAGGAACTTTCTGAAACCACAGGGATTCCACTGACATCAGTATACCAAATTCTGTCAAATGATTTAAAAAAGAGAAAAATTTCTGCATGATGGGTCCCCCACTTCTTGACTGCTGAACAGCAGCAGAGATGCCTGGACAATGCAACCATGCTGAAACAAAGATTCGATGTTGAAGGTCAGGCATTCTTGAATCGAATTGTTGCTATTGATGAAGCATGGGTCAGAGACTTTGAACCAGAACTGAAATCACTGTCCAACAAGTGGAGAGCTCCATCTTCCCCACGACCAAAAAAATTTTGACGAGCTCAATCAGAAGTCAAACAAATGATGATTTTTTATTTTTTTTTTGCAAAAAATGCACAGAAAAAAAGCACAAAACCCTACTTCAGTTGCTCTTGGCTGGGCCACTCATTCTTCATGACAACACTTGCCCCACATACTGCTGGAGGTGTTACCTCATGCTCCCTACAGTCCAGACATGAGTCCACCAGACTTCAACCTTTTCCATAGTTGAAACAATGTTTGCGTGGACATCGTTTTGCATCTCTGAAAGAGCTTTCACCCGCCGTTACCTGAGCCATTCGACAACCGAACAAAAACGGTGTCTTGGATGGAATAATGAAGTTTCCCGGACATTGGGACGCGATCATTGCAAAGCAGCGAGACAAATACTTGAAAAAAAAATAAATTAAAAAATAGTATGCATTATTTATGAAATGACCCTCTTATACGGTAAGATAATCACCCAAGCTACTATTAGAAACACTGGGTGTTTTGAAGTCTATCGTAGTATTGTAGCCTCTTTACTACTTGATTTTTTGTGACTTTTATGTTTTTAAATTTAAGAAAGCCAAGAACCTTATAAGGCCTTGACGAAGGCATTTTTATTTTGCTGAAACACGACCCATGTTGGATCTTTTTTTTTATATATTGGTTTTATCTTGTGACAGTATGCATCCTTTGTGAATTGTTTTTAGATAATTTTTTTAAGTTATTTGGACGCTTATTTAAACTATGAACTAGTACCGGTACATCCAATCTTCTATTCCACAATCTTTTTGTTGTTTTGCTGCTTCATTTCCTTTGTGGAACCTTTTGGTGCTATTTGGATTTTGTTGTTTAGGCTATTATTTCAGGCATCATTTCTTTCCTCTGGCTCTCCTTCGCATGACCATTTCTATCTTCTAACACTCCTCCTCGTGATCACCATTTCTCTGCTCTAGCTCTCCTCCCCACAATGACCAATTCTCTCTTCCATCCCACAATCCATGAAAAGCACCATTTCTGTCCTCCATCCTGCAGTAACTGGTAACCAGATCTCTCTTCTCATTTTATCTTGAGATTATGGTGCTGGGCTGGTATGGAGCCTTGAGCACCTGTAGATCCCAAGCATGCACAGATCTTCAAAGCCATGCACTGGACAAGCACCATAACCTCGCGCTGAAGTAAGACCATCTTGTCATCTCAGTAAGGGGAGGGGAGGAAGGAAGGTAGAGGAGAGCAATTCCAAAGGGGGTGAGCGATTATTATGAGAATTTTGACTTGGCTTTAAAACTACATTTTTTAGGATTTTTGGGTCCTGAAGCAGGGGGATGGGTGATTATTAGAGAGAATATGGTATATCAATTAATATGTGAATCATATCGCAATTCTGTTTAGAGCATTAAGAAAATATGCCTAGCAGAAGTGTCAGAGAAAAATATGTATGCAAATGTTATTTATTTATTAATTTATCATTTATTGAATTACCTGTAAGCTCTATCTTTATGGAGATGATGCGGTGTACAAACTCAAGATTTAGTTTAGTTTACATAAATGGAAACAATATTTGCATGTGAAAACTGCATAAAACTCAACATATCTGTGAGGGTGTGCACAGCAGGAAGGGTTTTCAAAGTTTCATCTTCTCAGGATGACCAACTTAGGTCAACATTTACTAATATGCATTAACAAGTTAACACATTAATGTTCATTAATGTGTTAAATTAAGAGTACAGTTAACTAATAAGCCCCATTGAGAATAACAGGGCATATATTACTTAACATGCACTGAGTATCATGGAAAATAGGCAATGGGAAATAAAGATGAGGTTATCAGCATAAAAATGAAGAAACATTCCAATTTATGTGCCGTTAGTTACTATTGCAAAACTGTCTTTGCTAGTTCTGATGTTTCAATTCCAGTAGTAAATGTAGAAAGTTCCTGAACAGAAATGTTAACAAATAAGTTCATGAACATCAGTAAAATCAGGGAAAATGATTGTGTTAACTCTTCATTGACTTTCACAAATGAGAACCGAGATTATACCTGAGATGATCATGAGAACAGGCATCTGCAAACACTATGCGGATGGACACCAAATCGGCTGCTGAAAAAGTCATCGGACAATTTTTTTCTATCCGACTGAAGAACTCCATTGCTAGTGGAGTGAGGGGGTTATGGCTCACTAACGTTTCAGCTGGTGGCAGAGGATCAATATGGAGCACTGACACAGACATTGTCTCCACCGTCAGCCTAAAAACAAGTTCTGGCCTGGATTCATCCACTGAAATGGAGCGGGAAGGGAGTGCTGAAATACACAAGGAAAGGTTTACTATACACCATACACTATCCCCATAATTCTATAATCTTAGGGCCAGATTCTCAAAACTTAAGGTTGCCTTTAACGCAGTCGCTAAACCAGTTCCAGGCGTTTTAGCGTGCATATATTTTAGCGGTGGATTATTAAAATGGCTTACCGTAGTCTTTTCTAGCAGTTTTTGATATTGGCATGCAAATGTAGTACAATAAGGTCATTAATAAGTAAAATGAGCACTCCGGTTAATAATGAGTTATATATTTTTCTTTACTTTTCTGTGGAACCCACTCATAATTTTATAAACCTTTATTATACCCTCTCCCCCCAATCATTTCCAAACTGACAAGCCCTAACCTGTTAACACTTTTCATCATAACAGTTACTCATCATTTATATCTCATTTGTGTCACAATCAGGATTGTAGCATGAGGATACTTTTTTTGTTTCCTACTGTAAACTCTAAATTATCCAGCACCCATGAAAATTGGAAGATGCCAGATAAATGTAGTTTCTGGTTGCTTGAGAGTTACTATAAAAAATAGTTTTGTCTCCCTTCCCACCTCACCTTTCTGGTCTGAGTTGCTCTCTATCATCCCCCCACCCCTACTTGTAGGTCCATCATCTGTTCCTCCCTTCCCCCCCCTCCTTTCTGATCTAGGTCACTTATTTACACCCTTCTCTCCCTCCCCTCTCCAGCATCCATCCATCTCCCTTTGCCTTCACCCTGCAGGTTCAGCATTCATGTCCCTTCCTCCCCCACACTCACTTCTGGTCCAACACCCCCCTCCCTACCAGTCTGCCCTCCCTCCCTCCACGCGGGTCTGGCCTCCAATGGATCCCCTTCACTTACATGTGGCTCTTCTGAAGCAGCAGTAGCAGCTGGCCAGGAGAGGCAACGCTGTAAACAGGCTGCTTGTGGAAAGGCCCAGCAAGGCCTTTCTTCTGCCGCATCATAAATGACATGGCCGCAAGAAGCTCGTTTACAGCACTGCCTCTGCTGACTGGTTGCCACTGATGCTTCGGGGACTGGAAGGAAGGAGGGAGGGGGGCTGTCGAGTCAGGAATGGCTGCCGCTGCTTCAGGAACTGAAGAAAAGGGGGAGGGGAGGGTCAGGACTAACTACTTCTGCTGCTGCGGGGACTGGAGAGGGAGGGAGGGAGGGGGGTTGTTGGGTCAGGACTGGCTACCGCTGCTGCTTCAGGGGCTGGAGAGGGAGGGAAGGGGGTTGCCAGGTCAAGACCAAATGCCGCTGCTTCTGATTCGGGGGCTGGAGGGAGCAGGGTTGTCAGGTCAGGACCTACTGCCATTGCTGCTGCTTCGGGAGCTGGAAGGAGGGGGTGTTGGATCTTTACTGTGGATTCTCTATGTTGAACTCCTCAAAAGATTCTATGGCGAAACGGGGTTTCCTGTTGGGAATGTGACTGCAGGACTATGAAGACTTGAGCTGGTTTACTGACGGCTGTTCGAGAGTACAGTATATGGAAGATAAATACTCAATTATCTTGCTTATGATTAAACTAGGAGAGCAATTCTATTCCACCTACTGTAGGGAAGATTTTTTGGATTTCTTGCTCTAAGTAAGAGTGGTATTTTTTCAAGACCTATGATAACAGTGAGCTTACTTGATCACTGGAATGCTAAGCTACTTGTCAGGAATGTTAAGCTACTTACTGGAATGTTAAGCTTCTTGTCTGGATTTAAGGTCTTTTCTCTCTACTAAAATAGAGTGAGATAGCCTGAGTCAATTCTTCCCTCAATAGACTAGAGCCTATTAATTCTGAAATATATGAAAGCCCCTTGTGTAAAGGGTTGCCACCACTACTACTAGGCATTTTGTGAAGACATGAGAGGCCGAAGCCAGTCTGAAGGGCAAGACTTTGTATTGGAAATGTCGAGATCCAATGCAAAAATGAAGATACTTTCTGCAAGCGAGTAGGATGGTTATGTGAGTGTAGGCCTTTTTCCAGTAGAGATAGAAAAGTATGCTTTTTCCAGTAGAGATAGAAGAGTTCCCAGAAAAACCATGTGAAATCTTTCCTTCAACAAGTGTTTGTTTAGTCCCCAGAGGTCTAGAATAGGCTGAAGGTCTCCAGTTCTTTTTGGTATCACGTAGAACACAGAGCCCGTCTCTTGAAGAGGAAAAGGTTCTATTGTGTTTAACTGGAGAACAGCCAAGAGTTCTTGGTGAAGGAAAGTCTTCTGGAAGAGCAGTAAGGAGACTCTTTTTGTGGGTGGTTTGGAAGTGCTCTGATCAAGTGTAAGGTATGACAACTCGAAGCATCTACTGATCTGTTTTGATAAGAGTGCAACGTTGATGGAAATAGAGTAATCTGGAAAGACTAGGAGGAATAAGCAGGGAAATGTTGGCAATGCTCTCTTAAAAAAAAAAAAAAAAAAGTAAAAAGGATGACTGCTGTTTGGACTGGGAGTGAGGTTGTGATTCCTGTGTCTTTTGTTGCCCTACACGGTGTCATTGAGCAGCAGGCCTAGAAGATGAAGATAGCCAACTGTAACGCCATTTGGCAAAATATAAACGTCTGAATAAGACAGAATATCATCTAGACCAATGGTTCCCAACCCTGTCCTGGAGGACCACTAGGCCAATCGGGTTTTCAGGCTAGCCCTAATGAATATGCATGGAGCAGATTTACATGCCTCTCACTTCCATTATATGCAAATCTCTCTCATGCATATTCATTAGGGCTAGCCTGAAAACCCGATTGGCCCGGTGGTCCTCCAAGACAAGGTTGGGAACCAGTGATCTAGACAATGAAGGTTTGTAGTTTAGATAAAGTGGTCATAGTATTCGTAGTTTTTTTAAAAATCTTATCTGCCACCTCTTCAATTTTATTCCCAAACAGGTCATCTCCCTTACCAGAATCATTCAAAAGGCATTCTTCAACTGAAGTTTCCAGATCAGAAACTCTTAAGCCAGGCCAAAGAGCGCATTGCAATTGCCACTGCAGATGGTCAGAAAGAAACATCAAATGCATCAAAAGTTCCTCTACCAATATATTTTCTCACAGTGAACAAGTTCTTAGATAACTGTATATTGTATAATCCATTATAATATTTTAAACTGGAATCCACCTGGAGTTTTATAGATAAGTGAAATTCAAATGCTGAAATTAAACTACATAAGACCCTTTCCCCTAAACCTCCCCAATAGACCTGCCAATTCTGTACCGACGATTGCAAAATCAGTTTTATTGGTTTTGCGATCATTCCCCGACCCGATTCACTAAACGGCCCACCGCCCACTTAACAATCCGATCCAACCCATGTAAATTAGTAAAATCCCATGCAAAATAGCCAAGCGATTGAGTCTGGAGTTTGCATGCAAATCATTAGCATGCAAAAAAGAGAGTGAATCAATTGCTGTTTTAAAATCGGCCAGGAATCGGCCAACAGCGACTGAATCGCTATCTTTAGTAAATCTGAGCCCTAGTGGATCAGCTTCCTAGAAAACACCCCCAAGTTTGATCTGTGGCGAAAATGTTTAAGAATACCCCCTATCTGAAGAAACCCCACCCCTCTAGGCCATACCTTTTAAATCATTAACACCTGAGGGTCTGCCCTACCACCCTGACACACCCAAGAGGTTTTGGAACAATGATGGCCAGATGTAAAATATTTCAGTTACCAAAACCAAACAGGGATCCTACTTTGGTTTCAAATTACAGGCCTATCTCTTTATTAAATGTGGATGGTAAAGTGATTGCTAAAGTATTAGCAATAAGATTGGCAAAAGCTGAAACTTCCTTTTATTATTGATGTACACCAAACAGGATTTATTGCTAAAAGACATTCATCAAATAATACTAGACTAGCATTTCACTCATTAAATTTAGCAAAAAATATTAATGATCCAGCTTTTCTAGTATCTTTAGATGCAGAAAAAGCTTTTGATAGAGTGGAATGGAGTTTTATGTATCAAGCTTTAGAATGGTTTGGTATAGGCCCCGGTTTTATTAAAATGATTCAGACATTGTATAACTCTCCTGGTGCAAGATTATATATTAATAATAATTTATCAGATAGATTTAACTTGTGTAGGGGAGTTAGACAAGGATGTCCTTTGTCCCCCTTACTTTTTGATGTTGTTCTGGAACCCTTATTAATTGCAATTAATCAAACTAAGGAGATAAAAGGAATCCCATTCTCCAACTGGGAATTTAAACTTTCTGCTTATGCAGATGATTTTTATTATATTTAAGAGAACCGGGGAATACTATTCCATGTTTGCTTAATCTGTTAGAGAAATTCGGTAAATTTTCTGGATATAAAATTAATTGGAGTAAATCTGAAGTTCTTCCAATTAATGTTCATTGTACCAAAGGATTATTTGATTCATATTCATTTATCTGGAAAGATGATGGTTTAAAATACTTTGGAATTATTATCAAAAACACTATTGAAGATACAGTCAAAGAAAATGAAAAACTTTTATTAAGAAAAATAACAGAAATGTGTGAGCAAGGGAATCCTTTACATCTTTCTTGGTGGGGAAGAGTTCAAACAATTAAAATGATGATATTGCCTGTGGTTTGCTACCAAATGAGTATGATACCAATATTTTTTCAGGGGTCATTTTATAAAAAATTAAACAATCTTCTTACAAAATTTGTTTGGTTTGGGAAAAGACCCAGAATTGCTTTAGTATCATTACAAAGACCAATTGTGGAGGGAGGGGTAAATTTTCCAAATTTTTATAGGTACCATCAAGCCTATATTCTAAGACAGGGTATGTATTGGATCCTCCCAGATCTCATGGAGAATGTACCAGATTGGTTATATTTAGAATGGCGGCTCCTGTTCCCATTGCATTTAGAACATTTAATTAGTATAACAATGCCTAGAAGATACAAAGATAACAGAATTTTATTAGATACTTGGAAAACATTAAGATATATCAGTAATCTATCACCAGAACTAATAGCTAAATCACTAAATCAATCTATTTGGGTAAACTCCAGGATCAAGATTGGCGGATTTAAGATCGTCTGGAAACAATGGATAATTGCAGGTATACGGACATTGAATGATGTCATTTCAGAAGGATCAATGCTTAGTTTTTCACAATTGCAAAATAAATTCGGTTTAAATAAAACACAATATTTTAAATGGATGCAATTGAAGCAGGCCATTTAGGCAGGGTTCCCTGATTGGAAAGATCTTAATACTCAATATAGTCTGCAGGTTTTATGTTTCCAGGCGGATTTTTTGGGTCACCAAGCCGCAAAATGGTATAAATTGTTATATGGATTTTTAAATAAAAAAAAGAAAACTGGACTTAGGGATATTTGGAGTATTGAGATTGGACAGACAATTTCTGCTTCTCAATGGCCACGATTTTGGTCCTGGAGATTAAGGTCTACAAGGTCAGCATCTATGAATCAAACATGGATGTTCTTGTTACATAGAGTGTTATGGACCCCTACGCGCCTGCAAAAGATAGATAGTAGTAGATCCAATAGATGCTGGCATTGTAGAATAGAAGTAGGGACGTTAGATCATTTAATTTTTTTCTGTCCCTGTGTAAATGCCTTTTGGAATTTAATTTGGCCCCAAATTAATAAGTTATTAGAAAATCATGTAGGACTCTCATATGACACCATACTATTTGGCACTGCAATGAGAACTCAGAGTCCGATCTCAGCAAATAATAATAAGCTGCTATTAATATTGACAGGAGTCGCCATGCAACAAATAACTCAAAATTGGAAGGACTATACCAAATTAAATTATACATTCTGGTGGAACTCTGTCTGTCATATATACAAAATGGAAAAAGTAATAGCGTTACAACAAGGGAATCTTCATAATTTTAAGAAAATATGGCAACCATTGACTAATTATTCTACTGATCAGATTTCTTAGCACATTGGTAGTAGATATATAGGATTGGGGAGGGATTTGTATAATTTTTGGAAATAAGAATTGAAAAAAGGGGAGGGATTTATTATTTATGATATGATGTATTGATTGTAATTACAAATGTTATGTAATAATTAATTATATTATATGTGAATTAATTGCTGTAAGAATGGAAAATTAATAAATTTAAAATTTAAAAAAAAAAAGGTAACAAAAACAAACAAACCGTGACACAGCAAACAGAACTAGTCTGAAAGAACAATGGACAATATCAGGATAATTCTATAAATTAAGTACTAACATCTGCATGCACATTACACAAGTAAATGTTTAGAATATTAGCATAGGAATGTATATGTGCACATTTATGCAAGTATATGCCAATATGGTCTCTATCCACTATTCTATAAATACCCACTTAACATTATTATTATGTACTCGTACAAGGGAAATAAACAAGCCTGTTTATTCACAGGTTCAATACTCTTCACTGAAGTCTCTCAAATACAATCTCATGTTCAATAATCTGCCTCTGGCATAGCTACTCTCTTCCATATACAATGTCTTCATTACTCACAACCATATTTCAGCAACCAACCAAGGGATTCTGAGCCTACTTTGGCAGTCTTCTCTCTAGCAAGCACTCAGTTATGGAATTCCTTCACGCATAAGCTTCAGACTTCTCACTGAGCATACAAGGTCTGAGCTAGGGCCACCCTTCTTCCCAGAACTACGCCAGGTACTATAGCCTAAGTCAGGTCATCGGCAGGAGACCTCTGTCTTCAGGACCACTCTTAATCTACACTAACTCATAGTAATTAACACCATCCTGGCCAGAGCACCAACCTTCTGCCTCAGCCTCTGTGATGGCCATTTAGCACCACCTGCTTTAAGGAGGCCTAACTGCACCATCAGTAAAGGAGTAGTCTTAGGAACATCTGTCACTATACGACTCACTCCCTCACAGGGGGGTACACAAAGAGGTGAAGCATAGGAGGGTTCCCACATATTTATTTCTAAAATTTATATTCCGCCTATTAACTAGGTAGGTTACGAAATCTTCTGTTTCACATACATAAAAAAACAAATACAAAAAACTATTATAGCAAATCACACCCCATAATACACCTTAGCAAACAAAAAGGCTTTCAATTTCTTCTTAAAACTGCCTAAATTTTGAAGTGGACACAGTCTTACCGGCAGTTCATTCCATTTAATAGGACCAGCATATGATAATGTTGCTTTGGTTGTAAAACCAAGATGCTAGGAATTATTAGGAAAGAGGTGGAAAATAAGACCAAGAATATTATAATGCCTATGTATTGCTTGCTCCTTATTATGGTTTATGACAGGGGTGTCCAACCTTTGGCTTCCATGGGCCGCATTGGCCGAAAAAATTGTTTCTGGGGCCGCACAAACACTGCAGCAAGACAGAGGAGGGAGCCAGCAAGACGGTAAACACCCGGGGGCAGCAGAGGAAAACACTGCATCACCCTCAACCGGGGTCGCACAAAATACTTCACGGGGCCGCAGGTTGGACACCCCTGGTTTATGGTTTATTAATCTTGTTATACCGCTCGTTCATTTTACTGGTCGAAGCGGTTTACAGAATATAATAAAACAAATATAAAAAAGAACTCCATTATTAGATAGTATAGACCTAGCCCATATAAACAGCAAACATACTAAGAACATTCACTCTTACAAAAAGCATTCACTCCTAAGTAAAATCATACAAATACCATTGAGCTTTAAAATTTCACCAGATTGCTAACTGAAGATCTAGAGCATTCAGAATATATGAGTAATATCGGATTGATTTAAATCTTGCCCGAATGCTTCTTTTAAAAAATCCGTTGCAGCCCCACCTTGAGTATTGTGTTCAATTCTGGTATCATATCTCAAAAAAGATATAGCAGAATTAGAAAAGGTTCAAAGAAAAGCAACCAAACGATAAAGGGGATAAAACTCATAAGTAGAAGGGCTGAAGAGATTAGGTCTGTTAAACTGGGAAAACAAATGGCCAAAGTCTACAAAATCCTGAGTGGTGGTGGTGGTGAACGGGTAAAAGTGAATCAATTTTTTACTCTTTCAAAAAGTACAAAGATTAGGAGAAACTCAATGAAGTTACATGGATGTACCTTTTAAAACAAACAGAAGGAAAAACTTTTCACTCAACGATTAGTTAAGCTCTGGAACGCATTGCCACAGGATATAGTAACGGTGATTGCATATCTGGGTTTAAAAAAAGGTTTGGATGAGTTTCTGGAGGAAAGCTCCATAGTCTGCTAAATATGAGGAAAGCCACTGCTTGCCCTAACGGTAGAAGGGAATCTTGCTATTGTCTGGGACTCCATAACCTTGCTATTATTTGGATTTCTGCCATGTACTTGTGACCTGGATTTACCACTGATGGAAGAAAGATACTGGGCTAGATGGACTACTAGTCTGACCCACCATGGCTATTCTTAGTCTTATGTTCTATGCCTACTTTTCTTTATAGAACAGGATTCAACTATACGTCCTCAGACCACCTAATTGTAGACACTCTGTTATAGAATTGCCCCCTAGGTGGAGAGAACCCTGCTGTGCCTACTGTAGAGTCAGAAGGCCTGGTAGAAGGAAATGTTTAACTTACAGGTTCGACGTAAACATGGTTGATGAATTAAGCTAGGTATAAATGAAGACCCTCTTGGATGGTCCTCTGATTTACGATGATCTAAGAAATCACCCCAGGTTGGCTGTAACTAGAAATAAAAAGAAAAAAACCCCACATCAGAAATTACATTTACGTTACAAAGTACTAATGTATCCATTTGCATCTGTGTACTCAGTTTGCCTTAAATCTGAGGTTGGATGTTTTGCAGAAGACGCACAAAAATCCAATAGCAAATATGACCATTTTCAAAACATAAAAGCATCTATCATTTTATTTTGAAAATGGCCATTTGTACTTAGTGTGTTTATCTTTTGGAACCAATTAAAAAAAAATCAAAAAGAAAAGCCATTTTGGATGTACGAGGAGCTAGCATTTTTACTAGACTAGTTGCACAAACATCCCAACAGAGCAGTGGGGCATCTCAGGGGCCACAGCAGTGAACTTCATATAAAAATGTCCAGGTACACATCTCATTATAACCCCCTTATAGTGTATGGTGAGCCCTCCAAAACCCACCCAAAACCTACTGGATCTAATTGTACAACACACCAATAGCCCATATGACTGCAGGTGTCACCTTTATGTAGGTACAGTGGAATTTGGGTGGGAAGCTGCAGTGAGAACAGAATATGGCAACACTGATTGGTTTCCAATAAAAAGTGGCATTAGGCAAGGATGCATCTGGTCACCTTACTTGTTCAACCTTTACAGCAAAGCCATTTTCAGAAAAGCAAATTTGGAAGAAGAGAGCATTGGTTTCAAAGTTGGTGGCCAAAATATAAACAACTTGCGCTATGCAGATGATACAATGCTCATCACCATCAGCAAAGAAGACATACTGAACCGCAAGGTAATGGCAAAATAGAAATCACTAATGTATTGTAATGTAATACTGTATCTACTGAGAAAAGTCAAAGCTGAAAGTCATAACATGGGAATAAAACTAAGCATAAACAAGACAAAGATCATGAACACGGAAAATTATATAGATTTTGAGCTTGAAGGCAACAAAATAGAAGTTGTAAGGGATTTCAATCTCCTAGGCTTTTCGTAAACAAATAAGTAACTAGCAGAGAAGAAATACTCTGCAGAATAGCACTGGGTTGGTTCTTCAATGAAGGTTCTTGACAAAGTATTCAAAGGTAAGGAAATAACACTCCAAACAAAGATCAGACTTATCCATGCACTCATTCTCTCAGTGGTCAATTATGGATGCGAAAGTTGGACACTACGGAAACAAGATAGAAAGAAAATGGACTCATTTGAGCTTTGGTGCTGGAGAAGGATTTTATGCGTGCCGTGGACCGCCAGAACTAACAAATCGATTCTGGAAGAGTTCAAACCAGCTATGTCTCTCAAAGCCCAAATGATGAAGTTACAACTGTCTTATTTTTGTCACATCGTCAGAAGAGAAAGATCACTGGAGGAGGACATCATGTTTGGGAAGATTGAAGGAACCAGGCTAAGAGGGCTACCTGCAATCAAATGGCTGGACACATTGAAAGCAGCCGTGGGGACAACGTTGGAGGACCTTACCGGACTGGCACAAAACTGATTTCTTTTTAGATCTGTAATTCATCAAGTTGCTAGGACTCGAACACAAGTGCAGAAATAAAGAATTAAACAAAGACCTGTGTACATTTCAACAAATTAAATATTATTTAAGCGAATTAAAGAATTTTTTACAAGAGTAAATGGTTGTAACCTGTTTTTCTTGAAATTATGATGGCATGTTGTTGTTTTTTTTGGCAATCTCTCATTATTTTGCTATGACACGTCATTTGGGTATGTGGTCCTTTTATTTTTTTTGTCTATTTATGTATCATCCATAGCTATATTTCAGAAGACTGCATCATTCAGTGATGTACCTGGAGAAAGCAGATATGTATCTGGAACCAGAAGGTACCCCACTAGAATTCATATTATTCTCAGTGCGCACACCTCATTTCAGTTCACCAAACTGTCCAAATATACACAAACACTGTAACTGAACACAATTCCCAACACAGCAACTTGTTACTATTGAACATTAGGCAATAGAAAGCGTCCCCTAAACCCAGTCGAGGAAAATGTCTCCTATTCCATGGCTTTTTAATCTGCTCAGGGGTCTCTCATGAAGGATTTTGTCAAAAGCTTTCTGAAAATATAGAAACACTACATCAACTGGCTCATCTTTATCCACACTTATTTATAATTTCTTTAATGGACCAACATAATACATATTTTTGACAAGCTTTAGAAAGCAATACCTTCTTTTTAAAAATTATATATTTTGTGAACTTTTTGAATAACAATCACAATTGATAATAAAAAAAAATCAACTAATACAATAGGATGATAAAAGGATTATACTTAAGAACATAAGAACTGCCATCTCCGGATCAGACCTTCGGTCCATCAAGTCCGGCGATCCGCACATACGGAGGCCCAGCCAGGTGTACACCTGGCGTAATTTTAGTCACCCATATCCCTCTATGCCTCTCGTAAGGAGATGTGCATCTAGTTTGCTTTTAAATCTTAGAACGGTGGATTCCGCAATAATCTTCTCTGGGAGAGCATTCCAGGTGTCCACCACTCGTTGTGTGAAGCAGAACTTCCTGATATTTGTCCTGGACTTGTCCCCCCTTAGCTTCAGTCCATGTCCTCTTGTCCGTGTCACATTGGACATTATAAATAATTTTTTTTCCTGCTCTATTTTGTCGATTCCTTTCAGTATTTTGAAAGTCTCGATCATATCCCCTCGCAGTCTCCTTTTCTCAAGGGAGAATAATCCCAGTCTCTTAAGTCGTTCCTCATATTCCAAGTTCTCCATACCTTTTATTAGCTTTGTTGCTTGTCTCTGCACCCTCTCCAGCAGTTTTATATCCTTCTTTAGGTTGGGAAACCAATGTTGGACACAGCATTCCAAGCGTGGTCTGACCATTGCCCTATAAAGCGGCATTATAACTTTCTCCGATCTACTCGTGATTCCTTTCTTTATCATGCTAACATTCTATTTGCTTTCTTTGTTGCTGCCGCGCATTGGGCCGATGGTTTCAGGGTCCTATCTATCAGTACACCCAGGTCCTTTTCTTTTTCGCTCTTACCCAGAGTTGCACCTGATTCTATACTCTAACACCGGAAAATTCTGGCATCTCCTTTGTCTGTCTTTAAACATAGTTTCTAAAAACAGCTCATCTCCCTAAGCACTTGAAGACAAACACTGAGCTTTAACTAACAGTGGTACAGCTTCCACTTGCATTTTAAATATATCAAAAAATATTTCTTCACCATCTCCATAGCTGAAATTAGAGGAGATTTCAAAAAGTTCAAAACCTCAAGTTTTTCTTCCGCAGCTGATTTTCCATATATTCCATTTTCTTATGGAAGAACATCTTATCCTTTTACAAACTTTCATTAACCAGTAACATAGTCAATACCTTAGCTTCCAATGAGGCCAATCTATCAGCATGTTGGTCAAGAGTTTGAGCTTGCCACCAACAGTTCTAAATAATGAATTAATTTGAGGAAAAAGGGGAAGCAAGATGGCCACGGTGTAGTTAGGACGCCGACAATTTGTCTCCCTGCCAGGAAAAATTTTCTTCTTATCCGAGTTTATCAGAGATTATATCGATGCCTAAAAGGAGGGGGGAGAGCGGCTGCTACAGCCCGGCAACCCGAACTCACCCCACGACGGCAAGGGACGATGGACGGCTTCCTCACATCTTCGCCTCGGGGCAAACCAGCATTACTGAATCGAAGGGAGGTTTCGGTTTTTGGGAGTGAGGTGTCGCTTAGCCCAGCAGGACCACTCCCTCCCCAGCAGCCACGAGAAAGGGAAACTACGGTGGCTCAGAAGGGACAGGAAGCTACTTCCCTTTCTGAGCTGGAGAGCTCTCCGGCGTCCCTGGATTCTCGAGAGGCAGCAGAGGTGAATGGGAAGAGGGTAGAACTGACCATACCAGAAGGAGGACAGATCCCAGCGGTCCCCATACTGGAAAGGCCAGCAGAGTTCACATTGGAGTCTATCTAGAAGGCATTAGACTCCCTATACCAGTTATGTGTAGGAACGCTACCTCTAGTCAAAGAACAAGAGAAGAAAATGGAATCCTTAAAGGAAGGATGAAGAATCAGGGGTTCAAGGGATACAAAAATCTCAAGCTATCTTAATGCAAGATAGACAATTGTTAGTAAGGAAAGTTGAAAATATGGAAAACTATACTAAAATGCTAAATTTAAGAATACTCAACTTTCCTAAAGTACTGACAATGTCTCCTAGAGATTTATTTAATAAATTCCTTAAGGAAGTATTTAAATATCCTGATTCGGGACTTCCACCGTTACATAAAATATATTTCCTTCCAGTATCAAAGAAGGTTTCACAACCTGAGGTGTGATCCAGCGAACGTAATGGATTTAACAAGAATATTGGAAACTTCAGTGGATGAAGCCATCTCATACTCCATACTTATGGTGACTTTTGTCTTTCAACAAGACAAAGAGGCACTTCTTAGGCTGTTTTTTAGGCTTAAAGAGGTGACCTTTATGGATTCTAAGATCTCCATGTTCCCAGACGTTTCAAAACTAACTCAGACTAGAAGAAAAGGGTTCCTGCAATTGAGACAATCTGTACTGTCTTTGGATGCTAAATTTCAGCTTAGATATCCTTGTAAATGTTTGATCCTTTTGGACCAACATTCATATTTTTTTTTACCCTGTTCGGTTACGGTTTTTCCTAGAGGGGAAAGTAGTTGTCCCTCCCAGTACCCCCACGCGGACTTAGTCCTTAACTAGAAGATGTAACACCGCTTTGTTGTAGTAGTATTGTATATTTTTTTGATATTCATCAATTCCCATGATGTAATGTGAATTGTTTTTCTCATATTGTGAACTTTATTAGAGAGACTGTTTAATTTATAAGGAATTTAGTTTATTTTTAATTATGTGTTAATCTCTCTTTTCTTTATATATATATATATATATATATATATATATATATATATATATATATATATATAGTGGAACAGTATATTTATAAAATCAATAAATAATTTTTTTTTTTAAATTTGAGGAAAAAGATCCAAATACTTTATAACAATCAATTAAGAGTTAATACTACTTCCCAATTGGAGTCCATGATAAAAATGTAGGTTTTACTAGTTCCTGCAGCTCCAATATCCTCATGTAACTCCACTCCTAAAGTCTGCACATTGGCTACTTCTTACTCACTGCATAGCTTACAAGATACTACTTCTGGTCTTCAAAATTCTCCAATCTGATGACCACAATGTCCAACTACAAAGCCTTCAGGAAAGAATTGAAAACTATGCTAATTAAAGAAATTTGTCAATTAATCTAACTAAACCTTCCCGACTCCCCAGATCCTAATGCATTTTCCTACTATCAACCTTGTAATCTCCCTGGGAATGCCCAGGCCAATTCTTTTGTAAACCGCCTAGAACTGAAAGGTATTGGCGGGATAGAAGACACCAATGTAATATAATATGACCTTGGAATCAAGGACTATGTCCTCCAGTGGTTCCCTCCTTCCTTCACCAAAGAACCTAAACAGTCCTATTAGGGCCACACAAATTTAACCCCAAGCTTATCAAATACGGCATTCCCCAAGGTGCCCTTCTAGTCCCCTACTATTTAACCTCTACATCAGACCTGTTATCGATACAGCCCAGAAGTACAACATTAAAATCCACTCCTATGCCGATGACATCCAGCTGCTCCACCCACTAGGCGAAAATCAATCATCCCAAATTGCCAACCTCCAACTCTGTCTCTCTGTTGCCAATCAAGATTTACAAGCACATCTGGCAAAGCGCTATTCTATAACACTGTGCACCCAATTCCCATAGAGTGCAACCCAAAGGGGTGTGTGGCCATGGGAGGGCCTGGATAGGTCAGGGGCAGTGTAAATGCACTATATTATAAAATTCTGGGGATGCATTTACATTGGTTTCAGTGGCGTTAAGTCCTTATACTTAGGGCTTCTTTTACGAAGGTGCGCTGGGGCCTTAACGTGTGGAATAGCGCGCGCTAAATTGCCGCATGCACTAGCCGCTACCGCGTCCTTTTGAGCAGGTGGTAGATTTTCGGCTAGCATGCACTAATCCGGTGCCTGCAATAAAACCACTAGCGTACCTTCATAAAAGGAGCCCTTAAAGTTGGCTGCAGGAATCGTTCCTCAGTGTTATTCTACAAAGAACGATCATCCCGGAATGCCCATTATCAAACAGCGCTGAATGCTAATTTTTGTTAGAACCTAATTTTTGATACCATTTACTGAATCCAGTCCTAGGTGCCTACTTTTGTATGAATTTGCTGTGACCCACTTTGGGGAAGGCAGGATACAAATAAATAAACTATAAATTATTTTGATCCGTTTCTTTTTCTAAAATGGATATTCATGCCACATGTAACCAGTGAGTAAAACATCCATTTCCCATGTATTTTAGAACAGACTGTACATTAGCAGTTCTTATTGTAACACACTAGTAGAACCTCAGGCTTCTCAACCTGAACGTCTCAATTTTAATTTCAATGTCTTTTCTAAAATGCCATTCCAAATCTCACAGCAAAATAAGGCTCACTTATCCAGAGAGGATTTCACTTCCTTTGTTTTAAATATAAACACCCCTATCCAATTAACATGTGTCAGACAACAAGAATCCATAAACTTAACAAGACAAAATCTTCCACAGCCTGAATAAAGGAAAACCCCTCTCTACATCCATTCCACTCTAAATCTTCTTACACAAAATTCAAAGTGGCATTGAATTTTCTCCCAAGGTTTCCTGGGGCTTCTTCTTAGCAATGGGAGCATGCAGTTGATTGCAACCTATACCTCTACTCATTCTTCCTCCCCTCCCTCCCACCCTTCCTTCTCTTTTGCTCCTTTTACTGCTTTCTTACTTAATTTTACTGTTCCTTTCCTTATTCCCTTTTGTTATTGTATATCAAGCATCAATAAATATAAACATACATGAACAAATATTGTGGAAATCCTGAAAGGACTAAGGCCCTTGAGGACCAAGTCTAAGAACCCCTAGATGAGAGGGAAAAAGGTGAAAACAGAATTTGGATGGAAATTGTACAAATTGGGTGAATAAATTTACAAAAATCCTATTTTAGTTACTTCTGATTGTCAGTGAAATTCTCGATTCACTATAACTGCAATGTTAATTACACAATAGAAAAAGTAAGTAGAACTATGGTAAAGATAAAACCAATTGCCTAGGGAAAAAAACAGATAAAAATAGACTATATACAGTAAAATGACTATTCCCTAAAGATCAGAGCTGTAACTGGGCATTTTAATCCCTGAGTCAAACAAGTATATTTGCATCCACTCATTTCTACTTGGATCCCTCTTCCTCTCTCTCTGTACACTGATTCCCAGTCCTCTTTCCCTCTCTCCCCTTCCCCAACTCGGATGGCAGAATGGCAATGCTCTTCCAGGCTCTTTATCCACTACCAGCCCACACTTGCACTTCTGTCATGTTTCTGCCTCCGAGAAGCTTTGCACTCTGGGCGGCTGCTCTTCTTTTTCACCCTAGTTACAGCCCTGCTTAAAGGTATCTGCACTTAAACAATCAATACTGTACCACAGTAGCACTGAGAGGGGATCCCGCTGGAGTGTTGGTGTATGTACTAGTTAAAGACAGATCCAAGTCCACGGTGGGAGGGTCTCCAAGGGGAGGAAGGCATGAAAGACTATGAGACATGTCCATATCTGCCATTGAAAAGAAGACCTCTTCTTCTGGAGGCAAAAAAGGAAACATAACTAAACTTATTTCTGTCCAAAAAAACAAGTAAATTCAAATTATATCAAGATAAGAAAAGGCACAGGTAAAGCAGACTTGCAGCAAATAGAAAAAGGTTTCTGAATCTTATTGGGCCAATTACAGACACAGAGAAAAGAGCCGGTTGCTTTTATCAATAAGGCCAAGGTATTAAACTGTGAATCTGAGCTGTGCACTGAAATCCAGCAGTTTCTTAACATAGGCAAGAAAACTTTTATGTCCAGTGCAGTAAATAAACTGTATACAGTAAATGAACACATATTGCCTTGGAAACGTGTACAGTAGAATCAATAGTATGCACAGATAGTGCACTGGGACCTGATGCATGCTATGCACAAATTCTTTATCAGCAATTACATGTGTACTTACACACAGATGTACACAGTTACCTATCTAACATCGAGAGCACATGTAACAAAGTATTCTATAATCTGTGCACATAAGTACTGGGAACATTCCTGACCTGCCTATGCCAGTCCCAGGTCCACACCACCCATCCCTTTGAAGTTACACACTATGGATTTTTGTACCCTCAGATTGTAGAATACTGAATAAGGACAATTATGCATGTAACTACATATTACTACCGATTAATATCAATTAGAGTCAATTATTGGTTGTTAACATCAATCAGCAACTAAAATTAAAGTTATGTGCATAACTGACATTATTCTATGACTTGAAAGCCAAGCTTTGGGGTAGATTCACTAACCTGCCCGATCGTGACCGATCCGTGTCCGATTCAGGCAGGTCCGATGGATTCTGCAACCGGTAATATTCGAATGGGGGCGATCGGAGGAACGCCCCCATCTGCCGACACGGATCGCTAGTGTGCGATCCTGACGCAAGCACAGACCATCTGCTTTCCCTGTGTAGATGGTCTGCACATGTGTTTGGTGTTCGTTTTAGCCTGTTAAAACCACGGGCTTGCACTGCGGGGAAAGGCAGGAGAGTCGGGGCTGAGAGCAGGAATGATTCGGGGCTGAGAGCAGGAGATCGGAGCAGAGAAGCAGGGCAGACAGCAGGGCAGCAGGCAGGAGAATTGGAGCAGAGAGCAGGAGTGATTCAGGGCTGAGAGCAGGAGATTGGAGCAGAGAAGCAGGGCAGAGAGCAGGGCGGCAGGCAGAAGAATCAGGGCAGAGAGCAGGGCAGCAGGCAGGAGAATCGGGGCAGAGAGCAGGATGGCCAGAGCAGGAGAATTGGGACAGAGAGCAGGGTTTTAGCACAAGCGACTGGTCCTCACCGGTCGCTTGTTTTTTGATCGGCCAGTCAGTCGGAAAGTGTAGTGTCCTTCCTACTTTGCATGCCGATTCCCCTCATTTGCATGCACGGATCGGAGGAAGATCAGGACACAGGTTAGTGAATCGGGCTCAAAGGGCTCGCAAACCAATCGGTTTGCTTAGTGAATCTAGCCTTTTGTACATAATTGGTGTTAATTGACATTCATTTGGGTTTATGTGCAGAGCTGCTCTGTGCCCTATTCTATAAAATGTGCATCTAAACTTTATAGCAGGCAAGCCAAAATGGGGCGTGGCCATGGGAGGGGCATGAGGTCATTAGTGTTCCCAGTAATTAGGCCCAACGTTCTAGATATTTATGCATCAGCATTTACACCAGGTGTCAGCAGGCATAAAAACAACACCCAAACTTAGGTGTGAAATCTATCGTAACTTTAAAGAGCAATCTGTACTAAACACCCTTTAAAAAACACCAGTTTAGCAAGGATCTTCCCAGCATCTAACTTTGGACACCATTTATAGAACTGCCCCAAGTGTCAAACTGTATGCACAAGTTTATAGAATTAGGAGGCAAAATACCAAATGTATATTCTGCACATATTTATTATTGATATATCATCAAGTAAATTTCTGCAGATGAGCGTATTCCCAACATTTTAAAGTTGTAGCACCTTTCCCCTAAACCTGCATTCAGTGATGCAGTTACTTCAGTTCCTCATCCCCCTGCACTAGGACTGTCCTCTTTAAAAAAAAAAAAAAAGTTGCAGGGCTGTTCAGGCAAGCACAAGAAAAGAAAATGGCATAATACAGCGAGCTAACGTTTCACTCCTTAAAACTCCTCAAGCTGCGTGCTAAATCCATAGCATTAGAAAATCAAACATTACGCCTTCAGTCATATGCACACTTCTTTGCACCCACATTTTATAGATCAGGGGTAGAGAACTCTGGTCCTCGAGAGCCGTATTCCAGTCGGGTTTTCAGGATTTCCCCAATGAATATGCATTGAAAGCAGTGCATGCAAATAGATCTCATGCATATTCATTGGGGAAATCCTGAAAACCCGACTGGAATACGGCTCTCGAGGACCGGAGTTCCCTACCCCTGTTATAGATTATGCCTATATTATTATTGGCTTTAAATGAACAGTGCACAAACCTCTATTTAATTCTTTGTGCAATCTTCTTATACACTATACTACAGAAGACAGCCAGAACAGCTCATAAAATGTATGTACAATATGTATGTATTTATTTAGATTTATATCCTACCCTCCCAGAAAGCTCAGAACAGGTTACAAACTAACATACATAGCATCATCAAGGAGGGAGAGGTGCAGATATTATATAGGGAACAGAATAGTATGACTAACAGCTAGTGGTCAAACATAGGGGCAGGCA
This sequence comes from Geotrypetes seraphini, assembly GCF_902459505.1. Taxonomy (NCBI): domain Eukaryota; kingdom Metazoa; phylum Chordata; class Amphibia; order Gymnophiona; family Dermophiidae; genus Geotrypetes; species Geotrypetes seraphini. The sequence continues at coordinate 169,947,001 of NC_047090.1, read as the reverse complement.
ATGTAGAAACACATTATGGGACTGCAGATCTCAGTAGGGATGAGTGGAGGCGAGGAAGACAGTTTGCCAGACCATTTGTAGTGCATCAAGCAAAAGCCACACTAAGTTGGGTGTTAAGCCTCATACATTTGGAAAATTATTTTCACATATGCTTGACATCATCCATGGAGCCTGGTCCAGACAGGGCAAAAATGTACAGTAACTTTAAAGTTTTTCAAGGTCTTGAGACTGCCCTTACAGCGCATGCGCCAGTGCCTTCCCACCCGACGTCAGCTCGCAGGACTATCTGTTCAATAAAAAAGCTAAGAAGTCACTAGGGGAGGAGGGAGGGTTGTGAGAATATCTGCCTGCTGTCCCTGGAAAACATCTGTTACAGGTAAGTAACTGTGCTTTACCCAGGACAAGCAAGCAAATATATTCTCACATAGCTGTAATTTCAAGGACAGGAGGGAAGTTGGCTATTAAACAGAGAATAAATTTTGTAAAACTGCTTGCCCAAACAGTCTATCTCATCTGGAATGATTCTAGATAGTAATGGGAAATGACTGTATGAACTGAGGACCAGGTGGGCTGCATCACAGATATCCTCAATGGGAGTGGAACATAGATGAGCTACTGAAGTTGCCATGGCTCTAACCTTTTGTGCTGTGACACGACCTTCCAGGGACAGCCCAGTCCAAGCATAGCAAAAAGCAATACAGTCTGCCAGCCATGTAGAGGCGGTTCTCTTGGTGACATGAGCTCCCAGTCTATTAAAATCGAATGACAGAAATAGTTGAGTAGAAGTTCTGTGAGGCAGCCAGTGTATAATGCAGTCCAATGTGTGGAGTGCGGTCTTGGAAAAAAGACAGGGAATACTATAGCCAGGTTGAGGTGAAATTCTGAGACTACCTTTGGGAAGAATTTGTGGTGCTTCTGGAGAACCACCTTGTCATGTACCAAAGAGTTCAGCTCTTGGCTCTGATTCTGACTCCAGATTAATTGGGAGGGCTTATCCCATTTGCCTGATGTATTTGTAAATAAGAAGCTCTCTGGTGGAAATCTCCTATGAGTTGGAGGAGGAGATGGATCTGAAGAGAGTCCATATGATTCTGCAGCTGAGAGTTCAGTGCATTCAGAAGAATGATTGGCTAGGTCCGAATCATAAGCTTCAATATCATGTCGTGGAGACAAGGATCTGTGCGGTATCTGGCATTGAGGTGGTTGAGGCGGGGAGGAGTATCTATTGTGATGGTGAGGGGAACGTCAAGAAATACACCTAGATCTTCTATGATGTTGATCAAATGTAGAATGTGAGGAGCTTCAATGTTGAGATGATGATGTTCTATTAGACTTTGAACATCGGCAGTGGGGAGTACAAGACCTTACCTTCAAGGATCACTTAGAGCGCTACTTGGGCTGGGCTGATACCAGTTGAGCCAAGGCTTGAGGTGCCTGTGTGTTCATCAAGGCATCCTTCTGTAAGATGTCCCGTATCTGGTCCTGAAGCAAGGGCACTGGTACCATGGATGTCATCGATATAGATGATGCTGTAGGGTGAGGCGTTGGTGACCTTGATGAGGCACGCCTCAGAGAAGGCACCACTTGAAGGGAAGGTGATCGAGCCTCAGTACATCAATGCTTAGCTTGCATCGATGATATGGATACCTGAGACAATATGGACACCTGAGATGACGCTGATGCATGCTGTGCAAATGAATGCTGAGATGGGAAAGCATGCCTATGCTTCTTAGTTTTCTTAGTAGATCCTGATGGTGGTACTGATGTTGATGCAGATGTCAATCGCGGCATCAATACTTATGGTTGCCTCACTGCGGCAGCCGTCTCAGGATCAGATGTTGCCGACACCCTTGATATTCCAGCTCCAAATAATGTTTTAATCTGGAGCTGTCTTGCCTTCAGTGATCTTTTCTGAAGCTGGGAGCAGTGCAGACACAAGTCTACCCAGTGCTCAGGAACAAGATACTGAAGGCACCAGCTATGTGGATCAGTGACTGAAATCGTCCTATTGCTCCAAATGTACTGCTTAAAGCCACTGGAAGTCTTTGACATGGAGGAAAAGACTGCCGACATTAAATCGAAGGACTCAATGGTCCAGGAAGGTCAAGTGAATTGGAACCCGAAAAATGATTGACGCTCCCAGCCTGTAAACAGGCTCAAAATGGCTCAAAGGTCCAAAAATTCAAAGTGGGAAAAAATTACATTTTTTTAATGAAAGGAAAGTGAAATAAAATACAAAATTAAGGAAAAAAGAAGGTTTTCGTGAGTTTAGACTGACTCTAATGCAGCTCTTCAGCATTCGCACAACTAGGCATGTTGTATCAATGTGGGAATACCCTCTAAATTAACATGTAGGTCCCACTGTAACAGGTCAATGTCCAATTTGTCCCTGCAACGCTGGCTATAACCACTAAGATCTCTATGGGGGTAACAACCCACTTCAACCTAGGGATCAGGGTCAGTAAACTCAAAATTTCTACTCTAATCAGAACCCCATATGGTAACAAATACCCACTCTGCAACACTAAAAGGCCTTAATCAAACACAGCAAACATTCACACAACATAAGACAGCAGGAAACAAAACAAAAAGAAAAAAGAAGTGGAGAAAAAGCCTCAGTTCTGCTTCATCTGGCAAAAAACTCCACTTCAAAATGAGCACTCCTGCATGTAAACAAAAAATATAGAAAAAAGCACTGTGATAGCCTGCAGAGTGATATCAAACAGCACGCCGGGGCACACAGCCCCAAATCGTGATCTTGTGGGCAAATGAGCACTGCAGCAGTACGGTCCAGGATATAGCATAGGAGACAGACAAAAAAGAAACAACTTAGCTGCTACTAGCGTCCAGGAACTTCTTAGTCCAAAACTTCACCTCCTGGGCCTTGCAGCCAATAAACCCAACGGGGAACCCTCCATTTCGCTTCGTCTCACTGCATCAGGGGTATCGGTTCCACTGCTTTGCATGCATACTTTCCAGACCCACCAGGCTACTCAGGATCTCATTCCACTTCACAAATCACTACTGGCCCACCCAATACTTTATATAAGCTAGACACTGAGTAAGTGCCCTCTCCTTCCGGGGCAAACAGCTGATGCAGGGCGTCCCCCATAAGTGCACTCGTGTGTTTTATCCAAAGATGCCAAATAGTGTTGTAACAGGCAGTAAGCAAACCTATTTCCCCATTGGAGTTCCACTTGTTCCTGAAGAGTTTCAAATCTAACCTCTCCCCCTCCTCCCATACAATGTAAAGTTACCCTGTAGTATAGTATCACGATGTATAATAATCTGAAACACATAAAACAGCACAGTAGGCAGCATATCAAACAAAGAATTACAGTAAAAATAAAAATATCAAATCATGTAAGCCAATCAAACCAGGCCAGGGTTAAAAACTGGAAACTAAAGCTAGACCAAGATGCCCTCCCCCCCAGCACTCAGCTACTTACCTGTCCGCCAGGTCCTCCACAGCAATAGTGTCAGAAACAGAACATAAGAGCATAAGAATAGACTTGCTGGGTCAGACCAATGGTCCATCTAGCTCTGTATCCCATCTTCACAGAGGGTAATCCTATTCTCAAGTACCTTGCAAAAACCCAAATAGTAGCATCATTCCATGCCACTGATCCAGGGCAAGCAATGGTTTCCCCCGTGTCAGTCTCAACACCACCAAAGGCTGCATTCTCTGGCTGACAGGACCTTTCCACTACCATGTCCCACCTATAGGAAGTTGCATCAGTGCAGCAGGATGCGGCAGAGGATAGGTCCCTCCGGCTATGAGGCAGCCTTTAGCACTGTCTCTGACACTGTTGCTGTGGAGGATCAAGCAGGTGAGTAAGTAGCTGAGCACGGGGGGGGGGGGGGGGGGGGTCAGAGCTGTAGGTGACCCTGGGCACAATGGTAGCTAAGCCCTTGCAAGTATATAATCCTGTGACTAAAAATATAGCTCTCAGTCCAATTTCTCACTTACCACGGCTAGAGGGTGTTCTTGCAGTCTCCGTTTCATAGAAACTCTGCTCAGATGATGTTCTCCCAGACAAAGACTCTTTTCTCAAGCAACGTTTCAGCTCCATCTGAATTCGATATTCATCCTCCTGCTGCATAGGTCGGTTCTTTCTGTCTTTATTTGACAAAGCTATCCTGCTGGAGCTCTCTAAACAGAAACAATATCATTCACAATCAGTCCAATCAGGGTCATCTCCTTTTAGCTCCTGTTCTCTCCTTCCCAACCACCTAATGCAGAGGAGTCAGCATATCATTAAATGCTGAACCAAATCTGCAAAGAAATTTCTAATACCTTCTGAAGATGGTAAAAGTATTTTCAAACTAGAACAAATAATAATTTATAACAAGTTACAAATTCCTGTCATTAACTGGAGTCCATATTTTATGTCTGAGAATCCAGACTTCAAAGGAATAGAAGGTTGCATATGCAAAAGGTTTTTCCATAGAATTTTATCTTTTCAAGCTGGATCATAAGATAAACCAGTGGTCTCAAACTCGTGGCCCGCCAGGTATTATTTTGCAGCCCACGGTCTGTACTAGTGCTGCCCGCTCTTTGCAGCATCCTCCGGCTTCCCCCCTAGCCGCCTGCTCTTACTGTCAGATAAATACTGCAGCCTGCAGAGAGGATTGCAGGCTGCTGTCATCCTCAGCAGCACGTTCCCTCTGCTGCGATCCAGCCCCTGACATCAGAGGAAGGGCAGGACCGCAGCAGAGGCACGATTACAGCCTGCAAGGAACGCTACAGCACAGGCTGCGGTAATTAGCTGAAACTAAGACCGGGAGGCCAGGGGGGAAGCTGGAGGACGCTGCAAAGAAGAGGGGGAACATGCAGGCCTTCGGGGGGGGGGGGAGGGAGAGATTTATAAACTATAAAGAGTTTTACCTCTTGCAAAATTGTATTTTCTTTAATAAGACATTAACTATTTTTTTCTGCGGCCCTCCAAGTATCTACAACAAAATGTGGCCTTGCAGAGGGTTTGAGTTTGAGACCACTGGGATAAACCCTCTTCTGTCCTGATAACAAACTCTAACTCCTATCTTTCCTTTAGAAAAATGCTAAAGACCTACTTATTTGACAAATAAAAACACTGTCCTTGTATAGTCTCTTGATTGTTGTTAACTGCGTTGAACTGAGAGATTACTGCAGTACATAAGTGAATTTGTTATGTTATGCAGTTCTATAAAATAGGCAGTAACATTTATATGCTGATTACTAATATAAATGTACAGATTTATATGCTGATTATGCATATAAATGTACAGAATGACATCATACACGTACATACAGTATGTACGCACATACACACATAAATGCCAAAAATCATCTTAAGAACTATTCTCTAAATTTGTGCATATCTTACATGAATGAGCATTTTTGAGAAGACAACTAAATCAGAATTGGGATGTTCTACTCAGAATATTCAAAAAAACATCCATCTCACAGGCATTTTCAAATAGGAAAGATGTTGGTTTCCTGTCTGAAAATATATGAGCACGTTGAAAATGAATAGCCAATTTACGAACTGAAATGTCTAAATTAGGAACGCCAAAAATCAAGAGAAAATGGATGTCTTGAATCATTTTTACAGAAATAGCCATGCAGGCATCCTTGTGGAGCACTGGGACAGTCTTGGGTCAGTGCAGTGGACTGCAAACCAGGGCACCCGAATTCATATCCCTTACGACTTGTATTTTAAATACTGAGCCCTCTAGAAACAGGAAAATATCTACTATATGCCACCTCAACAGCCTTCAGGACTTGCAGGTGTCATCAATGTTTAGGGTCCTTGTTACACTACTGTTTATGTGTTGGACCATTTGCCTGCTTGATTACTTGTTCACCTCTGCTTTTATTGTTTTCTTGGTTATTTGTTGCAGATGTTATTTCCTCCTTTTTTCTGTGTACTAATTCTGCTAACATTTACATTACATTACATTGGTGTTTTCTATTCCGCCAATACCTTTCAGTTCTAGGCGGTTTACAACAAGAAAGTAGCCTGGGCATTCCCAGGAAGATTACAAGGTTGATAGCTATAGAATGCGTCGGGATCTGGGAAGGATCGATACAGTTTGGTTAGATCATTTGACAAATTTCTTGAATAGTATGGTTTTCAGTTCTTTCCTGAATGTTTTGTAGTTGGGCGTCATGGTCAGCAGATTTGAGAGGTGGTGGTCTATTTTTGCTGCTCTGGTGGCTAGTAGTACGTCATATTTTTTTTTGCTTTGCATGCCTTTGATTGGGGGATGGATAAAGTGTGTTTGAGTTCTCCTTGGTCTGGATGTGTTTTTCCTGATTAGGCAGTTGTTCAGATAGCTTGGTCCATTTCCATTATGGCTTTGAATAGGGTGCAGTATGTTATATGTTTATCCTACAGTGCTGTTAAATGTGTATATTTCTGATACTGTATCATGTTAGTCCTATTACTAGGTTTCTGGTTGCCATTTCCAAGTTTACCTCATTGATTGTATTTATACTTGTATGTAGTCATTTTATTATTGTTATGCTTTTAATAAAATTGTAAGTTTTATACTAAACTGTACTTGCTGTGCACTGCCTTGGATTAATCTCTTTATAAAGGCAATTAATAAATCCCAATAAATAACATAGATTGGCAAATAGTTACAAAAGTTCAATTTCTTTGAAATGTAATTAGTCATCATGGCCCAGATTCTGTAACCAGTTCCATAGTTGGCAACCACCTTAAAAGCGGCCGCCAATCGCGTGTCAATCACACGACAGTGTCACGTACAGAAGTGCACCTCTGGCAAAGGTATGTCAGATCAGCCTTCTGCTCAGAGTGTAAAAGTAAGGGGCTCTCTCTCAAAATCCTATTTGCCTCTTCCTAATCAGGCAACCCTTGACAACTGGTATGACCAGAAGTATATTGGTGGAACAGCTCAGAGGGTCTGGCAAAGAGAGAGGAAGGGTCCTGTTGGTGGTAGAGGGGAGGACAGGAGGGACAAAGAGGAAAATGATGAGAGATGCAGGTCAGAACCCAGAAGCTATGTGGTTTCCGATAAATATTCAGTGTTGGCACCCACATAGCTAAGCAGGTGTAGTAGGACTGGGTTTTTTTGTGCATTTCTAGTGGTCTGTTTAGCTATACAGGGACCGGCACTGAATAATTGGTAGCACTTATATAACTGCTGGCTCCTCCTGGTCTGTAACGCCATCTCCTGCTCAATTTCAAGATGATCAGTTGGTGCTGATATTTGGTGCACTGCCTAGTTTAATCAGTGGCTGGCCTGATTTAAGCAGGCAGATGTTTCTCTTATCCTCTTAAATCACTTTGAATATTGGGTCCTCAGCTTTCCTTCAGCCATTCAATAAACCCCATAGTGAGTTTAACACTTGCCTGGTCCAGCAATAACTGCTAACATATCCAACAGCAGATGCACCTGTCGCGGTGACAGGAAAAGATGAAGAGAATCTATATGCCCATTTACATCAAGCTATAAGAAAAGAAAAATAGAAAACCTTTTCATATGATTTTAATGCAAACGATTTCATCTGAATAATTTATCTTTAAGTACAAAACGTACAAATAGGCTCTAGGCTACAGAACAATATAGTCCCCTATCCAGACATTCCTGTGCTACACCCCACAGTAAAGAAGCCCAGTTAGTAAAAATGCATTGTGTTAATCCTCTGGAAATCAATCAAAGGTGAATAAAATGAGCAAAAAGAGATTAGGGTTTTACCTTGCTAATATCTTTTCTGTAGATAAGTGTATCAATCTGGACTGTAGGGTATTCTCCCCATACTTGCGAACCTTGCAGAAGGAATCTACTCCAGCTTTTCAATGCCTCCTCCCTCACTAGAGGGCTCCACTGCCCCCTTCAGCTTGTACCAAAACAAGCGATAGCCCTAGATAGAAACATAAAAAGAGGAGGTACGGGGAGACTCCCCAAAATACAATTCTGTCTACTCTGAAAGAAGCATAGCAAACATGTTACCGTATTTTTTGCTCCATAGAACGCACCTGACCATAAGACACACCCTAGATTTAGAGAAGAGTAACAAGAAAAAACACATTCTGAACCAAATTGTATACTAATATATATCCGGCACCTTTAAATTCCGTCCCAGCCCTCTCCCTCCCCCCAGAGGTTCTTTAAATTGTGGTGGTCACTGGACAGCTGCCTGCTGATTATGTTGGGGCCAACGGTAGGAAATATATACGATAACAGTAGAACAATAAAACCTAAATAAAATAAACAGATAAATAAATAAAATAAAATGGAAAGAATAAAAATGAGAACCCCCCCCCCAGTATTAAAACAATAAACCCTACTGCAGAAGGATAAGTAGAATGTCTAGTGTGGGAGAAACTGGTGGACAGTTAGAACCAACGGTTGTATGCTGTGAAAAGGGGAAAAAAAATAAGATCAAAATAAAGATTTACAAAAAACTCTAATAAATGCCATTAGATCAAAATTAAACCATAATAGGTGAGAACGAAATAAAAATAAATAAAAATTAACAGTCAAATAAGGCCCATTTAAGTACAGCTTGAAATTACTGGTAGATCTGCTCAGCGCAAGGCCAAGGAAACGCCGTCAACTGCAAACCAAATTGGATTTCTCCATGGTGCGACCCAGGCCAAAAATGCTTCAGTTTTCCTGCTGGGGGGTGCCAACTCCAGCTGTATCCGCAATCAGATCCCTTCAGCATCAACGAAGCTCTGGACTCTCTCCTGCTCTCTTCCAAGTTGGCGGCCACTACACTCGGAGGCCGACGACAGTTGCACGCTGCCTCCTTTCGGGTGGAGTCTGCGTTGGGATCACTGGCGTTGATAAGCTTTCTCCCCTCTCTGCTGCCGTCCCCAGCCTGCCGTGCTGTGCCTCCTAGATGTCCATGGCAGTCTCTGCTGTATCAGCTGAGAGCATCCGAATGCCAATCTCCCACTTCGCCCAATGAAGTCTCGCGGGCCCAGGCATTAGCGCGCTTGTGCATTGCTGGCTCCAACATAACGAGGAGGCAGCCGTCCAGCGACCACCACAATTTGAAGGTACCGACTGAGAGGGGAGGGGGGGTAATATTCGCTCCATAAGACGCACCCTTATTTCCACCCACCTTTTTGGGGGAAAAAAGTACGTCTTATGGAGCGAAAAATACGGTAAATATCAGAACTGAACAATCCAAACAATGGAATGACCAAAAACCTTTAGAGAGCTCAAATATTCCTCAATGTGTTATACAGTTGATTATTCTTCATACCCTTAAAGTGTGACTAAAAGCAATATCTCTTTTGACTCAAAGTTTATGATTGAGACAGTAGGCAGGCGGAGTAAATAACTGATAGGGTGGAGCTCCAGAATGACACACCTATCTACTAGAAAAGATATTAGCAAGGTAAGAAATGGAAGTTGCTTACCTGTAATGGTAGTTTCTCCTTGGTCAGTTGATCTTACAGCCACACAGTAGGTGATGTCACCACGTGACAGAGCCAACCCAGCTAGTCCCCAAGCTGCGAAAGCTCTAGAAAACTTTACAGCGCATGCATCCCTTCCACTCAACACATACTGTATATACTGTAAGCCATACTGTACCCCTTCAGTTTAGTTATGAGCAAGCGGAAACAGGGGAGGCTGGGCAGGTCTGTGTGACTGTAAGATCAACTGTATAAGGAGAACTACCGTTAAAGATAAGCAACTTCTATTTCTCCATGGACAGGTGATCTTAGACAGCCACACAATAGGTGCCTCCCAAGCTAAAAAGGTAACAGACAATATGATGTACCAGTAGCAGTGTAGTCAGATACATAGATACCAGACAGTCAACTGCAAATTCATTAAACCATAGAAAGGTTTGGCTTTTACCTGATATGCTGTGGTGGAGGGATGTTGTCGCCTCACATATCTGTCTGAAGCACTGTTCTTCCAAATAAGGAATCCGTCTGGGATGCCATATCCAAACAACAGTGCCTTGTAACTGTATGAGAAGACGCCCATGTTGCAGCTCTGCAGATGTCCAGTAAAGGAGCGTATCTAATATTTGCCAATGAAGTCACCATCTCTTTCAGGATGTGCATGGTTATATGGGGCAAATCAGAAGCACCATAGTTTGCTGAACTTTCTGCATAACAGTACCGAATGATATCTGAAATCCATTTGGACAGAGTCATCTTGGAAACAGGTCGTGCAAACAAGGAAGTAGAATTCAGTGAAACAAACAATTGTGAGGAACGATTTTGGAAATTTGACTTTTCCAGATAAATGAATAGAGTCCTAGAGCAGTCTAACAGATGTAGGTGTTTTTCTGTTGACGAAGCATGCGGCGGTGGGCAGAAGGCAGGCAGAACAATAGACTGGTTAGATGAAATCTGGACACCACATTTGGTTTTCAGAGTTTTGAGGGATGTGAGCACAAGATATTTTAAAAGTTCTTTATACTGAAACATATAAATATGATGGCAGATAAAGGCCAAATGGCCCATCCAATCTGCCCATCTGCAGTAACCATTATCTCTTCCTCTCTAAGAGATCCCATGTATCTATCCCATACTTTCTTAAATCCAGACAGTCTCTGCATCTATCACCTCTTCCGGGAGGCTGTTCCATGCATCTACCACCCTTTCTAGAACACTCTTGAGCCTCTCAACTTCATCCTATGCCCTATCATTCCAGAGCTTCCTTTCAAATGAAAGAGACTCGACTCGTGCGCATTTATGCTATGTAGGTATTTTAAAGTCTCTATCATATCTCCCCTCTCCCGCCTTTCCTTCAAAGTATTGAGATCTTTAAGTCTGTCTCCATATGCCTGATGATGCATACCACACATCATTTTAGTAGCCATCCGCTGAACCAACTCCATCCTTTTTATATCTTTTTGAAGGTGCAGTCTCCAGAACTGTACACAATATTCTAAATGAGGTCTCACCAGAGTCTTATATAGGGGCATCGATACCTCCTTTTTCCTACTGGCCATACCTCTTCCTATGCACTCATGCATCCTTCTAGCTTTCGCAGTCACTTTTTCAACAGTTTAACAACCTTAAGATCATCACTTACAATCACACCCAAGTCCCCTTCCATTGTGCATCGTTCTTCACCCCCTAAACTGTACCATTCCTTCAGGTTTTTGCAGCCCAAATACATGACCTTGCATTTCTTAGTATTAAATTTTAGCTGCCAAATTTCAGACCATTCTTCAAGCTTCGCTAGATCCTTCTTCATGTTATTCACACCTTTCGGGATGTCTACTCTATTGCAGATTTTAGTATCATCCCCAAAGAGGCAAATCTTACTCAAAAGTCCTTCAGCAATATTGCTTATAAAAATGTTTAAAAGAATAGGCCCAAGAACAGGACCTCGAGGTACACTACTGGTAACATCCCTTTCCTCAGAGTGATCTCCATTGATCACTACCCTCTTTCTTCCATTCAACCAGTTTCTGACCCAGCCTGTCACTTTGGGGCCCATCCTGAGGGCACTCAGTTTATTTAATAGATGTCTATGTAGAATACTGTCAAACTTTGTTAAAATCTAAATACACCACATCTAGCACACTCCCTCTATCCAATTCTCTGGTCAGCCAGTTAAAGAAATTGATCAGATTTCTCTGGCAAGACCCACCTCTAGTGATTCCATGTTGCCTCTGGTCCTGTAATCCACAGGATTCTAGAAACTTCACCATTCTCTGTTTTAAAAGTGTTTCCATTAATTTGCTTACCACAGAAGTCAGACTTACTGGCCTGTAATTCCCTACTTCTACTTTTATGTAGCGGAACCACATCCGTCCTTCTCCAGTCCTCTGGTACCACTCCTGGCTCTAGAGAAGCATTGAAAAAGTCAGTGGAGCCACCAGAAATTCCCTTACCATCCGGCCCCTTCGCTTTGCCTACTTTTAATTTAGCTAGCTCCTCACGACCACAACCCTCTGAAAATCAATCAGGGTCAACCACTCCATCATCTCTATTCGCATTTGTCTTCTGCGGACCCACTTCCGGAACTTCAGCCGTGAACACAAAACAGAAATATTTGTTGAGCATTCAGCCGTTTCTTTATCAGCTTCCTTCCCTTCATTTTTGATCTCACAATGCCACTTTTGCAGTTCTTCCTATCATTGATATATCTAAAAAAATGTCTTGCCTCCTCATTTTACAATGTCAGCTATTTTTTCTTCCATTTGCATCTTTGCTCTCCTGAATACTTGAACAGCCTCTCTTTAACTTTTCCAGATATTTTTGCCCGTCTTCCTCTTTCAGTGATCTTTTGTAGTTCATGAAAGCTAAACTCTTATTCCTTACCTTCTCAGCTATGACTTTTGAGAACCAAATTGGCCTTCTTTTCCTCTTACTTTTAATAATAATAATCATAACTTTATTCTTATATACCGCCAGACCAATGCCAGTTCTAGGCGGTTTACAACAAGGGAAACTGAACAGTCAGCGACTTATACAGATAAGAAAATACATAATAGCAACTAGACTAAAACAGTGAAAAACTACTTACTTGCCTCACAAAAAGGTCTGTCGCCTTTACAATAATTCCTTTCAGTTATGCCCACTGCATTTCTACTCCTTCCAGATGTTCCTATCCAGACAATTCCTTGACATAATCCCCCATCTAAACAAAGTTTGTTTTTTAAAGTCTAGAATCTTTACTTTTGAATAAGCCCTCTCTATACCCGTCTCAATATTAAACCGTACCACACAGTGATCACTGGATACCAGATAAGCACCCATTGTAACATCAGAAACACGATCCCCCGTTTGTAAGCACTAAGTCCAGTATGACCCCATTCCGCATGGGTTCTGTTACCAACCGGTGAAATAGTTCTCCTTGTAGAGAATCCAGGATCTCCCTACCCTAGAAAACCCATTATGCTGATAGGGCACTCTACTCTTATCAGGGTTTCTTATTGATGGAACCTTCTCTGAAGAATGTTAGGCTTGTAAAGACCAGACAGAGGGCTTCCAGATATTAGGCTATTCTGTAATTTAGGGTCACAACACTTGAAGTGAAGCTTTCAGAGCAATTTGTTTTGCATGCTTACTATATCATCTATTATTTTCATGCAACAAAATGGTTACAGTAAAAACAGATTATATACTTACCCTGGTAAGCTCTTTTCTAGTAGATAGGTGAGACATTCTAGACAAGTGGGTAGTATCCTCATGGCCGCGTGCCATCTACAGAAGGAATCCAGTTCAGATTTTTCTCTATGCCTCTTCTGTACTTCAATGAGCTCCTTAACTCCACCTATAGTTAGTACCAAGCACCAAGGGCCACCAAATCAACGTAAAGTAGAGACACCCATAAATAACTGTTCTGCTTAAATGAGTAACATGAGAATATCAGCTGCAAACAGCTGGCAAAACCTCAAGGGAGCTCAAAAACTACTCCCGCCTAAAAGAGGAACTATACTCCCCAACCCCCACGGGCTGTTATCCAAGGTACAACTTGAAGACACATGAAACAAACTGAGATAATAGTCAGGTGCAGGAAGTCTAGAATGTCTCATCTATCTACTGGACATTCTAGACAAGTGGGATGTACTAAAGTAGTTCCCAAAAACCAGGGTGGGCTGATTGTGCCAACCCTGAAAGACTGAGGACCCCAACGGCAGAGTCCTGTCTTGCCACCACATGCACTCTGCTAAACAGGGCAAACGGGTGTATAGAGAATCATGCTGGCATTGTGCAAAGCTCCTCAGAGAAGACAGCTCTAGCTTTGGCCCACAAAGAAACCACACATCTAGAAGAATGTGCCTGGATGGAAACAGGAGACTGTTTCCCAGAAAACATGTAGGCTGCTGAAAGGACCTCAAGGAGTCATCTGGAAATTGAGGCCTTAGCAGCAGAAGCACCCCGCTGGACAGAATAAGTCAACCCAAACAAATGGTCAGAAAGACAAACTCATTTGTGACCACCAAATAGCGAAGAAGCACTCCGTGCAAATCCAGGATTCTCAAAACACGATCCAGAGTGTTTGAATCAGCAGGCTGTGAAACAGGCACACATACTTCCTGATCAACATGGAAAGACGAAACCATCTTCAGAAGGAAGAAAGAAACCATGCGCAAAGAAATCCCAGTTTCCGAGATTCAGAGGAACAGTTCATTGCAAGGAGGAGCCTAGAGTCTGAAGACACAGCTCGCTAAAGGAATAATGATCAGAAAAACCATTTGGAGCATTAAGGCCAAAAGGGGAGCATCCTGAAAGGGCTCAAAGGATGTCTTGGATAGACTATACAGCACCAGGGTGAGGTCCCAGAAAGGGAACAGTAGATAAATTGGTGGTCCAATGTGAAGAGCCCGTCAGAAATCAGGCAATATCAGGGTGAGATACCAAAGATGAAGGACGACCCTGTGCATGAAAACAAGAGAATCCAGCCACTTGGACCCAAAGGGATGCTGCATAGAGGCCTTGATCAAGACCAACCTGGTTTAAAGTCAGCACCACCGAAAGTGAATCGGAATGTGGATATGTGTGGTCCTGAGTGCACCAATGCTGGAAGTCCCCCACAACATAGCATAAGCAGATACAGCAGATAACTGCGTAGACATAAGCAGAATGCCAAGGACCACAGCAGAAGAGCCCTTGCAGACTAAGGCTGCATGCCCAAGAGCCAAGACGGAAAAGCAAATTGACCTGGGTTCTCCATGCAGACTGGACTCTGCTTAAGTAGGCCAGGAAGGACGCACAACTGAAGGTCACTCTCTACCGAAGATGTATCAATAGCCTGCAAGGCCAGTCTGGAGCCACATGAATGACACGTCCCGGATAGACCTTGAGCTGCCAAAAGACTCAGCTTAGTATGGGCCAGAGAGGAAGACATACAGGAGGATTTCCTGAGGCCACGGCTGAACCAGAGCATCGAAACCCGAGCTCAGACCTCCAACTGAAGAACTGAGCTGCTTGCGTATGCTTTGCTGTGGTCATAAGGTCGAAGCAGAACTGACCCCAGCCCACACAAGGGCATGGCATGCCACTGGGGCCAGCGCCCATTCACCCTGAAGCAAGGGCTTTCTGATGAAGAAGTCAGCCTGAACAATGTCGACTCTCACCACATATGCTGCTAAGAGCACCCAGAGGCAGCTTTCTGCACACAGAAAGAGAAGGTGGGCCTCCTGAGTCAGAGAACTGCTGATGGCACCTCCATGGCAATTGACACAGACTACAGCCATTGCATTGTCGGAAAAGACTGACTGCTTGGCCCTCCAGAGTCCTCTGCTGGTACACTAGAGTCGGCTGAAGGTTCTGAGCTCCAACCAGCTGAACAACCATTTCTACTGAGAGGATGTCCAGTACCCCTGAATGGGACGCCAAGAGCAGTGGTGCTCCCCAGTCCCAAAGGCTGGCATCTGTTAGCACCATGACCCAGGAGGTGATCCGCAGTGGTATGTTCTTGCATAGCAATTGTTGGAGAAGCCACAAATATGACTGCTCCAAGCCTCCAGAGTCCAGGGAAGACTGGGTTGTAATGCATCCCAGTGCGGAGCCCACAAAGAGAGTAAGACAAGCTGGAAAGGATGAATGTACACTCTTACCCAAGGAACCACATCCAACATGGTAGCTACGGATCCCAGGACCTGAAGATAGTCCTATGCTGAAGGAGATGGAGAAGGGAAAAAGTCCAGGGAAGCAGAATCAGTCTGCATGTCCCTGGAAGACAGATGCAGCTTGGGTGAGAGACTGCCCTGTCTGTAATGAACAATCCAACCAAGGTCCTCTAGCACCTGGATTGATCCTTGGCCAACAAGGGAGCTCTGACTAGCCAGCCGACCAATACAGGGTGTACTTGCAGACCCATATTACTTAAGTAAGCCACTATGACCGCCATCACCTCTGTGAAGGCACGAGGAATTGTTGCTAGTTCACAGGGCAGAACCAAAAACTAGCAATATTTGTGCAAGATGTGAAACCTCAAGTAACTGCGATGGGCTGGAAAGATCAGAATGTGCAAGCATGCCCCCATGAATCCAGAGAGGTTATAACAGATCACACTGTTTCCATCCATGTGAGAGCGTGGAATCTTGAGAACTTGACGTTCATGCTGTAGCTCCAGAAAAGGCCTCCAACCGTCGAAGCCATTTAGTGGCACGATAAAGCATATGGAATATCTGCCGGAGCCCAAAATATTGGGCGGCATCCGTTCTATTACATATACAGTAGCCTGCACTTGGAGTGCCTTGCCCGGGTGCCCTGCGGTAGATTCCACGAACCAATTGGTCAGAGGCCGGGTGAATTCCAATTGCAGCCCGACCAAAGAAAGTCCAGAACCCACAGGTCGGACATAATGCAAACCCAAGCCAACAGGAATGCTGACAGCCTGCTCCCTATCAGTAGAGGGAGGTCCTCCAGCCTGGCATAGTGCACCTTCTTGGCAGGGGGCGCAGGATGGGATCCAGATGGCTGGACATGTATTTAGTCAGAGTATTGCTGCCAGGAGCTCAGATCTGAGACGTTACAGGTGTCCTCTTTCCCAATGGTATAGACTATTTGTCTGCAAGTTCCAAAAGTTCACTCCTCCCTGAGGTATTGATAGCAAATATTTTTACAGCTAGTCATCTAATTCTAGTGGCACTGTTTATCATTATTTTTATCTGAGAGTTGCCCCACTGCCTTCCTTTGGTTTCAATGCATTGAGATGTGGCGATTTTTAAGACAATTGCCTTTTATGTAAACCACTTTGAGACCTTTCCAAGGGAAGAAATGATATATAAGACAGAAGAATACAATAGAATAGAAAGGTCGAAAAAAAAAAAAAAAAAAAAGCTCTGAAACAACTCACACATTACAATTAGGGCTGTATCAAATATTCCGAAATAGTGCTCGGAATACATTATTCGTATTCAGACAAACAGTGATTTAACCTCCCCCTTTTATGATCCGCATTAGGGTTTTTTATCGCCGGCCGTGACAGTAAAAGCTCCGACGCTCATAGAATTCCTACGAGTGTCAGAGCTTTTATTGCCGCAGCCCATAATAAAAAACCCTAACGTGGCTTCATAAAAAGGGGGGGGAGGGGGCGTAAATTTGAATACAAACAATCTGTGGCTATATTATGCTAAATCCTACTGAAATTGAACTCTGATTTCACATTGCTTCATTTATTATTTGTAATGTTAAAAGCTCAATGTCTATTTATATTCGGTATTCGGCTGAATAATAATAGGAACATATGCTATTCGGCACAGCTTTAATGAAAATAGCACCAAAAGTCTATTTGAGAGTCTGAGATCATATCAAAACATATCTGACTTTAAAGTAAGATTTATTCTCATCAAGGTATTCATAAAACAAACCATTCTGGAGACACTATTCAAAGAGTAAGCCTCTAGTATTGGCTACAATGCCAATAAAGGTGGCTAGTGTATGATACAAAGCAGAGAAGGAGAAAAAAAAATCTAAGAAACTCACACATCTTCTCTCTCCCACTACACTTGGCAATATTTTATTGTACATATTCAATAAGTACTTGTCTAACCTTGGCTCCAGGAATGACTTCATTCTGCTTTAGTGTTAGGCCAAACTCCAGTCTGCCAATCAAGCTTCCTATCTGCACTGGGCCAGATGGTGCAATTTCTGGTACATTTCTCGTGAACTGGGGGTGAGGTTCATATATAAGTTTTGGATTCCAGCTGGGAGAAAGCTTTGGTTCAGTCTCCTTTAAAATACAATGAAGAATAAATGTCAAAATGTATTTCTTCATCTGCTATAAATTTTCTATGTATAATGTCAAACATTAAGGAAGCAAGTTTAGAATACATATGTCCCAAATTGGAAAACCAACCGCATGGTACTTTATCATGCACTTGGTTTTCCAATTTGGGAAATATGTATTCACTATCTGTCTGGCACCTTTTGTCTTAGCAAACATTTTTCAATATTCACGTATTCATCATTTATTTTTTATCATTTATCATTATTTTATGTTAATGTCTTAGGCCCTGAGGAAGATGTTTTGCCAAAACATGGATAGTGTTGGGTCCATTTCCATACCAATGTGGACAGTGCTTTTAGTTCTTTAGAAGAAATAAAATGAAGATTTTGAACATTTCCATAGTTTTGTTTGGTTTTGCCTTTGTTTTCTGTGGAAACCTGGGTCTCTTCTTTTGTTTCTCGTTGGTCTTTCTCTGGTGTCAAATTGCATACAGCTCATAGGAATTCGGAGCATCAGAGCATTTAGCACTTTGGGCTGCAGGAGAAATCTCTACCATGGTTTAGTAAAAAGGGAGATAAGTTAGGCATGTCAAACTGGGCACATAACTTTAGGCATTATTTATAGAATCAGGGCCAAAATGCATATGTAGAATAGTTTTATGTGTGTTTATGGCAGCTAATTTTACATAGTCCATTTGTTAAATATTATGTAAAAGAGGGTTTCACACACAGAAAGCCTTTCTAAAATTGCCCTCGTAACCATCATTGTGAATTAAAGAGCTACCATTCATGAAATAAAACTCCATGTTTGTTTGTTTATTTCTCACCCGCCCTTATCCAGGGCGAGTTACATACGCACCTGGAGTACTGCGCTCAATACTGGTCGCCATATCCTCAAGAAGGATATGGCGATACTCGAGAAGGTTCAAAGAAGAGCAACAAAAATGATAAAAAGCATGGAAAACCTTTCATATGCGGAAAGGCTGGAGAGGCTGAGGCTTTTTTCCTTGGAAAAGCGGAGACTTAGAGGGGACATGATAGAAACTTACAAGATCATGAAGGGTATAGACAAGGTAGAGAGGGACAGATTCTTCAGACTTGCGGGGGTAACAATAACAAGAGGGCACTCAAGGAAATTGAAGGGAGACATATTCAGAACAAACGCTAGGAAGTTCTTCTTCACTCAGAGGATGGTGGACACCTGGAATGCGCTTCCAGAGGAGGTGGTAGAGCAGAGTACGATTCTGGGGTTCAAAAAGGGATTGGACGAACTCCTGAAGGAAAGGGGAATTGAGGGGTATGGTTAGAGGGATACTATACAAGGCAAAATGTTGTATGTAAAAGATCACTAACAGGTCTTTGACCTGGAGGGCCGCCGCAGGAGCGGGCTGCTGGGCACGATGGACCTATGGTCTGACTCAGCAGAGGCGATGCTTATGTTCTTATACAAAATAAAAAATTTACATTTATCATACAAAACACTTCAAAAACACACTATAACAAATTACATACTTGCATATCAAATTACATATAAACATACGTCACATCAACGACGGATATCTTTTAAGGCCAAAACTGGCCAAACCCACACATACATCAAAATATAAAATTCCATAAGTCATACAAGATGCCTCAATAACAGACATCAATAAACCAAATAAAACAAACCAGGTCATCAAATGCCTCCGTGACCAGTACTCAAGAGTCATCACTTCTTCTCCCTCAGCCAAACTCAGACCCTATGCTGTATTTCATTTTACAGAACAGATGTCTTTTCAGCAGTTTCCTAAAGTTCTGAACATTTTGCTGCTGGCGAATGTATGTAAAATCATAAACAAAAGCGTGCAAATTGCAAAAGAATGCAAAGCATATGCTATGTTGGGCAGACAGAATACACCATGAAGGTCCTTATCTGCCATCAACTCCTATGTTACTATGGAAATGCTACATGCATATAGTTCGGTTATGCTACAATTCTAGAAGAGAAAGCAGGTGTAATTTCCTTTATAGAACAGGTTCCTATCATGTGCCCTCTGGATGTCTAATTCTAGGTGACCTTTTATAGAATTATGAACAACATTTAATACAGAACTATATACTAGAAGAATACTGAACAAATCAGTACATACAACCAATCTGACCAAAGATCTTCAATCTTTTACTGAGAATTTCAAGGGAGAAAAAAATGAAGAACAAAGAAGTTCAGATTGTCTGTAGGCACATTCCACTCCAACCTGAACAATTCTTGCAGTCACATTTCCTTAGTCAGGCTAGAGGCCTCACTGTATTTAAAATGTAATGCTTAAAAACCCCTGCAATATATTACATGAGCCTCTGATTCTAGAAAAAGTACCAGGTTATAAAATAGAAAATAAAAACAAAACCCCTCCTTAATAGTGTTAAAATAGTAAAAACTCAGTACTCGTTAACTTATGTATACAATCACTGCAGGTATATCTCTGCAACTTGGTATTTCATTTAATATAATTTAATTCCACTTAATTTAACACCCCCCTTTTACAATGCCACATTAGGGTTTTTTTATCGCTAGTCACGGCGGTATTAGCTCCGACGCTCATAATAATAATAACTTTTTATATACCGCAGGACCGTGAAGTTCTATGCGGTTTACAATGATTAATAATGCTTCAAACTGAGTAGAACTAACAAGTTAAAAACTAGTGACTAACAGCTCTAGATATCAATTATTGTGGGAGAGATTGTACAAATCATCTGCCTAAGTACTTCAGGAACAAGTATGTTTTTAGGTGTCTCCTAAATTCCCCATAAGTATTAGCAAGCATAAGTAATTGTTCCAGATCTTTACCCCATAATACTGCTTGATATGAGAAAAGATGTTGATGACGACTTTTAAATTTACATCCTCTAACCGGTGGAGAAACAAAATTCAAGTGTGAACTTCTCTTATGTCTATTGGTTGAGAAAGAGAAAAGGTCAGTTATATATTTAGGGAATAACCGAATAGTACCTTAAAGCAAAAACATCCAAACTTAAACTTCACACGTGCCTCCATCGGCAACCAATGCAGGAGTCAGTAGGAAGGAGTTACATGGTCAAACTTCTTCAACCCCCAAATCAGCCTGACCGCCGCATTTTGCACCAGTTGTAATCACTGCATATTCTTCTGGGAAATTGCCAGATAGGCAATATTACAGTAATCAAGTTGGCTCAGTATAAGGGATTGTACCAGAATTCTGAATGATGCTCTGATGGACCGAAGCTTCCAGAGAATAAAGAAACCCTTTCTAACCAAAGAGTCCACCTGGTCTTTCATGGTTAGGCCCTGGTCTAGTATAACACCCAAAACCTTCATAGTAGATTGAATAAGGTAACTAAGTTTGTTAATGCACAGTGATGTTTTAGTATCAAGTGGATGAGATGAAGCTACAAAGAATTTTGTTTTTTCTGAGTTAAGCTTCAGTCTAAATTCAGTCATCCATTGTTCCATCAAATCTAGTACTTCTGTTGCCATAGGAGTAACTTCAGAGAGAGAGGTAGCGAATGGGATAATGATCGTAAAGTCATTTGCGTAGCTGAATAATTTTATCCCCAGCTAGGTCAATTGCGCACCTAATGATGACATGTAAATGTTGAAAAGCAATGGGTATAGTGGTGACCCCTGCAGAACGCCAGATGAATTCTATGAGCATCGGAGCTAATACCATCGCAATTGGCGATACAAAACCTAACGCGGATTCGTAAAAGGGGAGATTATTTCACATTGTATTGTTTTAAATAATAGTAATACCAGACATCAGGTTTCTCAATTTTGAGATAGTATTAGAGACAATTAAAATGCCAAGTAAAAAAAAAAAAAAAAAAAAGAATAAATATGAAGAAGGAATTATATTTAAAACTCACTTTAAGTCTTACTCAAGATGGGCTCACCCCTATTATTATTATGGACAATATCTTTATTGAAAAAGACTTGGTTCCAAAATCATAACCTTCTATGGCAACTAACTACAGGTTTCATTAACAGAAAGAAAAAAAGAAGAAGAGAGACAGTTCCTCCTATATGCTAGCATGATGCACACACATTAATACTGCACAGTCTATTGGTGAAGCTTTGAAATACATTTTTTCATCTTACCACTTGTGTTGTGGAGCACAGTGGGGAAGATTTTGTGGAGGCTGGAAATTCATCCCAGAAGAAAGAGACTCCAACAAGTTCTACTATTTTATGAGCAAAAGCTGTGGGTTGATGCACATTAATTCCAGCACATTCATCTGCAGTTTCATCACAGTACACGGTTCTGAAAGACAAAGCAAAAATTAAAAATACAAATCTACAATACCACCCTTACTCCCTGCAGTATGTACATGCTAGTTAACAGACCTAATTTTTTTGATTGTAAATAATAATGAATTTCATTTTCATGGAAAAATTATGTCTTGCCTGATAGTTTTCTTGCTTTTAGGCAAAGCAGATGAATCCAGAGATTAGTGGACTATACCCATGTACCAGAAGGTGGAGATAAGAGTTCAAACTTTGCACTCTGGTATACTGGATGTCATTTAGTATTACAGTACTAGTAACAAAGCATGTGAAACTGATGCTGCTATAGCTCCTTTCCCACGACGTAGGAACAAAGGACCACTACTCATACACAAGAGAGGTCGACCTCACAGCCAACAAAGGAGAACAAGCAGGAAAGGACAACTCAGACACAGGAGGGGATGACCACACAGCAAACATGGGAGATAACACAGGAGCAGTAAAGGATACCGTAAATGAAACTGTAAGGACAGCCAAGAGTAGAAGGTCCAAAAAGGTAACACGAAGGGAACTTAGATGTATGTATACAAATGCTAGAAGTCTAGGAAACAAAATGGGAGAACTAGAGACGATAGCAAGACATGAGAACATGGATATCATTGGCATAACAGAAACATGGTGGAATGAAGAAAACAAATGGGACACAGTACTACAGGGATACAAACTATATAGAAGAGATCGAGAAGGGCAGAAAGGTGGAGGTATTGCCCTATATGTTAAGGAAGAAATAGATTCTGTTGGAATGAGTACAACAGACAGGAAAGAGAAGCTGGAGTCCCTCTGGATCAAAATTCCTGGTCGCAATGGCGCAGATATAAAAATTGGCCTTTACTATCGTCCCCCAGGACAGGCGGAAGTCACTGACTCAGAAATGATGGAGGAAATCAAACAAGTATGCAAGACAGGCAATGTAGTTATATTGGGAGACTTCAATTTCCCAGGAATAGACTGGAAACTAGGAGCCTCCAACTGCGGCAAGGAGGCCAAGTTCCTGGAGGTGCTAGGGGATTGCTTCCTGGAGCAAATGGTAAAAGAGCCGACAAGAGGCGACGCCACCTTGGACTTGGTCCTAAATGGTCTCACTGGACCGATAACAGAAGTAGAAGTCATGGTTCCACTGGGAACGAGTGATCACAATGTAATCAACTTTAAACTTGACATCGGGAAAGGGAAACATGTCAAAACCTTAACCACCACCTTAAACTTTAAAAAGGGTAAATACGATTGCATGAGAGCCATGGTAACAAAACGACTCGAGAAGATGGTGGACAAACTTGAAACAGTAGATCAGGCATGGTGCCTATTGAAAAATACTATTGCAGAAGCACAAGATCTCTACATTCCGAGGATTTCCAAAGATCGGAGAACTAAAGGCAAAAGAGAACCGGCATGGCTTACCATACAGGTGAAGGAAGCCATAAAGGTAAAGAAGGACTCTTTCAAAAAATGGAAATGCACGAAGACAACCGAAGCCTGGAACAAACATAAAGATGAACAGAAGAAATGTCACAAGGCGGTGAGGGAAGCAAAACAGGACTATGAGGAAAAAATAGCCCGGGAGGCCAAAAACTTCAAGCCCTTCTTTAGATACGTGAAAGGGAAAAAACCTGCAAAAGAGGCAGTGGGACCCCTGGACGACAAGGGAAGAAAAGGGTACATCAAGGAAGATAAACAAATCGCAGACAAACTAAATTCCTTCTTTGCGTCCGTTTTTACGAAGGAGGACACCTCAACAATACCTGAAGCGGAGAAAGTGTTTGCAGGAGAAATAGAAGACAGCCTCACCACAGTTGAAGTGGACTTAGCCCAGATATACTATCAGATCGACAAACTTAAAAGTGACAAATCACCTGGACCGGATGAAATTCACCCGAGAGTCTTGAAGGAATTGAAGATTGAAATTGGAGAGTTATTGCAAAAACTTGCAAACCTGTCAATCAGAACTGGTCAGATACCAGACGACTGGAGGAAAGCGAACGTCACGCCAATTTTCAAAAAAGGATCGAGAGGAGAACCGGGCAACTATAGACCTGTGAGTCTTACGTCTGTCCCCGGCAAGATGATTGAATCACTGATCAAGGATAGCATAGTTCAGCACTTGGACACACACGACTTGATGAAACCCAGTCAACATGGATTCAGGAAAGGGAAATCGTGTCTGACGAATTTACTCCAATTCTTTGAGACCGTGAACGAGCAAATTGATAGTGGAAAGCCGGTGGACATAATATACTTGGACTTCCAGAAAGCATTTGACAAAGTTCCACACGAAAGACTTCTCAGGAAGCTACAAAGCCATGGCATAGAGGGAGATATACAAAGATGGATAGGCAAATGGCTGGAAAACCGAAAGCAGAGAGTGGGCATAAATGGGAAGTTCTCCGACTGGGAGAGAGTGACTAGTGGTGTGCCCCAGGGCTCGGTACTTGGGCCGATCCTTTTTAATATTTATATCAATGACCTGGAAAACGGAACATCCAGTGAGATCATCAAGTTTGCAGACGACACAAAACTCTGCCGGGCAATCAGATCGCAGGAGGACAGTGAGGAACTCCAGAGCGATTTGTGTCGGTTACAAAAATGGGCGGAGAAATGGCAGATGAAGTTCAACGTGGAGAAATGCAAGGTAATGCATTTAGGCAGTAAAAATAAGGAATACGAGTACAGAATGTCAGGTGCAACTCTGGGGAAAAGTGAACAAGAAAGAGATCTGGGTGTACTGATAGATAGGACCCTGAAGCCGTCGGCACAATGCGTGGCAGCGGCAAATAAGGCAAATAGAATGTTGGGCATGATAAAGAAAGGAATCTCGAGTAGATCGGAGAAAGTTATAATGCCGCTTTATAGGGCAATGGTCAGACCCCACTTGGAATACTGCGTCCAACATTGGTCTCCCTACCTAAAGAAGGATATAAAACTGCTGGAGAGGGTGCAGAGACGAGCAACTAAACTAGTGAAGGGTATGGAGAAACTGGAATATGAGGATCGACTTAAAACACTGGGATTGTTCTCCCTTGAGAAAAGGAGACTGCGTGGGGATATGATCGAGACCTTCAAAATACTGAAAGGAATTGACAAAATAGAGCAGAGAAGATTATTTACAATGTCCAATTTGACACGGACAAGAGGACATGAAATGAAGCTAAGGGGGGGCAAGTTCAGGACTAATGTCAGGAAGTTCTGCTTCACACAGAGAGTGGTTGACATCTGGAATACTCTCCCAGGGGAGATTATTGCGGAATCGACAGTCCTAGGTTTCAAAAGCAAACTAGATGCATATCTCCTTGAGATAGGCATATAAAGATATGGTTGGCTATAAAATAAGCCAGGTGAATACCTAGCAGGGCCTCCGCGTGTGCGGATCGCCGGACTTGATGGACCGAAGGTCTGATCCGGAGATGGCGCTTCTTATGTTCTTATGTTCTTATGAACAAAGGAAAACCAGATACAAAAACTGATTAAACACAACAAACACACACCGAAAACCAAACCGATACACTAGGATGGGACCCTGGATTCATCTGCTGTGCCTAAAGGAAAGTAAATTATCCTTCCTTGGCATCAGCAGCAGATGAATCCAGAGACTAGTAAAATATAATAAAACACTCCTTATGTTGGTAGGGGACCCGGAAAACTCCCCAATAAGACTGACTCTACGAAGACGGCATTCTCTTGCATCGCCACATCCAACCAATAATGTTTAGAGAATATGTGTTAAGACCAAGTTGCTGCCCAACAAATCTCCTCCAAAGAAAAACACCATAACTCTGCCAGGAGGTTGCCACCAATCTCATAAAATCAGCTTTAAATGCTACCAGAGGTGTCCAAATGTGTCAAACATATACCGACACAATCTCCTCTCTAATCGAGCCACTAGAATTACTATCTCCAGGTGACTACTCACTCGATGCAAATCCTGCTGATCATAGGCAATGGAGAAAAACATATAGCAGCAGGACCTGTGGCCATGGCTGCAGCAGAGCATCAATCCCTTCGGATGCCCCATCTTTATGTCTGCTTAAAAATCAGGATACTTCAGCATTGCTGCTTATGGCCATTAGATTCATCTCTAGCATTCCCCAAGTCTAGCGGAAACAAGAAGCTGCATCAGAGGGAAGCTTTGGGCAAGCAGCACCGCTTGGAAAAAAACAATTGCTGTTGCCTTTCTTACCCGCGTTCCTTGCTCATCTTACTTTCCGTCGATGGGGGAGAGGGGGCCATTGCCGATCGGTCCATCGATGGGGGGGGGGACCTGCGTTGCCGATCAATGGGCGGGGCACGGCTAGGGGGCTCAGTGTACTTGTGTGCCTAGGAGCCCTCGAAGAATTAATCCTGCCCTGGGCACAGTGGTTAAAGATACAGCCTCAGCACCCTGAGGTTGTGGGTTCAAACCACACTGCTCCTTGAGACCCTGGGCAAGTCACTTAATCCCCCATTGCCCCAGGTACATTAGACAGATTGTGAGCTCACCAGGACAGACAGGGCAAAATGCTTGAGTACCTAAATAAATTCATGTAAACCGTTCTCAGCCCCCTGGGAGACTGATATAGAAAATAAATAAATAAATAGTCAACAGAAGAACAAAGGGCCAATACTCAACCAGCAGTGATCAGCATTTTGCTAACCATCACCTGCATTAAACCCCAAAAATTCAATGCTGAGCCATGTCCAGGCTCTGACACTGAATTTCTGGGTATAGGAAGCCAGCTAAAGCATAGCTTGTTAAGTGTGATAATTGGCATTTAACCAGTGGTCTCAAACTCGCAGCTCGCCAGGTACTATTTTGAGGCCCTCGGTATGTTTATCATAATCACAAAAGTAAATTAAAACAATTTCTTGATCAAATGTGTCTTTAGCTATAAACTACAATATTACTATCTGGTTAAGTGCCGCTGAAAATGCCTGGTTAGCCCCAGACAGACAATTTAAATGGCCAGGCGCTTCTCCTGGCTTTTTAAATTATTTTGAATATCAGGCCCAAAGGAATATGACATACTGTAGGGACCATCAACCCTTCAATTACAAAGTAAACATCTTTAATCTAATCTAATTCTTAGATTTGTATATTGTGTCATTCTTCAGTTCAGAAGCTCGACTCAGTTCACACTAAAGTTAGAGATAGAAAAACTAACAACTAATACATCATCTATAAATGAGACCAAGTCCACCTTGCAAACAGTTGTGTAAAATTGAGTTTAATAAGTTTCAGAATGTGAAAACAGTTGTGTTTTTAAGTGATTTAATCTTTAAGTGATTTGCTCCTCAGAAGGGTGCACAATTTTGATATATATTGTTCTGTGGTGGAAAAACAGTTCAGGCTTGTAATCATACCAGAAACGTTAAGCGTTATTAAATTGGTTTAGCTTTCCATGAAGAACATGGATATTTTCAGGTGAAAGTAAATATGCGTAGTTTGCACCCACAGGAAAGATTTTACAGTGAAAATACAGGTGTACTTTCAATGTCATAGATTGCTGCAAAGCACAAAGTTAACATGTCCAAGCTTCTTTATCCCAGTGCAGACACAAGATGGAAGAATTAATCTGTATCATGATAAAGACACGGGGGAAGCCAATGCTTGCCCTGTATTGGTAATACTATAAACTCTTCAACGTTTGCCAAAAGGTGCTTAAAAAGATACAACAAGAGAGGCAAAAATGTCAATAAGGACTCTATGAGTGGGTCTATCAGCCAATCACTTCTAGCAAACCAACCCACACTAACAATAAATGCCAATTTAGAGATAGGGACGCTCTCAGTGTGAGGTTATTAGCGAAGGGAGAACAAACTCCAGCGCTTCCACTTACAAAGGCGAAGATGAATCACCCCGCCTGCACACCATCATCGGGCGTCCCTAGTGTGCAAAGTCAATAGTGCAGAATTAATATAATAAATAAGTCACAAACTGTGAACAAGTGAGAGAGTGAACAAACTGAAAACCCACTCATAGAGTCCTCCCCAGCCTGATCCCCAAGATATAAAATGAAACCACAGCCAACTTAGCTTTTAAAACGAGCCAAATGAAGTCAATGAAAATTGCAGGAGACCAGAATAGTCATTGGATCAACCGGTTTCGGGTGGAACCCTTCATCAGGATCATATGGCTGGAACAGAACCGGCTGGGAGGGAAGCAGGCTTCCCGAAACCGAGGGAACCCAAAACCGGTTGATCCAATGACTATTCTGGTCTCCTGCAATTTTCATTGACTTCATTTGGCTCGTTTTAAAAACTGAGTCAATGTAACAGCAAATCTGGTTGCTTTAGGTCTCAAAAGCTTTACTCCTCTGGGCCAGCAAGCAAAATTATCTAGTCTTTCCCTATAACACGCAATATCAATAATTCTTCACATTTTTTTAAAACCACCATTTTCAAAGCTCTTACCTGCCGATTTGAATTTCAAGCGCTGTTCCAGTTTTAGAATTTTCTAGCACATGTTCTATTCTCAAAACAGTATCTATAAAAGTTACTTTGACTCTTCTTAGAACTGAAGGAGGGAAAAAAAGCAAATATAGAAAATTACCCATATAATAAGCAATCATAGAACTTTCATATAACTCACAGTGATCAGGTTTACTGATTAGTTTTGCTTTAAAGGTTTCCAAGCGCAGATGTTTCACAGGTAGCAGGCAGCAATTTATGGGATAAATCTGAAACTAACTGCAGGACTGCAGGCTTATATTCAAAGGAAAGCACTGTGCATGTGTTTTGCTTTGGAAAATCCCAGTGGTTGTGGCAAGCAGGTAGTAAATACTCTATTTTAAAGAAGGTGCAAACGTAAATGTATTGGTACTATGGCCAGGAGAAGTACTTTCAACCATAGAAAAGGGTGGGCAAATTTCAAAGGGACTTTTCCACAGTGAAACAGTTGTTTATCTATGTAAAAAAAATTAGACAGATGACCTATTAAAGGGATAAATGTGAAATGTCCACAACAAAGCAAGTTTTATAAAGACAATACAGGAGCTTATGTGTTTTTACAAAATAAACTTGTACAAAGGCTCCCAGTTGAACACATTCTCTTACACAAATTTGCAACTGCTCCTAAGAAATAAATGTGTGCATATACTTCATGGACTTAATTCCATAAATGGAGTCAAAAAAAATGTGTGATAAAAATGCTATTCTATAAATGGTACTCTAAGTTAGACACTGTAGAATAGCACTTACCGTCAAGATCCACACTCAGTTTTGAACGCAAAGATTTACAACTGAACCCTAATGTAAATCCCCACACTTAAATTGGGGATCCCCCAAATTCTACAACAGTGTGTGCAAATCCTAGAAAAGCCCCTAAACTGCTCAGGCCCTCTCGTGGCCACACCCCCTTTTCAGATCTGCATGGAAAAATTTACACGCACATCAGTATGGAATAGCAACTATAAAGATACGTGCATAAATTCCAATTATTGTGAATTGGCACCTATAATTGTTAGTGCCCAATATCAGCACTAATTGGCTCTTTAAGCAATTAAATGGCATGCACAATTTGGGCATGTGCCCAAAGCTGTGCATGTAATTTTGAGCACTATACTGTATATAGAACTAGGGGGCATATGTATAGGAATGTATTTTATAAAATATGTACATACATTACAGCTCAGCTCAAATTATGCCTCTGGGAATGCTTATGAACAAATCATAAAAAAGTAAGCACAATGATGCAACACACACACTTTTTACATGTGTATATCCACATGGATTTTTTTTTCATACAATGCATTATTAATCTATTGTATTCGTTGCCAGAGAATATGGTAAAAGCTATTAGTACAGCCAGGTTGAACAAAAGGTTGGACAGGTTCCTAGAAGAAAAATTCATAAACCATATTCAGATGAAGAAATCCACTGCTTATCCCTGGGGTTTATCCAGGGGGCTGCTACTTTACCTGGATATAGGTTCAGGAGAAGTTCTACAGGATGAAAATTCCTCAGATAGCATGGAATGTATCTACGTTTTGACATCCTACCAGGAACTTGTGACTTAAATTGGCCATTGTTAGAAATAGGATATCAAGCTTAATGGGCTTTTGGTCTAACCCAGTGCAATAACATAAGAACATAAGAATAGCCTTATTGGGTCAGACCAATAGTCCATCAAGCCCAGAAATCCGTCCTCACGATGGCCAATCCAGGTCACTAGTACTTGGCAAACAAACAAAGAGTAGCAACATTCCATGCTACTGATCCAGAGCAAACAGTGGCTTCCCCCCATGTCTTTCTCAATAACAGACTATGGACTTTTCCTCCAGGAATTTGTCCAAACCTTCCTTAAAACCAGCTATGCTACCAGCTCTTACCACAACCTCTGGCAACGCGTTCCAGAGTTTAACTATTCTCTGAATGGAAAAAATATTTCCTCCTATTGGTTTTAAAAGTATTTTTCTCTAACTTCATTGGTCCTTTCTTTTTATTTTTTAATCGTTTTTATTGAATAGTCAATGGCAGAACAGAAACCAACGAACAGATCATAATAGAACACAAAAACCAGTAAATACCTAATGATACAAGTACAATTAAAACAATCTTAGTCTTATTCTATACTGCTGTATTAAACAATTCCCATTAATGTACTCTTATCCGAACAGGGAAGGTCCAGCTCTTCAAGCCATGATTGGAGTTTTATCCTTAGAACCCCAAATTTCACAACATTCATACATCCATAGAGCTATCTGTTCCTCCCCCTTCTCCCCTCTCTAGGGACCCAGTAAATAAAAACCTTAGATAAACTTTCTTATCGTTAGTTCTTTTGGGTAACATGTCTTTATAAGATATCACAAATCTCTTCCAGAGGCATACATAGCGTAAAGCATGTGACTTCTTGTCATACTGATACAAGCAAAGTTCCGAAGAAACTACTACTACTTATCATTTCTACAGCGCTGCCAGATGCATGCAGTGCTGTACATCACGTTAACCATACAAGAGACAATTCCTGCTTAACAGAACTTACAATCTAATCAAGTTAGTTAGGGATTTCATGCAATGCATCCATCTAAGGAAAGTTGGGGGATCCTTCTACTTCCACATTTATAAAATAGTTGTATGTACTATCAGTATAACGTAAAGAACAAAGGAGAAATTTGGTCCTTACCTGATAATTTTCTTTCTTTTAGTCCAAGGGTGTCAAAGTCCCCCCTCGAGGGCCACAATCCAGTCGGGTTTTCAGAATCTCCTCAATGAATATGCATGAAATCTATTTGCATGCACTGTTTTCATTGTATGCTAATAGATCTCATGCATTCATTGGGGAAATCCTGAAAACCCAACTGGATTGCAGCCCTCGAAGAGGGACTCTGACACCCCTGTTTTAGTCCCTCCAGACCGGCACAGAAACAGATGGGTTTACACTCCTCTGCCAGCAGGTGGAGACTGAGACACTAACTTTTGGCATCAGTACAAGTGGACTATGCAGTCCCTCTTACAATCAGTCTTTATGAATAGCCAAGCAGAAATCAACTAGGCTGATTCAGAACATACGACTTCACACTCACATGGAGAAATCATAAGCCTAGCCCAAGCGGACCAGGAAAAACACTGTTGGATACTGATTAGAACAAGAACCCTCCCCAAATGTCCTACAGTTCGCCAGCTAAACCAAATGCTGTTGCTTTTGTAACTCCCCCAACAACCAAAACCCGCAGAAAAAAAAAAAACATACTTTCACAAAAAACATAGAATAACATGACAGGGCAGGGTTTTGTGCCAGTCTGGAGGGACTAAAAGAAAGAAAATTAGCAGGTAAGGACTTAAATTCCCCTTCTTTATTGTCCTTCCAGACCGGCAGAGAAACGGATGGAACGTACCCCATCATGGGTGGGCCACTAGAATGCGTTCACCAAACTGAAATCAGTTCCAGGAACCTTAGGACTCAGAAATAAGGTCTGGCAAATGGCCAGTCTTAAATAGCCTGCACACAGCCGGGACATCCTAAGGACTGAGGGCTCACTGGCAGGGGGATCCTGAAGATCCGCTAGATTAGCCACCTCCGTGGATGCTGCCGAGGAAACCTGTGACAGCAAAGGCACAAAGACAAAAGTATAAGCGAAGGCGGGAACCGCCCACCTGCTTTCTGATGTCCCTGCAAGCGAACACAGAGACATATAGGAATCCAGAAGAGGAGCAGTCCCCATCTAAGTAGAAGAAACAGGCATAGCCGTTTTTAACCAGAAAATCCTGATATATCGTTTTCACAAATAGCGGGAGAAAAATATGCACACTCGGCAAGGGCCGTTCTGTGTGCCTTATTTTCAAAAGGTGCTCAGCAGAATTCCGAGACTTTTCTGCTGGCGATTCGCCGAAACACCCTCCGCACCCTTTTTAGGTGCACCAGACATTTCAGACGCGTCTCAATTCAAACTGGAGGGAAGAGGGGGTAGTGTGGGATTTGCGCACACTATGTCCCCCCTTCGCAGCCCAAGGCGCATAAAAAATACAGCTGCAAAACTGTTAGCCACCCGCCACAAACGAGGCATGAATTCATGTCATCATGTCCTGAGGAGGCCATCTGAGAAGTTTGGAGAGAAAACGAAGTTCCGAAGTGCAAAAAATATACTTTAAAAAAGTATGAAGAAAATCCAAGATGGCCGCCACAGATGTCGATTTTGCCCTAAAACAGCCTGGAAAAAACTCAGGGAACCCAGGAAAACAGCGATTTTGCATTTTTAGAGGTGGGGAGGGGGTTTAAGGCATGGAGGGAAAACACCCAAAAACCACTTATGAAGAAACTCCCCCCAAAATTGCCAGTACCAATATGCATACAGTGTACTCACTGTGGCTGTGCTGCAAATAATAGAACTGGCAGGCTAGCTGACAAGCAAGCATGGAGATCTATTACCTCAGGAAGGTGGGAAAAGTGGATTTTTCACTTCTTCTGACTGCCACACCTGCCCGTTCACCCCAGTCAGTGAGTATTTGGGCCTCCAGTCCCAATCCTGGTCGAGCCTCCACGGAACCGCACAACCTGCACTCTACCCCATAGCGGTCGAACCTGGGGAGAGTTAGCGCCCGATCCCAGAGCCCCGATCTGTTCTGCAGGCTGTCCGGGGGGCTTACTGCAGTTTTACTAACACGTAACCCCCCAGAAGCAGACAATCTAAATATAAAAGTCTGTGATCTCCCACCAAAGGATGTCGCCGGAGGGTGAATGCACAGCACAAGGGCAAGACCTGCGCCAAAAACAAATTAAAGTGACTAGAAATTTTAAAATTAATAACGAGCAGAAGAAATAAACACCCTGCAGCAAAGGCTGCAGGAAATTAGATTGGCATTCCAGGGTTGGGTGACAGGAGATGATCACAGAGGGAGGTGCTGGAGTTTGGTTTTGAGTTTCCCTGTAGTTCAAAGCTGAAAGAGGTTAATTATCCTATCATGAAGCTTCCAGAGGTTATTGTACAAGAACTCCCCCTACCCTTAATGTCATGCAAGGTTACTGCAGGGTGACTCTAGACACCCAAACTGGGACAATTTTGAGGACTAAGAGATCTCCCTCAGTTTCACTGGTCATCTCCTGCATCTATCAGATCATATTCAAGAGGAAGACTTGAAGGAATACTCTTACTCCCATTTTCTGCACAAGATTGGTAAGGCCCTGGAACTCAGCTCTCCACAAGCTCCAGGCAAAAAAAATGAGACTTCCATTTCATCCTTTCACTGCCATCCCAGTGCACCAAACATTGTTTGACATCTAGAACTCAAATACAAGGTACATTGAGCCCTAGGCCACAATTAATCACAGCTTCAACATCAATCCATTATACAGTGTTCTCCTGCAAATTTGCGGTTTCACTCATTTGCAGTATTCTCTGACTGCCTCTTCCTGTACTAAAGTTGGGCTATACCAATCAGGAGCTGCATGTCAAAGCAGCTCCTGATTGGTGTAGCCCGACTTTAGTACAGGAAGAGGCGGTTGGAGCATACCACGAGTAATTTCCTTCACTCGCCGGCACTCCAGCTGCCCTCTCCTGCCTCCCCAGGTGAAAAACCGTATTCGCAGTTTTTCAAAATTCACGGGGGTTCCTGGAACGGAACCCCCGTGAATATCGGGGGGAGTACTGTATTAATAAAGACTGCTATAAAGAAAGCTAAAGCCTCTAAAACTTAATTCAGTCCAATCGAAAGCACACCCAAGCAGGTTGAATGGGCAAGAAAGGTGGGGGGATAGAGACTCAAACCTCTCAGGCAAGGTCCCACAGGACCAAGCCAAAACCTCACATACAGCAGTGACACTAAGAAGTGTAACCGGGGCCAATGGAAACTAGCTCTGAGTCAACTAGGTATAGTCCTGAGACTGTGACCTAGGAGTGGCCATTAGGGTCGACCACACTAAGCAGCCATGGCCAGCAGAGCAGGAAGCTAGGCCAGAGACAGGAGCACCATCAGCATGACATAACACCTGCTGAAAGTAAGAGAAAAATGCTGAATTGTTCAAGGGAGCACTTTGGTTTATGCTGGTGATGTAACTGGTGGAATTCAGTTTTCTGTACTTCCACCTGCTGGTAGGAAGGGATAAAACCCATTTGTGCAGAACAGTGGAGCTAACGCTAAGAAAGTCTATTTTATAAATGCAAGTGGGCGACTACACTGCTTTTAGAAAATAGGTGCCTTTTAGGTGATCTGTTATAAAATCAGGCCCTACAGGTTCAAACTTATAAGTGAATATATGCCCCTCTAAAAATAAATAAATAAAACACCATACAAAGATGACACATATGACTTTCAACTCTAACCAAGAACTGCCTCAAGACATCCACATTGGAAAATGTTCTTCTTTAACGATTCCTATGAATAATTCAGAATGTGGCATAAGTTTACAGACCTGTTTCAATGGTTTCTGCAAATTTCTCAAGTCCTTCAAATGGTTGAGATCCTTCTCCCTGTTCATCTGTCAGTTTTTGACTAAGACACTCTTTTGCAAGTTGCATACTAGTGGCCATAAAACTTGACCAATACATTGGCTCAGATCCAGATGCTACAGACGAAGACATAGTGATATTAAATTATTAGAGAAATAATGTCAAAGGAAACAAAGTATGTCTATTAGCACAACATTAAAAATATATTCTTGAAACAGAATGCATAATATTTTTGCAGATTTTAATTTTCAGCATACTAATTCTTTGGTATAAAAGAACAAAGCCTTAATTCGGCAAAATGCCAATGATGCATGAATAGTTTGTGGCATTTTTATCTCATTTCAATAAAAGTAATTAATACTAGATTGGTTGACTGGATAATTAGTTGTGATTCTTGGAGACTTACTCCATCTGCCTCAATTGAATAGCAATAAATTTTGAAGCCAGGAAACATGGTGTCCATTAGTTTCAGCCCTCTTCCAAATAATATTTTTGAACAATCTAATGATAGGCTCCAAACAAAAAGAATTACATGCAGGTTAATTCACTACTCCTGTGAATATCTTTGCTATTGTAATGCTTAAAAACCAAACAGCTGGTTAAATCCTAAGTCAATGCAATCATATCTGTAGTTAACCAAAGTGCGGTAAAGTTTTGCACTTGCTGTGCTTTAGTAGCAAAACACTCATATGGTAAAGGCAAAGGCTGTGTGTGCAGATGGGGGCATGCCCAGAATGCTCCCCAGTCAATTACCACTCAGGTAAGTTGCTTGACTGTGCATTAAGGGGGTAATTTTCTACAGGCTGCCTGAAGTCAGGCGCCAGAATGATGTGTACCGAGTGCAAATTCTTTAATAGCAATTACACATTGTTAATTGCTCTTATAGAACAGTAAGTCCGCAGTGACATGCCAAACTTTAGATGTGAGCTCCTATATTAGCCCAAAGATGGTGTAAATCTTGCACCTAATTGCTATCAGTTATGCACATAACCAAAAGTACTTCATAACCTGTACAAGTGCATGCCAGGAATACCCCTGACCAACCCATATTTCTGCCAGGTCTACACCCTCCTTGAAGTTCTGCGCAATGGATTTTGCACACACAACTATAGAATTTCCACTAAGGGCAGTTATGTGCATAACTGCTAATTAGTTCCAATTAACACCAATTATAACCAATTGGTTGTTAAAGCCAATCAGCAGCTAATTTATTTTAGTTATTTATTTAAAAAATTTCTAACCTGCTTAAACCTAAGTGGTTTAC
This sequence comes from Geotrypetes seraphini, assembly GCF_902459505.1. Classification (NCBI taxonomy): domain Eukaryota; kingdom Metazoa; phylum Chordata; class Amphibia; order Gymnophiona; family Dermophiidae; genus Geotrypetes; species Geotrypetes seraphini. Next base: position 169,910,968 of record NC_047090.1, on the reverse strand, counting down.
AAAAATACAAACACATACACTCCTCCCTCCTTATTCGCTGTTTCGGCACCCGCGGTTTCGACTATTCACGGTTTTTAGTGCCAAGACACCCCCTTGTGAATCAACCTTACTTGGTGGTGTAGCAGTGACGTGGGTCAGGAGCGATCTTCCTACACTCCTGCCCCGTGCAGATCCATCATAGAAAATGAATGCTGCGAGCTCCCATGGTCTCATGAGACTACAACGGGAATTCATGGCAGCCATTTTCGATGATGGCTCTGCACGGGGCAGGAGTGTAGGAAGATTGCTCCTGCCTCACGTCACTGCTAAACCACCAGGTAAGGTCTGGGACACAGGAGGGAGGCGGGGATGGGTCAGAGTCAGCCCAAAAGTTATTCGCGAATTTTCCATATTCATGGGCCGGCTCTGCCCCTAACCCCTGCAAATACGAAGGAAGGAATGTATTATGTTATGCACATAAATAACACGATTCTTTAACTTGTGCAAGCAACTTTGCACAGTAAGGGGAGAATTCTATAAATGGGTACGAGAAAAGATCAGTGCTACGCGCTATTCTATAAAGGGCATGCACCCTTTATAAAACAGTGTTTAGCACCAATTCTCGTGCCCAATTCTGGGCACCAGAACTGCACTTACTGAAACCTGGTGTAAATCCCATTGCCCAAGTCAGGTATAATACTGCACACAACCTTTTTTTGAATGCTCTTGATCCACTCATGCCCCTCCAATGGCCATCCCCCCTTTTGTGTGCTATGGGATTTAGGCACCCAACATTACAGAATAGCACTCAGCCAGGTGTGCACACAAGTCCTAACTGGTGCCAGTTAATAATTGGTTGCTAGCATCTACTTGTAATTATTGATGTTTACAGCTTCTTAGCCAAATAAGTTGTACATGCATCTCGGGAGTATGCCCAAATCTGGGTGCCGTATATAGAATCCAAGGGTAAATGTAAATTGTGCTTTCAGTATTATAGTTTTAGAGGGGTAACTGTATTTGCAGTGTTTTGGTGAACTTATTGCCTTCTTTTAAGGCATTTTTTGCCGCGTTATATCTGTCCGGAACAGGTGGGATTTGTGCGGGGTAGGCAGTCGGTTGTTAATGTGCAGAAGGTGTTGTTATCTGTAGCCTATTGTTTACATATTCAAGAACCATTACTTTTAGTGGGATTGGACGCGGAAAAGGCTTTTGATCAAGTTAGTTGGTCCTACTTGTTCCGCGTCTTAGATTATATGGGTTTTCAGGAGCGGTTTCGGAGGGCATTGGGCGCTCTTTATTCTTCCCCATCGGCGGCTCTTTTGGTTAATGGTAGTGTTACTGCTGCCTTTTCTATTTGTAGAGGAACTCAACAAGGGTGTCCTTTATCTCCGTTGTTGTTTTTGTTGTTTCGTTTCATTCAGGATATGTCAAATCTTTGGCATTTGCTGATGATATTCTTTTGGTTTTGACTAATGTTCGTTCTTCATTACAGCAGGCCTTGGGTGTTTTGGGGGAATTTAGTTATTATTCTGGTTATCGTTTAAATGCTCATAAGTCGAAAGTTTTAGCGATTCCTTCGTCGGTGCAGACTGATTGGGAGGGTTTATTTCCTCTTAAATGGGCGGATGGTAAACTTAAGTATTTGGGTCTTTGGCTTTCTGGGGATTTGGCGGCATTGGCCTCGCTTAATTTGGAGCCGTTGCTTGTGGCTACTGAAACTAAGTTGCGTATGTGGCAATTGTTTCCACTCTCCTTGAAGGGTCGCATAGCTTTATATAATATGATTGTGGTACCTCAATGGTTATATTTCTTTCAAATGCTTCCGTTATTGTGCTCGTCTGCATATCATCTCCGACTCCGTATGGCTATTCAGCGTTTTTTGTGGGGGGGGTAAATGTGCTCGTATTTCCTATATGACTCTGGCTATGCCTCGGGATAAGGGAGGATTGGGATTACTTAATATTCAGACTTTTGCTATGGCCTGTCAATTGAGACATTTAAACGATTGGTTCCGCAGGACTTCTTATTTTTCTTATACTGATGTGGAGTTGGAACTTCTTGCTCCTTATTCTGTTAGTTCGCTTTTGCATGCTCCGGATCAGTATTTGCAATTTGTGTTGGCTACTTATCCTGTTTATTCTTCGGTTCTGAAGGCTTGGCAATGGACTTGTGCATATTTGAAGCTTTCTTCAGTTAGCTCTCCCTTGTTGACGATCAAGGGAAACCCGCAATTTCGTCCTGGGATGGAAACGTCTTTGTTTGATTCATGGTCAGACAAAGGCTTAGTTTACTTACATCATGTCCTTTCCTCAGCGGGCAGGATGTATTCCTACCAAACACTGGTTCAGAACTATGGGCTTCGACCTAATGATATTTTTCCTTATTTGCAGTTGCAACATTATGTATGTTCTTTGCCTGTGGTGACTTTAACCAAGGTTGTTTTTGATTCTTTGAAGGACGCTTATTCTTTGGAGGCCCAATCCATGATTCCTTTGCGATTTTATCACAAATTTTTGTTGGAAGAAGCCCCTAGTTTTGATTTTAAATCTTTGAGTGAGCGTTGGTCTGTGGATTTGGGTATCTCTATTTCTGCAGAACTGCTTCAGGGAACTTTGAAGTCTTTTAAGCAGTCCTGGGCTTCTATTCCATTAATTAAATTGCAATATAAATTGCTTTTGTGGGTTTATATATCTCCTGCCAGAGCATATCGGGCAGCGCTTCGTCAGGATTCTTGTTGTCCTAAATGTGGGGGAATGAATGCTTCTTTAGGGCATATGTTTTATTTTTGTCCTGTGGTTTTGCGTTTTTGGAAGATTATTCATCAACATATTGCTCAGCTTTGAGACACTCGTTGTTTACCTCATCCAAAGATGCTCTTCACTTCTTCTGCCTTGGCTCATCCTGTTCCGAGAGGCCTTCATTCTTTTTTGAAGCGTGCCTTATTATTTGGGAAGAAAGTGATTTTAGTCCATTGGTTAGAAGCACTTCCTCCAACTTTGGCACAATGGCGATCTTTGATGATTTTTCAATTGAAGATGGAACGTTGTGATATTTCTGATATGGATTCTATGAAGGGCCGTCAATTTCAGCTTACTTGGGAGCCCTTTTGGGCTTCTTTGACCGGGTATGCTCGTAGCCATGTATTGAATGTTTGATTGCATATTTTTGGTATGGTTTATGTCCTGTGCTCTTCTGAAATTCCATGCCCCCCCCCTTTTTTTTTTTTTTTTTTTTTTTTTGGGTGGGGGGAAGGGTTTGTTTTTTTTTTGGTATTGAAAATTTGGTCTCGCTGTATTTATTGGTTTGTTGATTTGGATTGTGCTTTTGACCAATAAAAGAGTTTTGCAATAAGGCATTTCAATGGGTTCATAGACAAAACCGCCGAAGACAAAGGCGCGCGCCGACAACTGAGCGCAAGACGGAAGCAGTGCCGAAGAAAAAGAGTGTTTTTAGGGGCTCCAACGGGGGCTTTTGTTGGGGAACCCCCCCCCACACTTTACTCAATACAGATCGTGGCGGCGTTGTGGGGGGTTTGGGGAGTTGTAACTGCCCTCATTATACTGGAAACTTAACTGTTTCCCTGTTTTTTAGGGAAAAAGTGAAGTTTTCAGTAAAATGTGGGGGGTTACAAACTCCCAAGCCCCCCACAATGCCCCCAAAATGCAGTGCGATCTGTATAAAGTAAAGGGAGGGGTTCCCCCCCACACCACCCATCGGAGCCCTTTAAAACAGTCATTTTCTTCAGCGCGCACCTAAACGTTGCGCTCAGTTGTCTGCGCGCGCCTTTGTCCCGGCACGCTTTTGACCTGACATCATTTCAATGTGTAGTCCATACCTATTCTCCACTTATTTTCCACTCCATAACAAGGCTTGCAGTTAACATACAAGTTAGCACATGCTGTCATTTCAGTGCAGTAAAAGTTGTGCTCTTAGGCCCTGATTCTCCAAAAGTGCGTCCCGATTTTAGGCAGCTGTAGGCGTCCTACAGCTGTCTAATCAGCCAATCGGGATGCACGTTTAAAAAAAAAAAATGCTCCCCAGGCAGGCCGCCTATATTGAAGGCGAGGCCCGCAAGACACCTAGGCCCTGATTCTGTATAGGACACCCGGGAGAGGCGTACTATTCAGAATCGGTCTACACTAAAACCCCAATTCTGTAACCGGCGTCCATGTTACAGACGCTGGTTAGAGAATCGGATTAGGTTAGATTAGACACGGCCCGCTATACTTATCGCGGCAAGGGATCTCTCTGCCGCTATAAGTATAGTGGGCCGCGGCCTGTCCGATCGGATGCCCCCCCCCGACACTACCGACCGCCCCCCCCCCCCGACATTACCGATCTCCCTCCCACCCCGACATTACCGATGCTGGCAGGAGAGTGTCCAATCCCTCCTGCCCGAAGACGGCACCCCCCCTCCTGCCCGAAGACGGCACCCCCCCCGGCGCTAACAACCCCCAAACTAACCTGTTCTTCAGGCCAGACGGTTCTTGCCCGTCTAGCCGGTAAGCCCGCCTCGTCGAAATGAGGCGGGCTCGCCCCTTCCCGGCCCATCCCGCCGAAGCCTAAGGCCTGATTGGCCCAGGCTCTAGAAGCCTGGACCAATCAGGCCTTAGGCATAGCGGGTCTGCCCATCCCCACTAAGTCTAAGGTCAGGCCTTAGATTAAGTGGGGATGGGTGGACCCGCTATGCCTAAGGCCTGATTGGTCCAGGCTTCTAGAGCCTGGGCCAATCAGGCCTTAGGTTTCGGCGGGATGGGCCGGGAAGGGGCGAGCCCGCCTTATTTCGACGAGGCAGGCTTACCGGCTAGACGGGCAAGAACCGTCTGGCCTGAAGAACAGGTTAGTTTGGGGGTTGTTAGCGCCGGGGGCGGTGCTGTCTTCGGGCAGGAGGGGGGGTGCCGTCTTTGGGCAGGAGGGGGGGGTGCCGTCTTTGGGCAGGAGGGATTGGACACTCTCCTGCCAGCATCGGTTGTGTGGGTGGGAGGGAGATCGGTAATGTCGGGGGGGGGCGGTCGGTAGTGTCGGGGGGGGGGCATCCGATCGGACAGGCCGCGGCCCGCTATACTTATAGCGGCAGAGAGATCCCTTGCCGCGATAAGTATAGCGGCTGCGTCTACTTACAATGTAGACCAGCATTTTGCTGGCCTACATTTTAAGGTTTCTTCCTCTACTAGGGAGACGCGTAGGGCCACCTAGGTTCGCCTAAGGCCCTTAGGCGAGCTTAGGCGTCTTGCGGGTCTCCCTAGGCTCCCGGAGGCGCCTTCAGGCCTGCCTGGGGAGCATTTTTTTTAAAAAACGTGCATCCCGATTGGCTGATTAGACAGCTGTAAGACGCCTACAGCTGCCTAAAATCGGGACGCACTTTTGGAGAATCAGGGCCTTAGTGCACTTTAATAAGCAGGACCCAAAGTCTTAACATCTTATCATTTTTTTCAATGACAAACCAAAATCTCCACTTTTTTAATCAGTGTGCTTATAGAGCCATTCATCATGTACTACCGGTACATAAATTTTTAAGCATGCTTACCTGGACGGGGTCTTGGTCTGAAGACCATCTCTAGCCCTTTTACTTCTAGTGCACAGTTATCCTGCAGCAGCGAACCCCAGGGAATAGATAGAGAGATTGTTTGAATAAACCCTTCAGTAACCTCTAGTGGAGCATCTGCAGATTCCAGGATCTCATTAAGACACTGTGGAGAGAATCCAGGATCTAGGTCATTAACTTAGAAATGGAGTCATACACTTACTACCGGTAGTTCATTTTACAATACATTTATCTAAAAAGCTACACAAGAGTAAATAAAAATAGTTCTGTTCTCTTATATATACTTAAGAGGCTATTTTAAAAAGCATTTCCAGGGGTAGGGCAGGGTTTTACACAGTGAAATAGATGTTTAATTAAACTGCCCAGTCAACACTTGTGCAAAATAATACACAAACTTAGGCACATAAAGTGTCTATCTGTCCTTTGCGAAGGCAATCCTGAGGGAAAGGCTGGGGTAGGGTTTGGACTTGATTTCCCATGAGTCTTCAAACCTCTGCCACCACCTTCACCTCTGTGTGGCACAATAACAGTTTTGCAGGCAATCAAGACAACATTAGGGAAGGAAAAGAGCTCGATCTCAATATGTATACTTTGGAGAAAAGGCGAGAGAGAGGAAATATGAAAGACGTTTAAATAGCTAAGTGGCATAAATATATATGAGGCGAATTGCCTTCGATGGAAAGGAAACTCCAGAGTGAAAGGGCATGGGATGAAGTTAAGAAATGATAGGCTCAGGAGTAATCTAAGGAAATATCTTTTTTTTAGAGAAAGGGTGGTAGATGCATGGAATAGTCTCCTGATAAAGGTGGTAGAGACAAAGACTGTCTGAAATCAAGAAAGTGTGGTATGGACACGTGGAATCTCTTAGGGAGAGGAGAAAATAGTGGATGCTGCGGATGGGCAAACTGAATAGGCCATTGGGCCTTTATCTTTCATCATGTTTCTAATGAATGCTATATCAGGATGTGAGGGAAGAAATTTCCAAACTACTTTTTTAAATGGAAATTATAAAACAGTTTGGAAACTTGCACTGGAAAAATTCCTTGCTGTGATACAAAAATGTAATCTCTAAAAAAGCAAACATTTTTGATAAACTTTCTATATTTATAAAGGCTTCTTTCCAAGTATTCATTCCATTCTGTAATTTGTTAGCTTTCTACCACAAGGGTTTATCTTTGAACATATTTTTTGTGTGTGCTGCTAAAATTAGTTTCCTAATATTGAACAGCAACCTAAGTAAAAGATTTCTTCTCTGTCATCTTTAATCATTTCAACAGATCCTAACAGCACTAGAAATATGATTTTTATTTGCATTTGCTACACCATCATTTGTAAAAAACATCATGATAAAATATTAATACAAAACAGATTTTAAAATCCCACCTGCACCCCCTAAAACAACCACAGGAGTCACAATAAGTAGGGGAACTGACTAGCACAATACAATATTATGCAAGAAACAAAGCCAATAGTTATATACCAGAAAACAAAAAGGAGCACCTGACAAAATAGGGAAAATCAGACAACCTTGAAAAAAGAAAATGACCAATAGCTGCCATATATCAGGTAAAGAAAAAGCTTGAGGAAAGAGCCAAGACTTTAAGGCTGCCTTAAAATTTGTTTTCAGAGAACTCTAAATACAAGATAGAAGGAAGAGTATTCCAGAGAGTAGCTAGCTATACAAATCCTCAAATTACAACAAGAGACATTAATTCTGCTGATTACAAATATTACATCTATAGACAGCTTTTCTTAAACAAAATTCAACCCAAAATGATTTACAGCAAAAATAATACAGGAGATCAGTGAAGGCTGATTTTAGAAAGAGCATAAAAATCTGAATTGAGATGTCTAGGTTGGGATGTGTACAATTTTAGTAGTATTTCAGAAAAGGATCTGCCAATGCAGAACCTTTTCTAAAATACATGCAGGAATAGATGTACAAGTGCGAATCAAAAATTAAAGGCAATTGTTAAATTACACAACAGCCAGAAAGGGAGCTAGAGAAATGTAATATATGTACTCATACACTGCCTGTTGGATAGTTCATCCACGCATAGTGAACACCCAGCTTTTAGTCGTTTGGCAGCCACGAGAACAGAAACATGGATGTTCCACTACAAGATTGAACCGTCAAAAAACCAACATGCAGTACTGCACTGTCTTTGGGCAGAGGGAGTGAAACCTGTGGAAATTCACCATCTGATATTGACTCAGTAAATAACACCATGAATCAATGAAAGGTTTATGAATGAGTTAGAGCAGGGGTGTCCAACTTTTTGGCTTCCCTGGGCCGCATTGGCTGAAAAAAAATGTTTCTGGGGTTGCGCAAACGCTGCAGCAAGACAGAGAAGGGAGCCGGCAAAACGGTAAACACCTGGAGGCAGCAGATGAAAACACTGCATCGCCTTCGACCAGGGCCACACAATATACTTCACGGGGCCGCAGGTTGGACACTCCTGAGTTAGAAGGTTTAAAGCGGGAAGAACAGGTGTAACTGACAAAGGTTGTTCTGGTCGCCCATCAAAATCGTACACACAAGAGCACATTGACAGGGTTCAAGAAAGGATTGGATGAAGGAAAAGGGGATAGAAGGGTATAGATAGAGGATTACTATGCAGGTCCTGGACCTGATGGGCCGCCACATAAGCGGACTGCTGGGCATGATGGACCTCTGGTCTGACCCAGCAGAGGCATTACTTATGTTCTTATGTTATGTTCTTATGATTCCTTGATTAGAAAAGACAGATGGATAACAGTGTCTCAATTGGCTTCAAATTTGGATATCAGCTATGGATCTGCATGTGCCATAATGCATGACGACTTGGGATTCAGTAAAGTCTGCACACAATGGGTTCCCAAACAGCTTACTGATCTGCACAAGCAACAGCATATGAAGACTGCAACCAAGTTCCTGTGACAGTATGAAGAAGATCTGATTATTCTGGAGAGAACTGCCACTAGCATCGAGACGGGTGCATCATTATGACCCAGACAGCAAAGACAAAGCATGATGAAGTAAAGGAAACAGTGGTCACCTGGCTTTGGAAGCAGCCAAAAAACTTCTCTGCAGGAATGTAAAAACTTGTTGAACGATACAACAAATGTGTTTTCTTGCATGGGGACTATATGGAAATGTTCAATTGCTTACAGTTACTTCTATTAAAGTCGTTAAATGGTTTGAAATGCGTGACGGGGATGTTTGGCCATATGTTTTGGAGGTGTCATCTTATTCAATCATACTGGAGGGAGATTCTCCATTTTATGCGTCATGATCTTTGCCTTGCCTTGATCGGTACCCCAGAGAGGTGCTGGACCTACCTGTGGAATTTGGGGCTATGGGGACGACATTGTTTACTGTGTCGTAAGCTTGGGTTGGTGGCTCATAAATGCATTCTAAAATTTTAGACTTTAAGTGAGCCTCGGGGTATTGGCGTTGGTGGGCTGATATACATCAACTGGACTGCTGGGAAGCGAGGGAATCCAGGAATGCGGGTCAACAATATTTGCAAATTTGGGACCCATATTTGTGACAGTTACATCCCAAGGGCCATAGTCTCATTTTGAATACCCTGTGAGTGTTGTGGTATGTGACTGGTGAGTATTGCTCACGGGGGGTTGGGCTTGGGGTGGTGTTTGGCTGGGTGTGTGGTGGGTGTAAGGGAGTTTACACTGTAGCTAGAATTGGGAACCATGTGCTCTTCTGGACTGGGATATTTTCGGACTGGGGGTGGTACTTTGGAGCTGGGGGAAAGCGGGTTTGCTACTGACCTTGAGGGAGTATTGTGGTGCGAGGAGGGATAAGTTCCTGGGTCATGTTGTGTTACTGTAGTTATGGCTTGGGGATTATCAGAACACAGATCACCAAGCCTTCTTATTGTGATAGGCTTGCTGGTGCTGGGAGGTATCCTCTGGGTGAGTGGTAGTTGGGGAGGGATGGGTGGTAGGGAGGGGGGGAGATGCTGGTCATTGTTATGTCATGGTTTGTTTTTTTCTTGCTGTCTTGTAGCTTGACAAATTAATAAAATGTTTCAACTATGTACAGTGATAGCATCCATTTTGCAACTGCAAACATTACATTACATTACATTAGTGACTTCTATTCTACAATATCAATAGAAACAGCTCAACAATACACTTATCTAAGAACTGGCACATACAGAACAATACAAACCCAATATCTATGAAGAGAATCCAGCAATAGCCATAAGCATTAAATTTAGCTATGGGTGTAAATTCTTAGGGTGATTTCACATCAAGTGGACCAATTTTGAAAATCATCCAAACTTGACCTCCTCCAAACTGAATAAAATTTTGTATGGCCATTCACTGGGGTCTCTAATCTAATCAAATCTAATTAGGACTTCTTAATCACACTATTTCACAACAAGTTCAAGGCGATTTACAGATTAAAAGGCCCAGGTAGCAACATGGGGAAATTTTACAATACAGAGAAGGAAGATACAATACCTTATTAGGGAAGGCTACATTGTTACCAGAAGGAAACAACTGAGTTACCATGTGTGGGGCTGCTGCATTGTCAAGTGGGAGTACAGTGGCTCTAAGTCGCAAGGAGTTTGTCAAATAAGTAGGTTTTCAGCTTTTTCCTGAAGATGAAATAGTTTGACTCTGTTCTTATGGAGGGTGGGAGAAAGTTCCAGGTTCTTGTGGCAACGTACGTGAAGAGGGTTTTGAAAATTTGTTTGTACTTCATTCCTTTGGATGAGGGATAATCAGTTAGTGGGTGTTTCTCACTCTGTTTGAAGCGAAGAATGAAGAGAACACATGGATTATGTGCTCCAGAGCATTGGTGTTTTGCATATGGTGTTTTATGCATGAGAGTTTAAGCATGATTCGGGCTTTTATAGGCAACCAGTGGAGTGTGTGGTAGTGAGCAGAGACTTGGTCATATTTTTTAAGATGAAAATCAGCCCGATTGCAGTGTTCTGGATCAGTTGGAGCTTGTACATTTGGGTGGAGGATAGGTCCGCGAAAAGGGAGTTGCAGTACTCAACTTGGGTTAGGATTAGTATTTGAACCAGGATCGCAAAGTGGTTGCGGTAGAAGTATGGTTTGATCAGTCTCAGCTGTCTTAAGCTGTAGGTTGGATATTTGGGCGCATACGAGTGTGGAGTCTAGTAGGATTCCTAGTCTCAAACTACATCATGCAAAAATTTTCAGCTAGATCTCTACTGGTTCGAAACTTACAAACGGCTGAATTGAGGTCACCTTCAGAGTGCCACACTCCACATAACACAAAACAACTACTTTGTTCAGGCACTGCAGCCCAACAAAACCTGTTAGGGAACTGAATTTTGTTTTGGATTGGTACACCCCTAGTACTAAGTTCCTGTGCAAAATTTGGAACGTAAGATGAGCTTGCCTCCCTTTTTATAAGCCAGCAAACAATGTGAAAAAAATGTTACAATAAGAAATTGACCCCCCTCTTTTACTAAGGCGCACTAGCCAAATTAGCGTGCACTAAATGCTAACGTGTCCATTATATTCTATGGATGCATTAGCATTTAGCATGCGCTAAATCGGCTAGCGCCTTAGTAAAAGGATCCCTTAAAGTCTACTTTGACTCCTCATTGCTTCTGACCTATACTTTGATTCAGACCATAACTGGGCCAGTAATCATGGCCCATGATGTACATCTAGGATTTGCACTAGGAAGCTTTGCAGCCAATGGAAGCAAAGATCTAACGAGAAAGATGTGATGTTACTTTTTTATGCAAATTTTCACCATTTTTGGATGCAAATAACTCTATTGTGTAGTTTTTAATTTTTTTATGTCATTTGAAAGAGCATCTTTTTTGCCACAAGTCACCCTGTTTCATCTTGGAGCCAGCCTTGCTTTGATCAGAATTAAGGTCCCAAAAACATGCATCATTTGAATGTGTTGATACGCTATGTTATACAGAGCCATCTTTGGCATCCTATTGTGTAACACGCAAATGAGCTAGAAATGTGACATTTTACAATGCAGCTAAGCTTGTTGTGCTTATCATACTTTAAGCATATGACATTTTTGCTCAGATGTATTTTCCTAAATTAGTCGTCAAAGTTGTTGCCAAGAGGTATAAAGCTAACTAACCCTAAGGTTTTCTGCTGCATTAATGGGGTCATCACCACCAGAATCAGATTGAGAATCTTTCCACTTCTTCCAACTTTGCATCAAGGTCTTGATACAAAGTGGACAAAGTTTTTGACCTGTTTTAAAGCCTTGTTTTATCATAACTTTGATGATAAATTGTAGTAAGGTCAATTAACTGTGATTCTACTTCCTGAAGGGGTTATAGCAGGATCTCTGTAGAAATTCAGATTTGGTCAGAATCAACGTTTCATGGTGAGAACAAATACTAGATGTGTCTTTTTATTAATTCTTAATCTTCTGAAGAGTAATTGTTGATGGAAATTAACCCACTTTGACCAGAAGAAAAATCTGCCATCTCTGTCCAATCTCTCTCCTTTTGCTTCCCTCCCTCCCATTGTTCCCCTACTCTCTTCTCCTGCAACTAACAGGGTAGATAGGGTCACAGAAAGAAGATGGATGTCGAATGTGGAAAGAGATGAAATGCCTGATGAATAGGGAGACCCTGGCAAGAGAGTTAAGAGAAAACAGAGGAAAGAAGAAACCAGAGACTGGGACCAACACAATTAGAAAAATAAAATGACCAGACAACAAGGTAGAAAAAATAATTTTATTTTCTGTTTATGGACTAGATCAGGGGTTTCCAACCCAGTCCCTGAGACCTAACTAGCCAGTCAAGTTTTCAGGATACCCACAGTTTGTTTTCTTTTGGATTGCTCCTTCTTCTGTGGAATATTGGGTTTTCTTATTTCGTGCTTCATAGTACCCACAATGAATATGCATGTGAGAGATCTGAATATAACAGAGATAATGCAAGCAAATTGATCTCATACATATTCATTGTGGGTATCCTGAAAACCTGACTGGCTAGGTAAGTCATGAGGGCTAGGCTAAAAACCTCTGGATGATTTTGTCAGTTTTTGGAATGTAAACCATAGCCATTGTTAGACATGACTGGGGACCATGAGAAAACTTCACTCATTGTGGTAGTAAATCTTACTGTTTGGGATGGGCCACCCTTGACGTATGCAACAGTTACATTACTTATTCCTCGAAGCAACAGCTTCAGCAGTTCTTACCTTGTGTACTACTACTACTACTATTATTATTATTATTAATTATTTCTAGAGCGATGTCAAGACATACACAGCACTGTAAAGAGTAAAAAAGGAGACAATAAGTTTTTCGAGAAAGGACTATCTAGGGCAGCGATGGCGAACCTATGGCACGCGTGCCAGCTGTGGCACGCGAAGGCCTTGCAGCTGGCACACGGGAAGGTCCGCAATAGAGAGCTGCACGGGAACGGGGCTGGATGTACTAAGTCGCGCGGCTTTTCTCCCTACCTGCTCTGCTTGCAGCACAGAGCCGAACGGAAGTCTTCCCGACGTCAGCGCTGACGTCGGAGGGAGGGAGGGCTGACGTCGGGAAGACTTCCGTTCGGCTCTGTACTGCAGGCAGGGTAGGTAAGGAGGAGTAGCCTCGCGGCTACCAAGGGAGGGGGGCGGTCCGCCCTGCCCCGTGTGCAGCACAGCTGGCCAGGTCCCCTTACTTTTGTGGCGCTAACCCGACCGACAGGGCCGCCATCAGGGCAGGCGGGCGCAACGCCCAGCAAATGTAGATGCCCGCCCGACTGTCATCTGCCGAATCCTGCTGCCGCCACTGCTTAATACGCAGCCTGAAGAGCCGCCGAAAAACCCGCCGGACTTTAAACAAAGAAAACCCCCAGCAAGCGACTTGAACCCGGCTTCCCTCCGAAACCGGAAGTTACGTCGGGGGGGGGGGGGGTGGTAGAGAAGAGAGCCGGCACAGACCATTAGAGCCCCGGAGCATGCGGGAGATAGGCCAGCCACGGAGGGAAGCTTACTTGCTCTTGCTTACTTCGGGCCTTTCTCGCTGCCGGGTCCTGCCTACTTTCTGTTTCTGTGAAGGCAGGACCCGGCAACGAGAAAGGCCCAAAGTAAGCAAGAGCAGCAAGTTGTAAACTTCCCTCTGTCGCTGCCCTTTGGGAGATAGGTCAGCGACCAAGGGAAACTTGCAACTTGCCTTTGTCTGTAGCGAATCTGCCGGGTGTGTGAGACGGGGGGGGGGGAATGGGAGGAGTAATGCTGCTGCACCCAATTAGGGGGGAGGGGGAAGAGAAATGCTGCTTCTGCTGTACCCAATTGGGGGGGGAGAGAAATGCTGATGATACTGCTGTACTCAGTGGGGGGAGGGGGAAGAGAAATACTGCTGTACCAAATTGGGGAGAGAGAGGGAAGGAGGGAGAAGGAAGATCAGGAAAAGGAGGAAAGAGATGCAAAGACCATGGGACGGAGGGAAAGGAGATACCATACCATGGAGTGGAAGAGAGAGATGTCAGGGCATATGGGGGGGGAAGCAGGGTCAGATTAAAGGGTAGGCCCTGTAGGCACAGGCCTAGGGCCCAAAATAGTCAGGGGGGCCTGCCAGTGCTGTGCTTTGGGGCCTCACCCTTGCTGGATTCGCTGGCAGCAGCAGCAGCCTCATCATCATCCCGGGCGAATCCCAACCCGATCCGACCCTCCTATCTCTCTCTCCTTCCCTCATCAGTGACGTGCCAGAGGGAATCACGGCAGGAGAAAGTCCTGAAGCAGCCTGTTTAGAGTCTCGTGATGGGAGGGAGGGAGAGTTAGGAGGGTCGTGGGGGGGAGAGTAGCAGTCTGCCCCGGGTGTTCGACCTGGCGTCATGAACTTCTTCGGCTAGCATCAGCATTTACAATTCACTGCTGTTGCCAGCTTCAGGCCTTCCTCTCCGCCGGGTCCTGCCTACTTCTGTTTCCATGAAGGCAGGACCCGACAGAGAAGAAGGCCCAAAGCTGGCAACAGCAGCAAATTGTGAATGCTGCTGCCTGAAGAAGTTCATGACGTCAGGTCATGGGTGACAGAAGGAGGAAAGGGAGCAGAGGGGGAGAGACTTGCTGCACCCAACTGGAGGGAGAAAGAAGATGAGGGAGGGAATGGAATGAGATGCCAGGGATTGGAGGGAAGGGAGGGAGGAAGAGATGCCAGGGCATGGAGGGAAGGAGGAAAGTATGCCAGACCAAGGGAAAAGGAAGGAGGAGAAGACAAAGCATGGAGGGGGAGGGAGAGATGGAAGAAAAGGAAAGGAGTGAGATGCTAGAGAATCAGGGAAGGGAAGATACCAGACTATGGGGTGCGAAGGAAAGAAAGGAGAAGAGAGAGATGCCAGAGCATAGGGGACGGGATGGTGACAGAGAGAGAAAAATGGAGAGGTGGCAGAGCTAAAATCAATCATGTACAAAGGAGAAGAGAAGGGGCACAGGATAGACAGTTTATTGAAGGAGCATAAAAAGAGGGAAGATGCCATATGGAACGGGGAGAGGGCAGACAGTGGATGGAAGGGGCTGATGCTGTATGGAAGACAGAGCGGACAGAAGCTGGCTAGAAAGAAGAGTGAAGACAAGATGATTAAAGCAAAAACGACAAAAGATAGAAAAAATTGTTTTGTTGCTTTACGTAGAATCAAGTAGTATTGTATCTATTGATTAAAGTTTATAAATAGGAAATAGAAATAAGGCAGTTTTTTGGTAACTAAACCCCTTTCCTCAGGTCAGGACAGGATACCATAACAGCAGGGGTGCCCAAATGGTCGAGTGCGATCGACCAGTAGATCGCAAAGGCAATGTGAGTCAATCGCGTTGCCTTGGCAATCTTTTTCTTCCTGCCTCCCTGAGCCAGGCCAGGCACGTAGAAGCGCCGGACTCACAAGACTTCACTTCCGACGTCAATTCTGACGTCAGAGAGGAAGTTCTGGGCCAGCCAATCGCTGCCTGGCTGGCTTGGAACTTCCTCTCCGTCGTTAGAATTGACATCAGAGGTGAAGTCTTGAGAGTCCGGCACTTGTACATTCCTGGCCTGGCTCATGGAAGCAGGGAGAAATCGGCATGGTGGCTTAGGGGGTAGGGAAAGAATCGGGGAAGTGGAGAAATTGGCGCGATGGCTTGGGGGGGGCGGGGGGAGAGAGAAAGAAAGAGACAGAAAGAAAAGGGGAGGGGCAGAAAGAAAAAATTATTGGATTTATAGTCAGAAGAAGGAAGTGCAAACAGAGACTCATGAAATCACCAGACAAAAAGATAGGAAAAATGATTTTCAGTTTAGTGATTTCAGTTTATTTTCAGTTTAGTGATCAAAATGTGTCTGTTTAGAGAATTTATATCTGCAATAGCGGTTTTTAGCGCAGGGAGCCTATGAGCATCGAGAGCAGCACAGGGCATTCAGTGCATCTCCCTGCTCTAAAAACTGCTATTGCGATTTAGTAAAAAGGGAGGGGGTATATTTGTCTATTTTTGTATAATTGTTCCTGAAGTGACATTGCATAGAATCGTCTGACTTGACCTCTTTGAAAACCCACGGAATATAAATGATAATTAACATTTTCTCTGCATACAGTGTGCTTTGTGGTTTTTTTTTAAAATTTTATTGTTGGTAGATCATTTTGACTTGGTCATTTTAAAAGTAGCTCGCAAGCCCAAAAAGTGTGGGCACCCCTGCTGTAGAAGCAAGGGCAAAGTGGAAATGTCCAATCAAGATGGTGCACAAAAACAGTGTCTTTCAACTCATCTGATAAATCCAATGGTCTTTATTAATCCAAAACAAAATCGTACATCCAAAGCAACTCAATGACTCGACATGATCACGTTTCGGCCATCCGGCCTGCATCAGGAGTCTTAGAAGTCTTTGGGTAGCAAGTAGTCTTTAAATGGCAAATGGTCAAAAGTGAAACAATCATACCATTGCTCCAAGTCTGTAAATGCTGCAAAACCACACAACCTCATGTTCTTTACAGATTTTACTAACCACTTTAATGTACTAAACAAAAAATTGCAAGGCATGGGAAAAACAGCAGAAAGCATGTTTAGTAACATCAAAGCTTTTGAGAGAAAATTGCATGTTTTTGAAAAAGACCTTGAGAGTGGACAGCTAAAATATTTTCCCAACCTAAAAATACATTTGGATAATTCTACAACATTTGTGGACAGTCATAAAAAACACCAGGAAATCCACAAAGCATATTCCACCATTGTAGCCGAAGCAAAGGAAAATTTTAGTAAAAGATTTTCTCAGTTCCGTAAGATGGAGACAACCCTTCCCCAGAAAAGTCCACATTTGAAGATCTTGATCTTTCCTGCTTACAGTGGTTGGATATTCAAAATTTGGAAATGGAGCTACTGGAATTTCAAGAAAGCTCTATCTGGAAAAGTAAATTCAATGACCTGCGTGCGGCTCTTGAACGTATTGAGTGTGAAAGGGTGACAAATGAAATCACTGCTAGCAGTTCTGAAAATGAAATCCTAAAAGCGTGGAATTCTCTGCCAGACAATTTTAAGTCCATGAAAGCACTTGGGATTGCTCTTCTTACTTTGTTTGGGTCATCCTATGCTTGTGAGCAGCTGTTTTCGGCTTTGAATCATATAAAATCTGATGCTAGAAACAGATTAATGGATGACATGAGTGCTGCATGTGTTGCTCCGAAATTAACGCACTATGAGCCAAGGATTGACAAGTTATCAGCATGCATGCAACAACAAAAATCACATTAATTTTTTTCAGAGCATGCCCAATGCATATGTTTACATGAAGCAGTATTTTCAGTTTGCAGTTAAGACACTTTCTAAGTTATTTAAATATTATTTAAAGACGTTATTTAAAAAAGGGACTTTACATGGCCCTGTTGTATTCCAATCTGGAATTTCCAATAAAAACGGTTGGTTTAATTGAAAGCTCTTTTGTTTTCTTTACATCATATTATTAGAAATGTAATGATTTAACTATTTTCTAATTTGATTGTAAATTTTACAAAAAAACATGTATAGACTCTTTGGGAATACACACCGAGTTTTGACACAGTTAACAGTTTTAAGAAGTTTATCTTTTTTTTTACTCAGGATACATTTGACATGTTATGTGAATAATACATTTAAAATATATTGTGTAACTGAATCAAATTCTTCCTAAATTCATTAAATTGAATGAAATCATTAAAACATTATAGATTGCCAATAAATTGAAATGAAAACCAAAGGATTGTGAATCAAATTAATTCTCTGACAATACAAAGATTCCAACCTTTAAAAATGATGTTACATAGTTCAGGCAACTTTATAAAGAGTTTTTAGATACTAAAATCTTGTTATTAAGGTTTAATTGACGTGCTGGCACTTTGAGGAAATTCTTTGGTTTTGTGCGGCAGTTTGGGCACTCGGGCTCAAAAAGGTTAGCCATCACTGATCTAGGGTAAGTTGCACAAACTTGAAGATGTCCGACATGTTCTCCCTGGATAGCACATATATTTTTGCACACAGCCTATTTGACTACACTCTGATGCACAGTTGTCTGCATCTGCTCCTTTGATTTTACTTTTGTTTTCTTTACTTTGTTTTTGCTTCGCTAGGAAGCTGTTTTATCATGCACCCACACTTTTTCCATGAAGAAATTTCTTATGTTACTGCTGAGTCTGTCCCCTTTTAGAAGGATTTTAGAGTCAAGTCCAGTCCTTTTTAGACATTTCCATTTTCAGCCAGTCGTAATACATTCATTTATAATAATAATTTAAAAAGCTATAGGTATTAATGCTACTAGACATATGTTGACATTAATTAGTACAGGGCTGGCACGTACATCGGGCCGAGACAGTGTTCTTCACCGCCATTCCGTGTTATGATCAATGCAGCATTATCTTTGGGCCAGCTCCTTCTTCCTCACTGCCGTAGTACACAAAGCCGAGGGCAGTGGCTCCTAGTACTATTAGGTTTTGGTCCTGTATTTGCATAGGGGTTATCTGTGTTCTGGTAGGAATGAATCTTGAGAAGCATACAGTGTGCTTTGTGTAGTTTAATTTTGTGGTTAACCATTATGGGCTTCTTTTACAAAGGCGCACTAAACATAGAAAGATGACGGCAGATAAGGGCTATAGCCCATCTAGTCTGCCCACACTGTTGACCCACCCTTTTAAGTTTACTTACCCCCTTGATTATAGTTATACTGCCATTCTATTGACCCGCTCTTTCAGGTCTATACCCCACTGACCCTATTCTTTTGCTTGACCCTCGTAGGGATCCCACATAGGTATCCCATTTGTTCTTGAAGTCTGGGATGCTGCTGGCTTTGATCACCTGGGGCCTTAACGCGCGGAATAGTGCTCACTAAATTGTCATGTGCGCTAGCCACTACCACCTCCTTTTGAGCAGGCGGTAGATTTTTGGCTAGCGCACGCTATAGCACATGCTAATCCGGTGCGTGCATTAAAAATGCTAGCACACCTTTGAAAAAGGAGCCCCATGTGTTGTTAATAAGATCATACTGTGTGTATATATGAAAAATGAATGAAAAAATTGTGTTACAATTAGTACTATTATAGGGCGGGATCTAGGGCGGACATAGGCAGGGTCTGGCCCAAGACTTAGCCAACTGTTCTTCAACTGCCAGTCCGCGGTGCCAGTCCACAAAATAATTATTTTATTTCCACTGGTCCATAGGTGTAAAAAGGTTGAAGAACACTGAATTAGTACACATATATGATAGCAAAAAAAATAGTAAACATTCATATTTTCTGTTCAGTATTCTCTTTTGTGACTGTAAAACTCATTCGCTGGTTGTCCAGCCCTCTTCACTGTAACATGTTGATATTATGTTTCTAACTAATTGTACTCTGTAATCACCGACTGCTCAGTGACATCTTCCCTATTTGTATTCTGTAATTTGCGGATTGTCCAGCTCTCTTCACTGTAAACTGCCTAGAAGTCGCAAGATTGTGGCGGTATAGAAAAAAATAAAGTTATTATAATTATAATATATAGTCCTGAACAATAAATAATATAGCTCGTATGGGAAAGGAGGAAAAGAATTCTCATTTCCTGTACAGGAAGACTATTGTAAGCAACAAATTTGTAAGATACAGCATTCTATCTACTCGTGATGCTGCAAAATCACGTTCAAATTCTTAAGCAACATCGGACACAAATAAAATGTCACCTGAACTGCCATTCTGACAAGGCAGACCTAGCGAAGATGCGTCAATGCTGAGATACTGCGTTCAATTTCTGGGCAAATGGACATTTTGGGCTTCCCTCCATATCATATCACATCATTTTCTTGTTATTTGTTCATTTAACGTGTATGATTCGCGCCTACAGAGAAACATGACTGCCCCGCACTGTGACATCTTGACTGCTGCGCTTACCCATTTGTCCAAGGGAACCTGTGCCAGGGAGCCCGTGCCTTGGTAGAGGTCCAGGGTGAGCTGCTCCAGGCTCAGCTTCTCCTGCAGGAAGTGGCCCAGATACCTCTGCAGCAGGTACCTGCAAGCCCTCTTCTTGATCGACTCCGAGAACGGCCACGGCATTTCCGCCCGCGGCCCGCCTTTGACTCTCGGCTACCTGGGCTGAACGTTCATGCAACAGCCTCGTGCCCCCGCCTCCGCGCTCGTGGCCTAGCTCGGTGTAAACAAGGCTGTCATGAGTTCCCAGTCACAGCCGCCAAGGTATTTGGAGGGGGCGGAGGATAAACCAAACAGCGTCAGGTCAGGGACGAGACTGAGGGCGCGAGGCCCCGAGCCCCCCACCACCACCACAGCACGCGCAGCTGCCGCTACACAGGCCTCAAACGGCGCTTCCCCGAAAACATTCCGTGCGGCCGCCGACGGCAGCCACTCAGACCAGCACCTGGGTCCGAAGAGGAGGAGCTGAGCAAAGCCAGGCCCACCGCAGACGAGCGGCGTTCTAGCGTACGGCCGGGATCGCTGGCTTGGACCCAACGGAAGTGACGACCGCAGCCGCGGTGCACAGAGCCGGAAGTGAAGGTGGGCGCGCGACGGGTTGGAACTTGGGAGGCCGCGGGACAGCTGGAGGTTCAGGTAAAAAAATGCCGGTGCTGCTGGCGACGGTGGTTGCTTTAGTCACCCGCGGATCGGTTAAAAAAGCGGAGGCGCTTTTGTTTTCTAAACGAAAGGATGGGGCCCTTCTTGGTTCTGCGGCGTGCCAGGCCAAGGCTTTCTTGTTCCTATCTCCTAAAGACTTCTACTTCCCGTTGGTAACTCTTTAACCCGACATTTTTATTACCTTAAAAATTTTAAGTCATCGCTTATTTTATTCCTTCAAATTTTGAATGTAATTCTTGTTTTAGTTTGGATGTAATCCGCCTTGAACCGCAAGGTAATGGCGGAATAGAAATCACTAATGTAATGTAATTTCTCTGCTTGCTTGCACTTAGCTGCTCAGCTGTAGCTTTTGAATGTGTTGACCACGACATCCATTGGGAAAGGGGAATGAGGCGCAGGCGAGATTAAAGCAGCTCGTTCGTGTTGATGGTCCGGGGCGGTAAAGCAGCTTTCGGATGCAAAGGGTGTACAGTAGGCTTGACAAGTGGGCTCCTTCCCTGCCTTCACCGTAACGTTTGCACTGCAGAAGGCATTATCTACATTTGTCAGCTCCTTGTGTCACTGGGCAGTGCCTCGGGTTTTCCTTCCTGTTCTCCAAAAACAGTACTTCACAGCATGTTTACTTATAGCTTTTTACTTATTCATTGGTCTCCAGAAGTGCCAGTATTAGCCAATTGATTGGAGTGGCCAAATACTACGTGGCACTAGCCTCCTCATCAGATCGTTGTGTTTTATATAAAGTACTTTAGTGCTTCAATACTTCAGTGTATAAATAATTAATCTTTCAACTTATCTTTTTTTCCTTTTTCTGAGTTTTTTCTTTGTCAGTAATTATCGGGAAGGGCCCTGTCATTCCGACATGTTTCGCCCGAAGGCTGTATCAAGAAAAAAAGTCCCCCCCCCCCTTCTACTTTAGCTCCACACCATCCCAATTATTGGCAATTTTGTCGGGTTTTCCTTCTGCATGCTACTTGAGAAGGTGTATTTTCATCTGCTCTGCATCTGATTTATTATTGTTATATATATATTTTAATACTACTACTGTTAATTATTTCTGTAGAGCTAATAATTTATATTCTGCATATCCTAATGCATGAACCAACTCCACTACTTTTAATTGAGAGCACTATCACCACGGAAGAAAAAGCCTCAGGTTCTATTACAGGCAGAGCAGAACGCTCAAACCTCCACCTCACACATCATTGGCAAAAAACTTCCGTAGGTGATGTGCAGTGCCACAACCTTTGTCGGTGCAGGACTAAAACAATTACTCTAACTAACGTACTGAGTGTTAATGAAATATAGCCAACATTTCACAGTAAAAACCGTTTCTTCAGGGCTTATCCAATACGTTTTATAAGTTGCTTGCGTTTGTACTCCTGCTCCCACAAGCAACTTATAAAACGTATTGGACAAGTGAAAATCCATAAGCCTTGAAGAAACGTTTTTTACTGTGAAATGTTGGCTATATTTCATTAACACTCAGTACGTTAGTTAGAGTAGTTGTTTTAGTCCTGCACCAACACAGGTTGTGGCACTGTACATCACTTACGGAAGTTTTTTGCCAATGATGTGGGAGGTGGAGATTTGAGCGTTCTGCTCTGCCCATAATAGAACCTGAGGCTTTTTCTTCCGTAGTGATAGTGCTCTCAATTAAAAGTAGTGGAGTTGGATCATAAATTATTATTTATTACCCACTTTCATTGAATTGAATAGTATTCCGCATATCCTACAATTTTATGCGGATTACAAATTATTCGGGCACTCAAGCATTATTCCCTAACTGTTCTGGCAGGCTCCCATTTACCTGGGGCAATGGTGGTTAAGGGACTTGCCCATGGTTAGAAGGAGCACTGAGGGATTTGAACCCATAACCTCAGGGTGCCAAGGCTGTAGCTCTAACCACTACACCACATTCTCCCATTTTTGGATTTTTGTATTTATGTATTTTAGATTATTTTAATATTCTATATAGATATGAGGAACAAGATGAGGAAACTCAAGAACTTATAGGTTACCAAGCATTAAAGTCCTGTATGTTTAAGCAAATATTAGATTTTAAATCACTTACCCCTTCTTTTAAAAAGTGTTTTTAGCACTGGCCATCACAGTAACAGCTCCAACGCCCATAGAATTCCTATGAGCATCCAAGCTGTTACCACTGCGGCTAGTGCTAAAAACTAGCACAGCTTTGTAAAGGAGGGGGTTAGAGCAGGAAACATGTTGGATTTAATTTTTCTGGGGCAAGAAATTTAGAGAAGATTATGTCAACCTCCCCAACAGGAAAAAGAGTAGAATGGTCTAACTATGTGTTAATAAGTTTTATACTACAGAATTGTAATGTCATGCTAGATGGGAAGGAAAGAAATTAGATAAAGATTACTGTATATACTCAAATATAAGTCGAGAACCCCATTATTTCCCCCCAAAAGGAGGAAAAATGGTTGGCTTGAATATAAGATGGGCTGCTGAATATTCAAATGTCCTGCCCTGCCAGGATCTGCACCCAGCGCCCTCTCCCTCCCCTGTCAGGCTCTGCACCCAGCCCCCTTTCCTCCGTGCCAGGCTCTGCACCCTGTCCCTCCCTTCCATGTCCATTGTACCTCCTCTCTGCCAATATTCTGTATGCCGCCGCTACTTCCGTATGACCCACATACCTGGAATACCTGGTGGTTCAGAGGTGTAGCGGACAGGAGTGAGCTTTCCAAGGTCCTGCTCTGCTGCTGCAAGTTCTGGTGGTTCAGCTGTACTGAGCAAGAGTGCACTTCCCACGCTGCTGCTCGGTGCTGAGCGGCTTCCTGAATGGTTCCCGAGAATTCTCGCGAGACCTGCGCTAAAAACCAGTTCTGCAGTTTTGTAAAAAGGTGGGGGTATTTCTCATGTGTTTGACCATATTAAGATTGAAGAAAATATTGAGTACATTCTACATTTGGTACAATTAGAAAATAAGCAATAACTTTCTTAGCAGGATTATAGTCTCCTAACAAAGTAAAACAGTGTTTTCCTGTTTTCAAATATGTACTTTGATTTGAATTTATTTATTTATTTAATACAGAGGATGGAGATAGATTACAACCCCATTGATTTGCCAATTAACAGTGATTTTGAAGAAGACTCAGAAGTTAAAGACTTGGTGGGAACTGATGTGAAGGACATGAGATTAGAAGCAGAAGCTGTAGTGAATGATGTTCTTTTTGCTGTCCGAAATATGTTTGTTTCAAAACTCCTACCATGTGCTGAGGATGTGGCATATATCAATGTGGAGATCAGAGAAGGAAACAGATACTGCCTGGAACTCACCGAAGCAGGACTTAAGGTAAAAGTATTTCTGCATAAATCCTTACGCATAATTCTTGGTGATATTGCATTTTTTAAATTTCAGTTACTATTAAAAATGTTTGCTATAATATACACCAACATATTTTTACTGTGTATTTATATTTCATTATGTTGTGCATTCTTTATTTTAAAATATTCTTTATTTTCAGGGATTTTTAAAATATTCTTATTTTCAGGGATTCTTTATTTTAAAATATCTAGTCATTATGTTGTCAGACTTTCATCATAGCGGGCTTCTTGACCTCCTGAAAAGGCAAAGGAGACTTAGGGCTCCTTTTACTAAACTAGCGCACGCATGAAATTACTGCGCGCTAAACCACATGGTACGCTTATATAATAACGCCAGCTCAATGCTGGTGTTAAGGTCTAGCACACACAGCAATTTAGCACACGCTATTCCGCGCATTAAGGCCCTAATGCACTTTAATAAAAGGAACCCTAAATATAAGCAAAAGATTCAAAAGCAGTGTTCTCCCCAGAAATTTTTTCCAGCCGGGTGGCATGAAAAAGTAGCCGGGTGGGGCGGGATGGGAAAATTTGGTGATGGGGAAAATGAAAAGATCCTTTTACTAAGGCTTGCTAGCCATTTTAACACACACTAAACGCTAACGTGTCCATTATAGTTTATGGATGCATTATCTAAAACAGCTAGCACGCCTTAGTAAAAAGATCACTAAATGTGCACTATTTTTATTAGTTAATTGTTATTAATTATTTTCCAATGCTCACTGTGACTTTCTTTTTTAAGGTTTGACAAATAGGCAGGACCTGGCAGCGAGTTGTAAGCTTCCATCCGTCGTTGAATTGTCTCCTGCCTTAGCCCGTAGCGAACTCATGCTTCGGGGCTCTAAGGTGTGCATGCCAGCTTCCCTTCTCTTCTCCCCCCCCTCTCGGACGTAACTTCTGGTTTCGGAGGGAAGAGAAAGGAAGCTGGCATGCACACCTTAGAGCCCCGAAGCATGAGTTTGCATCTCCAAGCCGGTGAGAGGTGGTTTTTTGGGGGGAATTTTTTAAGTTGAGCGGCTACAGCAGCAGGATTTCCGATAGATGACAGCCGGGCGGTCATCTAAATTAGGCGGGCAGAGCGCCCGGCTAAAAGGCCCTGGGGAGAACACTGCAAAAGTGTTATGCTCTTGTAATTGTCAGTTCTTGCATTAACTGAGTTTAGAAATAATAGGTGAGATTACTATTTCAAAATAGCTTACAAGTGCAAATTACATATCTTTTTATGATTCTTCTAATTTATTTGATAGGATGAATGACTAGGTTTTAGCATTTTGCTGTTTTTATCGTGCAGGTGGTGGGCTGTGCATTTGACCATGTAGATGAAAATTCAGAAGCTCCATACCATGAGACAGTCTACTCTTTATTGGACTCTCTTAGCCCAGCCTATCGTGAAGCATTTGGAAATGCACTGCTACAGAGACTGGAAGCATTGAAAAGGGATGGCCAGTGCTGACCCATTCTATTGGAATGAGCTGTAATTTTCATTGCAAATGTCTGTCGCTGATATGAACTCTTTGAGTCTGAAACTCTTAAGGCTTCACCAACAAATGCAGCATGAACTGTATCTTAAATTTCAGCCTGTGCTTCTCATTCACAGCACAAGTTAGCCGTAATGTGTTATGTTGCAGTTATTGCTAATTTCTGGATTACTGACCTGGATTTAAGCATAAAATAATGCATTTCTGTGCATCCACAGTAATAGTATATATATATATACATGGTACACTGAAAATAATTTGTTTAAATCATAAAATGTCTTCAGATAATGTGATTATTTTTTAGATATCAAAAACAGACTGCACCTTCCCCCTTCTTTTACTAACGCAGAGCTTGGGTTTTAGCGCCGGCAGCGGTGGTAACTCCTCCGAAGCTCATAGAATGAGTGTCGGAGCTATGATAAAAGCTGGTGCTAAAACCCATGCTATGTGTTAGTAAAAGAGGGGGGGCTAGTATTTTACTACCAGTAATATTCTTTGAGTGGAATATACCAGCTATATAACTTTCTTCTGCATGTTGAATTCCAGTTTCTTGGTGATTTTATTAACTAGTATTTAGCTTTTGAATACATGCCAGAATTAATGGGTGCTGATGAATTATTGCTGGGTTACATGTTAAAAACTGTATTTAGGGAAATTTGATGAAGTATTTCCAGATTATTCATAGATCTTTTTGTTCTATTAACCTTGTTTCATGTTCTTTATTCTGAAAATGCACTTGTCACCATGTTTGCATATTTTTTTTAACAGTTTAAGGCAGGCTCTTAAAAAGGTGCACTACCGAACCGCCCATAGGAATAGAATGGACAACTTGGCAGCACACCTTTGTAAAATGACCTGTAATAGAGCAGTGGTATAAAAATTACCGTATTTGCTGGCTTATAGGACACACTTTTTCCCCCTCAAAATACCCTTAAAATAAAGGGTGCATCTTATACACTGATAATCTGTTCCCTGTCCATCCTGCCTCCTGTGCCACTGGAATCCGTGGCGGTCCAGAGATGTAGCAGGCAGGAGCAATCTTTCTGCATACTTGCCCCGCTGCTAACCCCGTCAGTGGTGGCTGCCGTGAGATCAAGTTTCTTCAGCCGCTGAGCGGCACCACACTTTGTGGCGCTCCTGCTCGGCGCTGAGTGGCTTCCTGACTGACTCCCATGAATTCTCACGAATTGTGAGAATTTGCGGGAGTCAGTCAGGAAGCCACTCAACGCTGAGCAGGTGCACCAAAGCGCGCGCCTGCTCAGTGCCGCTCAGCAGCTGAAGAAACTTGATCTCATGGCAGCCACTGCTGACTGGGTTAGCAGCGGGGTAGGTATGCAGAAAGTTCACTCCTGCCCACTGGACCACCAGGGATTCCAGCGCCACAGGAGGTAGGACGGGCAGGGAAGGAGGGCTTTGAGCAGTGTCTGGCAGGGAAGGGGCTGGATGCAGTTAGAGCCTGACAGGGAAGGGGGCACTGTACAGAAGTATGAGTATTTTTTTTTCTTAAAAACTGTTTTAAAAAAGGGGGGTGCATCTTATATGTTGGTGTGTCCTATATACCAGCAAATACGGTATATAAAATAATTTAATACAAAATTAGAACATATTAACATTACAATGGTCTTCCTCCCCTTCTCTCTCCTAGATTTTAGGATACCATACAGAATCATTTCAATAGCTCTCTAGTGTGTTTAACTGAGATTCATCTGATGCCACATTGACCAGACTAATATATCAGCCACTAGAAAGGAAGGCATTGATCTGAATCTTTTAAATGAGAAAACACACAAAAATGCCTTTCCAGAGTCCCCATCTGCTTTCAAGTGAAGAGGGTAGTAGCTGCTTTAAAACACACTATTTTCTGATTTGATTTCAGAGGAAGAATAAATAATGAAAGATTTTAAGATCCCTTCCTCTGAGCCAGTTCCTGTCATGTAAATTAAATCATATCCTAGATACTTGTAATTATCACCATGTGCTAGCTTCCCTTTTATGCATGCAGCATAAAAAGCATCAACAACTGAAGGGGTGGTTTTTGGGGTTTGTTGGGTTTTTGTTTTTGTTTTTTGAATGATGAGCAATTATGATAGGTGAGAAAAATCTATTCAAAATAACATATCGCTGGATGAAATGGTCGGTATGAAGTCAATTACCAAGCGAACAGATACTTTAAGGATTTTATATTTTGATAGTAGTTAGGATGACTGTTCAGATATGAATTTATCATTGAGCCAAGCACAAAAATAACCATCATTTTCTTCAGTAAATGCATCTTTTTGAAAAGTTTGACATTCCTTTTTTTTTAAGGCTTATGATTTTTAATGATTTGCTTAATAGTAAATTCTTTGCTGTTACCTTTATATCTAGTGAAAGTCATAATTACATTGTGCATCTCTTAAAATAATCAGACGATGTTATGTTCATTTAATGTGTTTGTAAACCATACAAAGCATAAACGTTTAAACAGAAATTGCAGTTCATTTTGTAAGAAGTGCATTATCTGTAAGAATGTATTTTACTAAGTATTTCCATGATGCTTTAGATGTATATTGAATGGAAACTTTTTTTGATCTTCCTATTGTTTGTAGTACTTTAAGTGATGTTGAATTCTACATTATTTTAAAATAGATCTAGATGTACAGGCAGTAAATTGTCTGGAGAAAAAAATGTTAAATCCCCGAAAATGCTATTTCATAGATGGTTATAAAAAAATAGACACTTGAAATAAATATATTTTAGATCATGCTGTTGCAGTAGTCTTTTGTGTAAAAATGTTTTATTAGTTAATGCTGTGACTAAATGTTTTAATTTCTTTCTCTCTAGGCAATATGCACTAGTAAAAGCTTTAGCTGATGTACATTTTTCTATTTTTTTTAAAGTTCATTCAAAAATGTGACCTACCACTATATAGAAGTATCGACATAGCAGTTTACAATATTCATTATTTATTTATTCAGATTTATTAACTGCCTTAATGAAGAGATTCTCTCAAGGTAGTAGTATACAGCAGATACATGTAGGCCCGTATTCTCTATAGGGCGCTGATCTCGGTCGTAACCATTCGCATGTCAATCACACAACAGCACTGTAGAGAGAATAGCGCTTCTGTGAAAGATAGGCACCAGAAATGTAGGCCAGGATTTTCTAGGCCTACATTTCTGGGGTCTATCTTTGTTAAGAATCACATCTACATAGGCACTTTAAGCTGCCTAACACCACTTCCAAATTTAGCTACACCTATAGTGGCATTAGGTAGTCTAAAGCACCTACAGAGCTGCAATTCCGGTGCTGATTTTTTTTAGGTGCCAATAGGCATCTTGAAACTCAGCTAAAAATGTTGTTTGAAAAGCATTTTTTTACTGAGCTTGGGCGCTTACCGGCACCTAAAAAATCAACGCCAATTAGAGAATTCAGGCCTTGATGTTTAATTTACAATTTTTATAACAATAGTAAAAATGACTAAATATAAGTATAAATACAATGTATTTATTCAATTTTCTATACAGTTCTCCCAGGGGAGCTGGGAACGGTTTACATTAATTTATTCAGGTACTCAAGCATTTTTCCCTGTCTGTCCTGGTGGGCTCACAGTCTATCTCAGGGCTGCCCAAGTCTGGTCCTCGAGATCTACTGGCAGGCCAGGTTTTCAGGATATCCACAATGAACATGCATGAGAGAGATGTGCATACCAAGAAGGCAGTGCAGGCAAATCTCTCTCATGAATATTCATTGTGGATATCCTGAAAACCTGGCCTGCCAGTAGATTTCGAGGACCGGACTTGGACAGCCCTGATCTATCTAATGTACCTGGGGCACTGGGGAGATTAAGTGACTTGCCCAGGGTCACAAGGAGCAGCGTGGGTTTGAACCCACAACCTCAGGGAGTTGAGGCTGTAGCTTTAACCACTGCACCACACTCTCCCCAACTCAATAAGGGTTCCTTTTACAAAGCCACGATAGCGATGCTTCCATGGTAAATGCATTGAAGCCTATTCAATTCCTATGGGCTTTGGTGCATTTGCTGTGGGAGAATCGCTACTGCAGTGTTGTAAAAGGGGGCCTTAAATGAGGTGAACTTGAAAACAGCAAACTGAAACCTAATAATAGGTGTAGCATTAAACAGTATCAAAAATATATACATTAACAGCATTGAATTTCAAATAGAGTATGAAGGAGTCTATAGGATATTGCCACTTCCCCTTAACCCTTTAATTGGCAGATGGTGAAACTTAAGGTTAAACGAGAGCAACAGTGACAATATTTTGCTGGCATGTGGAATTAATGCAATCGTTCTGTAATTGTTACAGACCTTGGCATCATCTTTCATCAGTATAGGTATGAACAGTGGTCTTTTGGTTGGCCATGTGTTTTCCTTTCAAATCTGTTTCAATAAGTGCAGCTTACAAGATGATGATTATGATAAGAGGAAATGGGATAGAGAGAGTGATAAACCAGAATGGTGATTTTATAATACAAAAATTAATATTTTAAATATTGTCCTGTGAGAAATTGGAAGCTAATGTTCTTTCAGTAAAGGAATGATATTATCCCATTTTCATGCCCCTGTATCAATTTTATTGTTGTGTTTTGAAAAAAACAGAAGATGTTAGAGGTAGTCAAGTGGATTTCTTTAAGTAGGGAATTGCAGTAATCAATATTAATTATTACTGTGGGAAGAATCAGTGTTGTCAATGCCTTACTAGAAAATAGAGGAATCATTGAACAGATTATTTGTAATTTTAAATACAAATGTTTCTGATATCTAGGATACATTTCAAGTTCATTTTCAAGTACTGCCCCAGAATTTTTTAAAGATGATACCTGTGTAAGTGAGGACCCAGATATAGATGAAGGTAGAGAGTATTAGAAACATGATGGCAGATAAAGGCTAAATGGACCATTAAATCTGCCCATCCGCAGCAACCATTATCTCTTCGTCTCTCTAAGAAATCCCACGTGACTGTCCCAGGCTTTCAATATCATTCCTTTCGTTTTCTCTGGATTCAACTTCATCCTATTCTGAGATAGACAGTTTATCAAGCTTAAAGGGTAAAGGAAGTTATATTATGTATATCCTGAATATCCAAGTTTGGCAAATGTTGAAAATCACCTACATATGCAAAGGGCTATTAATGCCAGCAGCACAGATATAAAATATTAAATGTGGGTGGCAATAGTGAATCCAGGAGTATTCCACATGTAAACTAAATTGGCTGAATCTTTATATTCCAAAAATTAATACCAGAAGACTGCTATTTCCAGAACAGTAAATGCTGCTATAAGCTATTTAGAACAGAGTTTGAACCTTTTCTTACAGTGTGTACTTTTTTTTTTTTTTTGCATAAGCCAGTAATTAACTCTGTCCTCTAAAACAATGGCATATTATTTTAATATGGTTTTTTTTAAAGAATGATTTTAGGACTGTCCTTTAATTTTAATGTAGTTCCTTTCTTGGGATTTTCTTTTATGTAATTGTAACATAGTAAATGATGGCAGATAAAGACCTGAGCGGTCCATTCAGCCTGCCCATTAGTCAGTGGCATACCTAGCATATGTTATGAAGACACAGATATATTGAAAAACCAATGTATGTGAACCAACACTTTCAATTGTCGACTGCTGTGTTGTTAGGACATTAAAAGATAACGTTTTGCTAAAACACAGTGAAGCAGGTGTCACCTCGCTGTTCAATCAAAAAGAAGGAAAAAGCCTCAGAAAAGGCCCTCCCACCACCACAAAACGTGGAATTCAAGGTGGTTAGACGGTAACCTCACAGGCAAAACCTTCAAAAATGAATGGTGCGAGCAAAGAACTTATGCTTCACTTGTGTAATAATAAAGATAGAGGAATAAAGCCACTTATCTTAAACTGATCGGCACACCGACGGAGGCCAGCGTTTCACCGACTAGCTGCATCAGGGTGTGACCCGACCGATCAGTCTTGTGGCCGGCTCCCTCCTCCTCACAGCCATAGTGCGCACGGAGCCGCGTGCAGCGACCCACACCTCATCCAGAAGCATTCCCTCTGCCTAGCATATGTGACACCCGGGGCCCATCATTTTTTGGCAACCCCCCCCCCCATCTGTACGAAAAATATGATTTTTAGTAACAAGCCACATGTCACACATGAGTACCTAGGAAAAGGCAGCATCTTATATATTGCAGTGAGCAGTACATCAATACACCCATTGTAAAACTAAACAAGCCAGACCAGTACAGATCAATCCTACACCATCAAGCCTAACAGAAAACTATGTCTTTCGAACACACAGAACACAGAAAACACCTTCACCTAGTATGGAATATGTCATCACAAACTAACCCCTCCCCCTTTTACAAAACTGTAGTGTGGATTTTAGCCACGGTGGTAACAGCTCTGACGCTCATAGAATTCTGAGCATCAGAGCTGCTACCATCACGGCTGGCGCTAAAAAACGCTCCACAGTTTTGTAAAAGGGGGGATAAAATAGAAATACATAGACAAATGTTAAATTGAACCAGCAAGAAGCTGGACTCTGCATAAAATGCAACACCACAGAAACAGTGACATATGTCTCCTAAAGCAATAAATAAATAGAAAAATTATGTTCTTTGTCTTCTCTGGTTTCTGCTTTCCTCATCTTCTTGTTACTCTCTTCCTTCCATCCACTGTCTGCCATATCTCTGCCCCTCCCTATATGGCATCTTCTCTCCTATGTCTCCCCCTTTCATCTCTCCTCTAGACATCCCCCCCTTTGGTCTGGCATCCATCGTCTTCTCTCTGTTCCCTCATGGTCTGGCATCTTTCTCCTTTCATCTCTTTTTCCCTCCCCCCTGAGGTTTTTAGCATCTCTCTCTTCTCATTTCCTCCGCTCAGATCTAATATCTCTGTCTCCTTCCCTGTTCTCTGGCATATCAATATCTCTCTCTCCTCTCTCTTCCCTTTCCTTCTTTGGTCTTCCTTCTTTATTTTCTGCCTCCGTTTAAATTAAATTCTTTCTTACTATGCAGTCCTCAGTTTCCCTCTTTTCACTGTCTATTCACAGCATGCCATCCCTTTCCTTCACCCCTCCACTATCTCACTAACTCTATCTTCTTCCCCCATCCAGCATATGTCCTTTTTCTTTATCCCTCCTTCCATCCAGTATGTGTTCTCTTTCTCCACTTCCATTCAGCATTTGCTCTCCCTTCTCCCCACTTCCATCATCTGACCTCTTCTCTCTCCCCTTCCATCATCTGCCCCCTTCTCTCAATCTCTCCATCCACCACAGGCCCATCTTTCTCCCTTCCTCACCTTTCTGATTTTGGCAACAAGATCTGCAACGCCCCCCCCCCCCCCCCCGGACAACAGCTCCCCCCCTCCCGGACAACAGGCCCGGTCCGACAAACGTCCCTGCCCTGTGACCGGCGATGTCTAAACTGCCTTCTTACAGCAGCCGGAGCGTTGTAGTTGCATATAGCTGCTGTAAAGGTCGTCTCTGATGCAACTTCCAGTTGTGTCAGAGATGACTTTTACGACAGCCATACTCAGCTTCAACACTCTAGCTCAGGGGTGCCCACACTTTTTGGGCTTGCGAGCTACTTTTTAAAATGATCAAGTCAAAATGATCTACCAACAATAAAATTAAAAATAAACAAAGCACACTGTACGCTGAGAAAATGTTAATTATCATTCCTGTTCAGGGTTTTTTTCAAAGAGGTCAAGGCAGATGACTCTATGCACTGTCACCTCAGGAACAACCATACAAAAATAGACAAATATACCCCCTTCCTTTTTACTAAACCACAATAGCAGTTTTTAATGCAGGGAGCTGTGCTGAATGCCCAGGGTTGCTCTCGACGCTCATAGGCTCCCTGCACTAAAAACTGCTATTGTGGTTTAGTAAAAGGGGGCCATAGTGCAAAATATAGACAGCAGATATAAAATTCAGACACATTTTGATCACTAAATTTAAAATAAAATCATTTTTCCTACCTTGTCTGGTGATTTCATGAGTCTCTGACTGCACTTTCTTCTTCTGACTGTGCATCCAATCTTTCTTCCCTTCTTTCAGCCTGTATGCTTCCTCTCCTCCAGGCCTCATTCCCTCCCCCAACTTTTTTCTTCCTCTCTCCCTGCCCTTTCTTTCTTCCTTTTTTTTTTTTCTCTCTTCATGCCCCCTTTCTTTCTGTTTCCCTTCAGTCTCCCTGCCTGCCCCCTTTCTTTCTTTCTCCCTGCTCTCCACCAAGCCACTGCTGCCACCATCGGGAACAGGCCCCAAAGCCACCACCGCGGCTGCCCCAAGCTCTCTCTGCTTCCCTGCATCGGGCCAACCAGCATTCCTCTCCCCAACGTCAATTCTGCCATCGGAGAGGAAGTTCCGGCCAGCCAGGCAGCGATTGGCTGGCCCGAACTTCCTCTCCAACAGCAGCCTTAGGGGGGGGGTGCACAGCCAGCCAGGTCCAGAAAATGGTCGATCGTCAAGGCAAAGTGAGTCTATCACGGAGCCCGGGATGGGCTCCGTGTTCGACTCACTTTGCCTTGGCGATCGACCATTTTCCGGACCTGGCCGGCTGTGTACCCCCCCTAAGGCTGTACCCGGGGTTGGCCGCCCCCCTCTTTGGTATACCACTGCCATTAGTTATTCTCATTAGAGATACATGATTAAGTTAACTTGTCTCTTCTTTGATATTTCTGAGCCATAGACTAAAGTCCACCTGGTAATGTCCTAGGTTCCAACTGCTGAAGTTACTGTCCAAGCTCACTCCAGCCTATCCAACCATCTTGTTTGCAGGATATCTATTATAAATTCTGGCCAATGGGAGGTCACGTGACACTATGAGCGAGTGAAGACGTCTCCTCGCTCGCTCCGGGGCTGCCCGATTTACCGTTCTTAACTCGCGGGACAAAAGTTACTTTCCGACGCTAGTGCTGCTCCCGGATCGGTGTGTCGCCTTATGGACAAATATATAACGCGATCCCAGGACTCCATGACGACCAAATCAACCCGAAAGGAGCGTGAACGTGTGCGACCTGTGGAG
Source organism: Geotrypetes seraphini (assembly GCF_902459505.1). Taxonomy (NCBI): domain Eukaryota; kingdom Metazoa; phylum Chordata; class Amphibia; order Gymnophiona; family Dermophiidae; genus Geotrypetes; species Geotrypetes seraphini. The sequence goes on along the minus strand of NC_047090.1, from coordinate 169,876,614 downwards.
TCCAAGATGGCGTCGAGCCCTACAGCAGCGGTCTCTCATCTTACTGAGACCACGCTGGGGGATATTAAGGAGGCGATAGCACAGGTCCTGGGTCCCAAAATGGAACTTCTTTCTACACAAATTTCAAATATTGAAAATTTATTATCGGCAGCAGCGGTCCGCACCGCTGAATTAGAACAGCGGGTCTCAACGCTGGAGGACTCCTCGGTGACTAGAGATACAGATCTATCCACGTTGCAGGCCCAAGTTTCTTTGCAGGCAGAAAAACTGGATGACCTGGAGAATCGCTCCCGTCGCTCTAACTTGAGGCTTATGGGCATTCCTGAGACAATCACGGATCGCCTTTTGCTGGATACTCTGGAGCGCTGGCTACAGGACGAACTACCTCTCCCACCCTCTTTGGGCTCCCTGAGATTGGAGCGGGCTCACCGATTGGGATCCAGACCGGGCTTGGAGACTCGCCCGAGGGTGGTTATTCTTAAGCTGTTAAACTTTCGTCACAAGGTGGAACTTTTACAACAATATAAAGCCAAACGGGATGCGCTCACCTATAATGGCACCCCGGTCCGCATAAGCCAGGACTTCTCGGTGGCTTTACAGGAAAAGAGAAAGCCGTACTACCCGCTCTGCACTAAACTGGCTGAGCTTAAACGAAGGTTCCAGTTTAACTACCCTGCTCTGCTTCGAGTTCAACATAATGGAGTCTGGAAATCTTTCCAATCACCTGATGCAGCGGCAGATTTCATAAAACTCCTGGAAAACCCGACGACTGGGGAGTCTTAACTGCACTATGAGATTATATAGACCACTGTTTTTTTTTTGCACTGATTCCTGTTTGATCAGATAACTTGTTTGTTGGAGCACTTTCTAGTCCTGATGGCTCTTTAGGAGCTCTTTACTGTTATCCGGGCGGCCCCGGGCCAAGTGTCCTTTGTAACCTGTTCTGGTCCCTCTTGGTAGGGACTTCTGGGTTTGTAGGGGGGGTTGGGGGGGGTTTAGTTTTTGGGTGGTAGCGGCGGCATGGTTTTGGGGTTTTATTTTTCTGTTTACTTTTTGTTGGGAGTTTATCTTTGTGGGGAGGTCTGAATGGTTTGTATGGAGTGAATGCAGGGGCTCTTGGGGTGAGGCTGGGCACCCTGGGACCCATTTTCTTTGGGGGTTGACTTGTTCACGATACTCTAGTGGGGTGTCCCATGGGTGACCGGATGTTACGTATAATCTCCTGGAATGTGTCCGGCATCACCTCCCCTGCTAAAAGAACTAAGATACTATCCCAACTGAAACACCATCGAGCAGACATCGCTTGTCTCCAGGAGACTAGGCTTACTGATTTAGAACACCAGAAGCTCCAGAGAGGCTGGGTTGGAACTGTATACTATGCATCTGCCCCGGGGAGGAGGGCTGGGGTGGCCATACTTATCCGAAAAGGCTTAGCATGCACGGTTCGGGTACAGAGACGTGACATCCAGGGTCGCTATCTTTTACTGAAGGTAGAGGGCCTGGGGGGATTTTTAGATTGTTGGTGGGTTATGGCCCTAATGGATATCAACATTCATACTTCCAAAATTTGGTTAATATCTGTTTACAAGATTCGGATAGTCCTTTGATTTTGGTGGGTGACCTGAATCAAGTACTAGACCCGGCCATGGATCGATCCGTTACGTCGGGTATATCATCGACGAGACATACTAAAGGGGTCCCTTACCTGTGTCGGGCTTTGGGGCTAGTTGACCCCTGGCGCTTGCTACACCCCACCGAGCGGGATTACACACACCAATCCCGGGCACATGGGTCATTCTCGCGGATTGATTACACCTTATTGTCAGAATCTTTATTCTCAAGGGTTACGGAGGCGACTATAGGCCCCTTGGAGGTGTCTGACCACACTATGATTTGGATTGATGTGCGGTGGGTGGACCAGTAGGACCGGGGACGGGCTGGAGATTTCCCTCTTATTTACATCAGGAAGTACACTTTCAAAAGTTCTTACTTGACAAGTGGGAATCCTATTGTTCCTTCAATGCCCAACACATTGATCAACCGGTGTTGTTTTGGGATACAGAAAAAGCTGTACTCCGTGGAGACCTTATCGCATACGTTACTACTCGCATGCGGCGTATAGCACATCGTATTGTAACGCTTGAACGACAACTGGTGTTGTTAAAAAGAGAATTGCTGCGTAGTCCCACTGCCGCTAGTCGTGAGGCGTATCACTCAGTGTTGGTGGCCTTAAATTCCCTTATACATGAACGTACGAAAAAGCTATTGTTTTTTCATAAATTTCAATTTCATAAATATGGCAATAAGGCGGGGAAGTTACTGGCATCCATTACTAAAAGTTGGAAGGGTTCTCGATATATCCAAATGATACATGATAGGTCAGGGAACATACTAACCTCAGCAGGGGCTATCTCTGATAGTTTTTATAGACACTTTGAGGCATTCTACGCATCCCCGGATTCGTATACAGGCCCAGATGTAAATGATTACCTGGAAGATGCGGGTATGCCTCGCTTGACGGCTGCTCAGATCTCACGCCTTGATCGTCCGTTACATCTGCAGGAGGTGCTTCAGGCGATTCAGAAACTAAAACCCTGTACAGTCCCGGGGCCTGATGGTTACTCCCCTGAGTTCTTTAAGATCTTATCGCTCTATATTGGGGGCTCCCTTCTAGCTTATTACACGACCATTCAGACACAACGCATGTTCCCTCGCTATGCCAATGAGGCCCTGATTACTCTTATCCCTAAGCCTGCCAAACCTACCGTCCGATATCGTTATTAAATGTAGATGTAAAAATCTTTGCCTGTATTCTGGCGGATCGGTTAGCCCCTCTGCTACCATCACTTATTGTTCCTGACCAAGTAGGATTTGTTCGAACTCGACATTCTGTGCTGAATGTACGAAGGGTACTCCTAGCGTTTTCTCGTGCTCAACAGTTGCGTTTACCTGGCTTACTAGTTGGGCTTGACGCGGCGAAAGCCTTTGATAAGGTTAATTGGCACTACTTGTTTCGGCTTTTGCAGTATATGGGATTTCCCGTTAGTTATTTTGCTTCTATACAGGCACTCTATGCGGGCCCTACCCCTGTTATAGAGAAAGAAATGACAGGCTTTAGCTGTCATTTGTTTGGGATACTCAAGGATCAGATTGTAAAACTCTGAATTAGAAAAAATTATCAAGACCCCTCCTGTTTTCCATACTGTATTGATCAAAGTCTGTAAGTTATTGCCATACTTACCTATGAGTGCATAGATGAGATGATAAATGGCATAAAAATACATCTAACTAATGTGGAAATATTGAGTTGAAAGGCTTATCCAAGTTCAGTCTTTAAGTGCTGCAAGGTGACCAGATTTTCAGGATATCTCTAAAGAATATGCATGAGAGAGATCTGAATGCAAATCTTTAATGCATATTCATTAGGGATATCCTGAGAACCCGCCTTGTTTGCTGCCCTTGAGGACTGAACTTAGATAAACCTGGTCTAGATGAACAATGCATTTTTACTGCATCTTTGAAAGGAATGGTAGTATCAAGAATGAAAGGTGGAGTTAAAATGTATGGGCTTGTGCTCTCCATGGTGCTGACCATGTTTTGCTGTGTAGCTAGTCAGATTTCCTAGATGTCACTGTAGTCATGAATCACAGTCACTAGTTCCCAAAAATGTTCTTACAAGCAGGGCCACACAACTCTATCACTGTGCATGGGAATAGGTTTGACCATCGTTAAACAAACAAACAACAAAACACTGGCTAGGCACCTGAGATTGCCTTACTCCCCCTCTTATCCTCCTTAATACCTACTTTGGAACCAACTATGGCCAGGGAATACAGGCTGACAATTGAGAATGGAGAATGGGATTGTACGAAACAGGACATCTGTGAGGGATTTTCATCTGGGTAGGGAGCAAGCAGGACATTTCTCCTAAACACAAGAACCCTTTGAAAGAAGAGTGAAATCACTGACATAGAGCTTCAGAGTGCCTGATATTGACTGGGCCTCAGTATGTCTAACAGGCTGTGAAAGCAAACTTTTACCCAGACCTAGCATAGGCAAAGTAAGCAGCTGCTTACAACACCAAATCCTTGTGGGTGCCAGAATGTTGCTGTCACTACCTTATTATTTGTCTTGTGTAGCAATGACAGTCCCATAACAACAGCAACCCTTGGAAAATAAATTCAGCACTGAGCCTCCTGTAAGCCCTTGCATTTTCATAAGCCCTGTGATCTAGCATCCCTTGCACAGATTTTCATGGCAACAAAAGCCCATGTGGGAGGACAGGTCAGGGATTCACAAGGCCTGCAAAAGTGTGACTGTTTATAAGATGCCTACTGCTGAATTTTACTATCCCGAATTGCTGTTAGACTAGAACCGCTGTGCATGAGAATGGGCAGAGGTAAGGAGAAATGCCCTAAGAGGAGGATATTAGCAAGGGCAAACTGGAAGGGGAGAAATTCTTTGCATCTCTGATGACTTCTGCTGAGTCCCCTCGTTGTCTTTGGTACTCACTATTTGAACTGAACTATGCATGCACACCCTCATTCCCTATTACTGCCAAGCCAGAAATGGCCCCTGCATTATGAAAGAATGTCAAACATGACTGTGGCAGGAAATGCACAGAATATACATAGAAGATCAAATCAAAAAGAGATACACAGACGACAAATCTTACAAAATACCGCGGTTAAACTTATCTACCACGCAAAAAAATTCAACCACGTCACTCCGCTTCTACATGATACCCACTGGCTTCCAATCCCTCACTGCATCACGTTCAAAATTCTACTTCTCAGCTATAAAATCAAACAACACCATATTCCTGCCTTTATAGACAAATATATAATCCCCTACGCTTCAACCCGTACACTATGCTCAAATTATCAAGATTTGCTTGTTGTCCCCTCCATCTGAGAAATTTTCTACAACACCACCAGAAAATCCATCTTCTCAGTCATGGCGCCCTCACTCTGGAACGCTCTTCCTCTGCATATAAAACAAAAGTCTTCCCTCACATTCAGGATAAAACTCAAAACATTTTTATTCAAGGATGCCTACAATACCTTATCCAGGAACCCTTTTCTTTCCTTGGAATAATTTTTATTTCAGGTTTTCAACTCCAAACGCCTCTTTAGAGACAAATTAACTCCTAATGTTCTATCCAGCCCCCTCCCTCCTTTATATATTATTTTATCTCTATGTATGTTTTGCCACCTCTTGTACCTTCCTCCCCTGTCATGTCGGTCTCAAGTAATATATGTAAACCCCCCCCCCCTCCACATTTAATTATCATGTGGTGGAGCTTTTTTTCTTTGGGTTGTTTTTTTGGGTTTTTTTTACTTTTAACTCATGCTTTTAAATATTTTTATTGACTATAAACCGTGTAGATAAATTTTGATGGATGGTATATCAAAGAAATAATAATCTTGGAAATGTCTTTATTATCCCCCCTTTTACCAAGCCGCATTAGGGTTTTATATCACTGGCCACTGTGGTAAAAGCTCTGACGTTCATAGAATTCCTATGAGCATTGGAGCTTTTACCGCAGCAACCAGTGATAAAAAAACTAACCCAGCTTGATAAAAGGGGGGGGGGGTATATTAGTAGAAATAAATCCAAGAAATCTCAAAGTGCTTGATTCTACTCTTGTGGTGGTGTGCTTCTTTATATATCAGGAGAGAATGTCTGCAAGGGCAGTTGGCATGGAGAAGGAGTAGACTCTCTTTGTGAGGTGGTGTTCGGCAGAATCTGGACAATTACCTAAACCATTTAAAACTCTTGTCAACCAAATACCAGGCCATTGCAACCCTGCAACTGTATAATTTAGTTGCAGGCTCAGTAATAGGGAGTTCATGAGTATTCTAAGCCATCTAGTACAGTGTTCTTCAACCACCGGTCCGTGGACCGGTGCCGGTCCACAGGGCCAGCACGTGCATCAGGCCCAAAACAGTGTTCTTCAACCGCTGGTCCATGGTGCGATCGATGCGGCGTTTTCTTCAAACCAGCTCCCTCTTCCTCACTGATTCAGTGCACAAAGCCATGGGCAATGGCTCCTATGTGCATCCTGCGCCTGAACCGGAAGCCTTCTCTCTGATGTTGCAACGTCAGAGGGAAGGCTTCCAGATGAGGCATGGGATGCGCAAGGAGCTGCTGCCCGCAGCTTTGTGCACTGCGTCAGTGAGGAAGAGGGAGCCGGCCTGAAGATAATTCCTGGGGCGGCATAAAATGGCCAGGCAGGAGCAGGCCAGAAGGTAAGCCATAGCATGGAGGGAGGGAGACAACAAAGGTAGGGGGGAATGATTTTATTTTTTAATTTAGTGATTGAATTATGTCAATTTTGAGAATTTACATCTGCTGTCAGTGTGCTTTGTGTAGTTTAATTTTGTGGTTAACCATTATTTGTTGTTAATAAGATTATATTGTGTATCTGTGAAAAATGAATGGAAAAAATAGTGTTACAATTAGTACTATTCTGAGGGCGGGGTCTGGGGTGGAGATTGGGTAGAGATGGGCGGGGTCTGGTCCACGACTTAGCCTAGTGTTCTTCAACCGCCGGTCCACAGAATAATTATTTTATTTCTGCCGGTCCATAGGTGTAAAAAGGTTGAAAAACACTGATCTAGTACATCCTCAGTGTTTTCTCTGAGGGCCAAAAGCTTTCGTTCCTCCTTTACCTCACTCTCCAAAACTGCAAATCATCTTCATTTATTCTATTCTATTATTAGTACCGTACTTTGGTGATTTTGTCTTGTTAAATATAGATTACAAAATTAAGAGAACCTCTGAGGAGAAACTACAAAAAAAACTTGATTAATAAGACAAGAAAGGCTTAGAGCTGAGCTACATCTTAACCATTATCTGATGTAAACAAATAAGGACGCCTTTTACTAAACTGTGTTAGAGGTTTCTACCGCAGCCAGCAAGGTAAATGCTCCAACGCACATAGGAATTCTATGAGCAATGGAGCATTTACCTTGCCATGGTGGAAACCTCTAACGTGGTTTAGTAAAAGCCAATGTAAGTTTTAATTTTTTTTTCTGAACTGAGTGTATGAGTTAATTTGTCTAATTTGCAAAGGTAGATTGTTCCAGACAAAAACTGTCTGTAAGCAAATGTAGATTTTATTTATTTTTCACATTTATAACCATTTCTACAAATAAGCGACATATAATACGAACATATACAGTAAAAATTAAAATGCTTTTGGCAGACATTTTGTACTGATGGAAAGTTAAGTTTAAAATAAAGCTATGAGAAATAAGAATGTTGAAACTATGAACTATTTTTTTCTGAAGTTAAACCATATAAAGACTTAAAAACAAAACAAGCCTTCATAGACCTTATTCTTGCTCTAACTGACAGCCAGTGTAATTTCATCAACAAAGGAGAGGCCTTTTCAATTTACCAACTTGAAAAATAAGTTTGGCTGCAGTGTTTTGCAGCTATAGACTTCTGGTGGGACTGCCCAAGCCCAGGTGATCATTACTGATCCCTTTGCCACCTGTCTGCACAAAAAGGTGAGAAAAGATAACGCTTTCAAGCAGGGACTGGATAGCTGTGCTTGGGCTCTGGGTTCCTGCTCCACAATATGGATACAAAAATTAGGATACCATAGCACACTCCAAGTACTTGTATCTTGGAGATGTGTTATTGCAAATAGGGCTCAGCTCTAAAGGACTGGAAAAGCGCAACAACAATTATATTTAAAGTGCTCCAAATGCCACCAGCTTCCATATCCATACACTTTTAAAGGGGGGAGGTTTTTTTGGCTGCTGCAGTTAAGGCTAAGCTATATTAGACAAGCCAAGTCAGAGGAGGCAGCCTTTTTACCACAGCACCTTAGGAAGTTATCCTTTCGGACTTAGGGTCAACTTAATTATTAAGCAAGATTAGGTGGTTGTCTAGGGCAGAGAGGTAGGCAATTCTGGTCCTCGAGAGCTGGAGCCAGGTCAGGTTTTCAGGATATTCACAATAAATATACATGAGATAGATTTGCATCTCAAGGAGGCAGTGCATGCAAATCCATCTCATACATATTCATTGTGGATATCCTGAAAACCTGATCTGGCTCCGGCTCTCTAGGACCGGAATGCCTACCTCTGGTCTAGGGTGACAGCTTCTGGGGAGGTGTGGGGAAAGGGACAATATCCAGCAGCTGTCTCCCTCGTCCTCCCTATCTTGTTGGTTCACAACTATGGGGTAATCTTTGACACATCTCTATCCTTCTCTTCATACATCCAACAGACTACCAAAACCTGTCATTTCTTTCTCTAAGATATTTCTAAAATCAGATCCTTCCTTTCTGTCAAATCCCTCATCCATATCCTCATCACCTCTCGCCTAGACTACTGCAACCTGTTTCTCACTGGCCTTCAACTAAACCATCTCTCTCCCTTTCAATCTGTTCAGAGCTCTGCTGTACGCCTTATAGTCCACCAATGTTGCTATGCCAACATTATCCCTGCCCTTGTCACTTCATTGGCTCCCTATTTCAAGTTTATTGGTATTTGATTAATCGCTTAATCAATTTGCTAAGCGATGTACAATCATATAAATAGAAAATAGGATACAAAAAAAACAACTTACGAAGTAACATGAATCTTACAATTAAAACAAACATGGAACAGGGAGGAAAGGAGGGAAAAGTTACAATTATTTCTTTTAGGGAATAAACAAAGAAGGATAAAACAAAAGGGAGGGGAGGAATTTAAAAGCCTGAAACATTATATCATGTCTTAAAATTTAAATATTAAAAGCATCTTTAAAAAGATAAATTTTTAAGGATTTTTTAAAATCCTTTTCGTCTTTAATATATTGAGGTAACGAGTTCCACAATTGAGAACCCATTACGGAAAATATATCATGTCTTCTTGTGCCTACTATTTTTAGAGATGGGATAGCCAAGAGGTTCCATTTCCACAAACAATTCAAACTCCTCTTACTGACCTACAAGTGTATTCGTCTGCAGCAATATCTCTCCTCTATCCCCTCTATTATCTGTACCCTTCTCCTCTATGGCCAACTCCAGACTCCATCCCTTCTACTTTGCTGCACTGTATGCCTGGAACAAACAGCCTGACTTGGTATGCCAAGCTCCGTCTCTGGTAGTATTAAAATCCAGACTCAAAACCCACTTTTTTGAAGATGTTTTCAATTCCATTCTCAAACCCATGTTCTAGCACCAATATCTGTCTTATCATTCCCTCTGTAATTCCATCCTCCCCAGCACTATTTATAAATGCACCTTCTTGTCCAGTTTGTCTGTCTTGACTAGATTGTAAGCTCTTTTGAGCAAGGACTGTCTTCTGTTTTGATGTACAGCGCTGCATGTGTCTAGTAGCAATATAGAAATGATTAGTAAACTAAACTAAACCTTAAGTTTATATACCGCATTCTCTCCAAGGAAGTGGAGCTCAGCACGGTTTACAAGAACTTAAAATATAAGAAGAGAAAGGAAAAGGTTTACATGAGCTTATATATAGAATGGAAGAGTAAGGGGGAAAATAGAATTACATGTTAGAGAAGAGCCAAGTTTTCAGTTGCTTGCGGAATAGTTGGAGAGAGCCTGGTAAGGTCGTTCCAGAGACCTGTGATTTTGAAGAGAAGAGATTTTCCCAGTTTACCTGCATAGAGAATACCGTGTAGAGAGGGGAAGGATAGTTTATATCTTTGGGCGGGTCTGGTGGAGTCAGGACTCGAGGAGTTAAAGGATAGTGGGATTAGGGGAGGAAGGATGCCGTAAATGATCTTAAAAGCCATTAGATTAGATTAGATTAGTAGTAGCTGAAAGCAATGTACTAATGTACAATAAGTCCTTGAGCCATAAACATTAGCATGTACTTTTTCACACAGGAAACGTGACAGTTTTCAAACAGTCATGACATACAATTATGCATTTTTCTGGGAGGGGTAGTGTTGGAACTATTGAGATGGTATTAGAAAAATATTGGAGGAGAGGGAGGGTTTGCAGCCTGAAAGTTAATTGGGGGAGCAAGGTTTTGCTGGAAATCCAGGCATGCCTCAGGCTCAGCCCGTGTACTTTACAGGTAACAATTTCACACTGGGGAGACAGGAGTTCGCTGGTAGCTCAGAGTGCGAGTCTAAATCAGCTTTGATTGCAAATACTTCTTCCTGCGTTTTGGTGTTGCCATGCTTTGATAAAATTGCTTCGTTTGACTTGAAATGTATGGTTTTTCGCCAAACACTGAAATGCCGTGTAGTGACTTTTCAGGGTTTCCCTGGCGAGGAGCTTCTCGTCGGGAAGAAATAAAAAAAACCAACAGCGATTCCGCCTCAGCGAGGTCCGGGAAACGCGTTTGAAAAATCGATCCAATGACGGCGCGTCTTTTGCTCCCCAGACCAGAACGAGCCCATGGGCGTGGCGGTGGGGGGAGGAGCAGAGCGCGCAGGTGCGTGCAGACTCGGGGGTTTAGTAGCCCAGCCTAGTGCCTGCGGGGGCTTTCCCTGGGTCTGCGCTTGGCAACTGCTGCAACCTGCTCTTGTTTGCCTAGCTACGGGCAGCCGGAGTTTTCCCGTGCACGTCAACATGTCGGAGGAGGACGACCGGATCAGGAGCAAACGGATTTTTATTAACCATCTCGACTGCTATTCCTCTGGTAATATTGGCAAGGTAAGAGAGAGCGGCAGGGTGAATAAAAAGCGCCAAGGTTCTCAATTTCTTTGAGACACAGGGGTTTTCTTAACATTTTGTGCTAGGAAAGCAAACCCTGATGGATGAGAAAATTAAAATGAAAAGAGCAGGAGACGTAAAATGTGACGGTGTCTGCCTTTCCTTTTTTTTTATTTTTCTAGTACAGAGAGCTATAAGAGAGAGAGGGAGAAAGTTTAAAATTTCAGATACCGTAGGTTGCCTATCTAATTTTCCATTCGCCAACCCCAAGCTATGCCATTATACAGGACGTTTCGAAAGCAGAACTAGTCTCTTAGCGGGTCAAGCAAAGATTCTTTATCAACATCTTCCAAAGTTGATAATGAGCAGGGTCTTTCTTCTTAGACCACTCTGGAAGAATCGATGAGGCGCAAGAGGGGGAGGCAAAGGGTTACCATATTTGTGAAGACAAAAAAAGAGGACACATGGCCATGCCCCTAGTTTTGCCCCCTCCCCTAGGCAGTTGCCTGCTGTGTGCAGTCAGGGCCGTAGCAAGCTATAATTGCACCCCATCCTTTCATGCGCTGCCGCCAACCCTCTTCCCTATGATATATCAACCTTTCAGTTGTGAGTTTTGTACTTTATTCAAAATTTAAAATGCAATCTTTTTTTCTACTTTTCTAATCATGTTGGTCTCAGTTAATGCTGCCCGATATTCGATTCAAATCGATTCCCCGATTCACTTCGGGTGAATCGATTCCTTAAAAAAAAAAAAAAAAATCAGCCTTGCTAATTCGGTGACCAACCCTCCTCCCCATGACTTCAGGTCCCCTAAAGCAGGAGTGGCAGCGCTGCCTCTTGCTGGCTGTCCACTACCGCTCCTGCTTTAGGGGGCGATGGTTAGTCGGGAAGTGCTGCAGTGCTTAAGTGCTCTTTGCAGCATCTTCTGGCTTCCTCCCCTTGCCTCCCGCTCTTACCTTCAAATAATCACCGCAGCCTGCAGAGAGGATCACTAGTGCTGTAGTGATTCTTGCAGGCTGCTGTTGTCCTCAGCAGCACGTTCCCTCTGCTGCGATCCTGCCCCTGATGTCAGAGGAGGGGCGGGACTGTGGCAGAGGGAACGTGCTGCGGAGGCCGATGGCAGCCTGCAAGGATCGCTACAGCACCGGAGGTCCTCTCTGCAGGCTGATGTAATTAGCTGAAACTAAGACTGGGAGGCCAGGAGGGAAGCTGGAGGACACTGCAAAGAAGTGGGGAACTTGCAGGTCTTCGGGGGAGGGGGCTCTAGTGTAGAAGTACACAGAGGGAGGGAGGGAAGGGGGTTCAAAGAGACATGCATATACTAGACTGAGGAGGGAGGGAGGGGGGAAGAAATAATGGGTCTAAAAACAGAGGAGAGGGAGAGAGATGGTGGACAATGGGATTTAGGGAGGGAAGGAACAGAAAGGGAGAGAAGTTGGACACAAGGGATGGTATGGAGGGGGAATAGAGATACTGGATAAGAGGGTAGTTGGGAAGAGACAGGGAGAGCTGGTTGACCCTGGGATGGTGGGGAAGGAGGGAGAGATGCTGGATGAAAGGGTAGTTGAGAAAAGGAGAGATGGTGGATCTGGGGATGGGTGGGGTCCATCGCTGCAGCTGTGGGGATGGATTTGAAAAAAGGAAAGATGCCAGACCTCCTGGGGAGGGAAGGGAAGATAAGACAGAGATGGAAGATGAATGGTTAGCACGGAGAAAGAATAAAACGACAAATGGGCAGGAGACCCTGGCAAGCGAGTTATCAGAAGACAACCAGAGCCTGGGACCAACATGATTTGAATAATGACCAGACAACAAAAGGTAGAGAAAATAATTTTATTTTCTGTTTTGTGATTACAATATGTCAGATTTGAAATGTGTATCCTGCCAGAGCTGATGTTAGACCGTGAACGTGAGCTAGGATTTAACAGAGAGAGGAAAAGCCTTTTTTGTTTATTTTGTTTACACCACAGCGCCAGTGTGGGTAGGAGAGGACAAAGGGGGTTCACTAGAGGTAGGTCTTGTTAGACAAATCTAATCAATTTCTTTGAATGGGAGACCAGGGAATTTGAATTGAGGATGTGCGCGAGATGTGGTGTATTTAGATTTTAGCAAAGCCTTTGACAGTGTTCCACACAGACGTCTAATAAATAAACTGAGTGCCCTCAGGATGGGTCTCAAAGTGATGGGCTGGGTCAAAAACTGGTTGAGTGGAAGGCGACAGAGGGTAGTGATCAATGGAGATTGCTCTGAGGAAAGGGATGTTACCAGTGGTGTGCCTCAAGGTTCTGTTTTTGGGCCTGTTATTTTTAACATTTTTATAAACAATATTGCTGAAGGGTTATCGGGTAAGATTTGCCTTTTTGCGGATGATATGAAAATCTGCAATAGAGTAGACACGCTGGATGGTGTGAATAACATGAAGAAAGACCTGGCGAAGCCTGAAAAATGGTCTGAAATTTGGCAGCTAAAATTTATGGTTTTATGTTCTTATGTTCTTAATGCTAAGAAATGCAAGGTCATGCATTTGGGCTGCAAAAAGAGTGGGACTTGGGTGTTATTGTATGTGATGATCTTAAGGTGGCCAAAAAGGTTGAAAAGGTGATGGCGAAAGCTAGAAGGATGCTAGGTTGCATAGGGAGAGGTATGGCTAGTAGGAAAAAGGAGGTATTGATGCCCCCTGTATAAGACTTTGGTGAGACCTCATTTAGAATATTGTGTACAATTCTGGAGGCCGCACCTTCAAAAAGATATAAAAAGGATGGAGTCGGTCCAGAGGAAGGCTACTAAAATGGTATGTGGTCTTCATCATAAGGCATATGGGGACCGACTTAAAGATCTCAATCTGTATACTTTGGAGGAAAGGCGGATACTCTGGGCCTTCATGGAAATGTTTACTCCTGGTTCAAAGGTTTTCGGGAGTCCAAAATGTACCAAGTTAGGTTTAGGTCCCACCTCTCTTCAATCTGGAATAACTTATGTGGTGTTCCTCAGGGTTCTCAACTTTCACCTACACCAGGGGTGTCCAATGTCGGTCCTCGAGGGCCGCAATCCAGTCGGGTTTTCAGGATTTCCCCAATGAATATGCATTGAAAGCAGTGCATGCACATAGATCTCATGCATATTCATTGGGGAAATCCTGAAAACCCGACTGGATTGCGGCCCTCGAGGACCGACATTGGACACCCCTGACCTACACTATTCGATGTTTATCTTTCATCATTGGGCCCATGTTTGAGCAACCTGGATGTAGAACTGTTTAGTTACACTGACGACATTACTATTGTCATACCTTTACTTCAGCCCTATCCTAGATTACCACTAAAGTTGAAATCATAATGAAACAGATGGATTCTTGGATGCAAAAATTTAAACTCAAACTCTGGCAAAACAAAGTTTTTGTGGCGATTGCTAGTAATATTTTTTTCTGAACCTTCTATTAGTATAAACTCAACTCAGTATATAATTCATCCAACGATTAAAATTTTGGGAATTATTTTAGACCAGCATCTTACAATGCATGCTCAGATAGATGCTGTAGTGCAGTGGTTCCCAAACCCTGTCCTGGGGGACCTCCAGCCTGTCGGGTTTTCAAGATATCCCTAATGAATATGCATGAGAGAGATTTGCATATAATGGAAGCGACAGGTATGCAAATTTCTCTCATGCATATTCATTAGGGATATATTGAAAACCCGACTGGCTGGGGGTCCCCCAGGACAGGGTTTGGGAACCACTGCTGTAGTGGTATGCCACTTCATGGTATGGAAATTGGGAACAATTAGATCTTATTTTGAATTTACTGCTTTTAGATTACTGGTTCAATTGTTACTACTGAGTCTTCTCGATTATTGTAATATTATCTATCTGACAGTCACCAAGAAATAATTAGCAAGACTTACAATAATACTGAATACAACAGTCAGAATGATTTATGGCCTGAAGAAATGTGATCATGTTACACCCTTTTATCGTGAATTGCATTGGCTGCCAATGGAGGCCCGGGTATTGTTTAAACTAGGCTGTTTCTGTTACAAGGCTGTTTATGCTCCTTCTTATTTAGTCAATAGATTTTCTTTAGCATCAAATAGACATAGTAGAAGAATTCATCCTTTGTTAATTTTCCATCTGTCCAAGGTTGCAGGAGTAAGAAATTTCTTTTTTTTTCAAAGTTCTTTATTCATTTTAAATTTCTTACATCAAGTGATAAATATATAATACATATAATTTTCAATATACACTTGAATATCCATCAATATATATTTTAATACAAACATATATAAAAACCCCTTTTGCAATAAATTATAAATCATTTGTTATTATAATATTGTACCCACCCTAACCCCTATTATATGATCTATCATTGTGCTATGATATCTGATCTTTAGAAAAAAGAGCCAATGGTCCCCAGATTTTATTAAATTTTTTAATATAACCATGTTGTAACGCTATTGCTTTTTCCATCTTATATATATGGCAAATAGAATTCCACCAAAAAGTGAAATTTAATTTTGTATGATCTTTCCAGTTTTGAGTAATTTGTTGTATGGCGACCCCTGTTAATATCAATAAAAGTTTATTATTGTTTGCTGATATTGGACTCTGTGTTCTCATTGCTGTTCCAAATAAAATTGTGTCATATGTAAGTCCAACATGATTTTCTAATAATATATTAATTTGGGGCCAAATTGTTTTCCAAAAGGCATTTATACAGGGACAAAAATAGATTAAATGATCTAATGTCCCAATTTCTACCTTACAATGCCAGCATATATTAGATTTAGAACTATCTATTTTTTGTAACCGAGTAGGGGTCCATAAAACTCTATGTAATAAAAATAACCATGTTTGACTCATAGATGCTGACATTGTAGTATGTATTCTCCAGGACCAAAATTTTTGCCATTGAGTTGCAGAAATTGTCTGTCCTATCTCAATACTCCAAATGTCCCTAAGTCCTGTTCTTTTTTTTTTATTTAAAAATCCATATAATAATTTATACCATTTTGCAGCTTGGTGTCCCAAAAAATCTGCCTGAAAGCAAAGGATTTGCAAACTATATTGAGTATTAAGATTTTTCCATTCAGGGAACCCTTCCTGGATGGCTTGCTTCAATTGCATCCATTTAAAATATTGTGTTATGTTCAATCCAAATTTCTGTTGCAATTGTGAAAAACTAAGCATGGATCCATTTACTATAACATCATTTAAAGACCGTATACCTGCAATTATCCATTGCTTCCATATTATTTTGAATCCACCAATTTTGATCCTGGAGTTTACCCAAATGGATTGATTTAACGATTTAGTTATTGGATCTGTTGTAATATTACTAATAAATCTTAGTGTTTTCCATGTATCTAATAAAATTCTGTGATCTTTATATCTATTGGGCATTGTTATACTTATAAGATGTTCCGGATATAATGGAAACAGGAGTCGCCATTCTAAATATAACCAGTCTGGTACATTCTCCATGAGGTCTGGGAGGATCCAATACATACCCTGTCTTAAAATATAGGCTTGATGATACCTATAAAAATTTGGAAAATTTACCCCTCCCTCTCTAATTGTTTTTTGTAATGTTGCTAAAGCGATTCTTGGCCTTTTCCCAAACCAAACAAATTTTGTAAGTATTCTATTTAATTTTTTATAAAATGACCCCTGAAAAAATATCGGAATCATACTCATTTGATAACAAACCACAGGTAAGATCATCATTTTTATTGTTTGAACTCTTCCCCACCATGAAAGATGTAAAGGATTCCATTGCTCGCACATTTCTGTTATTTTTTTTAATAAAATTTTTTCATTTTCTGTTACTGTATCATCAATTGTATTTTTAATAACAATTCCTAAATATTTTATTCCTTCCTCTTTCCATTGGAATGAATATGAATCAAATAATCCTTTGGTACAATGGACATTAATTGGAAGAACTTCAGATTTTTCCCAATTTATTTTGTATCCAGAAAATTTACCAAATTTATCTAATAAATTTAATAAACATGGAATGGTATCTTCCGGTTTCCTCAAATATAAAAGAATATCATCTGCATATGCAGATAATTTATATTCCCAATTTGAAAATGTGATCCCCTTTATTCCCTTAGTTTGATTTATTGCAATTAATAAGGGTTCAAGAACAATATCAAAAAGTAAGGGAGATAAAGGACAACCTTGTCTAACCCCCCGTAACAAGTTAAATCTTTCTGAAATGTTATTATTTATATTTAATCTTGCTCCAGGAGAGCTATACAATGTTTGAATCATTTTAATAAAAAAGGGACCTATTCCAAACCATTTTAAAGCTTGATACATAAATTTCCACTCCACTCTATCAAATGCTTTCTCTGCATCTAACGATATTAAGAAAGCTGGTTCATTCATAGTTTTCGCTAAGTTTAAAGAATGAAGTGCCAGTCTGGTATTATGTGAGGAATGTCTTTTAGCAACGAATCCTGTTTGGTGTACATCTATAATAAAAGGAAGAGCTTTTGCCAATCTTAATGCTAATACTTTAGCAAGCAATTTTTCATCTACATTCAACAATGATATGGGCCTGTAGTTTGAAACCAATGTAGGATCCCTGTTTGGTTTTGGTAAGACAATAATTACAGAATCTGCCATAGTACCTGATATATTTTCATTATGTATCTGATATTGATATAAATTTAATAAATAAGGCAATATAATATTTTGAAATGTTTTATAAAATTCAACAGTATATCCATCTCCACCTGGAGCGGATCCAACTCTAAGAGACTTCAATGCTAGTTCTATTTCTTTTAATGATATATGTTCTTCTAAACTTCCTTTTATATGTTCTGGAATATTTGGTCCAATAATTGAATTTAAAAACTCTAAGCCATCTTGTTCTTTATTTTCACAAGAATCTGAAGTATATAGACTCTTATAAAAATCAAGAAATTGTTTTACAATATCTTTAGTGCTGGTGTGTGTATTACCTTTTGTATCTTTTATTGCAATAATTTTAGTTTTTCTTTTTTTTGCTTTAAGAAAATTTGCTAACATTTTTCCAGCTTTATTTGAGTTTCCATAATATCTAAATTGCTGACAGAACATTTCTTTTCTAACAAATTGTGAAGAGAGTTCATTATATTTAGTTTTAACTTTTAATAGTTTTTGTAATACTACATTTTCCCATTTAATAATTAATTTTTTTTCTAATGATTTAATTTCTTCCTCTAATTCCATAAATTGTTTTTTAAGCTGTTTTTTCATAAAAGCCGAATATGATATAATGTTTCCTCTCATTGTAGCTTTACAAGCATCCCATATAATTTCAATATTCATATTGTCTGTGCTATTAATTTGAAAAAACTCTTTCATCTTTACTTTTAGGTTTGTTACAAAATTTTCATCAGCAAGTAAGGCATTATCAAATTTCCAAATTGATGTAAAATTTGTTTTTATATCATTTTTTAGATCAATCCACACCCCAGCATGATCAGAAATTATAATAGGATCAATAACTGCTTTCATAACTTTTTGTGCTAAATTACTAGAAACAAATATACAGTGGTGCCTCACACAACGAACTTAATCCGTTCCAGGAGCAAGTTTGTTATGTGAAACGTTCGTTGTGTGAAACGCGTTTTCCCATAACAATACATGTTAAAAAAAATAATTCGTTCTGTAGCATAAAATATGCTAAGATGACATAAAAAAAGATAAATTTTTGGTTATTATTTTTATTTAGATACATCTAAAAACATAATTGTTTTTTAAAACAACACACATTTTTTAAATTTAAAGACAGACTAAGTAGAGTCTAATTTTACAGTGAGAGGGCAGAGTCTCAGCGGCAAAAACTGGGACTTAACTGTTCATTTTTTTTTTTTTCTACCGTGTTTCCCCGATGATAAGGCAGGGCCATCAAATAAGACAGCCCCCCCTTTTTAGAAAAAAATGTAAAATAAGGCACCCCCCCGCAAATAAGCCACCCACCGATACCTGCGCTTACCCGAATCGGGTGGTACGGTGGGTGACTCCGTGTAGTCCCTGGCACCCCCGACACGATCGGGGCAAGAGGGAGCTCAAGCCCTCTTGCCCCCCCCCCCCGACTCCCCGACACGATCGGGGCAAGAGGGAGCTCAAGCCCTCTTGCCCCCCCGACTCCCCGACACGATCGGGGCAAGAGGGAGCTCAAGCCCTCTTGCCCCCCCGACTCCCCGACACGATCGGGGCAAAAGGGAGCTCAAGCCCTCTTGCCCCCCCGACTCCCCGACACGATCGGGGCAAAAGGGAGCCCAAGCCCTCTTGCCCCCCCGACCCCCCGACACGATCGGGGCAAAAGGGAGCTCAAGCCCTCTTGCCCCCCCCGACTCCCCGACACGATCGGGGCAAAAGGGAGCCCAAGCCCTCTTGCCCCGCCGATTCCCCAACTCCCCGACAATATCGGGCCAGGAGGGAGCCCAAGTCCTCCTGGCCACGGCGACCCCCTAACCCCACCCTGCACTACATTACGGGCAGGAGGGATCCCAGGCCCTCCTGCCCTCGACGCAAACCCCCCCTCCCCCCAACGACCGCCCCCCCCCAAGAACCTCCGACCGCCCCCCCAGCCGACCCGCGACCCCCCTGGCCGACCCCCACGACACCCCCAACCCCCTTCCCCGTACCTTTCTGTAGTTGGCCGGACAGACGGGAGCCAAACCCGCCTGTCCGGCAGGCAGCCATCGACGGAATGAGGCCGGATTGGCCCATCCGTCCCAAAGCTCCGCCTACTGGTGGGGCCTAAGGCGCCTGGGCCAATCAGAATAGGCCCGGGAGCCTTAGGTCCCTCCTGGGGGCAGGGCCTGAGGCACATGGTCGGGTTGGGCCCATGTGCCTCAGGCCCCGCCCCCAGGAGGAACCTAAGGCTCCCGGGCCTATTCTGATTGGCCCAGGCGCCTTAGGCCCCACCAGTAGGCGGAGCTTTGGGACGGATGGGCCAATCCGGCCTCATTCCGTCGATGGCTGCCTGCCGGACAGGCGGGTTTGGCTCCCGTCTGTCCGGCCAACTACAGAAAGGTACGGGGAAGGGGGTTGGGGGTGTCGTGGGGGTCGGCCAGGGGGGTCGCGGGTCGGCTGGGGGGGCGGTCGGAGGTTCTTGGGGGGGGCGGTCGTTGGGGGGAGGGGGGGTTTGCGTCGAGGGCAGGAGGGCCTGGGATCCCTCCTGCCCGTAATGTAGTGCAGGGTGGGGTTAGGGGGTCGCCGTGGCCAGGAGGACTTGGGCTCCCTCCTGGCCCGATATTGTCGGGGAGTTGGGGAATCGGCGGGGCAAGAGGGCTTGGGCTCCCTTTTGCCCCGATCGTGTCGGGGAGTCGGGGGGGCAAGAGGGCTTGAGCTCCCTTTTGCCCCGATCGTGTCGGGGAGTCGGGGGGGCAAGAGGGCTTGAGCTCCCTCTTGCCCCGATCGTGTCGGGGAGTCGGGGGGGGGCAAGAGGGCTTGAGCTCCCTCTTGCCCCGATCGTGTCGGGGAGTCGGGGGGGCAAGAGGGAACCAGGCGGAGAGAGGGCAGTTAAGCGCAGTGCCTGCGCGGAAGGATGCAGCTCGGGCGACTTCGTTGTGTGAAACGAAGTTCGTTGTACGGATCAAGACATAAAGTTCGTTGTGCGCAGCGTTTGCTGTGCGAGGCGTCCGTTATGCGAGGCACCACTGTATAATCAATTCTTGAAAATGATTTATGGACCTGAGAACAAAAAGAATATTCCTGATCATTAAAATGAAGAATACGCCATATATCTACCAAATCACAAGATTGTATCAAATTTTCTAGCCCTAATGATTTTATAATTTTACTAGGTTTCTTATCCAAAATAGGATCTATAACAGCATTGAAATCTCCAGCTACTATCAAATTTGAAGTAGCCAATGGTAGTAATATCTGTTGCAGGAGTAAGAAATTTCTAAATCATACATTGGCATCTCAAGCAGCTCTTCATAACAACGAATTCCGAATAATGATGCTTACTACCCATTCCTTTGGCCATTTTAGAAAATAATTGAAGACCTATCTTTTTTCTAAATATTTGACTGTTTAATGAATCATCTTATTTCATGTAACATGTTTACTTTTATATAACTTTTTGTAAACCGCGTTGAACTTCTGGTTATGCGGTCAATAAGCAGAATGTTATGTTATGTTTTCAGGTTTACTATATCCTCTCTTTCTTTGCAGTATCTCTCCAACTGTGTGGTTGGTTCATCACTTGAAGAAATAGAAGAAGAGGAGGAGGAAATGGAAGATGGTTCATCAACTCGTGAAGACACCTTCACTAATAAACCAAAAGGAGGAACATTTCAAATAGTGGGGACACTTTCCAAATTGGATAACAAGCAGCCAGATTTTTCTATGGAAATTTACAGGGTATGTGTGCACCTATTAGAACTTATCATTTAACTAGCACTCTTATAGTTGATAGTAGTGGAGGTTATTCCATACAATATAATAGTTAAGGGATAGTCTCTTATAATATCCCTTATAGTATAACACCCTTCAGAAGTTTCCACATCCTCAGAAACACCACTTTGTGTTCAATAAATTTTCATTACACAAAAGCTTTATGTGTTGCATTATCATTGGATCAAAAGTTCTATTAAATAAATATTTTTTATATATATATTTTGTTTGTGAGGTATTTTTTGTCTTTAAATATAAATAATATTTTCACATTCAATAGGTATCATTCATTATCCCAGGACAAGCAGGCAGCATATTCTTGACTGATGGGTGATGGCACCGACGTAGCCCCGGTACGGACAATTTTAGAGTGATTGCACTCTAAGAACTTGGAAAGTTCTAGTAGGCCGCACCGCGCATGCGCCTTTCCGCCCGACAGAGGCTCGCGGTCTCCAGTTTCTTAGTTTCCGCGGAGCTAAGAAGACGCGTTTATTTCAACGGCTGTTGAAGACTTTTTTCATATCGCCTTCCCGCTCGCGTAAACCCTTAAGGAAATATTGTTTCCTTCATTTTCTTTTCTTTTATTTTCTTTAAAAAAAAAAAATTTTGGGGGGGGTTTTTTTTTCACTTCTTTCAATTTCGCCCCGGCAGGGCCTGTTGCCACCATCGAGGCCTCGGCCTTCGATTTGGCAGAAGCTGTTTTTACCTTCATGCCCCCTCAATCCGGGTTTAAGAAGTGCCAGCAGTATGCACGACCAATTTCACTCACTGACCCGCACAACTGGTGTCTACAGTGTCTTGGTCCTGACCATCGAGCGTCTACCTGCACCCGCTGTGCGACTTCAAAAAAGAAAACTCTGAAAAATCAGCAGATCCAGCAGCAGTTATTGTTTGGTGCCGAGATGTCTGACTCTGCGGCACCGGCACCGACATCGGCCCCGTCTCAGTCGGCACCCACCTCGTCGACACCGCGCGATACCGCATCCCTCAGGTAAGCCGGCTAAGAAGCCTTCCCCGTTGGAGCGTCCTCCGGTCTCAGTAGCAGCGAGCCCAGTCCTGCCGACCTCGAGGTGCCCACGGAAGTGCTCCGCCCCAATAGAGGTGAGCCCCTCGACCTCGGGTTCCTCATTCTCGGGGCGTAGAGCGGCACTGCAGGTACTGCTCAAGAAAAAGGCGGTACCGGTACTTTCGCTGGACGAGCGGATCGCCGCTGTCCTGCAGGTGCAGCTTAAGGAACAGTTGCAACAACTCCTTCCTGCACTTTTGACACCGAGCCTTCCGGTCCCGGTCCGGTCTGAGCCACCGGTACCGACAGTGGAGCAGCCCTTTCTATCAGCATCCACTTTGCCGGTACCGGTACATTCTGCTTCCTCGGTCTCCATGCCAGTCCTCGCACCAGAACCGAGAGCTCAACACCAGGCTGTTCAGACTTCGGCATCGATGCAGCCCTTAACGTCTCCCGGTACCGTGTCTATGAGGTCAGGTAAGTCGGCACGCAAAACCCTCCACACCGGAATCTCGAGACCGCAGTTTTCAGGTTCGGGATCCTGATCTGTGGGGTGACTCAGAGGATCCTCTTCTCTCTGAAGGGGAATGTTCATCTGGTGATGAGGATCCTTCTGCTTTAGACCCATCCTCTAAACCAGATGTAACCTCTTTCTCATCTTTTTTTAAAAGAGATGTGTGACTCTCTCTCTATTCCCTTGGAGGATGAGTCAAAGAAATCCAAAGCTTTTCTTGATGCACTGGATTTTGACCAACCTCCAAGGGAATATCTCAAATTACCTCTCCATGACATCTTGAGAGAGACGTTTTACAAGAATTTAGAGACACCTTTGACCATCCCTGGAGCCCCCCACAAGTTAGACTCCTTATATAAAGTCATCCCGATTCCTGGGTTTGACAAACCACAGCTCCCACATGAGTCTCTATTAGTGGAATCCACTCTAAAGAAATCCACGGGAGCTAGTGTATACGCCTCAGTCCCTCCTGGCAGAGAAGGTAAAGCCATGGACAAATTTGGCAAGAGGTTGTATCAGAATGCGATGTTGGCCAACAGGTCAGGGAATTACGCTTTTCATTTCTCATTCTATCTCAAGCATCTCATACAAAATCTGACTGCTTTTGAGAAGTACCTCGCTGACCGTAAAAAATCTGCCTTTCGCCAAACTTCTTCATCGCTCTTACAACTTCGAAAGTTCATGGTCAGGTCGATCTATGACACCTTTGAGCTAACCTCTTGGGCCACGGCTATGTCGGTGGCCATGCGCCGACTGGCATGGCTCAGAGTTTCAGAACTTGATGTCAATCATCAGGATCGACTGGCTAATGCACCTTGCCTGGGGGATGAGCTGATTGGAGAACCCATGGACTCCACTACTCAAAAGCTTTCGGCTCATGAAACTAGATGGGATACTCTCCTCAAAACAAAAAAGAAGACCCCACCTACCAGGCCTTTTCGTCAGCAATCGGCCTACCAGCGTCGATTTGTGGCTCGTCCTTTGCCACCGGCAGCTCAACAACCCAGGCGTCAGAGGCAACAACAAAGGCAAAACACTAGACCTGCACAGCAGCAACAACAGGTGAAGCCTCCTCCTCCACAAAAACCTTCACAACCCTTTTGACTTGGTTCTCCAGGACATAGCCAGTATCCCTCCATCTGCCCATCTTCCGCTGCCTATTGGAGGACGCCTTACTCATTTCATAAGCCGTTGGGAAACCATCACCTCGGATCAATGGGTCCTCAACATCATCCGCCACGGCTACTCTCTCAACTTTCAGACTCTTCCTGCCCAAAGTCTACCAAAAGAGTCTGCTTTGAACACTCCTCAGTCTTCCCTCCTTCTTCAAGAGGTCCAATCCCTCCTCCTTCTGAACGCCATAGAGGAAGTTCCTCTAGATCAAAAGGGGCAAGGCTTCTACTCCCGTTATTTTCTAGTTCCCAAAAAAACAGGAGATCTCAGACCCATCCTAGATCTTCGCGATCTCAGCAAGTGCTTGGTCAAAGAAAAATTCAGAATGCTTTCTCTGGCCACTCTTTACCCTCTTTTCAATCAAGGCGACTGGCTATGTTCCCTCAATCTCAAAGAAGCATACACTCACATACCGGTCAATCTGGCCTCCAGGCAGTATCTACGCTTCATGATCAATCATTGTCATTACCAATACAAGATGCTTCCCTTCGGTCTTGCCTCCTCTCCAAGAGTGTTTACCAAATGTCTGATTGTGGTGGCCGCCTTTCTGCGTTCCCACCACCTTCAGGTGTTTCCTTACCTGGACGATTGGTTGATAAAGACCAATTCATCTCAGACAGTACTTCAGGCCACCACCCAGACCATCCTGTTTCTTCAATTTCTGGGGTTCGAGATCAATCTACCCAAATCTCATCTCATCCCCACTCAGAGACTTCAATTCATTGGAGCAGTCTTGGACACAGTCCTCATGAGAGCGTTCCTGCCATCCAACCGTCTTCAAACGCTTCAATCTCTATGTCAGCAGGTGCTTCCACAACGTTCCATCTCGGCCAAGCAAATGATGATACTCTTGGGTCACATGGCCTCCACGGTTCATGTCACACCCTTCGCACGTCTTCACCTGCACACTCCTCAATGGACCCTAGCTACCCAGTGGTCCCAAGCGATGGATCCTTGCTCACGTCACATATCTGTGACATCATCTCTTCGTCAGTCTCTACAATGGTGGTTGATATCCTCAAATCTCTCCAGAGGTCTTCTCTTCCATCTACCTCCTCATCAACTTATCATCACCACCGACGCCTCCCCTTACGCCTGGGGAGCTCACTTGAACGAGTTCCAAACTCAAGGACTTTGGACACTCAGGAAATGAAGCATCACATCAATTTCCTGGAACTCAGAGCGATGTTTTATGCCCTCAAGGCCTTCCAACATCTTCTCTTTCCTCAAGTCCTCCTGCTGTGCACAGACAATCAAGTTGCAATGTACTACATCAACAAGCAGGGTGGGACAGGCTCTCGCCTCTTGTGCCAGGAAGCCCAGAGGATCTGGGCTTGGGCCATAGATCACCATCTATTCCTGAAAGCTATCTACATTCAGGGAGAACAGAATTCCTTAGCGGACAAGCTCAGCAGAATTCTCCAGCCTCACGAGTGGGCAATCGATCCTTTCACTCTGCAGTCCATCTTCGTTCAATGGGGCACTCCTCAGATAGACCTCTTTGCAGCTCCTCACAATCACCAGCTGCCCCTATTCTGCTCCAGACTCTCCTCTCCTCACCGTCTGGCAGCGGATGCATTTCTCCTCGACTGGTCCAATCTGTTCCTGTACACTTTCCCTCCTCTGCCTCTCATGTTGAGAACCTTGTTCAAGCTCAAGAGGGAACGAGCCACCTTGATTCTGATTGCTCCGAGGTGGCCCAGGCAACATTGGTTCTCCCTTCTACTTCAACTCAGTTCCAGGGAACCTTTTCTTCTTCCACTGTTTCCTTCTCTGCTTACACAGCATCAGGAGACCCTTCTACATCCCAACCTCCAGTCTCTGCACCTGACAGCTTGGTATCTCTCGGGCTGACTTCTCATGATACTCTTTTGTCTCAGTCCGTTCGTTCCATTCTAGATGCCTCCAGGAAACCAGCCACTCTGCAATGTTACCATCAGAAGTGGACATGATTTTCTTCCTGGTGTCTTCTTCATCATCTTGATCCCACTTCCCTGGCAGTGGAGACATTGTTGGATTATCTGCTTTCTTTGTCTGACTCTGGCCTTAAGTCTACTTCCATCAGAGTCCACCTCAGTGCTATTGCTGCTTTTCATGAGCCGGTTCATGGAAAACTTCTCTCAGCTCATCCCTTGGTGTCCAGGTTAATGCGGGGTCTTTTCAATGTGAAACCACCTCTTAAAGCCCCTCCTGTAATCTGGGATCTCAATGTGGTTCTTTCCGCCTTAATGAAGCCTCCATTTGAACCTTTGGCTACCACTCCTTTCAAGTTTCTCACTTGGAAAGTACTTTTCCTTATTGCTCTTACCTCTGCCAGGAGGGTCAGTGAGCTACATGCACTAGTTGCAGATCCACCTTTTACGGTCTTTCATCATGACAAGGTAGTTCTGCGTACACATCCAAAGTTTCTCCCTAAGGTTGTCTCTGAATTCCATCTCAACCAATCCATTGTTCTGCCTTGTCTTCTTTCCGAAACCTCACTCTCATTCTGGTGAACAGGCTCTGCATACTTTGGACTGTAAGAGGGCTCTAGCTTACTATCTAGAGCGTACTAAACCCCACAGATCAGCTCCCCAACTCTTTCTGTCCTTTGATCCGAATAAATTGGGACGTCCTGTTTCTAAACGTACGTTGTCTAATTGGCTGGCAGCGTGCATTTCATTCTGTTATGCTCAGACCGGACTGACACTGGAAGGTTCTGTCACGGCCCATAGAGTTCGGGCTATGGCAGCATCTGTAGCTTTCCTCCGTTCCACTCCTATTGAGGAAATCTGCAAAGCTGCTACTTGGTCCTCAGTTCATACTTTTACATCTCACTATTGTCTGGATGCTTTCTCCAGACGGGATGGACACTTCGGCCAATCTGTTTTGCAAAATTTGTTTTCCTAATGGCCAACCTTCCCTCCATCCCTCTTTTTGTTAGCTTGGAGGTCACCCATCAGTCAAGAATATGCTGCCTGCTTGTCCTGGGATAAAGCACAGTTACTTACCGTAACAGGTGTTATCCAGGGACAGCAGGCAGATATTCTTGCGTCCCACCCACCTCCCCAGGTTGGCTTCTTAGCTGGCTTATC
Source organism: Geotrypetes seraphini (assembly GCF_902459505.1). Classification (NCBI taxonomy): domain Eukaryota; kingdom Metazoa; phylum Chordata; class Amphibia; order Gymnophiona; family Dermophiidae; genus Geotrypetes; species Geotrypetes seraphini. The sequence goes on along the minus strand of NC_047090.1, from coordinate 169,849,816 downwards.
CTAACTGGGGACCGCGCGCCTCTGTCGGGCGGGAAGGCACTCGCGCGTGCGCGGTGCGGCCTACTAGAACTTTCCAAGTTCTTAGAGTGCAATCACTCTAAAATTGTCCGTACCGGGGCTCCGTCGGTGCCGTCACCCATCAGTCAAGAATATCTTCCTGCTGTCCCTGGATAACACCTGTTACGGTAAGTAACTATGCTTTATTATAATAAGTATTAGCTGGGTCATTCCATGGCAAGTGGACCAATACTGAAAACCGCCCACGCTCGACCCCCCCCTTGAAATCCAACCAAATTTTATAGGGGTGTTGTCTAGGGTCTCAAATGAAACTCAGTAAAAAATTTTGGACCTATCTCAATTTGGTCAGGAGTTAGGGGTGGTTGAACAAAAGCAATCGATCCACTCCCATGCCTCGTGTGACCTAAAACACCAACTTTGCTTAAACACTGCGGCAGAAGGAAACTACCTAGGAGTCTGAAATTTGCAGTTTGGTACAACACCTTGGGGCAAGTTTGAAATCTTTTGCGAACGTGCTTCCATTTCTACAGGTCAGCAAAGTAGGCAAAAATTTTCATGAATGAAAATTTTTGGCACAGTTTGACTCCATACTGCTGCTTGTAGGTAAGTCAGCTGAGGGTGCAACTTTACCAGCAGACATGTACCATGTGGTACTTCCAAGATTTGCAATATGAGCTTTTACAGTCAAGCGAAGCTGAAGATAGACTATCCAAAAAATATGGCTTTATGCATTTATGCAAATTTTCACTGTTTTTCAGATTCAAATATCTCTAATGTGTAGGGTTTAAAAAAAAATATCATTTGAAGAGCATGATTTTTGCTACAGATGCTATCCTGTTTCATCTTGGACCCGACCTTTCTTTGGTGAGAATTGATGGTTAAAGATAAGCATTACTTGCTTGCATAAACATGTTATGTTGAAGGGTCATTGGCACTTCATTGTGAATGTGCAGTGGAACTATATTGATCTGAAAACTCATAACCAAGCTTTGCCAGCCAGAAGTACTCGTCTCTATACTATGATCAGCGTTTGACAAACTTACTGTGCACTTTTGCAAGATGACAGTCAAAACATGCATTGGCTTGCACAAACTACTTGCTTGCCCAAATGCATAATCATGTGATTCACAAGAATGTACCCATAGCTGTAGTAGTATGTCTGATACATGTAGCTTTTCTGAACATGTTCTGACTTGCAGCTATCACAGCACAGTGGCTTTATGAATAAGTCTGGCTTTAAGGTTAATCATGACCTTATAACACTATATGAATCTAAAAAACAGTGAAAATTTACATAAATGCATAAAGCCATTTTTGTTGAATGGTCATATTTTCAGCTTCACTTGACTGTAAAAGCTCATATTGCAAATCTTGGAAGTACCTCATGGTACATGTCTGCTGGTAAAGTTGTACCCTCAGCTGACTTACCTACCAGCAGCAGTATGGAGCCAAACTGCCAAAAAATTTTCATTTGTAAACTTTTTTGCCTACTTTGCTGACCTGTAAAAATGGAAGCACGTTCGCAAAAGATTTCAAATTTGGCACAGAAACTTACCCCAAGGTGTTGTACCAAACTGCAAAATTTCAGACTCCTAGGTAGTTTCCTTCTGCCGCAGTGCTTAAGCAAAGTTGGTGTTTTAGATCACACAAGGCATGGGAGTGGATCAATTGCTTTTGTTCAACCACCCCTAGCTCCTGACCAAATTGAGATAGGTCCAAAAATTTTTGCAGTTTCATTTGAGACCCTAGACGACACTCCTGTAAAATTTGGTTGGATTTCAAGGGGGTTGAGTGTGGGCTCCTGGTCCACTTGATATGGAATCACCCAGCTATTTAGCTTTTCTCTGAAGTCTAAGTCAGGGAAATAATGTCCCTGGCTTAGACCACAGAGAAAAACTAAGTAATAGCTAATACTTAAAATAATAATGAATGATACCTGTTGAATGTGAAAATATTTATATTTAAAGACAAAAAGCACAAACAAAATATATATATACAGTGGTACCTTGGATTACGAGCATAATCCGTTCCAGGAGCATGCTCGTAATCCAAAATGCCTTGAGAGTTCACGTTCGACGTGAGAGTTCACGTTCGACGTGAACTCTCAGGCCTTGCACAGGAAGCAGATCTTCAGGACATGCTGGTGCCGATGCCGCTGCGGAGGCTACAGAAAAGTAAGAAGAGGGTTCGGGTGGGTTGGGGGACCTCAGGTCGCGGTGGGGGGGGGGGGGTGCCCGAGGGCAGCGGGGGGGGGGGCCCGATGGCGGCGGGGGGGGTGCCGGATCACGGGGGGGGGGGAGGTGCCGGTTCGCAGGGGGTCACTCACAAATCGAAGCGCGCTCGGTTTCCAAGGTGCCGATTTGTGATGCACTCGTAAACCAAGGTACCACTGTGTATGTATATATTTTTTTTTTTTTTATGTTGAATCATTTTTATTAAACAGTACTCGAAGAACAACAGTCACAGCAAAATGTTTTTCAAAACATACCAGAAAGCCAATCCCCACCCACCAAACCAAACCCCCCATCCTCCCACCCCCCCCCCCCCACCCCGGCAGCAGCGGTGGAATCAAAAAAAAGGAACTAAGGAACTCAAACAGTCCAAATTTGAGATTGAACATAAGCAGTAAAAGTCAAACTAAATAGGTACCAGCATTGATAATACAGACGTCCAGGTTTGGACGACAAGTCCATTATCTTGCGGCGTTCCAACAGCATTTGTTGTAGCATTAATGCTCTCCATTGTGATATATTAGGGGGTTGAGGCGATAGCCATTGTAATAATATACATTTCCGTCCCAGCAGCACTGTTTTTCGGATAAAGGCTGCACAGCCTGGTATGGGCGGGTGAAATCGAATCTGCATAGTAAAAAGAAAACTGGGGTGTAGTCTCCAAGAGCAATTCCAGAGTCGTGCCACCCAAGTCACCACTTGTATCCAAAAAGAAGATATCATGGGGCAGGACCAGAACATGTGTCCAAACGAGGCCATAGGACAGGCGCATTTACCACAACAATGCCCCACACTAAGTCCCATTGTATGTGTCCTCTTCGGTGTGTAGAAGGCTCGTAGGAGGAACTTATAATTCCGATCTCTCTCAACAGCAGAGATGGTAGTGGTCTTACCAGCACGCAGGCCCTTTCTGAGTACATCAGCCGATATAGGTAGTTTAAGATCCACAGTCCATTTCCGTGCCAAAGAAGAAAAGTCCAATTCACCAGCACGCCCCTGTAACCACTTATGATAGAAACGAAGCGGCACGGATTCTTGTGCTGTAAGAGAAAGTGCTTCTTGAAAGTTGTCCTGAATCTCCTCACAGAGCCCCGCTGGAGTCAAAACGTGCAAGTAATGTTGGAGCTGTCGGTAGGCCAACCAATCCGTGGATAAGAGATGATATTTCTCTTGCAGATCGCTAAAGGATAATGGAGAACCCGTAGGTTGAATGGCCTGAAACACATAGGTGAGGCCTGCACGGGACCAACGTCTAATCACTTTAGAGTCCAAGCCAGGTAGAAAGTCCCCATTACCCACTATGGGCAGGTAAGGTGTAATGTGCGAGGTAGTCCCAAGTGTCTTGCATAACAATTTCCAGGCTTTACGCATTGCAGGTAGAAGCGGGTGAGACAGCAACTGGGGTATATCTGGCAACCTGGACGTATGTAGGAGATAGCTAAAATGGAAGGGCTGAAAAAAGAAACATTCAATCACAGGCAAAGAAAAATCTGTAGTATTACAAAACCAATCATGAATGTGACGTAGCTGACAAGCAAGATTTAGTCTAGCTATACACAATAACCCTAACCCCCCTTTAGTGAGCGGCCGCGTTAGCTTGGTCAAGGCTATCCTCGCTCGTTTACCCTGCCACAAGAATTTTGATAAATGAGACCTATGGAGCGCTAAGTGTTTTGTAGACAACATGACTGGTAACATTTGTAGAATATAAGTCCATTGAGGTAGCACCATCATGTTATAAAGGGCTATACGGCCGGACAGTGAAAGGGGGAGTTGCCGCCAACCATGCAAGGTATTAGAGGATTTACGAAGTAAGGGCAAGACATTAGCAATGTATAGTTTATTCAAATTCCTGGGAATAATCACACCTAAGTATGTCAGGGAAGAGGAGGCCCACTGCAAAGGAAATTCACCCGGCCAAGTCTGTTGTACCTCCAATAGTGTAGGGAGTGCTAGAGATTTCTGCCTATTTAATTCCAGGCCCGAATAGAGGTGAAATTCATCTAATATTTCCAACGCTCGTGGCAAGGAAGTATGTGGGTCCCCCAATGCAAGCAAGAGGTCATCCGCGAAGGCTAGCACTCGCAATTGTGACTCACCTTCCGATAGACCTGTGAGGACATCATCTCTGAGAATGGTACGCAACAATGGGTCTAAGTATAACAAAAATAATAAGGGAGATAATGGGCATCCCTGTCGGGTCCCCCTACCTATTTCAAACGGTGAGGAACGTACCCCATTGACCAACACCGAGGCCGTCGGACTAGTATATAGAGCTTGTATGCATGACATAAATCCAGTAGGGAGCCCTATATATTGAAGGACCTGGAACATATAATGCCAATGAACTTTATCAAAGGCCTTAGCTGCATCCAGTCCAGCTAACAAACCCGGGCGTTGTTCCAGTTGCGCACGAGAATAAGCTAAAAGTATACGGCGAACATTAACCGTAGATTGTCGGCCCCTAACAAAACCCACTTGTTCAGGTACAATAATGGAGGGCAAAATATGGGCTAGTCTGTCAGCCAATATTCGGGCCAGTATTTTGACATCTACATTCAGTAGTGAGATGGGGCGATATGAGTCCATACTGTCCGGTGGTTTAGAGGGCTTTGGAATAAATGTAATCAGAGCTACATTACAGTGTCTTGGGAAAGCCCCACTGTCCTGAATAGAGACATAATAATTTAAAAGAGAAGTGCTTATAACCGGGGACAAAATTTTGTAAAATTCAGGGGAATATCCATCCGGTCCTGGTGCAGTACAGGATTTCAAATTTTTTATGGCCTGGGTCACTTCAAGGGCATGTAACGGACGATCTAACCTAGATATCTGAGCAGCTGTCAGGCGAGGTAATCCCGCATCTGCAAGATAGTCACATACATCAGGACCTGCATAGGGGCCAGGGGACGCATAAAACGTCTCAAAATATTTCTGGAAACCCGCCGAGATATCACCTGGAGCAGTTAAAAATTTCCCAGATCCATCTCGTATTGTGGGGATATAACGAGATCCCTTCCAACTCTTAGTTATGGAAGCCAATAACTTCCCGGCCTTATTACCATGTTTGTAAAAGTGGAATTTACGGTAGAACAGGAGTTTCTTAGTACGTTCATGAATTAAAGCATTTAGGGTCGTGAGCACCACCTTATACTCTTCATTATTGGCGTCTGAGGGGTCTTGCAATAAGGCTTGTTTCAGCGCTGTGAGCTGTCGTTCTAGGTGTACTATGCGACATGCTATTCGACGGGTTCTAGTCGCAACATAAGCAATAATATCGCCACGCAATACCGCCTTAGCAGCATCCCAAAACAAGGTTGGCTGGTTTATATGTTGGGCATTATGTGTGCAGTAGGTCTCCCACTTTTCAAGCAAATATGAGATGAAGTGTGTATCAGTATGTAAGTAAGAGGGAAAACGCCAACCCGGCCCAGGACCTGGAGGACCCCCCAATGTCACGTCAAGCCAAATCATATTATGATCAGATATTTCTAGGGGACCTATTGTGGCCTCAGTGACTTTAGGAAACAACGTCTCTGAAAGTAATATGTAGTCAATTCTGGAAAAGGAGCCATGTGCTCTGGACTGGTGTGTATAATCCCGTTCAGTCGGATGTAGCAATCTCCAGGGATCCACCAACCCCAAAGTTCGACACAGGTAGGGAATGCCCCTGGCCTGGCTCCCCCCCATCCCACTGGCCAACCCTGAGCGATCCATAGCCGAGTTATGTACTTGATTCAGATCTCCCACCAATATTAAAGGGCCATCCTGATCCTGCACACAAATATTCACCAAATTCTGGAAAAACGCATGCTGATAGCCATTAGGACCATAGCCCACCAATATTCTAAAGGTCCCACTAGGCCCCTTCACTTTCACTAGTAAATACCTGCCCTGGGGGTCGCGTCGTAGGACCCGTATGACCCCTAAAAAGCCCTTACGGAATAATATTGCCACCCCAGCTTTTTCCCCGGGGAGGAGGCAAAGAATAGCTCTCCAACCCAGCCTCTCTTAAGTTTCAAGTGTTCACTATCAGTCAGCCTGGTCTCCTGTAAGCAAGCTATATCTGCAGAGTGATGTTTCAGTTGAGTCAATATTTTAGTGCGCTTAACAGGTGAAGTTATCCCTGACACATTCCAAGAAAGTATGCGTAATTTCCGATCACCCATAAGATATTATATGTTGCCTGGAAAGATAGCTATGCCCACTGTAAATATATGTCCCAGGGCGCCCAGCCTCACCCCGAGGACCAACACTCAACCCCCAATCAGACCATCTATTGAGCTGTATTTGTACCTTGCAAACATAAAAAATAGAACTATAAATAAAAATATACCACACCGCTGCTGCCCCAAAACAATTCCCAACCCCCACATCCCTGTGTACACACCCAAAACCTCCCATTTAGGAGATCTAGAGTCACTGAAAATGACCTCCCCGGGACAGCCCTGACAGAAAATTGTCAGCCCCAAAGATAACAGTCCTGAAGCGTGCAGTCTTCAAAATCAATGTAGCCCAAGTATCCATGGCAGCCACAACTCGCAGCCAAACCAATCATGCAAGTCACTCATTCGGGACCGCTAGCTGTTTTATGTAGTCGTCTGCGGCCTCCGGGGTCTGGAAGGATTTCCAAAGTCCATTACATTGAATCTTCAGTTGAGCCGGGTAAGTAAATTGGAAACGCTGCTTCAAATCCACCAGGCGGGAGCACAGAGGATAATATGGTCTCCGCCGTTCCTGCAGGGCCACAGAAAAGTCCTGGCTAATGCGGACCGGATTTCCGTCGAATTTCAGAGTATCTTTCATTAGTCTATATTGTCGAAGCAATTCAATCTTGTGCTGGTAATTCAGGAGTTTTAAGATCACAACACGCGGGCGCGCCTCCAGACCAGGTCTAAGGCCTAGACGATGGGCCCGCTCGATGTGCAGGGGACCCATCGAAGGAAGCAGATCAAATTCCGCCCTAAACCAGCTCTCCAATTGTTCCGGTAGTGAGCGGTCCGGCAGCGTCTCGGGAATGCCCATCAGACGCAGGTTAGAGCGACGAGACCTGTTCTCCAGGTCATCGAGTTTGTCTGCCTGAGCTCTAACCTGCGCCTGCAGCGTGCCAAGATCAGTGTCCCGCGCCGTAGTGGAGTCTTCTAGGTCCGACACCCTCTTTTCAAGCTCCGTCGTGCGGGCTGCAGCCGTGGCTAGTAAAGTTTCAATATTATTGATCTGGGCAGCAAGCGTCTCCATTTGGGGCCCCAGGACCTGCTCCAAAGCAGTTTTAATGTCTCTCAGGGCCGATTCAGTCAGGCCAGAGACCGCCGTCGCGGGGCTCGCCGCCATTTTAAAATCTACAGGTCTGGCGCGTTCTTTGTCCTTTTTCGCTGTTTTCGGCGGCATAGAGTCGGGCGACCTGGCGAGGTAACGGTCCATACAACGGCGAGTAGCGTCGGATACCGCACAAGCTGCGTTCAGTTTCGGGGGAACAGTATTTCAAGCAAAATTTAACAGGGCTGCCCCGGAGCGAACGAGGAGACGTCCTCACTCGCTCATATCATCACGTGACTCGTATATATTTATTTTAATATAACTTTTGATCCAAAGACGAAGCAACACATAAAGCTTTTGTGTAATGAAAATTTATTGAACACAAAGTGGTGTTTCTGAGGATCGTGGAAACTTCTGAAAGGTGTTATACTATAAGGGATATTGTAAGAGACTATCCCTTAACTATCCTATTAGAACTTAGACATACAATAAAACCTTGGATTGCAAGTAACTTGGTTTGCAAAACATTTTATTTAATTTTAACTTGATATACAAGCAGTGTTTTGCAATACAATTACATACAGTATACACACATCACAACTGAGCTGATGGTTCTTCTGTTTCTGACGCTGGAAGAGTGTAGTGACTGTTTTAAATGAGCAAGGTCTTGCAATACAAGTACGTATAGTATTTTGTATTAAAGGTTTTGGGTTGTGGAACGATTCGTCTGAGTTTTCATTATTTCTTATGGGAAAATTTACTTTGATATACAAGTGTTTTGGATTACAAGCATATTTTAGGAATGAATTATGCTCGTAAACCAAGGTTTTACTGTATTTTTTTGTGAAATACAAGTTCTTTGTGATCTCAAAGAGGATTCTTGAGCTCTAAAACTCAGCTACTTACCATATATACTCAAACATAAGTCAATCCGAATATAAGTCAAGACCCCCATTTTTCTCCCCAAAAAGGAGGAAAAATGGATGACTCGAATATAAGATGGTTGCTTAATATTTAAGTGCCATACCCTGCCAGGATCTGCACCCAGTGTCTCCTCCCTCACGCCCTCCCCTGCCAAGCTCTGCACTCAGCTCTCTCACTACTTGCCAGATTCTGCACCCAGTCCCCTTCCCTCCCTACCCTACCAAGCTATGCAGCCAGCCCCCCTCCCTGTCAGGCTCTGAACTGAGGAGTGGCATTCGCTCGTGGGCTGTATGGGGCGCTAATGTGTTAATGGAATGGATAGTGTGCAGGACATGGGGCAGTATTTTGTGGATTTTTTTCTACAAAAACGCTTGCTTTTTGTATGGTTCTGGGTAACTAGTTAGATACAAGCATATGTGTTAGTTAAGGCTACTCCCAATAGAAGCGTACGGAAAAGTGGGTGCATGAAAATCTGAATATGAATGTAGCCAAGACCAGAAAAACACACTACAGATTAATATTAAGGAAAAGTATAATAATCTCTTTAGGTATTTTGCTATTAAGCTAGACCATAGAGGAAATCAGGTATAGATATACATAATACATAGAGATATTAAGAACTCCATCTTGTATTAAGAACTCCATCTTTTATTAATGACTCCATCTTGGTTTTCTGTCTTTCTGTGAGTCCCTTCTTCTTGGGGTAAAACATACTGCAGTTTCCCGCCTTGAGCCTCATGACCTAATTGATAACAGATGTGCTTGAGCTGGTTAGATGGAGCATATTTGATTTCATATCCCAATGTGGGATATAAAAGGAAAGCTTTATTGTATTAAATATGAATGAAATATGTTGTGTGGATCTATGGATGGTTGGGGCCCCAAATGATATGTGCTGTGAATGATGTGTGAGAGAATGGTTTGTATTTAATTTAAAATGTTTTACATATATAAGATGTAAGAAACTTAAAGGGAGCCTAAGAGGCAACATCTGGAAATGGTGGTCCAGCGGTGTATGGGCAGGAGCGAACTTTCTGTGCTCCTGCCCTGTGCCTCTCCTTGCTTTTAGAAGCCAAGAGAAAAGAGTATCCCAGGCTGCTCACCCAGACATTATTAGATTCTTCAAAGGAGTCCTGAGGCTCAGGCTACTGATCCAAGATCCCTTCCCTTCCTGGAATCTTATCGTGTTAGAGGGTGTTTGGAGGACCCTGTATGAGCCTTTGGAGGAAGCTTCTCTCAAGATCTTACAATCAAAGCAGTGTTCCTAGTTGCAATTACCTCGGCCAGAAGAGTCTCAGAATTGCAAGCTTTGTCGTGCAGGGAACCATATCTAAGGATCACAAAAAACAGGAGTGACCTTGCATATAGTACCATTTTTTTTTGCCAAAAGTTGTTTCAGCATTTCACTTTAATCAGAAAGTAAGGCTACCAGCTTTACAACCTACAGGTTCTAAGAAGAAAGACAAGGCTTTAAAGTTGATGGATGTTTCCAGAGTTCTCTTGTGTTACTGGAAGTAACTTGAGTTTCATCTATTGGACCATCTTTTTGTCCTAACCAGAGTCAAACCGAGGCAGACTAGCCTCCAAGGCCACCATATCCCAGTGGATTCAAACAGTGATATCCTCCACCTATATTGTCTGTGGCAAACAACCGTTGGTATCGTTGAAAGCACATTTAACCAGAGGAGTTGCCTCCTTTTGGGTGGAATCGAGGACAATACCTCCGGAAGAGAAATGTAGTTCTGCTTTTGTATCCTCCATACTGAAAGCAGGCTCATCTCTCTCGCCCAGAACCTTCGTCTCCTGAAGTGGATGGTCTACCCACAGAGTTTTACAAACTTTTTAATCTCTTCTGATACCTAAGCTGCAGTTATATTATCAAGACTTAATTACACATCCAGATTCCTTGGGACGGTTTCTGGAGGCTAATATAGTCATTATTCCTAAACTGGGAAGAGACTCTCAATTAGTTCAAAATTATAGAAACATACATAGAAAGTGACGGCAGAAAAGGGCCAAGGCCCATCGAGTCTGCCCACTCCATTGACCTACCCCCCTAGTTAATCGCTCTCTGATGACCTTTTCCCTCGTAGAGATCCGACATGAGCATCCCAACTGTTCTTAAAAACTGGCACGCTGCTGGCCTCAACCACCTGTACTGGGAGCCTATTCCAGCTGTCCACCACTCTTTCAGTGAAGAAGTACTTCCTAGTGTCGCCATGAAACTTCCCGCCCTTTATTTTCAGCGGGTGTCCTCTTGTGGCCGAGGGTCCCCTAAGAAGGAAAACATCATCTTCTACCTTGATGCGACCAGTGACATACTTAAACGTCTCAATCATGTCCCCTCTCTCCCTACGTTCTTCGAGAGAGTATAGCCGCAATTCGTTCAGCCTTTCTTCGTATGATAGATCTTTGAGCCCCGAGACCATCTTGGTGGCCATTCGCTGTACCGACTCGATTCTCAGCACATCTTTGCGGTAATGTGGCCTCCAGAATTGCACGCAGTACTCCAGATGAGGCCTCACCATGGTTCTGTACAAAGGCATTAGGATGTCGGGCTTCCGACTAACAAAACTTCTCCGGATACAACCCAGCATTTGCCTATCCTTAGATGAAGCCTTCTCCACTTGTTTGGCCGTTTTCATGTCATCGCTGATGATCACCCCCAAATCCTGTTCTGCGGCAGTCCTTGCTAAGGTTTCTCCATTCAATGTGTACGTTCTGCACGGATTATTGTTGCCAAGGTGCATGACCTTGCATTTGTTAGCGTTGAAGCTAAGCTGCCAGGTCGAGGACCACTGTTCCAACAAAAGCAGGTCTTGCGTCATGCTGTCGGACAGATTGCCGTTACTCACAATATTACATAGTTTGGCATCATCAGCGAATAACGTTATTTTACCTTGAAGCCCTTGAGTCATGTCTCTTACAAATATGTTGAACAGGATCGGGCCCAAGACTGAGCCCTGCGGCACCCCACTGGCTACCTCCGACGTTTTAGAGATGGTAACATTAACAACCACCCTCTGAAGTCTACCACTCAGCCAATCGTGAACCCATGCTGTAAGTATTTCACCTAATCCCATCGATTTCATTTTGCTCAATAGCCTGCGGTGGGGGACGCTATCAAAAGCTTTGTTGAAGTCCAAGTACACGACGTCTAGGGACTCTCCCAAATCCAGTTTCCTTGTTACCCAGGCAAAGAAACTGATGAGATTGGATTGACAGGACCTACCCTTGGTGAATCCATGTTGGTGGGGATCGCGTAGTTCCTCCTCGTCTAGTATCATGTCCAATTTGCGTTTGATGAGTGTCTCCATGAGTTTACTCACTACCAACGTGAGACTTACCGGTCTGTAATTCGCAGCCTCTGTCCTGCAACCTTTTTTGTGCAGAGGAACGACGTTAGCTGTTTTCCAGTCCAAGGGGACTATTCCCGCTCTCAGGGACAGATTGAAGAGTACGGATGACGGTTCTGCCAGGACGTCCCTGAGCTCACTGAGCACCCTGGGATGTAGATTGTCCAGGCCCATGGCTTTGTTCACCTTGAGTCTTGATAATTCGTCGTAGATGTCTCCGGAAGTAAACTCAAAATCCCGAAATGGGTCTTCTGAACTTTGCTTTACCTGCAACTGTGGACCGGACCCCGGTGTCTCACAGGTGAAGACCGAGCAGAAGTATTCATTTAGTAGTTCGGCTCTGATTCTACAAACCTCCCATCTGATTTCTTAAGGCGCACTATCCCATCAGTGTTTCTTTTTCTGTCGCTAATATACCTGAAGAAGGATTTGCACCCTTCTTAATGTTCCTTGCCAGGTTTACTTCAGCTTGATGCTTGGCCTCTCTGACTGCCGCTTTCACCGCTGTAGACTTGGCCTTGTATTCCAATTTAGCCTCCCTTGTCTCTGAATGTTTGTAGGAAATGAATGCAAGCTTCTTTTCTTTAACGAGATCTGAGATCTCTTCGGTGAACCATAGGGGTCTAATGTTTCTTCGCCGTTTGCTTGCTGATTTTATGTATCGGTTCGTTGCTGCATGTAAGGTAGATTTCAAGGTTGACCACATGTCCTCCACATTATCGGCCACAGCTTGGATTTGTAGTGCGTGATGGACGAAATCTCACATGCATTTGAAGTCAGCGCCTCGAAAGTTGAGTACTCTTGTTGTCGTGCTCGATCTAGTGAAATCTTTCCTGAGGTTGAACCATACCATGTTGTGGTCACTGGAGGCTAACTTATCGCCTATCGAGACCTCCGATACGCTTTCTCCATTGGTGAGTACCAGGTCCAGAATCGCCTGTGCCCTAGTGGGCTCTGATACCAGTTGTTTGATTTGTGCTTCTTTAATGGCGGATAATAGCCTTCTGGCGCTGGTTGTCGCTGTGAGCGTGTTCCAATCTGCATCGGGCATGTTGAAGTCCCCTAGCAGAACAGTGTCCCCCCCCTTAAAGTGATATTCTCTATATCTATGATTAATTCTATGTCTTTGTTTTCCAGCTGTCTTAGTGGTCTGTATATTACACCAAGATAGGTTTACCCAGAGGGATTCCCCGGTGTACTTGACCTCCGTGATTCTTGTAGTTTTAATGTCCTCCCTAGTGTATAGCGCTACCCCTCCTCCTAGCTTGCCCTCCCTGTCTTGACGAAGTAAGTTGTAACCCGGTATAGCCATATCCCACCCATGAGAGTCCGTGAACCAACTTTCGGAAATCGCCACCACATCTAGATCAGCATTTATTATTTCGGTCTCCAGTTCCAGAATTTTATTGCCTAAACTGTGTGCATTGACATACATAGCCCTCCATGCCTTGTGATTGCTAGGACCCTGCGGGTAGTATCGTCCCATTTCTTTGTTAAACTTAGATTATAAAATCTATATGAAGATTTTGTGTGTTAGATTAGAGAAAGTTATTCAACCTTTGATTCATAAAGATCAAACAGGATTTATAAAACATAGATTTGGTTCTGATAACACATGTCTGTTCTGCCATGTTATTCACTCTGCTCGGTCAATGGGTTCCTCAGTTGCAACTGTATCTTTTGATGCTGAGAAGGCTTTTGACCGAGTGGAGTGGAAATATTTATTCGCAGTACTACTCCATTTTGGTTTTCCTAGGGGCTATATTGACATGATTCAAATTAGAGAATGACATGGGGACCATTTACCGCAGTAAACTGTGGTCACTGCAGTAAATCTGCAGGAATGTAGACATTTTCAGCTGGTTTACTGCAGGAATGGGTACAAGATATTTCACCACCCCGCGGGAATGGGGACAAGACCTTTTATTGCCCTATGGGAGCGGTGAAAAGTCTTGCTCCCATGGTAAAAAAGATTGCGCCTGTGTCAGACTCAGCATATCCTCCCCAGCTCCTCTTGCGCCTATTTTACCTTCAGGAGCCAGCCATACCACAATGAAGACAGAAGGAACCCAAAACCAAAGCCTGAGATCAATGTGATTTGAAGAACAAAATTACCAGACAACAAAAGGTAGAAAAAAAATTTTCTGTTTTGTGATTAGAATATATCAGATTTGAAATATGTATCCTGCTAGAGCTGGTGCTAGACATAACTGAGGACTGCAAAGCCCAGGCAGTGCTTCTTTAGCTTCCAGCTGGCTTAGGGCTCTCTTTGAACAGGGGGGCACTCCCCTAACACTATTCCTGTCATGTGTGACTGCGGTATTCTGTTAGCTTGATTTTTCTATGTAGCATTCTGTAGTACCAATTTGACTTCAGTTTTCTCAATAGTGGAGGGGATATTTGTGAGGGGGAAGAGAGGGGAGACAGGGGTTTTGTTGATCCTTGCTCTGTATTATTTGTGTTTATAAAATGACAATTGTACAGAATATTGTCTCTTTTTATACTTTAATAAAATAAGTTCAGTATAAAATAACTATTCAAGGCTTTTGCGGATGAGATCTGAGTTTGCGGGGCAGGGACTGAGCTCGCAGGGACGGGGACTGAGCTAACGGGGATGGTTCAGGGATGGGGACAAGCTCACGGGGATGGGACGAGAACGGTGATAAACTTTTTTCTCCGTGTCATTCTCTAATTCAAATTTTAAACTCCTTTCCAACTGTAAAAGTACTAGCTAATGGTGATCTTTTTGAGCCATTCACACTTAATCGTTGTACAAGACAGGGAGGGATGCCCCATATCACCTCTTCTTTTTAACTTGGCTCTAGAACTCCTATTGGTTGTGATTCGCCATAACACTGAAATTAAGAGGATCTGCTTTGGTGATGTTGAATATAAACTGTATCTGCTTATGCAGAAGACATATTACTGTACTTAGCAGACCCAGAACATTCATTGCCTGCTTTGATTAGCACTATAAATCACTTTTCTAGTTTTTCTGGTTATAGAATTAACTGGGGCAAGACAGAACTGATGCCTTTAAATGATCATTGCGTACCCTTTTCTATCGATGATCTCTCCTTAAAATGGGTCACATCATCTATTAAGTATTTGGGAATACAGTACCTCTAAAATTAATATACCCATGATTCAAACTAAAATCAGGGATACCATGAAGCCTTGGTCTCCCCCTCAAGTTATAAGAAGAAGAAGAAGTTGCCCCCGCTGAGTCAGACCAGAGGTCCATCTTGCTCAGTGGTCCGCTCCCGCGGCGGCCCATCAGGCCTAGTGCCTGAACAGTGGTCCCTGATTAATTTTGTAACTTACCTCTAATCCCATCCCTATAATCTACCTTTACTCTTGGTGGGATAGACTAGATTCATTGAAAATGATGATAGTCCCCCCAAATCACCTATTTATTAAGTATGTTCCCTATTCTATTTCCCCCTCACTTTTATAAATCAACAGAAAAATTATTATCCATCTTCCTTTGGAATAATAAAACTCCTAGGATTTCTTTGTCTAAGTTGAAGGCTCCTAAATGTCAGGGAGGTGTGAACTTCCCTGATCTGCTGTTATATCACAAAGCTTTCATACTCAGTCAGGGAACTGGATGGATCCTATCTGATATTTCCTCATTACACCCCAGATGGCTCTCAGTTGAACAGTTTCACTTATGCCCACTTTAATTGTCTAAACTTTTAGGTATGAATCTCTTCAAAAAAGAGCAGCATGACTCCATATTAAAATGCGCACTTGATTCTCTCCAGTATTCTGATTCTAAATTAGATATACAGTATCGCTGTCTAACTCATTTGCCATTCCACTCTGGAATAACTCTTATGTATTGATAAACAAATGATCTCATGGCCTTGCAGACAAAAGAACATATGGGATATTAGCTCACTAAACTAAAAGTTGGAAAACTTTTGCTGAAGTTTAGACTGAGTCTTATTTAGATAATTTGCAGTTTTTCTACTGGTTACCTTTAAAGTCTGTTCTTCGCAAACATATTATCCCATTTAATACTTTACATGACACCCCTGACTTGAGAAATTTCTGTATTAAAGTTACTGCATGACTTCCGGCGGAAACATGGAGCTGTAGACAGCGTGTTGCTACAGCTCCGTTATACCTTCTCACGGCGCGGCAAATAATCTGCCTTTCCCCCTCAGGTTCGGGTCTCCCGCGGCGTTGAGGAGTGTGTTGGAGACGCGGGGAGACTCGACCTTCATTTTTTTTTTCGCAGCCCCGCAGTTGCGGTCGCGGATCACCCGGAGACCACGTGGCGCCACAGTCGGGAACAGCCGCGACTTTCGGATCGCCCGGATACCACGTGGCGCCGCAGTCAGGAACAGCCGCGACTTTGCCCACCGACTCGCGGTGCGGCTCCTCTTCTGCAGGCCAGAGCTCAGGAGCGGCGTTTCCAGGTGCTGGGGTGTTTGATTGAGGCGCGGAGTGCCTCGGTCCTGATTTGCCCAGCAGCCCTGCAGTTTTGATCCCGGGTCCCCCGGCAGACACGAGGCACTGCAGGAGGAGGGTGGTTGCGACGATACCCACCGGCACGCGGCGTGGCTTTTACTTCCCAGGATTGAACTTGGGCTCAGTCTCCTCCCTGTACCGGGAAGCTTTTTGCAGGCGAGGAAATCGGGGAGCCTAGGAGAGGGTCGCCATGGCAGCGAAGGCGGTCCGGAAGGATCGGGAGCGGAGCAGGCTGCCTGAGGCCAGGATGGCGGATCCCGGGGCGCCCCCATCGCCGGAGGCTCCTCACTCCTCCTGGGTCACCGCGGTCACGGCAGAGGTTCAGGCTGCCCTGGAGAGCTCTCTGGGGGACAAACTCCAGCGCATCCTAGATAAACTGGACACGTTGGACCAGCGCTTTGCCTCCCTTACTTCAGAGGTCAAGGAGACTCAGCAGCGGGTGAGTGCAGCTGAGGATCACGTCCAGCAGCTTGCCCAGGAGCAGTCAGCCCACACCACAGCGTTGGCGGCGTTGCGTGCCAAGGTGGACGACCTGGAGAATAGGTCCCGCCGTAATAATCTTCGGTTTGTTGGCCTGCCTGAATCGGTGCGAGACGTGGTGCTGGGGGCGCTATTGGAACGCTGGTTGCCGGAGTCTTTGTCTTTACCATCTTCTTTGGGCCCCCTGAGGGTGGAGAGGGCACATCGCTTGGGGCAGCGGAGAGAGAATGCTGACAGACCTCGAGTGGTCATCTGCCGTATCCTGAATTATCATCACAAGATGGAGGTCCTGCGTGCGTTGCGGCAGGGCAAGAAGCTCTCGTATGACAACAAGCCGATTCTCTGCTTTCAGGACTATTCGGCGGAGGTCTCTCAGGCACGGCGCAGGTTTTCACCTCTCTGCACCCGTCTCATCCAGCGTCACATTGCTTTTTCTCTGCAATACCCGGCGCGCCTGAGACTGACACATCTGGGTCGTACTCATCATTTCGACACCTTGGAGGCCGCTCAGCGCTTTGTGACAGAGATGATGCCTGATGACCCGCCTCCGGGAGCTGCACTGGACTGAGGAGACCCAATTTTGGGGACTGGTCTGTAGTTTGAGTTTGGACTGGGGGTTTCTTCTTTCTCCCCCTGCGTGGGGGTCCCTGTGTTTTGTTTTTTAGAGGGACTGCTTGGTTGGTGTGTGTGTGGATGGAGGGGGGTTGACCTGGTTGTTCTCTGTTAGCTTGGGTCTGTTCCTGCTCTAACTGGTTTGAGCATTGGGTATTGGGTTTGGTGAGTGGGCTTTGAGGGTTGCTGTAGTGGCTGGGGTGTTGGGGGCGGGGAGGGGTGGGTTGAGTGTTCTTGGGGTTTTGGATGATGGTGGCTGTTTCTTACTGTTTTTGGAGCTTTGGGGTTGTGGGTCGGGGGGTACTGGTCCTAATCCCGTGGGAGGGTGTATCTAGTTTCCTGGAAGTGATGCCCTTTTTGGGGTATCTTGGGTGTAGATCAGGGGAGGGTTGGTGGTGGAGGGGGGTTTGTGGGGTGGGGTGGGGGGGAGTTGGGGGGTGGGGGTGGGGCTCGCTGGGGGATGGGGATCTGGGGGAATTTTGGGGTGAGTGGGTTGGGGGTCACTGTGTTTGGGATTTGATTTGGAGGCAGGGGTATGGCTTGATTCTTGGGGCAAGTGGGGGCGAGAAGTCGGGGAAGCGGTGGCTGGGACGCTTCTCTGGTATTATACTGGTTCTTTCTTTTTGTGTGACTGGGCTAATGAGAGGTTTACTCTGGAATACACTCTAACTTCTTGGAATGTTGGGGGGATTCACTCCCCTATTAAGCGTTCTAAAATATTGCAGCGTTTAAATCGTTCTAAAACCTCTATTGCCTTTTTACAGGAGACCCGTTTATCCTCTGTGGAACATGCCAAGCTCTGTACCTGGTGGGTGGGTTCCTATTTGGAGGCGCCCGCTGTGGGGGGAAAGGGAGGTGTTATCATTCTGTTCCGTAAGGGCCTGCGTTTACTCACCCAGAAGGTGTTCCGCGACCCTAAGGGGCGTTACATTGCGGCCTTGGTGTTACTTGATAATCGGCCTCTTTTGCTCTGCAATGTTTACGCTCCTAATAATCCTTCGGCCAGGTTTTTTAGGGGGCTCCGCAATCATCTCTTACAGTTTGGAGATGTTCCGATGCTGGTGGGTGGGGACTTTAATGAGGTACCGGACCCGAAGCTGGATCGCTCTGCTTCGTCGGGTAGAGAGACCTCCAAGCTTTATACGGGTGGTCAACTTTTGGAATCCACCTTGGGGTTGCTTGACGTGTGGCGGGTGTTACACCCGTTGGAGAGGGATTACTCCCACTTGTCCAGGGCGCACGGGACGCTTTCACGAATTGATTTTCTTCTTATTTCTCGCGTGCTGCTTCCACGGGTAATGGGGGTTGAAATGGGCCCCATTGAAATATCTGACCACGCTTGGGTGGGATTTCGGTGGACTTGGGGAGACTCTTTGAGCAACAGAGGGTCCTGGCGGTTTCCCTGCTACCTGTATAGGGATACCCGTTTTCACGAGTTTTTGACACAGTGCTGGCGTGATTTTCAAGTTAACAATCAGCAGCATCGGGATGATCCCATTCTCTATTGGGAGACGGCTAAAGCAGTCTTGCGGGGGGATGTCATCTCTTATGTGGCCAGGGAGTCGAAGCGGAAGCAAAGGCAAATACTGGCTTTGGAGCGGAAGGCGACTGGGTTGAGACGCCAGTATGGCAGGGCGCCCTCCTTCCTGCTTCGGGCGCAGCTTTTGGAGGTCCAGCAGGAACTGAATGAACTGTTGCATCTTCAGGCTCTGCGGACGAGGGAGTACTTTAAGTTTTCTTTATTTCGGTTTGCGAATAAGAGCAGTCGATTGTTGGCCCGCCTGGCGCGTCCGAGGGGTGGACCTGAGAGCATAACGACTCTTCGGGGTTCCTCTGGGGTGCTGTATCATCGGTCGGAGGAGATATGTGAATTATTTCGGGAGTTCTTTGCTGAGGTGTATACAGATCCAGGCCCCGAGCTTTTGGATGGGCAAGTTTATCTAGATAGCCTCGACCTACCTTGTTTATCTCAACGGGATGCAGCCGTTTTGGATCTTCCTATCACCGCAGAGGAGGTGGAGGGGGCGATAGGGGTCAGTCAGTTGGGCAAGGCGCCGGGCCCGGATGGATTTCGGAGTGAGTTCTATAAGTTGTTGGTGTCGGACGTAGCGCCAGTACTGGCTGAGGTTTACAATTTGAGTGTTGCTAAGGGCTTTCTTCCTCGCTACGTAAATCTAGCGTCTATTATAGTTCTCCCGAAGCCTGGTAAGGACCCTCTTTTGCCTGAATCGTATCGTCCTATCTCATTGTTGAATTATGAGGCGAAGCTTTTGGCTAAACTTTTGGCTAACCGCCTGGCGCGTGTTTTGCCGTCGGTGATATCTGAATCTCAGGTGGGGTTTGTGCGGGATAGGCCGGTGGCTAAGAATATCCGGCGCATCTTGTTGGCGCTGGAACGGGTGGGACAAGACGGTAGCCCCGCCATGCTCATCAGTTTTGATGCAGAGAAGGCCTTCGATAAGGTGCGGTGGGGTTACCTTTTTGCAGTGCTGAGGACGTACGGTTTGGGCCCCTTCTTTTTCGGTGCAATCCAGGCACTGTATAGTGATCCAGAGGCGCGGATTACAGTTAATGGGACTTGCTCAGGTTTTTTCCTATTGGCCGGGGGACTCGCCAGGGCTGCCCCTTGTCTCCGCTCCTTTTTGTGCTATCTTTAGATCCTTTACTTCGGGAGCTTCAGGCAAATGCGGAGATTCGGGGATTGGTCCTGGGTGATTCACATTTTAAAATGGCGGCGTTTGCAGATGATCTCTTGGTCTTTTTAACGGACCCGCAGCATTCCTTGCCCGTATTGTTGGAAAGTCTTCGGGAATACGGAGATTTCTCTGGCTTCGCCTTGAATTTTGTGAAATCTGAGGCGCTGGCTTCCTCGGTTCAACTTCAGCGGACATGGGGGGGATGGTTTCCTGCTGCGTTGGGCTGACACCTCTTTTAGATATCTAGGGATTAGGCTGACGATGGATGTGACCCAACTGTACCGTCTTAACATAGATAAACTCCTGGCGGATACTAAAGTGTTGCTAGCCAAATGGCAGGCGTTGCCGCTGTCTTTGTTGGGGAGAATTCATTTATTTCGTATGGTTGTATTCCCGAGGTGGCTTTACGTTCTTCAGACTCTTCCCCTTTCTTTGTTGCAGAGGGATATTCGTTCTCTTACCTCCCTATTGATCCGGTTTTGTTGGGGTGGACGTAGACCTAAACTGAAATGGTCCCTATTGGTGGGGCCTGCCCGCGGGGGTGGTTTGGGGGTGCCTGACATCAGGGTTTATAACCAGGCCTGTTTGCTTCGTCATCTTAGTGATTGGGTGTTGGGTACCTCTTTTTATACGGATATCTCTCTGGAACGGGATCATTTCTATCCTCTTCATCTCTTGTATCTCCTCCATGCCCCGTTGTCTAAACTGCCGAGACCCTGTAAGCGTAGTATTTTGTTTCGGTCCTTGTGGACAGTGTGGCATCAAATCCTTCAGTTGTGGAATCAGGACTCTCATACTAGTGTATTTTTACCGTTGGCGGGGAATTTAGCTTTCCCTCCGGGGGTTGGACCTTCTGTGTTCGGTCGTTGGAGGGCGCGGGGGGTGGAACAGATGCGGCATGTTCTGCGGGATGATGGGTCTCTCTTACCTTATGCTGAGCTGGCGGGGAGGGGGGTCCCTGAGATTGGCCTTCCATTTGCATATTGTCAACTAAGTCACTATGTGGCTTCCCTTCAGGGGTCTTCCTTGCAGGGGGATTTTGGGACCCAGCTCTGTACTTTTTTGGCTGCGGATCCTGATACTAGGGTCTCTATATCAGCTTTGCATGGCCGGATTCTGGCTCTTTGCCCGCCTAGGGTTTTCCCTGGTATTTTGGGGGCATGGCAGCGGGACTTGGGTAGGGACTTGGGGGACAATTTCTTGTTAAAAACCCTGACTCGAACTGCGGGCTTGGTACATAGTGCTGAGCTCCGTGAATGTCACTTTCGAACTGTCCTGCGGGCCTACGCCTCCCAGAGTCAGGCTTACCATATGGGTTGTATTGATACTCAGTTATGTACCCGCTGTTCGGTGGAGGTAAATTCTTACTATCATGGTTTCTGGAGTTGTGAGGGGATTCAGACCTTCTGGACCGAGATGGCCTCCTTTCTACAGGGCTTGTTGCGGACCCCTGTGCCAGTCTCCGTGCAGTCTATGCTGTTTGCCCATTTTTCATTCTTGTATATGTACAATTCTTATGAAAAATTATTTCTTAGTAAATGTTTTATTTTGGGGAAGAAGTGTATCTTGTGTTGCTGGCTGTCTTCTGAACCACCTTCATTCTGGTATTGGAGGAATCGCCTCCATGAACTTATGGGTTGGGAAGCCCGTTTGGCTCGTTCTTCCCGACGCCGGAGCAGAGACTTTGTTCACACTTGGACTCCATATTTGAACATTTTGCCTCCTGAGAGTCGTAGCCGGGTCTTGAATAGACTCCACCTCTGAAACTGTGCTTCTAGATGTCTCTGCTGTTCCCTGCTTGCGCGTTTTCTGTATATGTGGGGGGATGGGGAGGGGTGGGTGGGGGTAGGGTTTTCTTTGTTGGGGGGTGGGGGTATGGTGGGTCCGGGGAGGACATAAGAGTCCAGTCCTCCGCGGGTGTTTGATGAAACTGCATTCCATGGTTATTATTGCTGTTGTACTTACTGTTGCTTAATAAAATAGATTTAAACATAAAAGTTACTGCATCTGGCCATACTGCTTCTCACTTTTATAAATTTCTTAAGTCTTTGCCCTCTGATACTATGAAGAACCTTAGAAAATCTTGGGAAGAAGATTGGAATCTCCAATATCCATCTCTGATTGGGATAATATCTGGCATTTTGTATTTAAATCTTCAAAATTTGCTTCTGTAATTCAGTCAATGTATTTCTTACAAAATAGGTCCTTATGGACCCCCTTAAGATCATATATAATTAACCCTTCATTTTCCAAAAACTGCTGGACTTGTGAATGGCACATTGGTAATGTCAAACATTTTCTATATGAATGTTCAGCTGTAGCCAAATTTTGGTCAGAAATTTGGTCTGTGATTTGTCGGATCTTTAAGATCTTAAACTGTTTCTCTTACAAACTACTTATTCTGAAAAGCAATTGTATTGAATCATCACTTTCTGATATTGAAGCTGAAGTGGTTAACTTTTTACTTACACTAGCTTTGAAGATTATTCGTACTTCATGGAAGGATTTTTCACAAGTTACATATGACAGATGGTATAATTATTTATGTTTATTGTACAGATATGAACATTATTTTGCTAAGAAATCCAACTCATTAGTCAAATTCAACAAGAAATGGTCTATTATGAAAGCCTTTCTCTCAGTCATAATAATAGTCTGTTTATAATACTGTATACTCACTTCTCATATATGTTTGCTTTTACTGTTATACTGTATTTATAAAATGGTTTAAATAAAGACTAAAAAAAAGAATCAATTTGTAAATAGAATCTAAAGAGATAATTGAGTTCCACTAATATTCAAGCTGTTGCTTTTATTTGATGTGTTTTACTGTTCAATGGCAATGTTTGTTCATTTATACATTACAGTTTCATTATAGACAGTTAGGGCCTGTTTTACAAAGCCGCGCTAGCAGCTGTAGCACGGTAACGGCCCCGAAGCCCATAGAGATTTAAAGGGCTTCGGGGCTGTTGCTGTGCGGCTTTGTAAAACAGGCCCTCAGTTATAACATTATATGAGCAGATCAGAACCTTGGTTTCAGGAAGTTCCTCGTGTCCTTCCTTCTCCTGTCTTTGTGAACGTCTGAGTAAATGCATTGGTTATGCGATCATTTAATCCTAATTTTTTTATCTACTTCTAGTTTTAAATACAGGCATCATTTTGGAACATACTAGCCACATGGAATAAAAACATATTTAAAATGAAAGATTCTGCTTTGATTTCAGTTCACTGATCGAGATGAGCTGTTACATCACTTATTGGAGTGTGATGTCATCGTTTATAATATCTCTGAAAATAGTGAGCAGATTGATGAAGCCTCCTGGGCTGCTTCAGGTTAGTACATTGATATTGTCATTTGCATTGACATCTGTATATATGTATGGTCTGAAAGATGAATTTTACATCTGTTGAAGATATTCCTCAAGGAGGAGGTGTGTGTCTGTCTAAGTGCTAATTTTGACTTTGGCATTGATATTTAGGCAGTCTATGTACTCCATACAGAAAAAAAATCTATAAAGCTAGTTTTTTTTGGAGATCAAAAAATGTTAATCTATGTGAATCTGGTTTACCTTAAAATTAATAATATCTGTACCAAAAGTAATCATATTCCTCTCTAAATTAAATCAGAGTGCAAGGCTTTATGTGTGGCTCCTGGGCAGTGGCATAGTAAGGGGGAAGGAGGCAGACCACCCTGGGTGCTGTGATGATGGAAGTGTTGGCACCTCTCTATCCTCCCTTCTTCCCCCCCTACCCCCCCGGTACCTCTTTAAATCTTCACCAGTGTGAGCAACTTCTCCGGTCTGTTGCTCGCGCTGTCCTGGCTCCTCTCTGAAATCACTTCCTGGTCACAGGACCAGGAAGTGACATCAGAGGGAAAGCAGTAGCTCCAAGAAGCTGCTTGTGCTGGCAAAAATTTAAAGAGGTATGAGGGGGAAGGGAGAAGTGTGAGTGTGGTGTGAGGAGCCGGGGGGGGGCAGAGAGAAGGGCGCAAGGGGTGCCACCACCCCGGACACTTCCTATCCACTGCTCCTGGATAACATAGTTTTAAAGTAAGACAAGTGTATTCTGTATTACATTCTCTTTTTTTATTTATTTATTTATAAATTTTTCAAATATAACAATCAAGTGTATACTTGTACAGAAAGCAAAGTTCAAGAATAAAGAAAATAATTCAAGCATAATATATAATATATGAAAGGAAAAAAAATTATCTTAAATCTCACTCGCTGTATTACATTCTCAACCTTCATATTGCTTTTTTCCTTGACATTTTGCAGATAGAGGAGTAGCCTAATGGTTAGAGCAGAAACTGAGAGCCAGGGAAGCTCAATTCAAATTTCACTACAGTTCTTGTGACCTTGGGCAAATCAATTAACCCTTTATTGCCTCACTTACAAACATAGGATCCCTTTTTGCAAGCTGCAGTAAGCACTAATGCGTTCATACTGCAGTTTAAAATGGTGTACCACAGTGTGCTGAGGCATACCTTGTTACCTTTTTGATATATGCATATGATGCTGGCTCACTGAAAAATAAAATATACTCCAGTGCAATAGGTGAGATATT
The DNA here is from genome assembly GCF_902459505.1 of Geotrypetes seraphini. Classification (NCBI taxonomy): domain Eukaryota; kingdom Metazoa; phylum Chordata; class Amphibia; order Gymnophiona; family Dermophiidae; genus Geotrypetes; species Geotrypetes seraphini. The sequence continues at coordinate 169,825,198 of NC_047090.1, read as the reverse complement.
CTAGACCTGTGTTCTTCAACCTTTTTACACCCGTGGACCGGCAGAAATAAAATAATTATTTTGTGGACCGGCAAACTACTAAGACCGAAATAAAAAAAACACATTTTCGCCCCGTCTCCGCAAGCTCAGTCCCCACAAACCATCTGATCCCATCTGCACAAGCCTCAGTTATGATTTTATATTGAATGTATTTTATTAAAGTATAAAAAGAAATAATATTCTGTACAATTGTCATTTTATAAATATAAATATTCAGAGCAAGGACCAACAAAACCCCTGTCTCCCCTCCCCTTCACATATATCCCCTCTACTATCAAGAAAATTGAACAAGCCAAATTATTACAGAATGCTACACAGAAATATCATGCTAACAGAATACTGCAGTCACACATGATAGGAATAGTGTTAGGCTTTGCAGTCCCCAGTTATGTCTCTAGCAGGATATATATTTCAAATCTGATATATTGTAATGACAAAATAGAAATAAAATGATTTTTTTCTACCTTTTGTGGTCTCTGCTTTCATCTTCTTTCCACTCTTCCTTCCAGCGTCTGCTCGTTCCATCCACTGTCTGGCCTCCTCCCCTTCCATATGTATCTGACTTCTTTCTATGCGCCTCTCCCCTTTCCATCCAGCCTGTGCCTCCTCTCTCCTTTTTACATCATTCATTCCAGCTTCACAGCTTTCTTCATTTTTATCTCTCCTACACCAGATCTAGCATATTTATCCCTCTCTCATTTCTCTGCTGACCCCCTTTCCAGCATCAAACTCTCTCTACTTTATCATTCCTGTCTCTCCCCTTTCCCTCCCTGCCAGCTGTTTCCTTCCTTTTTTCCTTCTCCCTTCTCCCTTCCCTCCTCCCCCCTATCCAACAGTAGCTCTCTTCCCATCCCTTTCCCTCTTCCCCTCCCAGCAGCATCTCTCTTTCTACCTCCCTCCAGGTGCAGTAGCAGCTCTCTCTTAATCCAGCAGCTTCCCAGCCTCCAACAGTGGCTTCTTCTCCTTCCAGCAGCTCTCAGTACTTGCCTGCAGCAGTGATTTCCTTAGGCAGCCTTGGGTCCGTTGCGCCTCTGAGGAAAGGGGAAGTTGCCAAAGTGAATCACTGCCCTGGTAAGTACAGAGCTGCTAGGAGAGGAGACAGCCACTGTTGAAGGCTCCCCATGATCTTACTCCTGCTGTGCCCTGCACAATCGGGCCCCCCCCCCAAGCCGGCAAAAACAGTTTTGCACCGCAGGCCCTACCGCCCAAGACGAGCCGGAGGCCCCTACCCGCCGCATCCTGCACATGGGCAGACTCTCAGCACAAACGCTGCTGATGGCCCCAATCGACACCCTGACCTCCCCACGCACGCTGAACATCTCCTCTCTGCCTGTACTTTCCCCGTGGCCCTCTTCGGCGACTCGGCAGGGGCAGCGATCAAGACAGGCTGCCGACGTCGGGACCTTCCCTCTCTGAGTCCCGCCTATTTTGTTTCAACTTCCTGTTTCCGCATAGGCGAGACTCACAGAGGGAATGGCCGACGTCGGCAACCTGTCTTGATCGCCCAAGGCTGGGAAGAACAGAAGATTTCCGCGAACACCACCGGGGCAGGAAATTTAACGGCGTCCATCTTGCCGGTCTTGCACGGACCGGCAGGAATTTTCTGCGGTCCGCGGTTGAAGAACTGTGTTCTAGACACTAGGCTTATTTCCCTATAGCCACGTGCTGCTGCAGAAGGAATCCACTCTGGATTTTTCACTCTGCCTGCTGTACTTCACTGGGCTTTCTTGCTCCACCTTCAGTTCTTTCCTTTTGAATGCATGCTTACAGGAGTGTTTGTTCTGCTCTCCCCATCTTATTATTTTAATTTGATGTAATTTCGTCCTCTTTCGGGTAATTTAGTGCTTGGACCAATTTTTGAAGTTCTGCCTGCTTGAGAATTCACAGGCTGTTCCCACTGGGTACCTGTTAGCCAGCATGTATAGCTTTCTCTAGAGCTCAGGGTTGTCCATGAGTTGGTCTCACCTGCTGTTAATCAGGAGTTGAGCGCAGGCTTGTAGGCGTCCTTAGGAGGCTCAGCAGGGTCATGAAAGGTGCCAGCTGTGTCGTTGCGCCTCCTCCCGTCCCAGTGCACATCCGTTGGTCCACAGGGGGGTGGAGTCTGACAGGGGAGTCTGACTGGCAGCCTGAAGATCAGCTTTACAGATCCTTTCCCAGCATTGTGACAGTGAATTTTCTCATCCAGCTACTGTGAGAGAGCAGAAAGCAGGCTGAAGCACTGATTCTCTATCAGGTCACAGTGTGCACGCAGGCTGACAGCCTGTGAGATATATCAAGAGAGGTTGGAAAAGTGGGATTTTGAAGGATTCTGGATGTTCTCCCATGTTCCTTCTCCTGAAAAATCCTTAAGAGTTTGGGAAGTATGAAAAATATCGCAATTTTGGTACAAATGTTTTATAGCAGCCATCTTGCATTTTTTTTTGCAATCTTTTTTTTCTAAAGCTCCCTGCTTCTTCAAATCTGCAAATTTCACCCGAAAACTTGCTAGGATGAAGTCCTTGGGTTCTCCTTATGTGAATTCTTGCCAGGATTGTGCATATTTAGCGTTTTTAGAGCATGTTTGTGCCATGTGACGCAGCTGAGGGGTCCACAACGTCCAGCTTACCCTCTCCTCTGCTGAAGCAGGTGACCAAGCACTCAACTAGCCCAGCAGGTGGCCTGTATGACTTTCAGGGGCTTGCATGGCTGGCAATTCTACCTGCTAGGCTGCGCATCCTTTGCAGCCTAAGAAATGTAAATTTTAGTCACCTTAGGGCAAGGGTAGGGAACTCCAGTCCTCGAGAGCCGTATTCCAGTCGGGTTTTCAGGATTTCCCCAATGAATAAGCATTGAAAGCAGTGCATGCAAATAGATCTCATGCATATTCATTGGGGAAATCCTGAAAACCCGACTGGAATAAGGCTCTCGAGGACCCAAGTTCCCTATCCCTGCCTTAGGGTGACTCTGTGCCCCTGGAGTTGCATATCAGAACTGGTGTTCTCTTCCTGTGCAGTTCCAATCCTCCTCTACAGTGTCTCTCAGTGGCATTGCTCCTTTGGACATGTCTTCAATTCACCCTGCCACTGTGCTTGCACTGCTTGACCCTTCTGATTTGGGGGATCCGGATGCAGATGACTTGCTTGCTGACCCCTTATTTGCAGGTGCAGCTCTTCCTTGGACAGGAGATCAGGGACTGTGCTGGATCTATGGATTCCTTTGAGGTTTTTGGAGCCTGGACATGCTCTCACAATTCTGTGCTTCTTTGTGTTTGCGGCATTTCTTTTTGGTCACTCAGCTGGCTCCATCCACTTCTTCCTTCTGGCTTTGTGGTGTGTGTGCTTGCAGTCTGCTTCCTTTCCCTGGCACCCTGATATGTGTGTTCTGGTCTCAGAGCAGTTGATGCTTCAGAGGTTGCTCTGAACATTGCTAGAGCTATGTCACGCTGGTATCCTCTGGCACAGGAGTATCAGCAGTTTTTGGATCAGTCAAGGGTGGATTCTTTTGTGGAACAGGTGGATAAATACGCCTCTCTCCCCAATGTGGGGAATGTAGTGTTGGAAGATATGCAGGACCACTAGGTGGATGTGGTCCTCAGGAAACTCTTTGATGCAGCTGCTTTTAAGCATTAATGCTGCTTCAGCAAAAGCTTTTGTCGCACATACCTGTCTTTCTCAAATGCGCACACTAGAGCATGAGGTGGTAGTTTTCTCTCCTCAGTCTTTTCTGACAGGGGCAGATTATATGGTGGATGCATTGTATATCCTTGTGCGGGTTTGGCAAAGGTGTTGGCGTATTCCATCTCTGCCCACAGAATGCTTTGGTTCGGACAGCGGATGGGTGTTTCCACTTCCATGGCTACTTTGGCTCAACCTCATGGATTCTGGGATGGACCATCACCCTAAGACTCTGCCTGATAGCAGACCCAGATCCTCCTGGGGTTCTGGGCAGTGTTCCCGCTAAGCTGCGCTGGCGCACAAAATAGTACATCGCAGCGCACAAGTTTCACGTCACAGCGCACACTCGAGCGGAGGTGAGAGGAAGCGGCGGCGGTCTGCCCTGATCGCCTAAGATGCAGCAGCGGCGGCTCCTTTCATGATCCCGGGGATCATGAAAGGAGCCGCCGCTGCTGCATCTTAGGCGATCAGGGCAGACCGCCGCCGCTTCCTCTCACCTCCGCTCGAGTGTGCGCTGTGACGTGAAACTTGTGCGCTGCGATGTACTATTTTGTGCGCCAGCGCAGCTTAGCGGGAACACTGGTTCTGGGTATTTTAATTTCATGGCTCACAGCACTAGCAACCATAAGCAAGTGCCACGTCGTAGATATCTGATGGTTTAATGTCTACAGGTATTCCCAGTCTTCCACCTCCAGTTCTGCACCCACTGCTGAAGAGGCAGAATAGCACCAGGCCGAGGGATGCTCCCCTTCTGATAGGGGGCCTGCTCTCAGTCTTCCTTCCTGCTTGGATGTGAATTTCATCCGACAAGTGTGGACTCTCCTACAGGTCGCCTGGTTAAGGCGCTAAAGGTTCCAGACACCGTTCAGTGCTGGTGGGATATTCCAGCTATAGAGCTGGTGCTGCCTGAATATTCAGTCTCGGGCAGATGCTCTATATACTTTCTTGTGCCCAAGAAAGGCTCAGAAGATTGGAAGACTATTCTGGATCTTTAACTTGTGGATAAGGCTCTCAAGGTTTCACACTTTTGAATGGAGGCTGTGCGTTTAGTCATTGCAGCAGTGGCCCCAGGAGAGTTTCTTGCCTCACTGGATGCATATATATACATTTCCTTTATTCCGGCTCACTGCAGTTTTTTTGTGGTTTCATGTTCTTGGTCAAGATTACAACTTCTTGGCTCTGCTTTTTGGGCTGGCGACAGCGCCCTAGACTTTTACCAAGGTGATGATTGTCATGGCGACTTACATGCAAAAGTCTCCAGGATCGTCCTTGAGGTGCTGGAGGACCTGGGCTGGATTGTTAACTTCAAGAAGGGCCATCTGATGATCACGTAGTTACTGAGATATCTGGGAATTCTTTTCAACTCGGCTACGGGCCGCGCCTATCTGCCAGATGCCTGCTAATGGAACCTATGTGTCCAGATTTCTCACCTTCATCAGCGGCCAGCTCTGTCGGCATGGGATTATCTTCAGTATCTGGGATACCTGGTTGCCACAAGATGTGGTTTCTTGAGTGAGGGCGCACAGGTGCCCTCTTCTGCATACTTTGCTCTCTCACTGGGCTCTGCACAGGGATGCCTTGCAGGCCTGTCTTCCTTTGACTCTGGAAGCACAAGCATGCGTGGATTGGTGCCTTCTTCTGCAATCACTCAGCAGGAGCATTCCACTACTTCTGGATCGTGGTAATGTCAGATGCCAACCTTTGGGGCTGGGGAGCCCTTTACAATTGTTTTCTTGTTCAGGGGAGTTAGACGCCCTCTCGGTGAAAATTGTCACTCAACCAGTTGGAGCTCAGAGCTGTTCAGCTAGCTCTGATGAGATTGCAGAAGACTCTGGAGGACCAAGCAATCAGCGTATTCTCCAATTGCCAAGGAGGGATCAAGAGCACTCCTCTGGCTCAGGAAGCCCGCCTTCTTGTTCTTTAGGCAGAACATCGCCTCCTAACGCTGATGGCAACGTATGTGGTAGGAATAGATAATGTTCAAGCAGACTTCATCAGAAGACAGCTTCTGGATCTGGTCGAATGGGCCCTGTCTGCAGTGGCATGCTGAGCACTTGTGATGTGCTGGGGGTCAGGCCCGCTTCCCCCTCCTGGTCTCGGCAAGAATCAAGACAGCGGATCACTAATTCAGTTGCAGATCCAAGCCCAGAAGAGAGGACCTCAATACTATGGAACAACTGTGGACTCGGGAGATTCTCCTGTATGTCTTTCCTCCTTGGCTGTTGTTTGACTGAATCAATCAACGGATCACGACCTATCCGGGCCGTGTTGTTTTAATGTCTCCAATTTGTTCTTGTGGACCGTGGTATGCAGATCTGCACAGGAGTTGCAGCCTTCAGCTGAGTGACCATCTAGATCTCATCCCGCTGAGTTCAATGTCCTTGGAGATTCCAGGTCCCTTTGCTCTTATAACATGGCTCTTGAGCGTGCAGCCTCAGAGCACAGGTTGTAGATGCTCTTCTCAAGTCTTAGAAGTTGTCCATGTTTTTGGCTTCTGCTAAGGTGTGGAAGGCCTTCCATGGTTGGTTCGTCCAGGACCAGGTGCTGCTCTGACCTCGCTGATTCTCACCTGTCTTCAGGCTGATCTGGATAAATGCTTCTCTGTGGCTTATCTTTGGGTCCAGGTGACCAGGTTCTCTCTCTTTTTTTTTTTTTTTTTTTTCTCTCTCTTGTTTTGGGAGCGTCAGTCCTTGTGGACATCTCATTTTGATGATGTTAATTTTCTGAAGGGGGCTCTTCGTGTCAGACCACCGGTTAAGCAGCCTTTCCCTTTCTGGAACCTTAACCTGGTGCTGTCTAGCCTTACCAAGGCTCCTTTTGAGCCCCTTCGAGGATCTTCCCTCTTGGACTTGACGCTCAAGACCGTTTTCTGGTTGCCATTCCTTCAGTGCGACGTGTGATGGAACTATAGGCTTTGTCTTACTAAGCCCATTTCCTCTGTATTTCGGAGGCTGTTGTTTCTCTTTGGACGGTTCTTCCTTCCTGCTGAACGTGGTTTTTGTTTTCCATGTTATTAAGGAAGTATATTTGCCTGTCTTTCAGTCTACAGGTTCCAGGACACAGGATCGCCTGTTAAAGAAATAATGTGCGCAAAGTTCTTCTATGTTTATCAGGAGGTCACCAACGAGTTTTATCTCTCTGACTATTCGTTTGTGCTGACTCATTCAGTTGAGTGGGACACTCTCGCTTCCAAGGCCATGATTTCCAGATGGGTCCGTAGGACCATTTCGTCAGCCTACATTCTTTCAGGGGAAACAGTCTCCTGTTTTTGTCGAGGCTTATTCTACCGGGAGTGTGGCTTCTTCGTGGGCTGAAGCTAGATCTGCCTCTCCTGAGGAGATACTCCACTTGTGGGTCCTCGGTATTACGGGTAGGCGCTGCAAGCCCACCTTAGCTTTTAAGGGAACTGCTTTTGTACATCCCTGTCTAAAATGTCTCGCATATTGCACTGGAAAAAGAGAGTATGTACTTAACCCTGGTAAACTCTTTTCCAGTAAATAGGCGAGATATTCTAGACTCCTGCCCAGTCCTTCCTGTGCCTGCCAACTGTTTCAATCTGTTTTATGCTTCTCCAAGTTAAATCTTGGATGCCTGTCAGCCCTTGTGGGCTGGGAAGAATTTGTTTATATAGTTCAATTTATTGGGGAGTAATTTCTGAGCTCCTTTGAAGCCAGTGTTGGCGGTTAATGGTTCTGTTTAAGTTACTTTTGAGCAGAACAATTTGTTTAAGCCTGTTGCTACAGGTACCTCTACTTCATGTGTATTGGGTGGTTCTACATGCTGGGTACTAACTGAAGGAGAAGCTAAGAGAGTCCAGTGAAGTACAACAGAGGCAGAGTGAAAAATCCAGAGTGGATTCCTTCTGCAGCAGCAAGCGACTATAGGGAAATAACCCCACAGTCTAGAATGTCTCACCTATCTACTGGAAAAGAGCTTACCAGGGTAAGCACATAATCTCTCTTTATTCGCTGAGCGATTATATCTGGTGATGGAGAGTGTGATAATCAGCGCAGCTATATTACTATATGCTATCTGATTAGCACAGGATTGGCATGTGAGCCCTTATTGCCTACAAAATAGGTGACAGTAAGGACTCGTGCCCTAATGGCAACATTAGTGCATGACCATTAAATCATGTACCTAGTACTCGCGGATAATGACATGCCATAGACGCCGACCTTGCCAAGATTTCTAAGATCTGGCGTCTGAGCTTCAGTTTTGTGGCTCTGGCAGAAAAGCTCTGCCCTCTACTGTGTTGAACCGAACCTCCAAATCTCTGGACTTTGAATTGGCTTCAATGGCTCTTTTTGAAATTTATAATCCACCTCAGATCCTGCAGGAGCGGGACTACCTGAGAGAACGCTCTGTGTGACATTCTCTCTTGGACAGCACTCTGATCAGTCAGTCATCAAGTACAGATGAACTTGGATGCCTGCTTTGTTAGATGCACTGTTGCCACCACAGTTACCGTGGTAAAGGTGTGAGGTGTTATTAAAACAAACAGCAGCGCCAGGAACTGAAAATGACTCTCTAACACATGGAACTGGATAAACCTCCTGTGATCTGGGAAGATGAAGATATGTGAGTAAGCCTCTGTCAAGTCTAGAGAGGCTAGAAATTTGCCCAGAGCTACCGAGGCAATGACTGATGTCACCGTTTCCATCCGGAACCTGGGAATCTTCAATGCTGTATTGACTGCCTTGGGATCCAGAATCTTTCTGGGGCACGCTGAAGTATATAGAGTATCTTCCTAAGCCTGAGTCTACATTTGGTACTGGCTTAATGGCTTCAATTTGTAACACAGTATATAACAATGAAAGGAACACACAATCTATTTCAAATAACTAACAAAGGAGCTCAGAACCATTGAAGGTATAGAAATCACAAACGGGGACAAGCCTTCAATCGTGTTTACCTCTTTTTTAAAAAATGGTCTTCTTATTTTTTATTAGGGTGAAGTTACTTTTCCTGCTCTGTATCTCTGAGGAAGCCGTTTGGGCGAAACGCGTCAGAACCCACCGCAGGGAAGCAACTTTGAACACTGCACGTATTCAAGTTTTTTGAAATATAAGTATATTTATTCAATTATTCATTCACATGAAGTTTTTACAACACTTTTCAATGGACATTTGAACTTGTTTAATACATTGTTTCAACACTACAAGAAACAAACTTCTAACTAACTCTAAAAAGGAGCAATGATAGACATTGAAACACGATTGAGGGCTTGTCCCCGTTTGTGATTTCTATAACTTCAATGGTTCTGAGCTCCTTTGGTAGTTATTTGAAATAGACTGTGTGTTTCTTTCATTGTTACATACTGAGTGATTTACCTTCAGGGACACCCATTTGATTCAGTATTACCCAGTAGTGTGTTAGGGGTTCAATTTGTAACAGCCATTGTACATGCTGACCTTTGTCTGCTTTCTCCGGTCTTCATGCTGGAGAATCCAGAAAAATGTCACTGAGGGATCGACAGAATTTGAGTTTGTATCCTTCTCAAATAATGTTCAGGACCCATTGGTCTGAAGAAATCTGCGGCCAAGTCTCGCAGAGCTTCGAATGTCTCCCTCCTATGTGGGGGATTCTGGAGGTCGACCTGGTATCATTGGGACTTCTAGGTATTTGTTGTTGAGCGAGAGCCACCTGCAGGGGCTCTTTTGGAGCTTCCAAACCTCTGTCTAGAATAGAGAGTTGCACGGGGACAGAAATTCCACCCGTCCCCGCCAGGATCCTCTCCGTCCCCACCTGTCCCCGCAAGGAATTACCTCCATCTCCGCCCATCCTCATAAAAAGCAGCAATTACTTCTGACAGGATCATCAATTCCACAGTTTCTTTTCTATTTGCGCTGCTGTTTTCCTTGTGGAATCTCTTTGGTGGAACCTTTTTTTGTTTTCTGTTCAGGTAATTAACTTATAAACCCCCTCTTTTACTAAGGCTGACATGTCCATTATATTATATGGACGAATCCTTCTTCCAAAGCCTTCCATCCCCGTGGGAGTCCCGTTGGCTAGAGGGGGGTCCCCGTGGGAGTCCTGTGGGCCAGAGGGGGGTCCCCGTGAGAGTCCCGTGGGTTAGGGGGAATTCCCGCGATCCCCGTGCAGACCTCTAGTCTAGAACTCCGCAAGGATCATTGTGATGAGGAACCTGCAGACCCCTAACGTGTTTTTCTGTAGCCACGAACCATGGCAGGAACTCATGGGGCCTCACGGTTTATTGTCTGGCAAGGACTTAGTATGATGATCTATCATGCTGGTCATCGTTGGCCAGTCCTTTTCCAAAGAGCATCTGATCCTTGAAGGGAGCTTGCTCGAGGTGGCTTTAGATGCTGAATCTCCCACCCACTGCCTGATCCAGAGCATTCTATGGGTGAAGATTGTATAAGCTGACTGTTTATTACGTGTTTTTATAATTTGCACAGCTGATTTTAACAGTAATTGTTTGTTGGGAAGGTTCCTCCATACCCCCTTATTTTTCAAGGATTGGGTCTAGTATGGTTGCTTGGCTTTGGAACTGAACTGTAGGGGGCTCTAACTCACTTGCTAAGGTAGGAGGAGCACATGCTTAGAGAAGTGTTTGGATTTCTGCAACTCCCTGATTGTGGGGAGGGATTGAACACCTATTACAGGGACTAACAGAAAGAAGATTATCAAAAGTAAAAACCTAATCTTCCATTAGGTATGCCTAAGTTGATATAGAACACTAATGCAAACCTACTTTAGTGCACAAAATGTTTAGATGCAGTCACTTATGCCAGATCAATGGCTGGTGTAAATGGGAGTGCCTAATTGCACCAATCAACACATGCAACTGATAGTATTCTATGAGTTGCATTTGTTATATACCAGGGGTCTCAAAGTCCCTCCTTGAGGGCCGCAATCCAGTTGGGCTTTCACGATTTCCCTAGTGAATATGCATGAGATCTATGTGCATGTACTGCTTTCAATGCATATTCATTGGAGAAATCATGAAAACCCGACTGAATTGCGGCCCTCAAGGAGGGACTTTGAGATCCCTGTTATATACATACATATATGTATATAACAAATACAATTCATAGAATATATGGCAACTTGTATGCCCTTCTATAGCACTTATGGGCTACCTCAGGGGTCTCAAAGTCCCTCCTTGAGGGACGCAATCCAGTCGGGTTTTCAGGATTTCCCCAATGAATATGCATGATATCTATGTGTATGCACTGCTTTCAATGCATATTCATTGGGGAAATCCTGAAAACCCGACTGGATTGCGGCCCTCAAGGAGGGACTTTGAGATCCATGGGCTACCTTATAGCATGGTACCTAGTTCATATATGCATGTCAGTGTCCATTATTAGCACTGGTGACATGTGCAAGTGTTGCATAATTCTAGATACTCATTGATAGAATTGTCTCTAATGTTGGTAACTCCAGATATTTATCCAGTTCCCTATCTTAGGAATTTCACAGAATCATACTCTGTTGATAAGCATACTAGAACACAAATGGGATTGGTGAGTGTTTTTTGAGTCACTTTATTCTTGGATATTCAGTGCCAGACCATGTTTAGGCACTGGCATTGAATACTAGAACTGAATTTTATGCAGTCCAATATGGTCACTTAACTTAGGTAGTTAAGTGCTGAATATCATCCTTAAACCGTATAAGTACAGACTCCGCCCCAGACCTTCCACAAAATAGCTGGCTTTCATTTTAGCGATTAGTGCTGACATTCAGGGCTCCTTTTACAAAGGTGCGCTAGCGGATTTAACGCGCGCTAGCTGCTACCACCTCCTTTTAAGCAGGCAGTAATTTTTCGGCTAGTGCGCGCTACAGCATGCACTAATCTGGTGCGTGCGCTAAAAATGCTAGCGCACCTTTGTAAAAGGAGCCCTCAGTGGCACTAACCGGTTAACTGCTGCTGAATGTTAGTGGCCTGTTAAATCACTTTGAATATCGACCTCCATAGACGAATTCTGTTAACCTTTTTCAGTAGATAGAAAAAATTTTCAAAATGACAAACCTTTTACAGATTGCATTAAATTTGTTTTGGCAATAAAAGGAGAGCCATATAAACAAATATTCACGGTGAAAAACAATGAATGAAATGAAATTCATGTTTTTACCTAGCACCGCGAATGTCATCAACTAATATTAGAAGTGTGTGAAGGTATTCCATATAAGTGCAAAATTATGCTATGCTTTTTTCTTCTTCAGCACTACACACAGAAATTGAAAATTTTTGGGGTCCAAAGATGTTCATCTTAATTTCAACAGTAATGACTTGGTCACAAAGCAAACTTCCTGACCCAGTAAGTTATGGAAATAAGCTTAATTTTAATAGTATGCACAAAGATGCAATACTACTCTTTTTTGGGAGGGTTAAATTTGCTTGCTTTAATTTTTCAAAATTTGGTTTAGATGGCCTACATACAATGTATTTATGAGAAGTGTGTCCAGCAGTTTAGAAGAAGATAAATGTAACATTTATTTATCTCAAAAAATTGCACCCTCCAAAATACCGGACAAAAGAATCACCTTTCCTTACAAAAAGGGAGAAAAGACCTCAGTGTCTAATAGGGGCTCTTTAAGCTTCCCATATAGACAGGCTAGTTTTAAACAGAATTTAATCCTAGCAGACACATCCTTGGTCAGAAAACTCCCAATTAGTGCGTGAACCTGTATTCTAATTTTCTTATAGTTTTATGTATTTTCTTATAGTTTTATATATTTTTTTACTTTTCTTCAAACAATAATTGTCAAAAATAGAAGTCACTTATCTGAGTACTTTGATATTCAGGTGTAGTCCTGGAGGAAAGCAAGCAGGAAAAACTGCTCTATGGAAAAAAGCTATCAGTCAAAACATTCTTCCAAAATATCCAACAGGGGCCCCTGTTTCGCAACAAAATGCTTCGTCAGGGATTTGAGCGATCACACACCCGCTTCCACTCCTGTCAAGGATGTGTCTGCTAGGATTAAATTCTGTTTAAAACTAGCCTGTCTATATGGGAAGCTTAAAGAGCCCCTATTAGACACTGAGGTCTTTTCTCCCTTTTTGTAAGGAAAGGTGATTCTTTTGTCCGGTATTTTGGAGGGTGCAATTTTTTGTGATTTATTTTGGGCATCCTTTTCTTGATTTTTTGGATATTTTTGTTACATTTATTTATCTATCATATTTATATACCATTTATAGCCTAAGGGCTCTTTTTATCAAGCCGCGCTAACCCCCGCGGCCGGCTAAACAAACTAATGCCTGCTCAATGCAGGCGTTAGAGGCTAGCGCGGCAGGCGGTTTAACGCGCAGTATTACGTGCGTTAAACCCCTAAGTGGTTTACGTTCAGGTACTCAGGCATATTTCCCTGTCCCAGTGGACTCGCACTCTACCTAATGTATATGGGGCAATGGAGGATTACCTCAAGACAATGTAAATAAGCTGTGCATTGAAACTGTGCCCTGAGATTCTATTAGTGTAAATGTTTTTTTATTATCCATAAACACAAAGTATATTTAAAAACCAGAACAATGAAGAAATAACATTGTCATCTTATCCTCAAAGAGATTGTTTCAGCAGTAATAAAATATCAAAAGTTTATCTCAAGGAAAATTGAACAAATAGAAAACTTTAATAGACGGTTAAATTTGAGAGTATTAAATTGTCCCTAAATTTTGGGTATGTCTCCTGTGAAAGTATTTAAAAAGTTTCTTCTGGAAAATTTTAAATTTCCTCTTGATAATATTCCACCTATTAATAAGGCTTATTACTTGTTGGTTTATAAGGACAAAAAGACTGAAACGGGAACAACCTACGAATTATTCTGGGCCTATTACAAATATGCAACAACAAGAGAAAGGTCTACATGATAGAACTGCAATTTTTGAAGACTCTTTCTGGTATAATGGACCGTGCGATTCTCATTGTTGGTTTTGTTTTTGAACAAGATTTAAGTTCTATTATGAAGATACACTTTAAAAATAGTGGAACTCTTTTCTGTGGTCAGTGAATCTGAGGGAGACTGTGGCACAGTGGTTAAAGCTACAGCCTCAGCACCCTGAGGTTGTGGGTTCAAACCCACGCTGCTCCTTGTGACCCTGGGCAAGTCACTTAATCCCTCCATTGCCCCAGGTACATTAGATAGATTGTGAGCCCACCAGGTCAGATAGGGAAAAATGCTCAATTACCTGAATAAATTCATGTAAACCGTTCTGAGCTCCCTTGGAAGAACGGTATAGAAAATTGAATGAATAAATAAATATCTAGATGTGACTAAATCAACTCAGGAAAGAAGGAAAGAATTTTTAATTATGAGATACGAAACAAGGAAAATGAGAGCCACTTTTTTGCCGGCATATCCATGCAAATGTGTGGTAAAGTATTTTGGTTTGAGATGTTTGGTTATTTTTCCTGCCAGAACATCTTAGGTCCTTTTTAGATCTTAAGAAGCTATTGGTGGTACTTATGGGAATTAAGCCGGGATATTTCAGTTTAAGCTTTTTATATTTCTAATGATTTTTTGTAGAATATCTCCTTTGTTTTTCTTTTTATCCTCCCTGCCTTTAATAGTGGTCTGAGAAGAGCTAGCATGTCATTTTTTTCTTTTGCTTCTTATTTCTTCTAAAGTATAATTTATGTGAAATCAAGCACTGTGGGCTCCTTTTACAAAGGCGCGCTAGGGCCTTAACGCGCGGAATAGCACGCGCTAAATTGCCGCATGCGCTAGCCGCTACCGCCTCCTTTTGAACAGGCGGTAGATTTTTGGCTAGTGCGCGCTAATCCGGTGCGTGCGTTAAAAACACTAGCACACCTTTGTAAAAGAAGCCCTGTGTTTCTTGAACAAGTGATGTAACTTGTAATTATATATTAAATCAATAAAACATTAAAATTTTAAAAAAAATTAAAGGGCCCCTGAGTGACTATTTAATATTTAAACCCCACTAAAAGTAAATGTTAAAAGTGAAATTATCTACTGTGTTTTTTTTTTTTTTTACTAAGAAAATATTTTTCAGTGTAGGGATATCTCATTATACTGCTATTATGTTTTCTTTACTGGATGAAGACTTTCAAAATACTAAATGAAAAAATGGATTTTTATGTACTTGGTACCTCCTAATGCCACTTGTTAACAAGATAAGGAAACTGACATTTTTAATGTTTTCTCTATCATTCTCACCAGATCAGCCTTGAATCTGTGGGTTATGGCCACTGACCAACAGATGGAGACGGAACAAAGATTATGATCTCTGTTCTATAAAGGCACCCTGCAAATGGAATTCCATTATATTTCTGTTTTCATACCCTGCAGCTTCTGGTTTGGTCTAGTGATGACACACTCTTGGCACAGTCTGAGAACTGTTAGCCAGTTGAGCAAAGTGTTTGCTGAAATTGAGGCATTTCATTCTTCATTTGGGGTGATACTCAGAATCTAAGTCCTCCCCTTCCAACTGCTTCATAAACTTTCTGCTGCCTTCCTCACTCTTTCTCACTTCCTTTTATGGAAAAAAACCACATTTCTAGAGAGGTTTTAAAATATGTCTGCCAATTTTTTTTTTTTTTTATTGAACATCTTTAATTTCAAATCAATAGTGATATATTAATCAAAAGTACTACATAATATACATTGTAAAACATTAATGTATGCAGTACTGTACTTGGCACAAACATTGAATCAACACTATTTAGCTTGCAGCTATTTCCAATGAAGCATCAAAACCATGTCCTTGTCAAATGATACCTCCACTTTTTTCATGTAAAAAGATTTCCCCTTCTCATTTTTCCCCCACCCATATTTAGCACAATTAAGCATCTTGCATCTCAAGCACCTTCCTTCCTTCTGTACACCACCCCTTCCAATTGTTGGGCCACATAACATTTATTAAACCTCAAGGCTTATTTTGGATTATTAAGATTCAATGGAGGTTTTTTTTTTTCAATTGTCTTGATCTTATGTTGGTATTGTGTGTGTTTGTGTTAAATTGCTAATAAAACTAAAGTCACCCATAAGTCCCCATACCTTTTCCCATTTCATCACAGAGTTTCTTTGTTTGGATGTCAGTTTTTCCATGTGGTAGACATAACTCAGTTTGGCCATCTACTTATACAAGGATGGGACGTCCACTTTCATCTGATGGCCAAAAGTTAATTTTGCCACATTTAGAAATTCCTCAATTTTGTTTGGGCTTGCTTGAAACCCAGGATTTCCTGGTTAAACAGAAAAACTCTAGGGTTCCAAGGAATCAGTAATCCAGTTAGCCATTTAATTTGATATTATATACTCTTCCAAAATTCTGTGGCTTTAGGACACTCCCACCAAATATGTCCTGGTTTTCCTTTAGCTCCGCATTGCCTCCAACAAGCTTACAAGGCCTGCTGATACCGATGACAAGTCCAATCTGGAGTTAAATACCAGCGATACTGTCAGCTCCATGATTCCCACAGCAACACAAACAACCCAGGGTCCTTATTGGGCAGACTAGACTAGATGGGCCATTTGGCCTTTATCTGCCATCATATTTCTATTTCCCATCTGAAGAGCTAAGAGAGGAAAAACTTCACACAAACACATAAGGATTATTGTAAAGTTTCAAGGATCTGGTCAGTTTAAAGGCAACTGAAATTTCATGCCTGCCTCAAAGATTCTCTTCAAGCCTTGTGCCTTTTTATTAGAATTCAGATCAAAATTGCACAAGCAGTTATCAATCAACATATCATCTGACACAATATGTCACCTACTACAGTACATCATTAATTCTCATTGCCATCTATCAGGCCATTTTCATTTTAACAAAAACCCATTAACATACAGGACAAAGCCAAAACATAGGCACTAGAACTTAGATGTGATCAGATGTGATGATGTAGTGTAAAAGCCATCACTAGTACATTACATGATAAAACATATTTGATCTGCATATAGTACTCTGCATCAACTATAAAGGCAGTATCCTTCTGTATCTAAAAGTTTCTAAAGGCCTGTGATTCTATGGTTAAACCATTTTTATT
Source organism: Geotrypetes seraphini (assembly GCF_902459505.1). Classification (NCBI taxonomy): domain Eukaryota; kingdom Metazoa; phylum Chordata; class Amphibia; order Gymnophiona; family Dermophiidae; genus Geotrypetes; species Geotrypetes seraphini. The sequence continues at coordinate 169,808,529 of NC_047090.1, read as the reverse complement.
AAGGGCTCCTTTTACAAAGGTGCACTAGCGTTTTTAGCGCACGCACCAGATTAGCGTGCGCTAACCAAAAAATTACCGCCTGCTTAAAAGCGCTAAAACCACTAGTAAAAGGAGCCCTAAGTTTTTTAAAGAAATTCCATACAACTCAAAACAGAAGAACAGCAGCAGGATAATAAAGACAACTACTACCCTTTCACCCCTCCCCCTTATCCGTTTGAGATAAAGGGATGTTATTAAGAACATACAATAGAGTCATACAGAGCCTGGGCAATAAAAGTAAATAGGCAACAATGTTCAGTTTTGTTTGCAATAAGAATTAAGTTGAGCTACACCCTCACCTCTCCCCTATGAACCCGAACTGCAAGAAACCCCAAATAAATCCCAACAACCAACTGCAGGTTCCTTGGAAGATTAAAAACCTACAAGACCTCACCTAGCCCAGCAAATCAGGGAAGCCCAGAAGTGAGTCCCAGTAGACAGAAACAAAACACGTACCATACCAACCAACCAACCTCTGAGGTACATAGACGACATTCCACCCTCCCACATTACCAATGAACCCAAACCAAGAAAACCTACCCTGGCCTTAACAATAAAATATAGGAATCCCATAGACAAATTGAACCATCAAATACCTTCCCAATTCTTAACCTCCCCCCTCCCACCCAATCCCCCAACCCCCCTCCCAGAAGCTTCCTAAAATGTACTCCAACATCCTGATTTCTAAGAGTTCAAGACAAAGCTGCGTGTCCTGGATGATAGCTGCTGAATATAGGGTTCCCAGGTCATCCAGTACCTAAGCTGCTGTTTATAGGTGGGGGAGGTCGCCTCCAAAAGTATAAGAGCATGAAACACTGCCCTCCAGTGCCAGAATGAAGGTGGAGTCTCTTCCAGCCAGTGTTGCAAGATACACTTCTGACCCACTATAAAGGCCTTGCGAAGCAACCCTCAGTTCTCCTTCTGAAAGACCCCCCTCCCATTGGAGAAACAACACCATCTGAGGAGAAAGGGGCACTATCCGCTGAATCCCTCTCTGGCTTGGGCAAAATGATCACCTGAGCTCTACATAGAGAATCTGGCATCACCTGTCCCTCTATAATAAGATTAAACTGCCATTAGAATTGGAAAAATATTATCCCCCATTAATTTATTTATTTATTTTTTTGTTATTATTTTTTTATTTTCAAGTTTTACATAAAGTGTACAAAATATTAAAATACAATTGATGAATACACAATATCACTTTTACATCTAATACATCATATTCTAAATATATTTTTATCCCCTCTCCCTCCCCCCACCCTTCTATTATTTTTCAATCATACATTACATATTGTATATTATATTATATCACATTATGTAAAAATTATTTTCACTACCCCCCCTCTATGTGTGTCACAAAGAAGATATTGAAAAGAAGAAAAATCCTACTATTTATTCATTGCAATATTTTGTCAATGGCCCCCATATTTTTATAAATTTAGTATATGTCCCTCTTTGTATTGCTATTGCTCTTTCCATTTTGAATATATGACATATTGTATTCCACCAAAATGTATAATTTAGGTTACTATAATTCTTCCAATTGTTGGTTATATGTTGAATGGCAACCCCTGTCATGACTAATAAAAGCTTGTTATTTTCTGGTGAAATTTGACTTTTTTTTCTCATCATCATTCCAAATAACACTGTATCATATGATATTGCTATATGATTTTCCATCAATTTATTAATTTGTGGCCAAATTGCATTCCAAAAACTTTTAATGTAGGGACAATGATACAGTAAGTGATCTAACGTCCCTGGTTCCAGATTACAGTGCCAGCATTTATTGGACTTAGAACTATCTAATTTTTGTAAACGTGTAGGGGTCCAAAAAGCTCTATGTAATAAAAAGAACCAAGTTTGTCTCATAGATGCTGACACTGTACATCTCATTCTCCAAGACCAAATTAGTGGCCATTGAGATGCATTAATTTGATGCTTAATCTCAATGCTCCAAATATCTCTTAGACCATTTTTTGGTTTTTTATTCAAATATCCAGATATTAATTTATACCACAATGCGGCTTGATGTCCTAGGAAGTCTGCTTGAAAACATAAGAACTTTAAACTATATTGATTATTCAATGTTTTCCATTCAGGGAACCCAACCTGAATGGCCTGCTTCAATTGCAACCATTTAAAACTTTGTGTTTTACTAAGACCAAATCTATGTTGCAATTGTGAAAATTCCAGCAGTTTACCTTCTGAAATAACATCATCTAGAGATCTAATGCCTGCAATAATCCAGTTCTTCCAAAGGATTTGAGCTCCGCCAATTTTGATCTTGGAGTTTATCCATAGAGATTGATTAGTTGATTTGTTTATTGGGACAGGTGTTAATTTACTAATAAACCTCAACGTTTTCAAAGTATCCATTAGTATTTTATTTTCTCTGTATCTTCTAGGTATGTTAATACTTGGAAGATGAACTAAATTTAGGGGAAACATAAGGCGCCATTCCAAATACAACCAATCTGGTGCATTATCTATAAGTTCTGGGAGGATCCAATACATACCCTGACGTAGAATATAGGCTTGATGGTACCTATAAAAATTTGGAAAATTTACCCCTCCCTCCTTAATTGATTTTTGCAAAGTTACTAAAGCTATTCTAGGTGTTTTACCAAGCCAAAGAAATTTCGTTAAAATGCTATTAAGCTTTTTATAAAAGGACCCCTGAAAATAAATAGGTATCATACTCATTTGGTAACAAACTACAGGCAACATCATCATTTTAATAGTTTGAACTCTCCCCCACCAAGAAATATGTAAAGGGTTCCATTGCTCACACAACTCTGTAACTTTTTTTAATATAATTTTTTCATTATCTTTTACGGTATCTTCAATTGTATTTTTAACTTGAATGCCAAGATATTTAAATCCTTCTTCTTTCCATATGAACGGAAAAGCGTCAAATAATCCTTTTACACAATGAACATTTAAAGGTATAATTTCAGATTTATTCCAATTAATTTTATAACCTGAGAATTTGCCAAACTTATCAATTAATTCCAATAAAGAAGATAAGGTAGACTCTGGATTTTTCAAATAAAGTAAAATATCATCAGCATAAGCCGAAATTTTATATTCCATATCTGAATATGGAATACCCTGTATCCCCCTTGCTTGTTGTATTGCTAACAATAAGGGTTCTAATACAACGTCAAATAACAAAGGAGATAAAGGACAACCCTGTCTAACTCCCCTCTGCGATTGAAAACCATCAGATATCATATTATTAATATTTAATCTTGCAATCGGGAAGCTATACAAAGTTTTTACCATTTGTATAAATCCAGAACCTATACCAAACCATTCTAAAGCCTGATACATAAATTTCCATTCTACCCTATCAAACGCTTTTTCTGCATCCAAGGAAACTGTAAAAGCCGGTTCATCCATTTTTTTTGATAAATTTAACATATGAAACAATAATCTAGAGTTATTAGAGGAATGTCTTTTAGCAACAAAACCCGTCTGATGCATGTCTATAATATGTGGGAGAGCTTTGGCTAATCTCAAAGCCAAAATTTTCGCCAAAAGTTTATTATCCACATTTATTAAAGATATAGGCCTGTAGTTTGAAACCAAAGTAGGATCTTTATTTGGCTTAGGCAAAACAATTATTATTGATTCAGCCATAGTACCTTTAATATCACCTTTTATAAGTTGTGTCTGATATAAATTTAGTAAATATGGGGATAGGACATTTTGAAATGTTTTATAAAATTCTACTGTATAACCATCACCACCTGGAGCGGATCCAACTCTAAGAGATCTCAATGCTGTTTCTAATTCTTTTAATGATATAGGTTCATCTAAACTCCGTTTTATATGATCAGGAATCTTAGGTCCATTAATAGAATCTAAAAAATTTTTACCATCTTTTTGTCTCTCCAAATAAGGTTCGGAAGAATACAGGTCCTTATAAAATTTTAGAAATTGTTTTAAAATTATATTTGTTTGATTTGTTATTATACCATTATCTTCTTTTATCCCATTTATATTAGTTCTTCTTTTTTTTGCTTTAAAATAATTTGCCAATAATTTTCCCGCCTTATTAGAATTTCCATAATACACTGCTTGCTTGGAAAACAAATCTCTTCTTATCATTTTTGAAGTTAATTCATTATATTTACCTTTTGCTTTCAAAAGAGCTTGCAAAACATCATGTTCCCATTTACTTACCAATTTAGCTTCTAATATTTTAATTTCTTTTTCTAATTCTATATATTGCATTTTAATCTGTTTCCTAACAAAAGCTGAATATGATATAATATTGCCCCTCATAGTTGCTTTAAATGCATCCCATACATTCTCAATAGATGTATCCTCCACTAAATTTATTTGAAAGAAATCATTAATTTGTGTTTTAAAATTTTCCAAAAATTTGTCATCCACAAGCAATGCATTATCAAATCTCCAAAGAGGTCTACCATTCTCCAATTGATCCAATTGTAATTCAATCCATACTCCCGCATGATCCGAAATAATAATAGGATCTATGGAAGCTTTAATCACCTGTTGCACTTTATTTGTTGAAACAAAAATATAATCTATTCTTGAAAATGATTTATGAACTTGTGAACAAAATGAAAATTCCTGATCATTAAAATGAAGAATACGCCATATATCCTTCAAATCACATGATTGAGCCAAATTATCTAAACCTAAAGATTTTATGCTTTTACCTGGTTTTTTTTATCCAATAATGGATCCATTACAGCATTAAAATCTCCAGCCACCACTAAATTAGAAGCAGCCAGTGGTAACAACATACTTTGTAACTTTTTAAAAAATTCTGATTGATTTGAATTAGGGGCATATATATTAAACAACGTCAGGGCATTATTTCCCATACTTATATCAATATGTATCCATCTTCCATGTGGATCTGAATTTATTACCTTAAAATTGGCCATACATTTTTTATTTATAAGAATTGCTACCCCTGCTTTTTTACCTGCTGCTGGAGCAAAAAAACATTCTTTTACCCACCCATTCTTTAGTTTTTTTGATTCCTTTATGTTCAAATGAGTCTCCTGCAAACAATAAACATCTGCGTTTTGCTTTTTTTAATTAATTTATAAAATTCAGCACGATAGCCATCCAGGCCTGATGCTTTACCCAATTTGCTGTTATGAATCGCAAATGCGACTTCCTCCTGTAAGATGGGCCTATTAAGCGCTTGGGAAGCCTGCTGTGATAACACTGGCAAATCAAGACTATCCAAATAGACCGCTGGATCCATCCCCATACTAGATCCATCCCCATACATGAGAATACAGAGCCTCAAAGAAGTGGCGGAATGCCAGTAAGATCTTACCATCATGTACCAACTTACCCGTTCTATCCCTAAGAGTCAACACGTGCCGTGGACCGCGCTCCCGATGAACCACACGAGCCAACAAACTACCCTGTTTACTACCATAGCGATACAGAAGGCCTCTGATTCTAAAGGCAAAGCTTAATTCTCTGTCTCTTTCTACACTTCTTAATAACTAATAACCTTTGTCCTTTTTAGCCTCAAGGTTTCTGCTCAGACAAATGGTGACGGAACCCACAAGGGAAAAAGCGATATTGGATATGGTCCTCACACATGGGGATAGTAGGTGCTCACCTGGGAAGTAGCAATCATCAAACGGTTTGGTTTGATATAACAACTAAAGTGGAGGGCAGCCACATAATACTAAAAGTCATAGATTTCAAACATACGGACTTTAATAAAATGTAAGAGTACCTGAAGAAAGAGCTGTTAGAAACATAGAAACATAGAAATTGACGGCAGAAAAGGGCCATAGCCCATCGAGTCTGCCCATACCAATGACCCACTCCCTGATTCTTACTCTCCTAGAGATCCCACCTGAATATCCCATTTTCTCTTGAAATCTAACACGCTGCTGGCCTCAACCACCCGCTGAGGCAGCTCGTTCCAATGATCGACCACCCTTTCGGTGAAGAAGTACTTCCTAGCATCACCCCGAAATTTCCCTCCCCTGATTTTCAGCGAGTGTCCTCTGGTTACCGAAGGACCTGTAAGACTGAAGATATCATCTTTCACCTCTATACGCCCAGTAATATACTTAAAGGTCTCAATCATGTCCCCTCTCTCTCTTCGCTCCTCCAGTGAGTACATCCGCAGTTTTTTTAACCTTTCTTCATACGTGAGATCCCTGAGCCCCAAGACCATCCTGGTAGCCATTCGCTGAACCGACTCAATTCTCAACACATCCTTTCGGTAGTGTGGTCTCCAGAATTGAACACAATACTCGAGATGAGGTCTCACCATGGATCTGTACAGTGGCATTATGACTTCAGGTCTTCTGCTGACAAAACCCCTACGGATACAGCCCATCATTTGTCTTGCCTTAGACGAAGCCTTCTCTACTTGATTGGCAGCCTTCATGTCGTCGCTAATGATCACTCCTAAATCACGTTCCACTGTGGTCCTGGACAAGGTTTCACCATTTAGTGTGTAAGTTCTGTGTGGATTTTTTTTGCCTAGGTGCATTACTTTACATTTTTTAGCATTGAAGCCTAGCTGCCAAGTTGATGACCACTGTTCAAGCTGTCTTAGGTCCTGCGTCATAAAGTCGGGCACACTGCTTTTGCCAACTATGTTGCATAGTTTGGCATCGTCGGCAAACAGTGATACTTTTTCTCTAAGTCCTAGGGTCAAATCTCCTATGAATAAATTGAATAGAATCGGCCCTAAGACGGAGCCCTGAGGTACTCCACTCATCACTGCTGACGTTTTGGAGGGGGTACCGTTTACCATCACCCTTTGAAGCCTACCATCTAGCCAATCCCTTACCCATGTAGTGAATGTATCCCCCAATCCCATCGATTTTAGTTTGTTCAACAGCCTGCGGTGTGGGACGCTATCAAAAGCTTTGCTGAAATCCAAATATATCACGTCAAGGGACTCTCCGGCATCCAGATGACTGGTCACCCAATCAAAGAAGTCAATCAGATTAGATTGGCAGGACCTTCCCCTGGTAAATCCGTGTTGATGTGGATCACGTAAATTTTCTTCGTCTAGAATTTTGTCAAGTTCCTGTTTGATCAGTGTTTCCATGAGTTTGCACACTATGGATGTAAGACTCACCGGTCTATAATTTCCTGTCTCTGTTCTGCAGCCCTTTTTGTGGAGTGGAATTACGTTAGCTGTTTTCCAGTCTAGGGGTACTTTTCCCGTGCGCATGGAAAGATTGAAAAGTACGGATAGTGGTTCAGCCAGAACTTCACTCAGCTCTCTGAGAACCCTGGGGTGTAGATTGTCTGGCCCCATGGCTTTGTCTACTTTGAGTCTTGAAAGTTCGTGGTAGACGCTACTAGGTGTAAACTCGTAATCACGAAACAGGTCATTTTGGCTGTCTCTTATTTGTAGTTGTGGACCATTTCCCGGTGCTTCACAGGTGAATACTGAGCAGAAGTATTCGTTTAGCAGTTCTGCCTTGGTAGTATCAGATTCTGCGTAGTTTCCATCTGATTGCCTAAGGCGTTCTATTCCATTTTTGTTTCTCTTCCTGTCGCTAATGTACCTAAAGAAGGATTTGTCCCCTTTTTTAATGTTCTGTGCTAGATCTTCCTCTGTTTGAAGTTTGGCTTCCCTGACTGCCTTTTTGACAGCCTTAGATCTGGCCAGATATTCTTCTTTTGCCTCCCTTTTCCCAAGATGTTTATAGGTGATAAATGATTCTTTTTTCATTTTAATGAGGTCCGAAATTTCCTTGTTGAACCATTGTGGTTTTTTGTTTTCTCCGGCGTTTGCTTACTGTTTTTACGTAGCGGCTAGATGCTTCGTTCAGGATGGATTTTAGATTTGACCACATAGTTTCCGGATTGTCAGTTTCTGCATGGTTTTGCAGCTCTTGATGGACAAAGTCTCTCATGTGTTCGAAATCTGCCTCCCTAAAGTTGAATACCCTCGTTGCTGTGTTAGATTTAGAGAAGCCTTTCCTGAGGTTGAGCCATACCATGTTGTGGTCACTGGAGGCCAGCGTGTCTCCCACTGATACTTCCGAGACACTGTCTCCATTTGTGAGTACCAGGTCCAGTATTGCTTTTTCTCTGGTGGGCTCTAATACCATTTGTTTTAGTTGTGCACCCTTAATGGAGGTTATTATTCTTTTGCTACCGCTCGTAGTTGCTGAGAGGGTGTTCCAGTCTGCATCTGGCATGTTGAAGTCGCCTAACAGTACTGTGTCACCACGCAAAGTGATGTTCTCTATGTCCTCAATCAATTCTTTGTCTTTGTCTTCCTGTTGTCTCGGAGGCCTGTATACCACACCGAGGTAAAGGCATTTTTCGTTCCCTCTGGCCAGGTTTACCCAAAGTGATTCCCCTGTGTATCTAACCTCTGTGATCCTGGTAGTTTTGATATTATCCTTAGTGTATAAGAACATAAGAACATAAGAACATAAGAAGTTGCCTCTGCTGAGTCAGACCAGAGGTCCATCGCGCCCAGCAGTCCGCACCCGCGGCGGCCCATCAGGCCCATGACCTGTACGGTGATCATCTGAACCCTTAAATCCCCTTGGTCTCTATCTAAACTCTCTCTATATCCCATCTCTACCTCTATCTGTATCCCTCAATACCCCTATCTTTCAGGAATTTATCTAATCCTTCTTTAAAACCCTGGAGTGTACTCTGTCCTATCACAGCCTCTGGCAGTGTGTTCCATGTGTCCACCACCCTCTGAGTGAAAAAGAACTTCCTAGCATTGGTTCTAAACCTGTCCCCTTTTAGCTTCTCCGAGTGCCCCCTTGTACTTGTGGGCCCCATTAGTCTGAAGAATCTATTTCTGTCTACCTTCTCGATACCTCTCATGATCTTGAAAGTCACTATCATGTCTCCTCTGAGTCTCCGCTTTTCCAGGGAGAAGAGCCCCAGCCTTTCTAACCTGTCTGCATATGAAAGGTTTTCCATGCCTTTTATCATTTTCGTCGCTCTTCTCTGGACCCTCTCAAGCATCGCCATGTCCTTCTTGAGGTACGGCGACCAATACTGGACACAGTACTCCAGGTGCGGGCGCACCATCGCTCGATACAGTGGCATGATGACTTCCTTTGTCCTGGTTGTGATACCCTTCTTAATAATACCCAACATTCTATTTGCTTTCTTTGAGGCCGCTGCACATTGTGCCGTTGATTTCATTGTTGTATCCACTAGCACACCCAAGTCCTTCTCAAGGTTGCTTTCCCCTAGCACTGATCCCCCCATTTTGTAACTGAACATCGGGTTCTTTTTTCCTATATGCATGACCTTGCATTTCTCTGTATTAAATCTCATTTGCCATTTGTTTGCCCACTCTTCCAGTTTGTTTAGGTCCCTTTGTAGGTCTTCGCATTCCTCCGCGGTCCTAACCCTGCTGCAGAGTTTGGTGTCATCTGCAAATTTTATGACCTCACACTTCGTCCCCGTTTCCCCCCCCCCCTCCTGATTTGCCCTCTCTGTCCCGACGAAGTAGATGGTAGCCTGGTATAACCATATCCCACCCATGTGAGTCTGTGAACCAGGTCTCGGATATCGCTACTATGTCAAGGTCAGCATTCCTTATTTCTGTTTCTAGTTCCAGGATTTTGTTGCCCAAGCTGTGTGCATTAACATACATTGCTCTCCAAATTTGTGATGATATGCCTATCCCCGTTAGTGTGGCTCTTGTTTTTTGTGTATACTATGGGTACTTACATTAGGCTCAGAAGTGTGGGTTTTACTTTCTTCCCCAGTATGGATCCTTACTGCTCTGGTATGTATGTGTGAACCCTCCCCCAACTTACCTAGTTTAAAGCCTTCCGAAGTAGATGTGCTAGTCGATGTCCAAAAACTTTCTTGCCTCTCTTTGTTAGGTGAAGTCCATCAGGTCCCTGTAGTCCTTGTAGCGCTGCTCCGTGGTCTAGGAATCCAAAGTTCTTTTCTAAACACCATTCGCGAAGCCACTCGTTGGTCCTATGGATGCGCTCTTCCCTGTCTCTGCCTTTGTCTCTTACCGGGAGAATTGATGAGAAGACCACCTGTGCTCCTGTCTGCTTTAGCTTCCTTCCCAGGGCCTCGAAGTCTTTAGGGATGCTGTCTGGTGTGCCTCTGGCAGTATCGTTGGTACCTACATGGATGAGAAACATAGGGAAATGGTCAGTAGGTTTCAGAAGTTTGTCTATACTGGTGGTGATGTCGCGGATCCTGGCTCCCGGGAGACAGCAGACCTCCCTCGACTGCAAATCTGGTCTGCAAATTGGTCCTTCGGTGCCTCTTAGCATGGAGTCTCCGATGACCACCACTCTACGCTCTTTCCGAGGGGGGGTGGATCGAGCTGCGAGAATTGCAGTCGGTGTTGTGTGTTCGGAATCCTCCTCTGCTTCATCCTCGTCAGTTCCTTCTTGAAGGACGTGAAATCTGTTTTTCATGGAAAGTTGTGGCGTTGGTGTTGAACTGCCCTGTTTGAGAGAAAAAGAAGAAGAAGGTGAGAATGGGGGGGGGGTTTCTTTGCTTGCCAGTAGAAGAGGTTACCAGCTGCCAGGGACCGGCATCTCCAATCATTTCCTGTATTCCGATCGTTGAGTTTAGAGCTGTAGGTTTGGGAGTGCCAAGGATGGTCTTGTCGAGGCTTCGTTCTGCGATAAGAGACAATTCCTGGATGGCTTCGTCGATGAAGGCCTCATCCTCCCTGATGCACCTCAGGCGTTTCACCTCCTCCCTGAGGCTCCGCAGTTCCTGCATAACGTCCTCGTCCGCTTCTACCTGTTTCATCTCGTCTGTCTGCGTAGAGACCGAGGCATATCGTGGGAGGGGGGTGGCCTCGGTCAGCACTGAGAAATCTGTTCCCTGCTCAGTGGCACTCTCTGCCTTCTGTGTAGGGTCCTTGGCCATCCCCCGGGTCTCTCCAGATGCTGGAGTGTTGAGCTTGATAGTAGTCTTGGCGCTCCTTGTTCTCCCTGCCATTTTAACAAGGAAAAGAAAAGAGAAAACAAATGTGAGTCAAGGAAAGAGTGTGTTTGCCTGTGTGCTTGCTTGCGTGTGATAAAGGGGAGTATCTGTTTTTGTGTGGGAAGAGTGGAGTGTATCTGGCTCAATGTCGCAGGGCTCTGTTTAGAGGTCCTTCTTGAGGCCCTTCGCAAAGGCGCTCTCGCTAAGGCGAGCGCCTTTGCCGCGCGCCTTCGCCGGGCGCCGAACGGCTGGGCGCCGTTGGCTCCTCCCCTTTAAGGGGGAGTCCGGCGCTGACTCTGACGCGTTGGGGGGGGCGGAGCGAACTCTCGCCGCTTCCCCGAGCCCTGTCTCCTCTTTCCCTCCGGCTGCTTTACTGGTGCTCGGCACCAACGCTGCCCTTCTCCTGCCTGAAGTAGAAAGTCAGGTACGCTGCTTCCTTCTCCCTCTAAGGCATGGGAGGACATAAGAAAAGTGGAAAAACAGTGGTTTAAGCTGAAAGCAATAAAAATGGCTACGAAACTTTATGTGAAGAAAATAAATAAAAACAAGAGAAAAAGGAAACCGACATGGTTCTCCAAACTAGTGGCGGAGAAAATAAAGGCAAAAGAGTTGGTGTTCTTGAAATATAAAAACTCCCAAGAAGAGGAGTGCAGAAAGGACTACCGGGTAAAACTGAAAGATGCCAAGAGAGAGATATGTCTGGCGAAAGCACAGGCAGAAGAGCAAATGGCTAAAAATGTGAAAAAGGGAGACAAAAATTTTTTCATATATATCAGTGAAAGGGGGAAGATGAAAAATGGAATTACTAAACTAAAAGATGCTAAGAACTGATATGTGGAAAGTGGTGAGGAAAAAGCAAATGTGCTTAACAAATACTTCTGTTCTGTGTTCACAGAAGAAAATCCTGGAGAAGGACCGAGATTGTCTGGCAAAGTTACATGGGAAAATGGAGTAGATTCTGCGACATTCATGGTGGAAAGTGTTTATGAACCAACTTGAAAAACTGAAGGTGGATAATTCCTCCCATCAAATCAGTAAATGGGATCACCTTCAAATCCACAACAATTTGACCCCATCTTTCAAATCCAAAGGATTCTCAATGTCTACATGCTAGGGACAAGAGACTAGGTTCAAACAATAGGTTATGAGCAATTGGCGTATGCTGAGAAAGTTGAAAATCTTATTGGTTGCTCAAACCATCTCATCAGTGGTGTGCAGTCAGGACATTCATTGGATCCTCAGCCTTGCCATGACATTATCAGTTTATTATAAAGCTTGCAGCATTTTCTTTGTTCCCTTCCCTCCAGCAGTGAGTACAACATCTGTCCTGCTTGCCCTCTCTGCCCTTGTTTGAGTCTCGCTTCTTCCTTTTCCTCCCTTAGCTCCCCTGGTCCTACAAACCTGACTTTTTTGATGATAGTAACATAGTAGATGACGGCAGATAAAGACCCGAATGGTCCATCCAGTCTGCCCAACCTGATTCAATTTAAATTATTATTTTATTTTTTTTTTCTTCTTAGCTATTTCTGGGCGAGAATCCAAAGCTTTACCCGGTACTGTGCTTGGGTTCCAACTGCCGAAATCTCTGTTAAGACTTACTCCAGCCCATCTACACCCTCCCAGCCATTGAAGTCCTCCCCTGCCCATCCTCCTCCAAACGGCCATGCACAGACACAGACCGTACAAGTCTGCCCAGTAACTGGCCTAGTTCAATCTTTAATATTATTTTCTGATTCTAAATCTTCTGTGTTCATCCCACGCTTCTTTGAACTCAGTCACAGTTTTACTCTCCACCACCTCTCTCGGGAGCGCATTCCAGGCATCCACCACCCTCTCCGTAAAGTAGAATTTCCTAACATTGCCCCTGAATCTACCACCCCTCAACCTCAAATTATGTCCTCTGGTTTTACCATTTTCCTTTCTCTGGAAAAGATTTTGTTCTACGTTAATACCCTTTAAGTATTTGAACGTCTGAATCATATCTCCCCTGTCTCTCCTTTCCTCTAGGGTATACATATTCAGGGCTTCCAGTCTCTCCTCATACGTCTTCTGGCGCAAGCCTCCTATCATTTTCGTCGCCCTCCTCTGGACCGCCTCAAGTCTTCTTACGTCTTTCGCCAGATACAGTCTCCAAAACTGAACACAATACTCCAAGTGGGGCCTCACCAATGACCTGTACAGGGGCATCAACACCTTCTTCCTTCTACTGACTACGCCTCTCTTTATACAGCCCAGAATCCTTCTGGCAGCAGCCACTGCCTTGTCACACTGTTTTTTCGCCTTTAGATCTTCGGACACTATCACCCCAAGGTCCCTCTCCCCATCCGTGCATATCAGCTTCTCTCCTCCCAGCATATACGGTTCCTTCCTATTATTAATCCCCAAATGCATTACTCTGCATTTCTTTGCATTGAATTTTAGTTGCCAGGCATTAGACCATTCCTCTAACTTTTGCAGATCCTTTTTCATATTTTCCACTCCCTCTTCGGTGTCTACTCTGTTACAAATCTTGGTATCATCTGCAAAAAGGCACACTTTTCCTTCTAACCCTTCAGCAATGGTGATGATGGCAGCAATGATAACAGTGATAAGGCTCCATATCCTTCCCTCTGCTGCACCTCACCCCACATAAACAGATGGAGGAGAGGAGAAACCATATTTGGCAGGGAGGACAGAGAGAGGAGTGATGTTGGAAATAGGAAGGGGTAGGAAATGGAATAGAAATGCTGAGCTTGAAGGAGCATAGGGACATGGACACTGAGGGGTGGTACTAGATGTGGAGGAGGTAGGAGGACAGAGGGATAATGCTGGAAATGAAGGGGTTAAGGATACAGAGAGGAGATGCTAAACATGGTGCATAAGTAACATCCCTTTGAAAATGGCATCTGTTTCATTTGTTGATCAATTGCTTACTATTAAGCAAGGCAGTTCTAATCGCCATAAGTTTAGCAATAACATAGAGAAGCTTTCTTGTTTCTGTGCATAGGATGATCCTGAAATTGCATTTACTGAAGAGGATTATCGAAGGAGGAAAGCACATTCTAACTTCAAAGATCATGTTAATGCTGAAAAACTGATTATCAAGCTAGGAAAAACTGTAAGTATCAGAAAGTAGATTGCTTCTCTTGTGCACAGCAAACCAAGATCCAGTTTGGAAAACTGCAGCCACCTTCTCTCTGGACAGAAACAAGATTATAACAAAAAAAATTATTTGAAGTATTCCTTCTGGAATGAAATCTTATAGGGTGAAACCCCCTCCCCCGATTTCTTTTACCTTTTTCTGCAGTTCCTGTTCTGTAACTTTCTCTTGGAGCAAATTTAGGGCCATAACTAGGGATTGGTATGGGTTCAGCTGCTCAAGTTACAAATCCCCAGGACTGGAAAAATGGCAAGTGTTGGCTGGCAATAAATGATGAGAGAGCTGTTTTCTTATCAATTGGAGGAAGAGGAAGGGAGAGAGAGAAATGGGGATGAGGATCAGAGTGGGAATGGGAATGGGGAGGAGGGGCTATGATGAGGATACAAAAATGCCCCATTACAGCTTTGAGTTAATCACAGTAAATGTAACTGAGGGGGGGGGGGGAAGTTCAGAGAATGTTAATTTCATTTCTGTTTCTCTAAATTCATTATACCTTTGACTGGTATATGTGGTGGGCAGAGGTGGCTGCAGGTGGAGGCAAGTGGCAAGGGCGGCAAGGCAGCTCTCCAGGGAGCGCAGTGGCTGCAAGGCAGCTCTTTGGGGGAAGGGGTGCAGTGACATCAAGGGCAGCTCTTGTGGAGGGTGCAGTGACAGCAAGGCAGCTATTTTTGGAAGACAAAATGGCACAATTTAGAATGTGGGGTGGGGGAGAGAGCAATGCTGGATTGGGTGCAGGGGAGGAGAGGCAATTAAATTAATTGCATTGAACATTTAGGGGCTGTTTTACAAAGCCGTGCTAGCGGCTGCAGCACGGTAACGGCCCCGAAGCCAATAGAGATTTAAAGGGCTTCGGGGCTGTTGCCGTGCAGCTTTGTAATTCAGGCCATTAATGTGTTAATCGTGTTATTAATGCATTAAATGTACAGCCCTACTTATAAGTCACCAGTGATTTCTGTTTGAATAAAGATATTGATAAATGTCTTTGCTTATTTGTCCTTCCACAGAACAAAAAAAAGTTTGTAACTTATATTGTTGCTGCTGGACTTCAGTATGGAGCTGAAGAAGGAGTCTTGCATCCCTTTTTTAAGGTAAAATATTCCAATAAAATTTAACAACTTAAATATATTGGAAACAGTATTCTATCGACTTTTGATATTTTAATTCAGCTCATCAAAATCCGTAATAAATAGCACTTTTTTTTCTTTAAAGCAGATGATTTCTAAAATAAATTGTAGACCAGTGTTATACAAATATTTGGTAAGCTCTGAGGGAAAGGGAAAATGTGTTATAAACTAGAGAATGACATGGGGACAAATTTTTCCCTGTCCCCACGGGAACTCATTTTCCCATCCCGTCCTGGCAAGTTCTTTTCCTGTCCCTGCCCCATTCCTGCATGTTCTGTCCTCATCTGCATAAGCCTTGAACACCTTAAAATCATAAATGTTCTAGGCTAAGGCGGTTAAGGCAGAGCTTACAGGAATGAGTCAGGAACAGTGACAAAACTCACGGGGATGGGGAAAAATGTGTCCCCGTATCATTCTCTACTGTAAACTCTCCATTGTATTCCCCATCCTTCCTGCAGATCCACCTTGAACAGTTGCCTTCCCCTGCATCCCTGACACACTCTGTACAGACCCTTCTCAGACTAGGAGGAATGTGGTTACAATCAAAGCAGCTTATATATTATATACAGGTACTTATTTTGTACCTAGGGTAATGGAAGGTTAAGTGGCTTGCCCAGAGTCAAAAGGAGCTGCAATGGGAATTATACCTGGTTCCCCTGATTCTCAGGCAAATGTACTAACCTTTAGGATACTTCGGCTGACTCCATGCCATCACTATACATCTTGACAGAGAATATTTAGTAGAGTCGGCTGGCAATTGGCAGTTCTGGGGAGGATCCTTGAAAAAGCCAAATCTCCCAGATCATGCTGAAAAATCTTTAAAGATAAGTGAAACCTCTTTATAAAACCAAATTTATAAAGCTATTTATGCAATAAGCTTTTTTTTGAAGCTAATTAAGAAGCCGTTTATAAGGCTGTTTAAGAAGATAAGATATAAAAAAATTAGAATTTGATTAGACCAGCGGTCTTAAACTCAAACCCTTTGCAGGGCCACATTTTAGATTTGTAAGTACTTGGAGGGCCACAGAAAAAATAGTTAATGTCTTATTAAAGAAATAACAACTTTGCATGAGGTAAAACTTGTTATAGTTTATAAATCATTCCTTAATTGCTTCTGATAATTTCAGCTTTACACAGCTGAAAGCAGTACAACATGCAGAAAGTGAAGTTTAGATAGTTTTTCACTTTCTGCATGTTGCACTGCTTTCAGCTGTGTATAGCTGAAATTATCAGAAGCAATTAAGGAAATATTTATAAACTATAAAGAGTTTTACCTCAGGCATAATTGTGATTTAGATTCTAAATTATCAACTGCAAGAGACAAGATTTTGGTGTAGTTCTCTAGGCTTTTTTGGTAGAGGGGAGAATCGATATCCGACTTGTGCCTGGAAAACTTATGCCTTAAGGCCCTGATTCTGTATAGGACGCCCAGGAGAGGTGTCCTATACAGAATCGGTCCTACACTAAACCCCGATTCTGTAACCGGCGTCCATGGTACAGACGCCGGTTAGAGAATTGGGTTAAATTAGACGCGGCCGCTATACTTATGGCAGCAAGGGATCTCCCTGCTGCAATATGTATAGCGGCCACGGTCGCGGCCGCCTGTCCCATCACCGACAGGAGGATGCCCAATCCTCCTGCTGGAACCCCCCTGGAGCCCCCTTCCCCCCAAACTGGTAATCGCCGGCAGGAGGATGCCCAATCCTCCTGCCGGAAAGCCCAATGACCCCCCCCCCCCAAATTAACCTCCCTCCCCCAACTAACCTGGGCCAATCAGGTCTTAGGATTAGTGGGGATGGGCGGACCCGCTATGCCTAAGACCTGATTGGTCCAGGCTTCTAGAACCTGGGCCAATCAGGCCTTAGATTTAGCGGGGATGGGCCGGGAAGAGACGGGCCCATCTCATTTCCACGAGGCGGGCCCATCGGCTGGACAGCAGCAAGACCCGTCCAGCCGACCAACATGTAAAGGTTAGTTGGGGGAGGGAGGTTAGGTTTTTTTTTGGGAGAGGGGTCGTTGGGCTTTCCGGCAGGAGGATTGGGCATCCTCCTGCCGGCGATTACCAGTTTGGGGGGGAGGGGGGTTCCAGGGGGGTTCCAGCAGGAGGATTGGGCATCCTCCTGTCGGCGATGGGACAGGCGGCCGCGACTGTGGCCGCTATACTTATTGCAGCAGGGAGATCCCTTGCTGCCATAAGTATAGCGGCCGCGTCTACTTACAATGTAGACCAGCATTTTGCTGGCCTACATTTTAAGCGTCTCTTCCTCTACTAGGGAGACGCGTAGGGCCGCCTAGGTTCGCCTAAGGCCCTTAGGCGAGCTGAGGCGTCTTCAATATAGGCGGCCTGCCTGGGGAGCATTTTTTTAAAAAACGTGCATCCCGATTGGCTGATTAGACAGCTGTAGGACGCCTACAGCTGCCTAAAATCGGGACGCACTTTGGAGAATCAGGGTCTAAGTGTCCAGTGGTCGTGTCCGCAACCGCCTTCAGCTCTCACCTCCTCCAGCACCGGACACAACTGCCATCTTACATCAAGCAGTCACCGCCAGGAGAGGTGCCGAATTTTGTGAGAGTTCATGAGATTACGTACATGTGCACAAGCTGCACTGCCTCCAATGGTTACCTTACGTTCTTGAACGTTGCCTGCCTCACTGCTGTAACCTCACGTAAACACTTTCCTGCGTCTGTACGCGATTGTCCTATCCACTCAACCTCACAATTGTGTACAGATGCAGGAAAGCGCTTGAGTGAGGTTACAGCAGTGAGGTGGGCAATGTTCCAGAACAATGGTAACATACCGAGGGCCTCAAAATAGTACCTGGCAGGCCACATGTAGTCCGTGGGCCGCTTGTTTGAGACCACTGGATTAAACCAATGACAATATGACACATAAAGCTCTAATGCTATGAGCCTATGTGAGCAGTGAGTGCTGTCGCTGGGGTTTGTGAGTAGTGCATACCTTGGGTGGTTTCAAAATATTCACTGTGATAACTATACACAAACACACATCCTTCCTCACCAGAGCCACTCCCTAATGACATTCCCACCCATCACACCACCACTGGGTACTTGACATAAACAAGCCCCTACAGTGCAGGTGATCGAGGCAGACAGCGTGCCAGACTTTAAGAATAAATGGGATACCCATGTGGGATCCCTACGAGGGTCAAGATAAGGAAATTGGGTCATTAGGGCATAGACAGGGGGTGGGTAAGCAGAGTGGGCAGACTTGATGGGCAGAAGCCCTTTTCTGCCGTCATCTTCTATGTTTCTATGTTTACTCTCACATTTCAGACATCTTCCCATAGTAGAGACACATCACACAATCCTATTTTATAAAGTACCTCTCTACATACTCCACATGAACTCCCCTGCCCAACACACTAAACCTCTGGCCTTACACGTACTCTTTTCTCCAATATTCACTTACGTACCCTATACGCCCAATACCCTTTAATATCCACACATACCACTCCCTCCACTCCCCTCCTGATCCCTACCTGAAGTTTTGAAGGGGTCTTTCCCCTACTTCTCAGACTCCACTACCCTGGAAGATAGAATGCTACAGAGGCCCATCTTAATTTTTACTCTTGGGGCTCATTCAGTCCTGGTTATGCCACTGTGTGCGTTAAAAAGCCATTATAAACAGGCAAAACAATTTTCTGAATACTGGTACTACACAAAATGGCTAACGGCCCTGTGCCGTATCACATATAGCAAACCTTTGACCCTCACCAAGATCTTCAGAAGATGCAACGGTATTGACTTTGTGATATGATTTTGGATTTTTTGAAACTATATGTGCAACTTATTCACTCATCAATAAATGCAATCTCTTCTCTCTCTTGATTTTAATCATTTGGTATGCATTAATGCACATATTTTATAAATCACAATTCTGCTTATGCTCCATCCAAATTTTATCTCTGAGCTTGCCTACTCTATAAATACATGCCTACTTACACCATATATATTTCATATGTGACCTAATTTTATAAATGACCTTTAATGTGCATAAATCAATGATTAGCATGCAAAAATGTTTTATAAAACTACCAAGTACATTATAGCTGGCAGCCTTATGCCTCCAAAACACCTTCTCTTTACCAGAGAAGGAATGAGAATCAGAGAGTTGCTATTTGGATTAACTTAGTTATTTTTATTTCAGGCAGCATGGCTTGGTGAAATTCCTGCATTACCACTTTATGGAGAAGGATTCAATATCGTTCCATTAATTCATGTTACTGATTTAGCAGGGTAACTTAATTTTCAATGTATTTTCTAACTCTTAATAATAATAATAATAATTTTATTCTTATATACCGCCAAAGCCATATAAGTTTGAGGCGGTTTACAGCAAGAGGCGCTGGACAATCAGCGAAGAGGTTACAATCAAAGTCAGCAATACAATCTTACATAATAAAGAATATGAAAGCTAAAAGGTTCATAGGGTTACAGGATTGAATAAGAAGTGGTGAGTAGATTCTTAGTTAACAAATCGATTGAACAGACTTAATCATCTTGACAAAATACAAATAATCAATGTTGTATCGATAATCAGTATTCTGTTTCAAAGACATAGGATTCTGTACTGAAGCTGTTGCGAACTTTGCAGAAGAGAGTCACTCATATCTTTCAACTCCCCTTCACCAGCGGAGAATACACTTCTCCCTCCCTATTTGCGATGGATGCGTTTCGGCTATAGCCGCGAATATGGAAAAACCACGAATAACCATTGTATATGCTATTCGCGGATTTTGTAAAAGACAGCAGTTTTGTTAATAAAACTGCGAATAACATATAGAAATGTTATTCGCAGATTTTGGAAAAGACTACTGTACTACAAAATATTACAGTATTAATATTCACAATGTTGGGGGAATAACGATACAGTACTGTATTGAATACTGTAACAATATTTATTGAACAATACAGTACAAGTAATAATCTCAGGGTAAACAAAAAGTTCAATACAGTACTGCATTTCACTCTATGGATGCTGGGAAGTAGCGTTTTTCACTGTGCATAATGTGAACCAGTGATTTTCAGGGTGAAAGTTTTGAAACTTCGATTTTGTAGGAGAAAGCATGGATGCAGAGTGAATATTGGTAAATGTTAAACTTTTTTTTACAGTACAGCAAAAGTAAAGGAGCTTTAATCATGATGTAATTTTATGGGGCGGAGTCAGCAGACGAAAAATAGCGAATATGTGAAACCGCAAGTGCAGAAACTGCGAATACGGAGGGAGAAGTGTAGTTCCCTTTTCAGTTTTTCCTTTTGCAAGTGAACTGAGAAGGTGTGTTCTGATCAGATCTGCTTTCTTTTTATTATTTTCGGGTCTTTTTGTCCAATGGTTCTTTTATCATGCTTGGCTTTGGTGCCCTTCTTGGGTTTACTCCGCCGGGGAAAGGACACAGAGCCGTGAGGGCAAACTGCTTCTCACAGGTCGATCTCTTTGAACACCTATGGAGCCAACCTGCTTTGGTATCCAGTCAAGGCGCAGACTCAGTATATGGGGTCCCTTTGTAATAACCCTTTGGGTATCAGGGAGTTGGCTGCAAATTATCTCCCTCCAGTGCATCACGTGGATTTTCGATGTTAAGAGCTCTTGGTCAGAGTCCTTCTGACTAGCAGAAGATTTCCAAGTGGTGGATTCATTTCTAGCAGTCTCTGAGGCAGAAATCCTTTCCCTGCAGGCAGGCTGCTGCAAGCTGACAGACAGGCACTTTTTCGATGTTCTTCAACGGGCCATTTTTGGCATGATTTTATTGATCTTTTTTCAAAAACTTCCTTCTGCCTTCTGCCTCAAAATCCTTTATTTTGCCCAGGGATCATCTGCAAAGGATTCCTCAGGCCAATTTGCCCCTGTTTCATGTCTCTTTTGCACAGCTTTGCTAGTAGCCAAGTGGTCATGTTTCACCTCCTTAGAGTTGTCCAGTGTGACAGAACCCCAAAAAGCCTGGTCAACATGGAAGAGTTCCTGTTTGGAACCCACACAGGAGGGTGCAAAACTCGAGCGCATGGAGGCGGTGGAGGCCCAACTACCCCAGTTGGGGGTCCTACAAGGGTCCTTAGGGTCACGTGTCAAGGGTTTTAGACTTTGTCAGTCTCTTTTGTAAGCCTATTTGGTGGGCCCGGGGAATGATGGCCTGCTTGCAAACTCACTAGCTCCGGTACAGGGAGAGTTCTATCCAAAGAAAACTTCCCCACCTTGGAACAAGCCAGCTCCAAGTGTCAGTGACCACTTGGAGCAGGACTGGGAGGACTGGAAGTCCTTTTCCATGCTTTTATTATTTCAAAGATCTGCTGTGTTCTTGGATGAGTTAGGGTCCCTGTCTGGGGCCGGAGGATCAGGAGGCTGAGGCTGTGGCTGCTATTGATCAGGGTGATGATTCCTCAGTGCACCATCTATTGGGGAGGGTGGAGAACTCTGCTATTGAGCAAATTACCTGGTCAGATCACACCCCTGTATGGTTGAAGGTTGGGGAGCTGGGGGGGGGTCAATGTTGGTGGATGAATGATAGTTCATTAGGGGATCTAGATGTTCAGAGATGTTTTTAAGGGAGGGTATTGTGGGCTATCTTTCTTTGAACATAGTGGAGAGGCCTCAATGGAGATGGTTTGGGAGGAGCTAGAGGCTACTATTAGGGGCCAACTGATTTTTGTTGCGACATATAGAAACCGTAAGCGGTGTGAAGAGCTAGTGGACGAAATTAATCATTGGGAATCTAAGCATACACGTATGTCCAGACAGTGGGAGTTGTTGATGCGGCTGGGGGAAGTGCGTTGATGCTTACAGGAGCGTGAACTGGAGAGAATATGCTACAATCTGAAGGTCTTGAAGCAGATTTTTTTTTTAAATTCAGTAACAAAGCCAGTAGATTAGTGGCCAATAGATTAAAGGTGAAGAGGACACAGAATAATAATTTGAGCATTTGAGCAGGGTTGGGGGGAGCTGGTTACACAGGAAGGTGACATCCGAGCAGAATTTGTTGAATATTATAGAGCATTGTATACACTTGAGAGTTTGGTTGTGGAGGGAGAGATTGATGCTTACTTTATATGGTTCAACTTGGAAAGATAGCAGAGAGTGAAGTGGATCAGTAAGATAGGTCTATCATGGTCACTGAGGCACAGCAGTCTTTGTTGACCATGAAATCTGGTAAATCACCTGGCCTGAATGATTCAATTTTATAAATATTTTAAGGATTTGTTCCTTCCACCTGTGATTCTGAGCTTTACTTTATGAAGCTATCTGGCATTGCAATCCTCCTGAAGGGGAGGGCAAGGACTTAACTTACTGTGGGTCCTAATGGCCAATATCTCTGTTGGGAGTAGATACAAAACTTTTGCTCTCATTTTGGTTGCTAGACTTATGTGCTGGATTTACCAGTTGGTGCATGTGGATCAGTAGGGTTTGTCTTGGGAGACAAGTAGGGGACATTATTCGGAAGGTCCTTAATCTAATGGAATGGGTTAAGTGAACAGGGGACGGGGACATTATGTTTCTCGCTGGATGTGAACAAAGCCTTTGATAGGGTCTCCTGGCCTTTTTTTAAAAAAAAATTCATGAGAAAATCGAACTGGAGCCAAGACTGCGGATGAATCTTAGCATTATACACTAACCCAATGGCCTGCATTAAAGATTTTTTGTTTTTTTTTCCAATTCTTTATTCATTTTTAAAAACATACAATAAATGTAACAGCATATATAACATTTTATACTCAGATACAACACTTAATATTCTGTTAAAATCCATATCAGAATTTATCCCCCTCCCCTCTAATCAATAACATTCTTTAAATTCAAGAAAACCTATCATAAACCCCATTCTTATGTACCTTACTTTAATATTCAAACCAAAATACCCTTCCCCACTCCCCCCACCTTGGACATACATATTTAAGGGAAAAAATAATATTCAATCATTACAATATTTTGCATTAAAGTTAATGGGGGATATTCTGCTTTAGCCAGGGGATGAGTCAGGAGTGCCCCTTGTCTGCAATCTTTATTTGCACTGGTAATAGAACCCTTAGCTGAAAGGGTCAGGGCACAGCCCAGAATTGCAGGAGTGGATATGAATGGTATAGAGCAGGGGGTCTCCAAACTTTTTACCACGAGGGCCACATTGGGTACCTAATAACTCTAGATATGAGTTTTATTAAATCATGAGAACTCCGTACAAGCAAATATGTGAATACGCACTTTTAATTTAAATTTATGCTATTACAAATTGAGTATTACACTGCACCACTGCAAGTATTCTTATGAACAATTAACCGTAACGATTAATAACAACCTTCCAGATTCAATTTAAAGATTGGTCACACTGCCAGAGCTACCTTCAACACCGCGAATTGACACTGTCGATCGAGGCCGAACAAGTACGAAAAAATACCGCGAAGTATACAATTACGATCCAGTATTAAAGTTGTGAATAATATTAATATTAACATAATATGGAATATTAATATATTTTGAACACAATTTTGATTAATGCATTTGAAATCTATCAACACCCTGTTTTGGGTTGTTTTTTTTTGCGGATTCTCATTGGAAAATTAGTCCAATTGGTGCATTTCCGCACAATTCTTCCAGGGGCCATACTTTGGAGACCCCTGGTATAGAGCATAAACTGCAGTATTCTCCCCAGGGCCTTTCAGCCGGGCGCTCCGCCCAGCTAATTTAGATGAGCGCCCGGCTGTAATCTCGATGGCAATCCTGCTGCTGCCTTCTGCTCAAAATTTAAAAAAAAAAAACCTTCTCACCGGATTGGAGATTTACCGGGTTGACTCGACACAGCTTGAATCGCAGGAGCCTGACTTTTTTTTTTTTTTTTTTAGTTTTTAACGCCAGCAAGCGACTTGAACCCATGCTCCGGGGCTCTAACATGTGAATGCCGCTTCTCTCCGAAACCGGAAGTCACGTCCCGAGGGGGGAAGAGAAGGGAAGTCGGCATGCACACGCCCCGGAGCATGGGTCAGCTTACAACTTGCTCTTGATTGCTTCGGGCTTTCCTCACTGCCGGGTCCTGCCAGTGTTCCCTCTAAGGTGAGCGCATGAGCGATCGCTCATTATTTTCAGTGGCGTCGCTCATGCTTCTTCTGGTGTCGCTCACTCGAGCGGAGGTGAGAGGAAGCGGCGGCGATGGCGGTCTGCCCTGCTCGCCTAAGATGCAGCAGTGGCGACTCCTTTCATGATCCCCGCAATCAGTGGCGTATTAAGTGGGGGGGCGGTCTGCCCCTTGGTCTCATTGGTGTAACGCCGGCCCTGCAGCTCCGGACTTCCCCACACCTGCCCCCCCTTCGGATCGCTATTATTTTAAATGTTATAGCGGCGGCGCTGTATCCATCAGTGGAGACGTCTAACCTCGGCCTGCCCCTGAACTCTTACTGCAACAGTGACTTCCTGTTCCTGCCTAGACGGGCGGCTGCTGCAGTAAGAGTTCCGGGGCAGGCCGAGGTTAGACGTCTCCACTGATGGATACAGCTCCGCGGCTATAACATTTAAAATAATAGCGATCCGGGGGGGGGGGGAAGGTGTGGGGAAGTCCGGAGCTGCAGGGCCGACGTTAGAGGGAGTAAGAGTTGATGGTGCCGCAGGGTCCCGCGGGGGGGGGGGGGAGGAAGGAAGAAGAGGAACCGAAGCATGGCAATTATGGGGAAGTCCAGAGCTTCAGGGAAGAGTGTTGCGGTACCCAGCTGGAGGGAGAAGGAAGATGAGGGAGGGAATGAAAGGAGATGCCAGGGCTTGGAGAGTAGGAGGAAGGTATGCCAGACTAAGGGTAAAGGAAGGGGGAGATGTGAGAGCATGGAGGGGGAGCGAAAGATGGAAGAAAAGGAAAGGAGAGAGATGCCAGAGAATCAGGGAAGGGGAGATACCAGACTATGGGGTGCAAAGGAAAGAAAGGAGAAGAGAGAGATGCCAGAGCATAGGGGATGCGGTGGTGACAGAGAGAAAAAAATGGAGAGGTGGCAGAGCTGACTGGCTTTGGGGGTGGGCAAAATCTGGAAGGCAGTGGGGGGACATAAGAAGGAGGCACTGGGGGCACAAAGGACATGGGAAGGAGGCACTGGGGGCACTATGGACACGGGAAGGAGGCACTGTGGGCACTAAGGACATGGGAAGGAAGGAGGGAGGGAATAGAAAGGGACAATTGTTGGGCCTGAGTGCAGAAAGAAAGAAAGGATACACAGTCAATTAATAGATGTACCCTTTTGATGAAAAAAATAAATGGTCACGTTACCACTGACTTACTTTCTCTTCAGCAGAGTCAGCATCCGCGCTAAGGTGCAGGAAGGTCCCCCGATGACTCGTCTGCTGGCTCTGCTCTGGAAGAAGTAAGTTACGTCGGAGGGGGTGGACCCGGCAGACGCAGTCATTGCGGGACTTTGCCGCAACTCCCTGCGTCTGCCGGGTCCACCCCCTCCAACGTAACTTACTTCTTCCAGAGCAGAGCCAGCAGACGAGTCATCGCGGGCCCTTCCAGCATGCGGCTGCTGAGTCCGCTCTAGAGCAAGTACATCAGAGTGGGGTGGATTGGCAGCAGGCAGCAACAATCATCGCGGGACCTTGCTGCATGAAGGGAGAGAAAGGAGCAGGACTGCTGGAATGGAAGAGTGGTGGAGGGAAAGAAAGGGGGCAGGGTGGTATGGAAGGGTGGTGCTGATGGAATTGATCTACAGAGAAAGGGGAGAGACATAAGGGGGAAGGATATTGGAGGGAAAGAAAGGGGGAAGATGCTGATTGAAGAGGGGTGGATGGAGGGAGAAAGGGCAGACATTGGATGGTAGTGGGGAGCCTATGCTAGATGGAAGTGCAGATGGGAGAGATAAGGGAGCAAATGCCAGAAGGAAATGGGAGGAGAGAAAGAGGGGAGCAGATGCTGGATGATAAGTGGACAGAGAGAGGAGAAGGTACTAGATGGAAGGGTTGGAGAAAGAGGGTACATGATGGAAGGAGGGGATAAAAAAAAGGAGGACACATGATGGGGAGAAAAGGATTGAGTTAGGGAAACACTGGAGGGGTGAGGGAAAGAGGTGGCAAGCTTTAGGTAGACAGTAAAAAAGGACATTGATGAGAGGGTAGTAAGAACATAATCTAGACAGATGCAGAAAATAAATTGAAAAGGGAATGAGGGAAAAAAGGGAAAGGGATTGCAGAGGAGAGGTGTGGGAGAGGGAAGGCGAGGAGAGAGATGCCAGACCAATGGGGGTGAAAGGAGAGATGGAAGGGGGAGGCATACAGTTTCTGGAAGGGGCATAGAAGGAGAGAAGATGCCATATAGGGGAAGAGAGACGGCAGACAGTGGATGGAAGGAAGAGAGTTACAAGAAGATGAGGAAAGCAGAAACCACAGAAGACAAAGGTAGAAAAAAATTTCTATTTATTTATTGCTTTAGGAGACATGTGTCACTGTTTCTGTGAAGCATTGTATGCAGAGTCCAGCTTCTTGCTGGTTCAATTTAACCTTTGCCTATGTATTTTTATTTTATCCCCCCTTTTACAAAACTGTGAAGCGTTTTTTAGCACCAGCCGTGGTGGTAGCAGCTCTGATGCTCAAAATTTTATGAGCATCAGAGCTGTTACCTCCGTAGCTAAAATCCACACTACAGTTTTGTAAAAGAGGGAGGGGTTAGTTTGTGATTACATATTCCATACTAGGCGAAGGTGTGTTCTGTGTGTTCGAAAGACATAGTTTTCTGTTAGGATTGACGGTGTAGGATTGATCTGTGCTGGTCCTGGCTTGTTTAGTTATTACAATGGGTGTATTGATGTACTGTTCACTGCAATATAGTAAGATGCTGCCTTTTCCTAGGTACTCATGTGTGACGTGTGGCTTGGTTACTAAAAATCAATGTTTTTCGTAACAGATGGGGGGGGGGGTGCCAAAAAATTATGGGCCCCGGGTGTTTACATATGCTAGGTACACCACTGCATTATGTAAGATACCAGAAAGCTGGCGAAGCAAAAACTTTAAGTAAATTGTTATTCTTCTAAGTTTTGAGTATTAACCCTCCCCACAATCTCATGGGCACTTGTTTCAAGTTTCAAGTTTATTGAGATTTTGATTTAAACGCAATAATCAAATATTTTCAATGTGTATAACAAAAATAAATTTTGGGAAATAAATAAAACCATTTGAACAATAAACATACAAACATATCCATAGATGATTAAAAATACATAAGGAGTACAAGGATAAACTACATTTATTTAATAATGCGTCCTCCGTGCCTGCTCATAAATTTGTGGAATATGTAACTTGTCGCTCATGCATATTTTTTTTTTGCACACACCTCATCAATCCTTAGAGGGAACATTGGAACTCCTGCCTACTTTCTGTTTCCGTGAAGGCAGGACCTGGCAATGAGGAAGGCCCGAAGCAAGCGAGAGCAGCGAGTTGTAAGCTTCCCTCCGTTGCTGACTTATGGAAGTTAGGTCAGCGATAGAAGGAAGCTTACAACTTGCCTTAGTCCAGCCCTGCACAACATGCGGCCCAAAACGGATCTCACTGCCGATATGGCTCTCACTCCGCTCTCCTTTGAAGATCAGCTCAGGAGGCAAGATTTAGCCCGAGATCAGATGAACATTAAAGGGGCATCTGAGCAGATTGAGGAAACATGTTCCTGTTTTTCCATGCCTAAAAATACTACCTTGTCTAAATGTAATCCTCTGATCAGATCCTTAAGAGTGATGCAACTATGTATGCTGGACAGTCCTCCTCCAGTAAACAGAGCTTTAAAAGCCTGCAGCCATACAGAACCAGATGGTCAAAGGGCTCCAAAGTGTAGTATTGCCAAGGGATCTGTCTCACAAGTTTGTGCTGCTGGCAGATGTAAACACAGCACGAAGAAATAGAGACTTGTGGCATTCTGTGTGGAAAGCTGATGCATAATGAATTTACTATTACCCATGTAATAGTGCCAAAGCAGTCTGCTGGACCAGACTACAGTACAGTGATATGGAGAATGTGGGAAGAATTATTCAGTGTTCAAGATCAATAATGATCTCACAGAAGAAAGACGGAGAGAAAGAGAGAAGCCTGGACCAAAGTGGAAAGACAGGCAGATACTGAGAGGGGGAGAGAATGGAAGGATATAGAGATGTCAGACCATGGGGTGGAGTGGGAAGGAAGGAAGGAAGGAAAGGAGAAGAGAGAGATGCCAGAGCATAGGGAAGGGTGGAGACAAAAAATGGAGAGGGGTTGAAGCTGAAAATCATGTACAAAGGAAGATAAGGGCATCAGGATATAGAGTTTATTGAAGGGACATAGAAAGAGGGAAGATACCATAGGGAACAGAGAGAGGGCAGACACTGGATGGAAAAGGCAGAAAGGGTGGACAGGGAATGCAAGGGGGCAGAGATAGGGTGGACAGTAATGGGAAGGGGTAGAGAGAGAGAAGGCAGAGGCAGGGTGGAAGAGGCAGAAGAGAGAGGACAAGATGTTGCATGGGAGAGGAGTCGAGGACAAATGCTAAATAGAAAGAAGAGAGTGAAGAGAAGATGACTAAAGCAGAAACGGACAGAAAGGTAGAAAAAAAAATATTTTTGTTGCTTTAACGTAGAATCAAGTAGTATTGTAACTGTATTGATTAAAATTTATCAATAGAAATGGAAATAAGGCAATTTTTTGGGGGAATAAACCCTTTCCTCAGGTCAGGACAGGATACCATAACAGCTGTATACTGTACTGTCTTGAAGAAAGATTTGGTCTCTGAAAGCTAATTGAAAAATGGATTAGTCCAATAAAATGGTATTTTCATATTTCTCATTATTTTATTTTCTATTGTTAATTTGTAAAGTGGTGACTGTTATGTAGAAGTTTTTTTCAAATTTACATCTACTGTCTTTATATTTTGCACAGTATTAGGGGACATGTGTCACTGTTTCTATGGTGTGTGCATTGTATGCAGAGTCTGGTTTTTTTGTTCAGTTTTAACTTTTGTCTACATATTTCTATTTTTAGTTTGTGATATTCCGTATTGGGCGAGGGTGTATCTGTGTTCTGTTGTGTATGAAAAGGACATGGTTTTCTGTTAGCAATCGACTACGGGATCAATTGACTGTGTAGGATCTGGTTTGATTTAGTCTTACAACGCGTGTGTTGGTGCTATCGTGCTCACTGCAGTGTTTAGAGGATGCTGCCTTTCCTAGATGTCACCCTTATTGTGTGACTCATGGATTAATTACTAAAGAAATATCTTTTTAGATAGAGGAGGGTTTGTTAAAAAAAAATGATTAGCACTGGCTGTCATAGTATACTAGGTTACAAACCACTGGATTTAATGACCCTATTCTCTAACTTTACTGTTGACATAGTGTTGTCCCCCCAACACACAGACACACCCATTATAAAGAATTAAATTAAAGTTGTATTATCATCAAGCAGCTTTCAAATGACATTTATAAGCAAATAGAAATTAAAATATTTTTGTATACATTGCTAAATTATACCTGCAGCTTTACCTATACTGTTTTTGCCCTAGCTCTTACTTTGCAGTATAGCAAAATAAAAAAAGAAGGCAGATAAGAGATCAATCACACAGGTGCCCTTCAAGGCTCAGTAACACCTCTGCATAAATTTATGTGGAAGAGGTCTGGGAAGTGGGGATAGCATCTATTTAATATCCTCAGTGAGACCTCAGGAAGGAACCTAGTGATCAAAAACATTATTAGAGGTGTTGTACAGCCATTCTTGTATGACTGGATGAGCTATATTTATCTTTTTTTTTTAGTTGTTTAAATTCATGCAGAAAGTAAATGGTTAGATTGAACCTAATGACTTCATTAGACGCATTTCCCTTTTTTAAACCTCTATACTATTTGAAAGAGGGTGAATATCTAATTATTCACTTCTAGAATTGGATACTTCTTAAATTTAGTAAAGTGTCAAACCTTAAAAAAAGGAAGTCATAATCGAGCATTGGAAAAATAATAATAATAACTAATAAAAGATAGTATACATTAATTTTTCCCCACTGACCAAATTTCCCCACCCCGCCCACCCGGCTACTTTTTCATGCCACCCTCGGCTGGAAAAAAAATTTCTGGGGGAGAACACTGAACTGTGTATGTGATTATTTTGTTTACATTGACTAATCTGGGTTCCTCATTGGATGCGGTGGGGCAGGAGTTAGAAGCATATGGGAGAGGTGTCAGGCAGTTTGGGTAAACATGTCTGAGATTCTGAATGTAAACTTATCTTCAGGTCAGTTGATAAGTTATGGACAGATTTCCATTTCGTTGGGTTTGGAGGGTCCTTATGTATTTAGGAGTTCACTTTAGGGGGAGCAGGCTCAAGTAAGGTCCAGTAATTCAGTATGTGAAGCAGGTCTTGTTTTATTTTTCAGGTCCTTCCAATTTGGATAGGTTCTCTGACACTTGGTTCCCTGTAGACTTTAGTTTCTTGCTTTATTTGGGGAGATAGATGCCCTCGGGTGAGTGGAATTGTGATGTGTCTGGAGGAAACCGGAAGGGAGGTTGGCATTTCCTAATCTGAAAAAATACTATCGGGTGGCTCAGCTTCGGGTTGTGCTGGAGTGGCAGACCCAGATTCCTAAATCACGGGTGTTTTTGGATTCCCTTAATACATCTGCCTTTTTATCTGCTGCCAGGGGTATAACTGCAGCTTCAGTGAAGGAAACCCCATGAATCTTTCACAGAAGGCTTGGGAGGCAGATTTAGGGAACTCATTAGGGAGGGCAGCCTGGGAAGTTATTTGGCAACGAGTACGAACTTTGGGGATGGCTGCTGCTATAGTGGAAAATGGGACAAACTGTTGTTCAAATGATATTACACCCCTGTGAGATTGCAGCGTATGCAGAGAGGAGCGAGTGTGGCTTGTTTGGGTGGGTGGAGAGCGGGAGACCTATCTTCATTTGTGGTGGAAATGCATTGTGATTTAGGGGGTTTGGAAGTGTATATTTAATGTTCTGTCTGCCATTCTGGGGAAATGGGTGGAGCCCATGATGTGTGGCATTATTGAATATATTGCAGACTAGGATGAAGGGGAGGACAGATGGTGTAGACTGGATTTTACTGCTGCTTAAATAGTTTTAGGATCCACATGGAAACAGCAGTGTGCTCCTGATTGGAAGTTCATAATTGACAAATTGGAAGCTTAGTATGAGATGTATAAGTAAACCACCACA
The DNA here is from genome assembly GCF_902459505.1 of Geotrypetes seraphini. NCBI lineage: Eukaryota > Metazoa > Chordata > Amphibia > Gymnophiona > Dermophiidae > Geotrypetes > Geotrypetes seraphini. The sequence goes on along the minus strand of NC_047090.1, from coordinate 169,777,138 downwards.
CAATGTCATTGTATAGGGTCATTTAATAGTACTTGGCGGCACTTCCAGGATTGGAGACACAAATGTAACTGATTGATGGGCAATAGATGTTGTGGTCTTCCAGTTGTAACGTGTTAATGTAGAAGGGTCGGGTGAGGGTGGGAGGGAGCATAATATTTACTATTTTCCTATCTGTTCTATTATGGCGAGCAGGTGTAATAATAATAATAAACTTTATTTTTATATACCATCCTTACTGCAAAGTTCTAGGCGGTTCACAGCAAAGAGAACTGGACAATCAGTGAGCATATAAATCATAGGAAAATACAAAAAGATCAGATTACTATCAGTTAATAAATACATCTTGTTGTGTCTTCTTGTATTTATTTTTGTTGAAAATATTAGCAATTTGGGGGTAGGGGAGGGAAGAGGGAAGGGTTTTTCTTAAATATGGGTTTGGATGTGCAAGGGGAAAACAATTTAATGGATGTAATGAAAGATATTGAGATGCATTGGAAATATGATCTATATAGAATATTTGATGGTTTGTGGTATCTCTTACAGTCCCTTTTTATTACAATATTATAATGGAGTTGAAAATTTTTTCGATGAATGTTAATGGCCTCAACCATCCAATAAAGAAAAAGAAAATACTTACCTTTCTGAAACAACAAAATGCAGATATATACTATATTCAAGAGACACACTTGGTGGCCATAGAAGCTATGAAATTGGAAGATGGTTGGGTAAAGCATTGCTTCTTTGCCCCGGCGATAGGGAAAAAGGCAGGAGTAGCCATTTTGGTGAAAAAAAAATGCTTAGCTACTTTTAAAATGATAGATTCAGATCCTTTAAGAAGATGGGTACATGTAGAAATGAGCCTGGGAAATACTATGTTGGCGTTATTTAATGTATATTTCCCAAATTCGAAGCAAAGTGAATTTTTAAAAACTCTGCAACAGTTGATATTACCACTGGCTACTTCTAATTTAGTAGTGGTGGCGGATTTTAATGCTGTTATGGATCCATTGATGGATAAAAAACCTAATAAAATTATGAAATCGTTAGGTTTAGATAATTTGGTGCAATCTTGTGATTTAAAAGATATATGGCGGATACTTCATTTTAATGTACGGGAATTTTCTTTTTGTTCTCAGGTCCACAAATCCTTTTCAAGAATAGATTATATTTTTGTTTCAAGTCAGTTAACACAGCAAGTAACACAAGCCTCCAAAGATCAAATTATTTTGTCTGATCATGGAAGGGTGTGGATTGAATTTAATCTTCCTGAACAGGAAAATGGTAGATCATTATGGAGATTCGATAATGCATTGTTAGAGGATTCAAATTTTCTTGAAGAATTCCAAGTAAAAATGAATGAATTTTTCCAAATTAATGAGTCACACGAAATCTCAATGGTAACTTTATGGGATGTGTTTAAGGCCACTATGAGAGGTCAAATTATATCATAATCAGCATATGTTAGGAAACAGCTTAAAAAACAGATTTTATAAATTTGGAAAAGGAAATTAAGGTTTAGAGTCAGAAATTGGTTGAAAAATATGGGAACAAACTACTCTAACAGTCTCTTTAAAACTAAAATATAAAATATAATGAGATTTCTTTCACAATTTGTAAGGAAGAGATTTAGGTTTTCTCAAACAGACCATGTATAATGGAAGCTCGAATAAGGCGGGAAGATTATTGGCAAATTATCTTAAAGAAAAGAAGAACAAAAATAATTGCAATAAAAGATGAAAAAGGGTGATCCCATACTCAAAATTGGACCTATTATTTAGAAACAATTCTTAAGTTTTTATAAAGCATTTGTATTTTTCTGAGTCTTATTCAGATAAAGAAAAAGATGGGTTCAGAGTTTTTAAAAATTAATTAGTGGTCCAAAAAAATTCCTGATCATATAAAAAAGAAGCTTAGAGGGTGCCTATATCATTAAAAGAGTTGCAATCAGCGTTGAGAGTCCCTTAACAAGCTGGGATCCGCTTCAGGTGGGGATGGTTTCACGGTAAAGTTTTATAAAAAAATTTCAAAATGCCCTTTAGTTCATTTATTAAGCGTATATCAGATCCAACTGGAATAATGGTTGCAATTACAGGTACTAAGGCGAATCTGTTACTATAGTCTTGCCGAAGCCAAATAAAGATCCCACATTGGTTTCAAATTACAGGCCTATTTCTTTAATCAATGTAGATGGCAAACATTCTAGCTAAGACATTGCCTTTGCGCATTGGCTAAGGCTCTCCCTTTTATTATTGATATGCACCAAACAGATTTGTTGCTCAGAGACATTCCTCCAACAACACCAGATTGGCTTTTCATATGTTAAATTAACAAAAGCCATGGAAGATCCAGCCTTCTCTGTATCCTTAAGATGCAGAAAAAGCTTTGATTGGGTGGAATGGACCTTCATGTATCAAGCAATGGATTGTTTAGAATAGGTTCAGGATTTATACAAATGATTAAATCCTTGTGTAGTTCCCCTTTGCTAGACTGTATATTAATAATAATCTCTCTGAATTGTTATTAGCATGCAGACGGGGGAGTTAGATAGGGATGTCCCCTTGTCTCCTTTGCTTTTTGATATTGTATTAGAACCCTTGCTATTAGCTATTCAGCAAATTAAGGAGATACAGGGTATTCTTATTCAGATCGGGAATATAAGGTCTCTGCATATGCAGATGATATACTACTTCATTTGAGGAATCCTGAAACAACAATTCCATGCTTACTTGATGTAATAGAGAAATTTGGAAAATAGTTCAGGATACAAAAATAAATTGGAGTAAATCAGAAGTTCTTCCTACTAATGTCCATTGCACAAAAGGAATTATTTGAAAAAATTTTCCTTTCTATGGAAAGATGATGGAATATAAATATTTAGGTATTTGGATAAAAAACACATTGGATGAAACAATGCAAGTGAATGAAAAAGTTTTATTACAAAAGGTAACAGAAATGTTGTTGATGCAATGGAATCCTTTATATCTTTCTTGGTGGGGGAGAGTCCAAACTATTAAAATGATGAGTATTGCCTGTGTTTGTTATCAAATGGGAATGTTACCAGTTTTCTTTAAGGAGTCCTTCTATAAAAAAGTTAAATAGTATTCTTACAAAATTTATTTGGCTGTGTAAAACTCTTAGAGTTGCTTTAGTATCTTTACAAAAACCAATTACGGAGGGAGAGGTAAATTTTTCCCAATTTCTATAGGTATCATCAAGCCTATATTTTGCACCAAGGTAAGTATTGGGTCCTCCCAGAGCTCATTGAAAAATAATCCCAGATTGGTTATAGTTTGGAATGGGCGACTCATGTTTCCCTCTGCGATTATGCCATGTTTCTCAGTATCAAAATGCTTAGATTAATATAAAGAAAAAGCAGAATACTAAGTAGATACGTGGAAAGCGTTACGATATGTCAATAATTTAACACCTATTCCAATTTCACAAATCAACAAATCAAAACTATTTGGCTAAACTCCAGGATTCAAATTGGCGGATTTAAGGTCATCTGGAAGCATTGGATGTTATATCTAATAATAATAATAACAGTTTATATACCGCAGTACCGTTAAGTTCTATGCGGTTTACAAAAAGATTAATGAAGTACAAGTTGAGAGAACTTAGGGGATGGGAAAACAAGAGGGGGCTAGTGTAATAGAACCGATGATGGGAGGGGAAAAAGAGGAATGGGTCAGCTGTCTAGACATTTTCAAGGACAGGTGAGTTTTGATGTAGCTTCCTGAATACCTCGTAAGTGATGGGCGAGAGCAGTTGTTCTAGATCTTTACCCCATAAAGCTGCTTGATGTGAGAGAAGGTTGTCGTGGTGTTTATTATGAGTTTGCAACCTCTGATCGGGGGAGGAACGAAGTGCAAGTGGGAGCTTCTCTTGTGTCTGTTGGCTGAGAAGGAGAAGAGGTCAGTTATGTATTTAGGGGCTAGACCGTAAAGAACTTTAAAGCAGAGGCAGGCGAACTTAAATTTCAAATGAGCTTCCAACGGCAGTCAGTGTAGCTGTTTGTAGTATAGCGTCACATGGTCAAATTTCTTTAGACCGAAGATAAGTCTGACCGCAGCGTTTACATTAATTGTAATCGTCGCATATTCTTTTGGGAGGTTGCTAAATAGGCGATGTTACAGTAGTCGAGTTGACTCAGTACGAGGGATTGTACCAGGATTCTGAATGCAGAGTTGTCAAAATATGATTTAATGGATTTAAGCTTCCAGAGGGTGAAAAAACCCTTTTTGATTAAGGAGTCTACCTGGTCTTTCATGGTTAGGCATTGATCAAGAGTTACACCCAGTATTTTAATGATGGGCTGTATGGCGTAGTTAAGTTTGTTGATGCCTAGTGGTGTTTTGGTGTCAAGCGGGTGTGGTGAAGCGACGAAAAATTTTGTCTTCTCTGTATTGAGCTTGAGCTTGAAGTCTGTCATCCAGTGCTCCATCAGGTTTATGGCTTCTGATGCTTTGGGATTGGTTTCCAAGATGGAGTTGGCAAATGGGATGATGATCGTAAAGTCATCAGCGTAACTGAATAATTTTATCCCCAGCTGGGTTAATTGTACGCCCAGTGAGGTCATGTAGATATTGAAAAGCAATGGGGATAGCGGGGACCCTTGCGGTATATCGGATGGGTTGCTCCAGGAGTGGCTTGACTTTTCACAGTTGCAACATAAATTTAGACTTAATAAATCACAAAGTTATAGATGGTTGCAACTGAAGCAGACCATTCAGGTAGGGTTCCCTGAATGGAAAAATTTAAATAATCAATATAGTTTGGAATTCTTATGCTTTCAGGTAGACTTCCTGGGACAGCAGGTCACACAGTGGTAAAAATTGTTAGCTGGATTTATAAATAAGAAACCAAAAACTGGTCTTAGAGACATTTGGAGTATTGAGATTAAGCACCAAATTCCTGCATCTCAATGGCCACAAATTTGGACTTGGAGGTTGAGATGTAAAATGTCAGCATCTATGAGACAAACTTGTTTTTTTCTGTTACATGGAGCATTATGGACCCCTGTTCCGTTACAAAAGTTAGATAGCTCTAAGTCAAATAAATGTTGGCATTGTCATCTCGAAGCAGGGACTTTAGATCATTTATTGTTTTTATTGTCCATTTATTTTGGCTTTTTGGAAATCAATATGGGGCCAAATAAATTGCTTGTTAGAAAATCCAGTGGCATTATCCTGTGATATTGTGCTTTTTGGCATGTCAATGAGAGCTAAAAGTCAAATATCATCTAAGAACAATAGGCTTTTATTAATAATGGTAGGAGTTGCCATGCAACAAATTACGAGCAATTGGAAGAATTGGACGAGGCTTAATTATAGTTTTTGGTGGAATTCATTGTGTCATGTGTACAAAATGGAAAGAATATTAGCCATTCAGAAAGGGAATTTTAAGAAATTTCAGGAGATTTGGGAACCATTAGCAAAATATTGTAATACTTAATTATTGTTTTTCCCTATAACATGCACATCCGGGAGGGGGAAGTTGGGGGGGTCTGATAGATTAATGAATTTAGATATACAGTGATACCTTGGTTTATGAGCATGATACGTTCCAGCAGCATGCTCGTAATCCAAAACGCTCGTTTATCAAAGCAAAGTTCCCCATAGGGTATAATGGAGACTCGGACAATTCGTTGCTACTGCTGCCAGCAACCAACATAAACATAACAGAACTGGGGCACTTGGGCTCTTTCCACAGCCGAACCAACCTCACTGGGGCCTTGCAGCTTTAACTTCTTTTTTGTTCATTTTGTCCCGTGGTGCCTACATTCATGCCGGCTTTCTCCTCCTTCTTGCCGCAGTGCTCGTTCAAAGCCACGGGCAGCAATTCCCACGTGCCCCTGCGGCTGACCCGGAAGCCCTCCCTGTGCCACGGTGCCTACCTTCATGCCGGCTATCTCCTCCTTCTTGCCGCAGTGCTCGTTCAAAGCCATGGGCAGCGGTTCCCACGTGCCCCCCGCAGCCGACCCGATCCCCGGAAGCCCTCCCTCTGACATCGCAACGTCAGAGGGAACATCTCCAGGCCAGCCGCAGGAGGCATGCAGGAGCTGCCGTCCGCGGCCCCAAGCAAACACAGCAAGGAGGAGGGAGCCAGCAAGAAGGCAATCATCCAGGGGCAGCAGAGGGAACAAACGCATTGCCCTTGAGTGGGCCGCACGGGGCAGCAGGTTGGACACCCTAAAAGGCAAAACTGAAGTGGAAGAGAATCGGAAAGAAAATCTGCAGTCGGTGTGCATGCATTGCAAGGTATGGAAAGGGGGATGCGGGATGTTTTACTTTGGGACACGCTCGTATAGCGAGTCAAGCTCGGTTTACGAGTCGCAGATTTTACAAATGTTTTGCTCGTCTTGCAAAACACTCGTAAACCGCGGTACTCATAAACCGAGGTTTGACTGTATTGGGGTTCATGATAGAAGTTTTATGTGAAAGGCATTGTGAATGTGTAGGGGGGGACTAATTCTGAAATGGATATTAACAGTATATTAAGTGTGTCATTGATGTACAAAATGTGGTATTTAATGTTACACTTATTGTAAGTTTTAAAAATAATAAAGAATTGAAAAAAAAAAAAGAAAATATTAGCAATTAAGTTAAAAATAAAAAATAAAGCAGCATTGGATGGCATTTTGGAAATCAGGACCAGATAACTATTAGTAATAGTAGGTTAGGAGGACAAGACTATAGGATGTTCCTGTGATTATAGAAAGTTGTTGTAACAGTCTTGTGGCCAACTATATAGTGTTGCTCCTTCTTCCTTATTTTCTGACTGCTACCATGCTTTATTACAGAGTGATACAAAACATAATAGATCATAAGCCAAGAACCCACTATCTACTTGGAGTGGATGAAGCAGCGCACACACTAGGAGAAGTTATCAAGGTAAATTAAAGCTGTTTTTACATACCATTTACACTTCTCCCTCCATATTCGCGGTTTCAGCAATAGCGGTTTCGATTATTCGCAGTTTTTAGCGTGCTGACTCCTCCCCCCAAATTACATCAGCTTGCATAGAGAAATCGCTGATTCCAAGCGTTTACAGAGAAAATTGCTGATTCCCAGCGCTTTCTTCACTTCAGGAACAGGCCAGGACTCCCACCATCGACGTATTGGGCACCCCTGCTCTAGAGATAATAGTTGAGCTAATAATTTGAGGATTATAAATTTTCCTAAGATCTTATCAATTTCCTCCCGAGAAATGGTGAAGCGATTTTTTATGGAGATCTTACAAATTCCTGAAAATTCTCTACCCTCCTCTTACAAGGATATACTATCTTCCTGTTAAATCCCAAGTGGAGAAAAAAAGAAAAGGTTGGGGAATCTCAGGACGAACCATTGGGCATCTCAGTTATACTGGAACAATCGAATAGAGAAGTGGCTATCCCAGCCACCCTCTTGATGTCTGTGGCTTTGGCTCCAGACAAGGATTGGATCTTAAAACTTTTCTTCAAAAACAGATCCAAGGACTTCCTGGGATAACATATCCAGATATTTCCTGATGTCTCCAGAGAGACTCAAAAAAGAAGAGAATTCTTAATGTTGAAACCTTGGGGGTCTTTCTTTTTGAGATATCCATGCAAATGTGTAGTCAGATACCGTTCTTTAAAATATGTTTTTACTGATCCATCTCATTTGATAATTTTCTCTCAATGAAATGTTTGAGAAGGAAGACAATAATTGCGCCTAACAATAAGGAATTAGTTCTGTGTGCTGCAGTAGTTAAACGGCTTTCTTAGATAAATATGTGAGTTTAAATCTCTCTACTCTTTAAGGTCTTGGATCCGAGATTGGAGGACTAAGTGTGTGATCAATTGAGCTTATCCTTATGTGTTTTTATGTTTAAATTTGTTTTTTATTAAAGGTCAATAAATGGCAGTATGCATAAATGCAACCAAACAATATACAATTCATAACCCCCCCCTCTTTTCAAACCCCCCCCTGGGAACAGCCACTGTATACACGACAGGGAATAATCAATCAAGCAAACGAGCTTTTGCTACAGGCGACAAAGTAAGAACAAAAAGGTCTCCAACAACGGAGAAATAATATACCCTATTTAGAAATGTAAATCGGGAATGGCCTGTCGTTCATATCCAGCCCAATAAATCATTTGAGTCCGCCAGTGCGAGACAGTAGGTGTTTGTGGAGACAACCAACATTGTAAAATAGTCTTTATGCCCACCAGGATAGCCCTTTGAACGAGAGCATTCACACCTGGGTTTAAAACTGGGTCCAGTGAAAATTTCAAAGTGAAGAGAAAAGTCGATGTCGGTATCCATGAGCATTTCCACAGGGACTGAATCATAAGACCTAATGCGCCGCCAGTAGGCCCGAATTACCATGACATAGCCAAAACATGTGTCCGAGGGTTGCCCTGGTAGTAGCGCATTTAGGGCAAGCCTGCAGAAGGGCTAATGTGTGCTTTATAGGCACAGGTGCAAAATAAGCTCGAACCAAGAATTTATAGTAGCGTTCCCTTTCAAATCCGCTGCCACCAGAGGATGTGTCGAGCCTCCAATTTGAAACTCCGCTCTTAAACATGGATTCTGACACTCTGTGACTTGTAGATCCATGGACCAGGAACCGGGCCAAAGTTGTATAATCCATTCCCCCATTCCCCCGCCAACTCTTGCAGAAAACGATGGTAGAAACGAAGTGGAGTGGGGACCTGCGCCATTAAACATAAAGCTTCAGATAATGTTTCTTGTACTGCTTCCAATAAAGCCTGTCGGGGGAGAGATTGAACATAATGCAGTAGTTGACCATAACTCAACCAATCATTAGCAGTTAATATATGAGCATCCAACAACATCTGAAATGATTGGAGTGTGCCATCGGTTTGTAGTACTTGAGACAGGTAAAACAACCCCCCCCCCGAGTCCACTGAGACGGGGCCCCCAGGTCAAAACCAGGAGCATAGTCTACATTACCATGAATAGGCAAACATGGGGTCACATCCGACCTGACATGTAACTGATGACATAATCGTTTCCAAATTTTTTGTACGGGGACTAAAAGAGTAAGATCCCTATAAATGTTAGAGTACGCAAAGGCAATGTCGAGACGTGTAGTAAATAGCTAAAGTGAAAGGGAGCAAATGCAAGGCACTCACCCCCGCCGCCGAAAAATGGGAGGTCCCACAGAAACCAGTCATTCAAGTGTCGGAGTTGGCATGCTATATTCAGTCTCCCCAAATGTAACAGTCCCAGCCTCCTTGAGATACGGGTAAAGAAAGGGTACGAAGGGGAATCCGAGAACGTTTACCGCCCCACAAATACCCAGACAATGATTTATGAAAAACACGAAGATGACGATATTGTAGTAGCAAAGGCAATGTCTGTAAGAGATATAACCATTGGGGAATGACCATCATATTGTATAAGGCTATCCTGCCTAAAAGAGTTAACGGATAAGAGCGCCAAGCTCGGAGCCTTTGTCCCGTTCGCTGAAGTAGAGGAAGAACATTAAGCGCGTACATTTGAGTTAAATCCTGCGGAATCCAAATCCCAGATAACGTAAGGACGGGGAAGTCCATTCTAATGGAAAGGGGCCTTGCCAAGAGGTCCGAATCTCCTCTTGCAGGGGTAGGACTAAGGACTTCTGCTTGTTAAGATAAAGACCAGAGAAAAGATGAAACTCGTCCAGTATCTCAAGGACCCGAGCCAGGGACCGCTGAGGACGAGCCAGGTCAAACAGGATATGCTAATACCTGCAGTTGAGACGAGCCCTCTGACAGTCCAACTAAGATGTCATCCCTCTGAAATGTCCGAAGGAGATGTTCCAAGTATACCAAGAACAGTAAGGGCGACAGCGGGCAACCCTGACGCGTCCCCCTACCAACCTCAAAGGAAGGTGTAAAAATCCCATTGACCAAAATCGATGCCTTGGGGGAAGAATACAGGGCTCGCAATGCAGCTAGAAAGGTGTCCTCCAATGCCCACATACTTGAGAACCGAAAACAAATAGGGCCAGAGAACCTGATCGAATGCCTTGGCCGCATCTAGGGCTCACCAATATGCATTACATTACATTACATTACATTAGTGATTTCTATTCCGCTTGTGCCTTGCGGTTCTAAGCGGATTACATTAGAATATGGCTGGTCATTTCCAGGCGATGACAATACAATTAATTTGTATAACTTTACAAACTTTGCATACCTAACTTTACATAACTTTTCGTACATAACTTTACATAACTTTACGTGTGTTACTTTGTGTTACTTTACATTATCCTTACCGTGCTTGCATAACTTGCATTAAGTTTACATAATTTATCTTACATTAAGTTTACATAATTTATCTTACATAATTTATCTTACATAACTTTACAAGACTTTACGTAGAGTTATTTATGTTATTTTAACCTTATTATTCCAATACATTGCATAAACTTACATTACATGATATTACAAGGCATAACCTTATGTTATATTACAACGCATAACCTTATGTTACATTACATAACATTACAAAGCATAATCTTATGTTACCAAAAAGATCGTCTGTTCCTAGGTTTTTATATCTGATTTTTCGGTATTTGGGGGAAACTGTGTTTCTAGATATGAATTGGCTTTTCCGCCCGTATGCTACTAGATTAGATGTTGCCTATGGGGACGAGATTGCAGTTGGTTGTGAGTTGCAGGAGGTTATGAAGGGAGAGAAGATGATGGTAGATTATAATATTGGAATATGTATTTTTGAATAGTATGGTTTTATATCTTTTCGAAACGCTTTGTAGTCCGTAGTTTGTGGTCAGCAGCTTGGATATGATGGGGTCAATTTTCGCGGCCTGTGTAGCAAGTAGGTTGTCATATAGCTTTTTTGCGTTTTGTGCCTTTGAGTGAGGGGTAGGTGAATGGGGTCTGGGTTCTCCTTACTCTAGTTGAGAGGTTTCGGTTAGCGGCTGTTTAGGTAGAGAGGTGCTGTTCCGTTTAGTGCTTTGAATAATAGACAGTATAGTTTGAATTGAGTTCTTGCTATGTATCGGTAGCCAGTGTGAGTCGAGATAGGCATTAGTGATGTGATCGTATTTTCCTAGCGAGTAGATAAGTCTGAGTGCTGTGTTCTGTACTGTCTGTAATATGCCCTTGGTGTCGGATGCTTGCGCTCTGGCCATAGCTAGAAGCGCCCGACGAACGTTAAGAACAGAGTGGCGGCCCTGAACAAAGCCAACCTGTGCTGGAGAGATAACATGCGGTAAAAGAGGTGTCAACCGATTGCCAGCAAGCGAGATAGGGATCTTACATCTACATTGAGCAAAGATATTGGTCTATAGGAGTCGACCTCCTCCCTAGGTTAGTTTCGTTAGGAAGTAAAGTGATAGTGGCAGAGTTCGCATAATCTGGGAAAGCATCTTTCTCCATGACCTCATCATAGTAGGACATCAAAGACTCACATGAGCTGAGGCGACATCATCTTAAAGAATTCCGCCGAAAACCCATCCGGGCCTGGGGCTGTACAAGAACGCAATGTCTTGATGGCCTTTTGGATCTCTATGCCCTGTATGGGTCTGTTCAGGGTCTCCCGCTGTTGTTCAGTGAAACAAGGCAAGCCAGCGTCTACTAAATAATCTAAAACGTCGGGGCCAGAATATGGTCCGGGATCCGAATAAAAGGTAGAAAAAATGTTGATAGAACGCGTCCGCAATGTCCTTCGGTTTTGTATGATAAGTGGTAGGGCCATGCCTAAGTTTCGAAATATATCTAGATTCTTGCCAATTCTTGGTTAAAAGATGCCAGCATCCGGCCCGGTTTATTTCCATAGCGTGTGGAATTTATATTTGCGATAAATAAGAGAGCGTTTAGTACAATCATGCAATAATGTATTAAGAGATACCTGAGCCGAATGAAGTTCATCCTGCAAAGTCGGCGGTAGGGGCACGTAAGAAGGCCGCCTTCAAGGAAGAACATTTTCTCTCCAAATGAATAATGCCTGCCGAAATACGTTTATTCCGTGCCGCTATGTAAGCGATGATCGCCCCCCTAAGGACAGCTTTAGCGGTTTCCCCAGAACAAGCCCGGGTCGGTACGGTGTTGTGCATTGTTCGTCAGAAAATCCTCCCAACAAGCCCGGAGGTAATCCCCAAAAATAGGGTCCGTCATGAGATAGGATGGGAAATCGCCACCGACGGGCTCCTATAGGAGACAACCCCCAGGCCAGGTCCACCCAAATAGGGCAATGATCGGACACCTCCAGCGGGCCTATGGTAGCCTCAGAAACTTGGGCAAACAGAGATTAGCGAAATCAGCAGATAATCTAAACGGGAGAAGGACCCGTGGGCAACGCGACTGGTGTGTAATAGTCTCGTTCCAATGGATGGAGAAGTCTCCAGGGATCTACTAAGCCCAACGATTGACATAGAAAGGGGATGCCTTGTTCAAATTCGGTGGAGATGATGCGGAAGAACCAGAACTATCCATGAGAATTATCCATCACTTGATTAAGATCTCCAGCTATAACCAAGGGCAGTAGAGGTATCCTGGAGACCTAAGGACACCAGAGAATCAAAAAAAAATCCTGGGAATAAGTATTCGGGCCCAAATACAATCAGCAGCCTGAAGTCTGTGCCCTGCAAAGAAATTTTTAAGAGGCAGATATCTACCCAAAGGGTCCTCAGAAAGTAACGCTACAGAACATTGTAGCCCTTTGCGAACCAATAAACATACCCCCCGCTCTTTTCCCCGAGGAGGAGGCCGAATAAACTGAGCCCACCCAGCCCCTTTGCAACTTTTGATGTTCCTCCCGGGACAATTTAGTCTCCTGCAAGCATGCCAAGTCAGCCCGATGGTGTTTTATCTGTCTCAAGAGTTTAGTGCGTTTCACTGGAGAAGAAATCCCCGACACATTCCAGGACAGGATACGGAGGGAGTGGTCACCCAGAGTCAAAACACAGACAATATAAAGCAATATGCTGTAAGTATCTGACACCCGGGTGCCCAGCCCCACCCGAGTTAACAGTGGAAAACCAAATACTGTCAAAATTACTCCTATAGCAAATATTGAACAAGCAAAAAATAATGTGCAAAATCCTAAATATCATATCAGTGAACTGTTCCCAACCTATCTTCCCTCCCCCACCCATACCCCAAGAAAACCCAAAAATCATATCCCCGAAGGAATATGCAAGAGGTCCAAAAATGGCGCCCCACAGAACCCCACCCCTCCCACTATTAACAGTAAATCAACAGTACAACTTTCGCATTAAACAATGAAAACAATTCCGTGGCTTCCGGCTAAATGGTTGCAAGCCCCACCAACAAGTAGGAACAGCACAACAACTCTGAAGAGTCTCATGGAGGCTCTGAAGAAGATTGCAGAGTTTTATTAATGTAGTCTGCGGCTGCAGAGGCCTCGGTGAACATATGCCAGGAGCCCCCATGCTGGATCTTCAAGACCGCTGGGTAAATGAATTGAAAACGATGTTTGTTCTCCTCCAATTTAGAACATAATGGATAAAAGGCTTTCCTGCGTTCTGTGAGAGCTGCTGAATAATCTTGGCTTATCCGGACAGCAGAGCCCCGAAACTTCAGAGTGTCGCGTTTAGCACGGTACTGCCGCAAGATCTCCATTTTGTGTCTATAGTTTAGGAATTTGACGATCACCACCCGGGGTCTGGAATCTCTGGCCGGACACGTTCCAAGGCGATGTGCTCGTTCCAAGCAGAGCGGGCCCAAAGGACGCTGTATCTGGAAATTCTAGCTCCAGCCAGCCCTCCATCTCAGCTATCAGGTGAGTATCTGGTATGTTTTCAGGCACTCCCATAAAACGAAGATTCCCTCGGCGAGAACGGTTCTCTAGATCACAGTTCATCAACCGCCGGTCCGCGGACCGGTATCGGTCCGCAGGAAATTTTTGCCGGTCCGCGCAGGACCGGCAAGATTGACTCATTTGAAGTTCCTGCCGGTCCGCGCAGGACCGGCAAGATCAGCATCGGAAGCGTGCGCTGGGGCCGGAGAGATCTTGGGGAGCCTCCGACAGGTGGCTTTCTCCCCTCTCTGCAGCTCTCCTTTACTTCCCAGCGCAGCGATTCACGAAGGCAGCCTCGGGGCTTTTGCTGAGTCGCGACTGCCTCTGATGATGCAACTTCCCTCTTTCCTCAGAGGCGGCGCGACCCAACAAAGGACCCGAGGCTGCCTTTGTGAATCGCTGCGCTGGGAAGTAAGAAGAGCTGCTGGGAGGGGAGAAAAACCACTATCAGTCTGGGAAGCTGCTGGGCAGGGGAAAAAAAGGACAGCTGCTACTGGAAAGGGAGAAGGAGAGATGCTTCTGGGAGGGGAGGAGGGAAAGGAATCTGGGAAGCTGCTGGGCCAGGAAAAAAAAGGACAGCTGCTACTGGAGAGGGAGAAGAAGGAGAGATGCTTCTGGGAGGGGAGGAGGGAAAGGAATCTGGGAAGCTGCTGGGCAAGATAAAAAAAGGGACAGCTGCTACTGGACAGGGAGAAGAAGAAGGAGAGATGCTTCTGGGAGGGGAGGAGGGAAAGGAATCTGGGAAGCTGCTTGGCAAGGAAAAAAAAGGGACAGCTGCTACTGGATAGGGAGAAGAAGGAGAGATGCTTCTGGGAGGGGAGGAGGGAAAGGAATCTGGGAAGCTGCTGGGCTAGGAAAAAAAGGGACAGCTGCTACTGGAGAGGGAGAAGGAGACGGAGAGATGCTTCTGGGAGGGGAGGAGGGAAAGGAATCTGGGAAGCTGCTGGCAAGGAAAAAAAGGTACAGCTGCTACTGGAGAGGGAGAAGGAGAGATGCTTCTGGGAGGGGAGGAGGGAAAGGAATCTGGGAAGCTGCTGGGCAAGGAAAAAAAGGGACAGCTGCTACTGGAGAGGGAGACGGAGAGATGCTGCTGGGAGGGGAGGAAGGGAAGAGAGGTACTGCTGGACAGGAGGAGGAGGGGAAGGGAGAATGAAAAAAGGAAGGAAAACAGCTGGCAGAGAGATTAGAGGAGGGGAAGGGGAGACACAGGCATGAGAAAGTAGAGAGATTGATGATAGGAAGGGGTCAGCAGAAAAATAAGCAGAGGGACAACGATGATAGATCTGGTGTAGGAGAGATAAAAAATGAAGAGAGCAGTGAAGCTGGAATGAATCATGTAAATAGGAGAGAGGGGCACAAGCTGGATGGAAAGGAGAGAGGGACATAGAAAGAAGACAGATACCATATGGAAGGGGGAGAGGACAGATAATGGATGGAAGGGGCAGATGCTGGATTGAAGAGACAGAGAGGGCATACGCTGGAAGGAAGAGAGTGAAAAAAAGATTGAAAGCAGAAACCAGAGACGACAAAAGGTAGAAAAAAATAATTTTATTTCTATTTTGTGATTAGAATATATCAGATTTGAAATATATATGCTGCTAGAGCTGGTGTTAGACATAACTGGGGACTGCAAAACCCAGGCAGTGCTTCTTTAGCTTTCAGCTGGCTTAGGGCGCTCTCTGACCAGGAGGCAGTTGCCCTAGTTGCACTCCCCTAAAACTATTCCTGGCATGTGTTACTTCAGTATTCTGTTAGCATGATATTTCTGTGTAGCATTCTGTAATAATTTGGCTTGTTTAGTTTTCTTGAGAGTAGAGGGGATATAAGTGAAGGGGAGGGGAGACAGGGGTTTTGTTGATCCTTGCTCTGAATTATTTGTATTTATAAAATGACAATTCTACAGAATATTGTTTCTTTTTATACTTTAATAAAATACATTCAATATAAAATCATAACTGAGGCTTGTGTGGATGGGATCAGATGATTTGTGGGGACCGAGCTCGCGGAGATGGGGCGGAAACGGGATTTTTAAATTTTAGTCCTAGTAGTTTGCCGGTCCACAAAATAATTCTTTTTTTTCTGCCGGTCCACGGGTGTAAAAAGGTTGAAGAACACTGCTCTAGATCATCCAATTTAGCAGCTTGGAGATGAACCGTTTCCTGTAAAGCCGAGAGGTCTAATTCGTGTGAGTTTAGGGAGTCCTCTGCTGCAGACACGCGCTGTTCCAGTTCGGTGGTTCGGGCCGCCGTGTCGGACATTAGCTGTTCCAGACGGGTCATCTGGGTCGTCAAAGTATCCATCTGGGGACCCAGAACCTGTGCCACCGCCGCCTTCAATTCGTTCAGTGCCGCGGCCGAAAACTCTGTGACCGCCGTTCCGGAAGCAGCTGCCATTTTGCCTGCGCCAGGGCTCGCACGCTCCTTTTCTTTGCGCGCTGATTTCATGCGCGCCGCCTCCTGGGACCGGGTTAAATACCTGTCCATGAGATCCTGGGTCGGCTGCGAGAGATCCGCGGCAGCATAAGTGCCGAAAAACCGACAGAAAGTGGGAAGGGAGATGCGGGGTCCCGGAGCCGAGCAGGAGCACGTCCTCACCCGCTCATGGCGTCATGTGACCCTTCCTTATGTGTTTTTATTTTAAAAATTGGATGTATCTTTCAAGTTTTGAAAGTTAATTTAAGTTAATATGGTTTGATTACACTTTTCTGTACAAGATGTTTATGCTTGGCAATTGTTTAAAATTGTATAAATACCGGTAAATATATATTTAAAAAACACAAAAGATTATATTCTATGGGAAAATACAGAGATAATGTGATGTATAGAAATTTAGCTAGCCAAAAATTTGGAGAAAAGAAAAGTCTTCAAAAGATTTCTGTAATGTTTATAAGATATAGATCTAATCAATAATGGACAGAAATCTTTGTCATAAGAAACAGCTTGATAAGAAAGACAATGCCCATGATGTTTCTTACTTTTACAGCCCTTTGCTGAAGGAAACATAAATAGGGCATAGATTTTCTACTCCTCTCATGTGTCACAATAACAAATCTATCAACAAGTTATGATGGGGGCAACACCAAAAGCAACTTTATAATATAAACATCCCAACTTGAAAATCACCCGGGCCTCCACTGGGAACCAATGCAACTCATGATCAAGTTTCAAGTTTATTAACTTTTAATATACAGACCATCAACTGGTATCTAGCCGGTTAACAATAAAATGTTAAAATTAGAGATAAAAGATTATATTTATATAAAAAGAGTTAATAAAAGTGTACATTAAAGACATGAACTAGACGAACTTGAGAGTGATGGTAAGAGGGGAAGGGAGGGGTAAAGTTACATAATTAGGAAAGAAAGAAAGAAAAAAAAAAAGAAATAAAATAAAAAGAAATGAGATTGAAAGAAATGGAGGGAGAGGATAAAACATTTAGGATGGGATCGCTTCATAGAAGCGGTTGGTTAATTAAGAATGAAATGTTTTAAGAGCAAATGAAAGCATCTCGAAATAAGAAAGTCTTTAAGTTTATCTTGAATCTATCAAGTTGTTTTTCATGGTGGAGTTGATGCGACAGAGCATTCCATAATGTTGGAGCAACTACTGAAAAATTTGTTTTTCTAGTATAGAAAAAATCTTTTATAGAGGGAATTGAAAGAAAATTCTGGTCTGCTGATCTAAGTGTACGTGTTGAACATTGTGGAATGAGAAGCTTATCAAGGTAGGAAGGCTGTTGAGAGAGTTTAATTTTAAAGGTCAGCAGGATGGTTTTATAAGTAACACGATGTGTAATGGGAAGCCAATGTGTTTCTTTCAGAAGAGGGGTGACGTGATCATATTTACCTAATTTGTATATAAGTTTTATTGCCGTGTTTTGGATTAACTGTAAACGTCGGATTTCTTTTTGGAGAATTCTGTTATATAGAGAATTGCAGTACCGTATTTTCACGTAGATAACGCGCACCCGTGTAAAACGCGCACACGGGTATAGCGTGCGGGAAACCGAAATATATGTAAAAATATTTTTATATACCGCGCACACCCGTATACCGCGAATGCTGCCCCGACTCTCCCGTCGCCGCCCGACTCTCCTTTCGCCCGCCCCGACTCTCCTCTGGCCACCCTGACTCTCCTTTCGCCTGCCCCGACTCTTCTCTCCCCCTTGAAGTCCTGTCCCCACCCTGAAAGCCTGATGCCCCCCTCCCCGACGTCCGATTCACCCCCCCTCAGGACCACACGCACTCCCATCCGCACCCCCACCCTGAAGGACCGCTCGCACCCCCACAGCCTCCCGACCCCCCCCTCATCATGTAGAAGCTCCTACCGGTGTCCTGCTGCTTCCTCTTGGCGGTCCCGGCCCTTCTGTGAGCCCTGCGTCTGCGCTGCTTCGTCTTCCGGTGGTCCCGCCCTTTCTCTGCATTTCCCTTCCTCTTGTTTTTACCTTCTTCCCATCTTTTTCTATTTAAATGTTGTACTTCTGCCCAGTTACCTCTCGTGTCGGTGTGTCATTGTTTGTCAGTGTGTCAGCCTGTTAGTGTTATTGTATTGAAATTTGTTTTTAATGTATTGAAATTTGTTTTTAATGTATGTTTTTATAATTTCTTGTTAATTTATATATACAGTGCTTCCCTGTGAATTTGCGGCCAGCGATTCACGGTCCTGGTCATTCGCGGTATTTTCCAACCGCGAATGACCGGGCAGGAGAGGGCAGCTGGAGAGGCAGGAGAGGGCAGCCGGAGCACCGGTGAATGAAGGAAATCACTCATGGTATTCTCCAACTGCCTCTTCCTGTACTAAAGTCGGGCCTCACCAATCAGGATAGAAACAAGATGGCAGATAAAGGCCTAAAGACCTGTCCAGTATGCCCATCCACATTCCCTAAGAGATCCCACATGCCTGTCCCACACTTTCTTGAATTCAGACACAGTCTTGGTCTCTACCACCTCTACCGGGAGATTGTTCCATGCATTTTCCACCCTTTCTGTAAAAAATATTTCCTTAGATTACTCCTGAGCCTATCATCTCTTAACGTCATCCTATGCCCTCTCATTCAAGTGCTTCTTTTCAAATGAAAGAGAATCGCCTCGTGTGCATGTATGCCATGCAGGTATTTAAACATCTCTATCATATCTCCCCTCTCCTGCCTTTCCTCCAAAGTATACATATTGAGATCTTTGTCTGTCCCCATACACCTTATGACAAAGACCACACACCATTTTAATAGCCTTCCTCTGTACTGACTCCATCTTTTGTATATCTTTTTGGTCTCCAGAATTGTACACAATATTCTAAATTAGGTCTCACCAGAATCTTATACAGGCGCATCAATACCTTCTTTTTCCTACTGTAAAAAAAGGTAATAAGGCCTTTTTCAGATCTATTGGGGAAAAGAGAATTTAAGCTAGGCATGGAATCATAAGACTGAAAAATGCTGAGAATAGCTATATGGAGAGTGATGAGGATAAAGTAAATATGTTAAACAAATACTTCTCTTCAGTGTTTATGGAAGAAAAATCCTGGAGAAGGACTGTAGTTAGCTGCTAAGGGGCATATCTGGGATTGGAGTGGATATTGCACCATTCATGGAAGGAAATGTTTATAAACAACTTGAAAATCTGAACTTGGACAAAGCTATGGGGTTGGATGAGATACATTATAACCACACACCATGAGGTCTCTCAAATAGTCATCTATTGAAAGGATGAAAGGAAAAGGATCTTAGCGACCCATACAGGCAACTTTGAAATTCTTAAGTGTCTGTATATTATAGGTTCTATTGTCTTTCATTGATCCTCTCATAATTTAATTAACCAAATTATGTGCATTTAATAATTTCCAAATTACAGTATACCAATTTTTTTCTTTTTATAAAATTGAATCAAAGTGAAAAACAGTCACCACACTTATCTTAATGTGATGTGCTCCCATTTAATGTTAATTTATTATTCTTTTTCCTTATGTGATAATTTGAAAGAATGGGGGGATGGGTGGGTTATGATAATTTAAATATATATTTACATATTTTAAATGATTAATATGCATAGGAATTATATTATTTATGTACGGATGTGGAAGGGGGGTGGGTTGTAAATTTTTTGGATATATATTGTTATGGAATTTTCAAGTGATAATGTACTATGCTGATTTATATTTATTGTACACTTGATGTATATGTTAAAATGAATAAAGATTTGAAGAAAGAAAAAAAAATTATAGCATTTTTAGATTAATGCTATTCTCGACGGGACACATATCACCACTCAAGTCGACTTCCTCAGTGGTCAGTCAAATGAGCAATCTGTAATAAGAGGAACAGCAATGAATAGAATGTGTCAACTCTGATATTATAGAAAGACATATTCACATCATCATACAAATGACAATGACTTACTATTTAGTGGTAATGCTCTCAGCTCACTTCTAACACCATTTTCAAAATGGCGCTTACTAATTTATAACACCGATGTAAGCGCTTTTCTACTCAAACAAGCACATGGGCCTTACATATGTTGCAATGTAAGCATGAAGAAACAAAAAATCAATGTGGAGAAATGATGTTCCTGAGATGGACTTTATTAATATTAAAATAATATTAAAACTTGGCAAACTACATAAAAACATCTAGGATGCAGTCCGCTGAAAAGCTTTGGACCCTGGTCCCAACAAGGTCCATGTTTTGACAGAATGTCTTCTTCAGGGGTCCCTATGAAGTCTTATAGTAAAGATATGTGGATAAAAATGCCAGTCGGAAATAAACTGATCCGTAAAAGCTGTATGCAGGACATGGGCTTGTTTAAGTGACTTGCCCAGGGTCACAAGGAGCAGCGTATGAAGAATAACCTATTGCTGTAACTCATTGGGAGAGATGTTTGAGCTCCATAAATATTTCTGATTGGTAGACATGTTTGCTATATTCTCAGAGCAGAACAGAGTTGTAGTTTGTGTAGTTTCCCCATACCCCTCCTTCACATGTGTTTCTATATAGGACTATCGCCTGCTTTGGTACAAACTGAAAGGGGCAACAGAGCACTCTGGTGAAGGAGGAGGTGTTGAAAAACTGGAATAGATTCCTGCTGCATGGCTTGTGAACATGGGGAGAGAATACCTGTCCATTCAGAATAACACACCTATCTACTAGAAAAGATATTAGCAAGATAAGAATCTAATCTCCTTTATGCAGTGCTCTAGCACTTATGTACATGTAAAGCACACTTATGTGCATAAGTGCTAATATTCTATAATATACACACAAATGGTACTAACTTTAGGTGCCCTATTATAGAATCAAGGAGTATATGATTTCCATAAAATTGACAAATATAAAGCTGTGGGGAGGAGCTTGGATCTCCTCAAACAAAAGGTGTTCCACTGTCCCTAGAGATTGGATGGTAGATGGGAGGGGTTGGAAGGAGGGAAGAGAGAGAGCAGATACTGGATTGGGAGGGAGGGGATGCTAACTGATAGTTTGCACGGGGTTATTAGAAACCCTAGCACCAGCCCTGTAAAGGCACCCCCCTTTAGATACCCTACAGAAGCTCTGTTAGTATTGTATACATCATTGGTCCAAAGCATTCTCCATCTTGCCTGCTATCAAAGAATGTGGGGAAGTTTTGTTGCCAGTGAGAGATGGCACAGGAAAATAACATTTCTAGCTGACACATACTCGCTAGGCAATGTTTTTAAAGTGCATATTACTTTTATCTTGGAGTGAAGGACAGCAGACCTTGAAGAATGCTATGGAAGCTACTGGCTTTCTTAAATGAGATGTCACAAAGCTTCCTGCAGTTCCTGGTAGCTGGTTTATATATAACACACCACTAGAAATATGATGAAGGGGGAAATCTGCCTGGAGGTACTATGAGAATTATCAGGTCTGCAGTTCTTTTCCTTCATCTTGGAGTTTGTAGATCCTTTGCCTTCTTTCTTGGTTTTTCTACCAGGATGGTATCGTATTGCTCTTCTGACACCCTGCCATCTTGAATTATGGCAAAAATTATTCACTGGAAGTTTTTAAAATAACAATGGAGTAATACAATACTCATTTCTTGCACACCATTTTACTGTGAATTTTGAATACTATATACTAATTCAAACATTTTCTGTAACAGTGGAGCCAGGTTCTATAAAGTAACATTTAATATTATTCCCTGACAGTGCATCAGTAAAAATTTGGGACCAGGAAAAATCGAGAGGGTTCCGAAGGAGAATGCATTCCTCTCCAAAGACTTAACGGTTAGTAAAGCAAGAATGAAAATGGTCTAGAACAGTGTTCTTCAACCGCCAGTCCACAGAAATTTCCTGCCTGTTCACAGGGCTGGCATATGCATTGGGCCTGAGACAGTGTTTTTCAGCCACTGGTCCGCGGTGCGATCGATGCAGCATTATCTTTGGGCCGGCTCCCTCTTTCTCAGTGCTGCAGTGCACAAAGCCGCGGGCAGCTGCTCCTATGCGCATCCTGCGCCTGAACCAGAAGCCTTAACTCTGACGTTGCAACATCAGAGGGAAGGCTTCTGGATAAGGTGTGGGACGTGTGAGGAGCCACTGCCTGTGGCTTTGTGCACTGCGGCAGTAAGGGAGCCGGCCTGAAGATAACGCCTGGGGCGGCATAAAACGGCCAGGCGGGAGCAGGCCAGAAGTTAAGGCAGAGCATGGAGGGAGGGAGACAACAAAGGTAGGGGGGAATGATTTTAGTTTTGAATTTAGTGATTGATTTACATCTGCTGTTAATATTTTGCTGTGTTCAGGAAGAAATGCATTTGTTTCTTTTTCTCTAGGGTTGTACTGCATGCAAAGTGTTACATCATAGGGTTTCATTTGTATATATTAGTACTTTTAGTTTTTGGTCCCGTATTATGTGTGTTATGTGTGTTCTGGTAGGAATTAATGTTGAGAAGCATATATACAGTGTGCTTTGTGTAGTTTAATTTTGTGGTTAACTATTATGTGGAGTTAATATGATTATATTGTGTGTGTGTATATATGAAAAATGAATGGAAAAAATGGTGTTACAATTAATACTATTATGGGGGCGGGGCGGAGATGGGCGGGGTCTGGCTCATGACTTAGCCCAGTCTTCTTCAACTGCCAGTCCACAAAATAATTCTTTTATTTCCGCTGGTCCATAGGTGTCAAAAGGTTGAAGAACACTGGTCTAGAACAGTGGTTCCCAACCCTGTCCTGGAGGACCGCCAGGCCAGTTGGGTTTTTGGGATAGCCCTAATGAATATACATGGGGCAGATTTGCATGCCTGTCACCTCAATTATATGCAAATCTCTTTCCTGCATATTCATTAGGGCTATCCCAAAAACCCGACTGGTCTGATGGTCCTCCAGGACAGGGTTGGGAACCACTGGTCTAGAACATAGAAGTGATGCTGTTAATTAAGGATAGTAATTCTGACCCTATTAAAAAATTTTTATGTATCCCATAAGCATGAGGTGATGGGGGAGACCTTAATAAATGATCTCTCCAACTAGCATGGTCTTCTGTCCCTTGACCTCTCCCCAAACTCAACAGCAAACTATGGAGTCCTTTAAGGTATATGAATGGATTTAGTGTGCATTAAATGCCGTTCAGCCCACTCTATATCTATGGGCTTCTTAGCATTTAACACACCTTAGAAAAAGGACCCTTATGTCTTTGATATGCTTATTATCTTTATCAAAACATCTGGCCTTGGCACTGATGGTGATATGCAAAAAAAAAAATCTTGTTTTGTTCTAAAAGATGTTTGTGAATTTTCAAGGCTTTCACTGCCTTCATCATGTACAATTTGTACCTTAGCATAATTAACATAGTAACATAATAGATGACGGCAGATAAAGACCCGAATGGTCCATCCAGTCTGCCCAACCTGATTCAATTAAAATTTTTTTTTTTTTTTTAATTTTATTTTTTTTAATTTTTCTTCTTAGCTATTTCTGGGCAAGAATCCAAAGCTTTACCCGGTACTGTGCTTGGGTTCCAACTGCCAAAATCTCTGTTAAGACTTACTCCAGCCCATCTACACCCTCCCCGCCATTGAAGCCCTCCCCTGCCCATCCTCCACCAAACGGCCATACACAGACACAGACCGTGCAAGTCTGCCCAGTAACTGGCCTAGTTCAATATTTAATATTATTTTCTGATTCTAAATCTTCTGTGTTCATCTCACGCTTCTTTGAACTCAGTCACAGTTTTACTCTCCACCACCTCTCTCGGGAGCGCATTCCAGGCATCCACTACCCTCTCCGTAAAGTAGAATTTCCTAACATTGCCCCTGAATCTACACCCCTCAACCTCAAATTATGTCTTCTGGTTTTACCATTTTCCTTTCTCTGGAAAAGATTTTGTTCTACGTTAATACCCTTCAAGTATTTGAACGTCTGAATCATATCTCCCCTGTCTCTCCTTTCCTCTAGGGTATACATATTCAGGGCTTCCAGTCTCTCCTCATACGTCTTCTGGCGCAAGCCTCCTATCATTTTCGTCACCCTCCTCTGGACCGCCTCAAATCTTCTTACGTCCTTCGCCAGATACGGTCTCCAAAATTGAACACAATACTCCCAAGTGGGGCCTTACCAATGACCTGTACAGGGGCATCAACACCTTCTTCCTTCTACTGACTACGCCTCTCTTTATATAGCCCAGCATCCTTTTGGCAGCAGCCACTGCCTTGTCACACTGTTTTTTCGCCTTTAGATCTTCGGACACTATCACCCCAAGGTCCCTCTCCCTGTCTGTGCATATCAGCTTCTCTCCTCCCAGCATATACGGTTCCTTCCTATTATTAATCCCCAAATGCATTACTCTGCATTTCTTTGCATTGAATTTTAGTTGCCAGGCATTATGTTAATTATAAGAAATGCCATATGAATCTCCTGGCTTAGGAGTGAAATTCTTTCCTGTCATGGTATGCGCAAAATAAATCTGTTTGGAGAAATTGTCTCTTACACAAGCCAAAGGTAACCAGCAGTATTCCAAAGAGTAATCCATTTGATATTTATACCTGGAGATCAGCAGTGGCTTTTCCAAGTCTACCTGGTAAGACCTTGTTTAAACACTTTCTAAATTTAGCTATCTTTTTGCTTTCAGCACTTCTGGCCACAAATTCCACAGCTTAATTGTAGATTGAGTGAAAATTCATAGTATCCTCTAGTCTTAGAACTAACTGAAAGGGTGAACAACTGTTTCCTTTTTGTTTATATGTAGTTGTTCAAGGCAATAAGGATAACATTGGGGAAATTGAAGCTGAAGCCGAACCAGATATTTTAAAAGATGTTGTCATAGCAGTAATTAAAGCTTTATAAAAAAAACAAGTCACCTGGTATCGATGGTATTCCAATTGATTTAATAAAAGGTTCAGAAAGTGATATCATGGCCCTCACTCGACTGTGTAAACAGTTTTGGAAGGAAAAAAAACATGGCCTACCGAAGAAAGGTGACACCAAGGACTGTAACAACTGCAGAGTGATTGTATTAATTCCACACACCAGCAAAATATTGCTGAAAATAATATAATGAAGGCTCCAATCATACACTGAGCAAGAACTTCCCGAAGTTCAGGCTGGTTTCAGAAAAGGTCAGAGAACAAAAGACATTATTGCCAATATTAGATGGATATTGGAGAAGAGCAAAGAATACCAAAAACCCTATACTTTTGCTTCATCGACTACAGCAAAGCTTTTGACTGTGTGGATCACAAACTATGGAGTACCCAAACACATAACTCAGCTGATAAAGAGCCTATATGAAAATCAAGAAGCTGCAGTGAGAACTGAATATGGCAACACTGATTGATTGGTTTCCAATAAAACGTGGCGTTGGGCAAGGATGCATCTTGTCACCTTACCTGCTCAACTTGTACGGTAAAGCCATCTTCAGAAAAGCAAATTTGGAAGAAGAGAATGTTGGTTTTAAAGTTGAGGGCCGAAATATAAGCAACCTGTGCTATGCAGATGATACAATGCTTATCACCAGCAGCAAAGAAGACATGCTGTATCTACTGTGAACAGTCAAAACTGAAAGTCATAACATGGAATTAGAACTGAACATAAACAAGACAAAGATCATGAACATGGAAAATGATGAAGATTTTGAGCTTGAAGGTGACAGAACAGAAGTTGTAAAGGATTTCAGTCTCATGGGCTCTTTTGTAAACAAAGCAACTAGCAGGGAAGAGCATATGTTTAATATGAAATTAATAAATTTAAAAGAAAAAATAGAATTAAACAGAGCTAATTAGATACTAAATATTCATGTCATTGGGACTAATGAGGATTGAGACTGTTGCAAGTTATATTACTTGCACGGACGTCTGAAGATCCCTAGAGACATTAAAAACTGTTATCAGTAAGAAATTGTGGGAGTGATTGTTACATGATTGGATGAATATTAGAAATTGAGAATTATTAATTGTTTAACAGAGGAGAATGATTTTAGGCATGTCGTGGACCACCAGAAGAACTAAGAAATTGATTCTGGAAGAGATCAAACTGGCTATGTCATTTGAAGCCCAAATGATGAAGTTACGACTGTCTGTCTTATTTTGGTCACACCATCAGAAGAGAGAGATCACCGGAGAAGGACATAATGTTTGGAAAGATCAAAGGAACCAGGTGAAGAGGACGACCTGCAATCAGCTGGACACGTTGAAAACAACCATGGGGATAACCCTGGAGGACCTTTCCAGACTAGCACAAAAACAATTTTTTTAGATCCACAATTTAAGTCACTAGGACTCGAGCACGAGTCAATAGCACCTAACAACAAAAATTGTTCACTTACTAGCATGCAGGCGCTTGCCTGATAAAGCCAATAATATGAGAGTTGACTTCTAGATAAATAAATGAAAGTGTGGTTGCTGCACAGGACTTTTTATAAGGTATAAAATCCTAATTTTGTAGAAGGTTTTCCCATTCATTGTTTAAAGTAAAAGCCTATGGTGAATTGGGCTAGAGCAACTGCAAGGGAGGCAATGCAGTTATCATGGGTGACTTCAGTTATCTGTGGATAGACTGGAACCTAGGCACCTCCGGCTGCGGTAGGGAGACCAAGTTCCTGGATGCTGTAGGCGATTGCTTCCTGGAACAACTTGTCAAGGAAAATATGAGAGGAAATGCAATTCTGTACTTAATTCTAAATGGAATACGAGGATTGACGCAAGGTGTAGAAGTAGAAGGGACGCTGGGAAGCAGTGATCACAATATGATTCGCTTCGACCTGGACACGGGCAAAACATCGATCCAGAACATCGGCCACGACACTGAACTTCCGAAAAGGGAATTACGAAGGGATGAGACTCATGGTGGAGAAGAAGATTAAGAAGAGGATAAGCACTGTAAAAACGTTAGGGCAAGCATGGTCCTTTTTTAAGGACACGGTAAGCAAGGCACAAAATCTATATATACCGTGTATCACCAAGGGATCCAAGAGGAAAAAGAACAAGGAACCGGCGTGGCTCACTGTAGCGGTGAAGGAAGCGATCAGAGACAAAAAGACTTCGTTTAAGGAATGGAAAAGGTCAAAAATGGACAAAAACTGAAATAAGCACAAACAATATAAAAGCAGGTGCCACAAGGCGGTAAGAAGGGCCAAAGAGACTATGAGGAAAAAATAGCCAAGGAGGTGAAAAACTTCAAGCCATTCTTTCGATATATTAAGGGGAATGACCCGCGAAGGAAATGGTGGGGCTGTTGGATGACCATGGGATAAAGGGAGTGCTAAAGGAGGACAAAGCTATCGCCGACAAACTGAATACATTTTTTTGCATCTGTATTTACCGAAGAGGATATGCACAACATACTGGAAGCCGACAGGCTATACGCAGGAAATTAGGACGGGAAACTGACAGGGTTGATGGTCAGTCTAGAAGAGGTTTGCATGCAGATTGATAGGCTCAAAAATGATAAATTCCCGGGACCGGATGGCATCCATCCGAGGGTAATCAAGGAACTGAAAGGGGCTATAGCTGAACTGCTTCAACTAATAGCCAATCTGTTGATCAAATCAGGAAGGATTCCGGAAGACTGGAAAGTGGTGAATGTCACGCTGATCTTCAAGAAAAGTTTGAGGGGAGATCTGGGAAACTACAGACCGGTGAGTCTGACCTCGGTTCTGGGAAAGATGGTAGAGGCGCTAATAAAGGACAGCATCATTGATCACCTTGATGGACACGGTCTGATAAGGACCAGCCAGCACAGTTTCAGCAAAGGCAGATCTTGTCTGACAAACTTGCTGCACTTCTTTGAGGAAGTAAACAGGCAGATAGACAAGGGCTAGCTGGTCGACATTGTATAACTGGATTTTCAGAAGGCGTTCAACAAAGTCCCACATGAACGACTACTTTGAAAAATTGAGAGCCATGGAATCGAGGGTGAAATACTCATGTGGATTAAAAACTGGTTGGCAGATAGGAAACAGAAAATGGGTGTAAATGGACAATACTCGGACTTGAAAAGCGTCACGAGCGGAGTGCCTCAGGGTTTGGTGCTTGGACCCATGCTCTTCAACATATTTATAAACGACCTGAAAATTGGTACGACGAGTGAGGTGATTAAATTTGCAGATGATATAAAGTTATTCAGAGTAGTGAAGACGCAGGAGGATTGCGAAGACCTGCAACATGACATAAACACGCTCGAGAAATGGGCCGCGACATGGCAAATGAGATTTAACATGGATAAGTATAAGGTGATGCATGTCGGTAATAAAAATCTTATTCACGAATACAGGATGTCTGGTGCAGTACTTGGAGAGACCCCGTCCAGGAAAGAGACTTGAAAGTACTGGTCGACAAGTTGATGAAGCCATCTGCACAATGCGCAGCGATGGTGAAAAGGGCGAACAGAATGCTGGGATTGATTAAGAAAGGTATCACAAACAGATTGGAGAAGGTTATCATGCCGCTGTACTGGGCCATGGTACGCCCTCACCTGGAATACTGCGTCCAGCACTGGTTGCCGTACATGACGAAGGACACGGTACTACTCGAAAGGGTCCAGAGAAGAGTGATTAAAATGGTTAAGGGACTGGAGGAGATGCCATACAGTGATAGATTAGAGAAACTGAGCCTCTTCTCCCTTGAAAAGAGATTGAGAGGGGACATGATCGAAACATTCAAGATAATGAAGGGAATAGACTTAGTAGATAGAGACAGGTTGTTCACCCTCTCCAAGGTAGAGAGAACGAGAGGGCACTATCTAAAGTTAAAAGGGGATCGATTCCGTACAAATGTAAGGAAGTTCTTCTTCACCTAGAGAGTGGTGGAAAACTGGAACGCTCTTCCGGAGACTGTTATAGGGGAAAACACCCTCCAGGGATTTAAAACAAAGTTAGACAAGTTCCTGCTGAACCAGAATGTACGCAGGTAAATCTAGTCTCAGTTAGGACACTGGTCTTTGACCAAAGGGCTGCCGTGTGAGCAGACTGCTGGGCACAATGGACCACTGGTCTGATCCAGCAGCAGCAATTCTTATGTTCTTTAGTTTTCATGGCTGATACCTGATTAAACCCCCACCCCCTTACCTTTTACTAAACATTGGTAGAGGTTTCTATCTCAGCCCGGAATTCTAAAAGCTCCGACGCTCATAATTCCTCTACCGTGGCTTAGTAAGAGAGGGCCTAAAGAAAATAACATGTTTATTTACATATTTACATACCACACGATCAAAAATTCTCTGCAGTTTCCAATAAAATATACACAATGAAATAAATTTCTAAAAGGAAGACAGAAAAAAAACAAAAACATAATTATTCCTAGTGTTGTACTATGTTTATGCAGTAGGTGTTTGATTACATTTATATGCATATTTTACATATCAACTATTAATTGAAAGGACCACAGTTTATTCTGATAGCTCATATTGTTAACACAGTAATAATCCAGTTGTTATCACTTGTTTTTCTAGACCAGATTCTTCAGTTCTATCCTAGGCGCCTCAGATTTGACTGCATCTGGAAGTGCTATTAATTAATTACTGGGAGTGCTATTAATTAATTACTAATACATCAACCCATGTGCTCCCAAGCAATCCATAAACAATGTCGAAGATCAACTGAAAATGAATTTTCTACTTCTAAATTATATCATGCATCCTTATTTGATTAACTGAAATAATAAAACACCTGATGCATGGATAAAAAAGCTGGGTTTACGCTTTTATCTCTAGCTGCATATATAGCTGTACTTTTAAAGATAAAAGTATGACTGGATATTTTAATTAAATTTAGCTGGTCAAAATAGGTTTGGTGCTGTCCAGCTAAACCTCAGAGTCATATGAGTATTTATTAAACATTAGTGTATGCTAACTTCTGCTGTGCCTGTGCTATTCCTATGGATGCAATGGTAGTTAGTACATGCTTCCTCTCTTTAGTGTGTGTGTGCTAATGGTCAGTAAAAATAAATGGTGTGGGGTTTTTTTAAAGTCCCTGACCCTGGCATGTACCTAAGATGTGATGATAGTAAAGATTGCAACATAAGCAATGTTAACAACTCACTTCTTAGTATTGCAATGGGAAGTGAAACAAAACAGAAAAACTATACAAAAAAGATTACTACTGAAAAATAGCTGAAAAGCAATGACCACAAATGCTCGCAGTCTAAGCAACAAAGTTCATGATCAATAAGCCCTGATGTTAGAGGCAGACCTGGATATTGTTGCTGTCACAGAGATATGGTTCAGTGAATCCCATGGATGGGATACAAACATACCGGGATATAATCTTTTTAGGAAGGACAGAGATTGTCAAAAAGGTGGAGGAGTAGCTCTCTGTGTAAAGATCGGTATCCAAGGGACCTGGAGAGAGGAAGAAGCGATATGGATCGTTCTGAAAAGAGAAGATGGAACTTCTGTCTACGTGAGTGTAGTCTACAGACCTCTGACCCAATCGCAGCAATTTGATAAAGATCTGATTGTGGATATCCAAAATTTTGGAAAGAGAGAGGAGGTGCTCCTAACTGGACTGGAAAGTTTTGTCTGCGGAAACGGAAAGAAGTAGGGAAATTGTGGATGCCTTTCAAGAGTTTCTGCTCAGACAAATGATGATGGAACCCACGAGGGAAAAAGCGATATTGGATCTGGTCTTCACAAATGGGGAGAGTATCTCTAATGTTTGAGTGGGTGCGCTCATCTGGGAAGAAGCGATCATCAAACGGTTTGTTTTGATATAACAGCACAATACTTAAAGTACTAGATTTCAAACGTATGGACTTTAATAAAATGGAAGAGTACCTGAAGAAAGACCTTTTAGGATGGGAGGGCATAAGAGAAGTGGAAAAACAGTGGTCTAAGCTGAAAGGAGCAATAAAAATGGCTATGGACCTTTATGTGAAGAAAATAAATAAAGAAAAAGGAAACTGATATGGTTCTCCAAACTAGTGGCGGGAATAATAAAGGCAAAAGAATTGGCATTCCTGAAATATAAAACTCCCCAAGAAGAGGAGTATAGAAAGGACTACTGAAAGAAGCCAAGAGAGAGATATGTCTGGCGAAAGTGCAGGCGGAAGAGCATATGGCTAAAAATTTAAAAAAGGGAGACACAAATTTTTTCAGATATATTAGTGAAAGGAGGAAGATGAAAAATGGAATTGCCAAACTAAAAGATGCTAGGAACCGATATGTGGAGAGTGATGAGGAAAAAGAAAGATATAGTGGCACTAGAAAAGGTTTAAAGAAGAGCGACCAAGATGGTAAAGGGGATGGAACTCCTCTCGTATGAGGAAAAACTAAAATGGTTAGGGCTCTTCAGCTTGGAAATAAGATGACTGAGGGAAGATATGATTGAAGTCTACAAAATCCCGAGTGGAGTAGAATGGGTACAAGTGGATCGATTTTTCACTCTGTCAAAAATTTCTAAGGCTAGGGGACACTCGATGAAGTTACAGGGAAATACTTTTAAAACC
Source organism: Geotrypetes seraphini (assembly GCF_902459505.1). Taxonomy (NCBI): domain Eukaryota; kingdom Metazoa; phylum Chordata; class Amphibia; order Gymnophiona; family Dermophiidae; genus Geotrypetes; species Geotrypetes seraphini. The sequence goes on along the minus strand of NC_047090.1, from coordinate 169,745,495 downwards.
AATAGGAGGAAATTTTTTTTCACTCGGAGAATAGTTAAGCTCTGGAACGTGTTGTCAGAGGATGTGGTAAAAGCGGATAGCGTAGCTGGTTTTTAGGTTTGGACATTTTCCTGGAGGAAAAGTCCATAGTCTGTTATTGAGAGAGACAGGGGGAATATTGCTACTCCTTGGGTTTTGGCCAGGCACTAGTGAGATTGACCACTGTGAGAACGGGCTACTGGGCTTGATGGACCATTGGTCTGACCCAGTAAGGCTATATGTTCTTATGGATGCCTGGAATGCGCTCCAGAGAGAGGTGGTGGAGAGGAAAACGGTGACAGAGTTCAAAAAAGCGTGGGATGAACACAGAGGATCTAGAATCAGAAAATAATAGTAAATATTGAAGAACTAAGGCCAGTACTGGGCAGACTTGCACGGTCTGTGTCTGTATATTGTGACAAACCTGTGGCCAGCTTTGCCCCTGTAAGGGATAAAAGCAGAACACGGTCCCTGGAAAGAAGGGCTGACCAGGTTAAAAGTAAAGGTTTGGAAATGGCTGACTACCCCTCAGACAGTGAGGTAGAGCAGGAGAGACAGGAGCATAGGAATATTCAGCAGAGAGCGCTGTCTCAATACAGGTACTCCAGAAAGCCTGATAGGACTCTTATTGAGAAATGGAGTCCTAATCCTGCAAGGTATGCACATTACCAGCCCAGGAGGAAGCTGTATGATTTCCCTAGGGATTTCCTGCCCAACTCCCCCGGCTCCTAGGAGAGAGGGGTGGGGCTTTAACTGGGATAAGAACAGAGCAGAATCACAGTAGGGGGAGCAGGGACCGAGCAGGGCAGGAGTTGAGGAGCCTCGGGCAAGGTATGACCTACAGCAGTGCAAGGAGGCAGAGAAGGAGAGAAGTCTCTCTCCTCAACCCCACCTTAGTGCGCACATAGAGATGTCTGAGGACTGCCCATGCTCAACCCCAGCTGCTGCTGAGAAGGCAGAAGCCATGGAGATATCTGAGCCGTTTGTGGAAGCTGATGATTCTCCTGCTGAAATGGAGGTTAGTTCCTGAAGGGAATGAAGCAAGGCTGTGCTTGTGCTGGCTCCCATAATCCTGTGGAGGTCAATGTTTGCTCAAGAGAATTGTATCTGGTATAAGTGTGAATTGCCTGTGTGAAAGCTTCAGTAAAACTCTGCAGCTTATCTATTGTCCTGCTGTGCTCTGTGAGCTGAGAAACTCAGCTGTTACTAATGAGCTTAGAAGTCAGCTCTGAACTCTTTAACCGTTATTCAGCTAGGTTAGCTGAAAGTTGGAACATTAAGTCACAGTTGCTACTGTAGGTTCCTGCTTTGTTAGGAATTTTGTTTTCCATGATTTTGGAGATTTATTTTTGTGGCATTTTTGTGTGTTTGGAACCCTGGTGAAAAGGACTATTTGCAAGGCAGAGCAAGTCCAGGAAATTGCCATTACATACCATACTCTAATTGTAAGCCATTCTGACAACTCTGACACCTGTATGGTATTTCAACTGTATGCTGAAGTGCTGCATTCTATGTGGGTGGCTGATAGTATTCAGACCCCTTTGGTTAAAAAAGTTAATGAACAAGTTTTGAACAGACTTAATATTGTGTCTCCTCCTTTTTGGGCAAAGATAATCTCAGTGTGGCCTGGCAGACTAGGCAGGAGCCTAGGTCTGTTCTAACCTGAAAAGCCTTCCTCCTACCTGAGGAGGCCATGCCGACAGGCCAAGATTCAACACAACTATACCCCCTGCCGGTCAGAGCGGGGTATAAGTGTGTCACAATATGGCTGTTTGGTGGAAGATGGGCTGGAGAGGGCTTCAATGGCTGGGAGGGTGTAGATGGGCTGGAGGTAGTTTTCACAGAGATTTCGGCAGTTAGAACCCAAGCACAGTACCAGGTAGAGCTTTGGATTCTTGCCCAGAAATAGCTAAGAAGAAGAAAAAAATTTAAATTGAATCAGGTTGGGCAGACTGGATGGACCATTTGGGTCTTTATCTGCCATCATCTACTATGTTACTATGCTATTTTTAAAAAAATGTGCCTCACTCTAGGACACCGATGATAAAATACCTGTGAATGCTCCTCCCCCCATCCTGATGTTTCTGGCACCCGATAAACCAGTGGTCTCAAACTCAAACCCTTTGCAGGGCCACATTTTGGATTTGTAGGTACTTGGAGGGCCTCAGAAATAAATAGTTAATGTCTAATTAAAGAAATGACAATTTTGCATGAGGTAAAACTCTTTATAGTTTATAAATCTTTCCTTTTGGCTATGTCTTAATATTAATATTGTAATTTATAGCTAAAGAGACATATGATCAAGAAACTGTTTTATTTTACTTTTGTGATTATGATAAACATACCGAGGGCCTCAAAATAGTACCTGGCGGGCTGCATGTGGCCCCCGGGCCGCGTGTTTGAGACCACTGCGATAAACCTAATAAATAAAATGAAAGGGGACTGATCCTCCTCCAATATTCCCTTTCTCCCCTTTAAAATATCACCTGCATCCTACTGATCCTTACTGTCAATCCCCTGACTCCTCTGCCCCCCCCAAGTTACCTGAAAGCAGTCAGTATAAGGACTCATTCTTCCCTCCTGCCAGCTGGGCTTCCCTTGTTGCTTGGGTAATTGCACTCCTTAGGGCTCCTTTTACAAAGCCGCATTAGTGGTTTAACGTGCGTAATAGCACGCGCTAAACTGCCGGCCGCGCTAAACACTAACGCCAGCATTGAGCTGGCGTTAGTTCTAGCCACATGGCGCGGGTTTAGCACATGCTAAAAGGCTACGTGCGCTAAAGACCACTAACGTGGCTTCGTAAAAGAAGCCCTTAATCTAATCTAATCCTTTGTTTTATATATTGCATCATCATGCAAAAGAGGGCTTGATATAATTTACATTAAGACTTTGCACAGTATATTTTTAAAAAAACCCTAATCTGAAATAGCAGAAAACAAAATTAATTAATTTTATTTGGTTCAGCTAATACTACTTTTGTTTTTTTCAGCAAGCAGATATTGAACATTTATTTGTGAACCTGAAAATGGAAGCCGTGTTCTTAAAAGAGAACTTTAACATTAAATGGATTGCTCAGACAGGTCTGGTAGAGAATATCGCTGTTGTTATCAAAGAGTACAGGCAAATTCGAGGATTGACGGTAATATATCATTCTTGAAAATTGTTTCGAATTAGCCTTAAGGTTTTCCGAAAATCAGTTAACCAGAAAAATACAAGAGTTTCAGGTAGAGACTGCAAAAATAAAAAAGTTGAAGAGAGGATGTTAATAAATGTTTTATTCTATTTTATTTTATATGATCTCTTTTTCCAATCTATGCTGTCCTTTATAATTTTTTTTAATGGAGATCTTTCTTTTTCCATTTTATTTGTAATTTTGTAAACCGCTCTGTTATTGCCTAAGGAAGGGCGGTATAGTAAATAAATTAAAACCATGAAGCATAACATACTGTGGATCAGTGGAAAATTCACTATCATTATCCTTACAGCATGTATCTTCAAAGTACATTGGTTGCCAATATCTATATATATAAAATCGGAGGTATGTATGTGTGTATGTGCCGCGATCACACAAAAACGGCTTGCCCGATTTGAACGAAACTTGGTATGCAGATCCCTCACTACCTGGGGTGATATGTTCTGGGGGTCTCGCGGCCCACCTGCACACATGGGCGGAGCTACAAACAGAAAATCTGATTTCACCCATTCATGTCAATGGAAAAAATGTAAAAAGCTGCCATTCTCACAGTAATTCCAACTATAAAACACTTTTTATGACACTATAACCACTAGGGACATCGTTACTATTCTACCACGGACACCATACATATAGAGTTTGTATGTTCTAACTGTGTTTGTAACTGTTTCCTTCATGCACCCCAGTTCATAATGTTATTACATTACATGAGTACTCACATATGCTGAACTAGGAACACAGGTTCCATTCTGAACCGGGAAAAACCTGCATGGAGTTTCTTTTCAACCTGAGTTTCCACATATTTAGTTGTTTAAATCAATACTGAAACTTTTGTTCGGGACAGGGACAAGGTGAAACCGTATTTATCCCGCGGATACCACTTATTCCAACACATCTTCCTTTTCAGTTTAAGAGATTGCAAATTCCAGTGAGACTTGCATTCTCTATCACAATCAACAAATCACAGGGACAGACTATTACATACTGTGGAGTGGATATAAGATCCCCCTGTTTTTCCCATGGACAACTCTATGTTGCTTGCTCAAGGGTGGGTTCACCCAAGAATTTATATGTTCTTGCTCCTGGAGGTGAAACTAAAAATGTTGTTTATAATCAAGTTTTGTGTTAGTTGTATTGTATTCATTTTGTCAAATATTTCACATTATAATTTGAATATTGTACTTTTTATAAAGCTGTAAAAAAATAATTTCATTCACCACTATAAAGTATCTTTATTTGAATCCATTTACAGTGTTATTGCTATAATTAAATACCCGTGCAACGCCGGGCCATCAGCTAGTACTTGATAAATTTTAAGTTTTGTGTGATGTTTTTAAAATTCTATATGGCCAAGGAATATCTGCTGGAATATCTGCTGGAATTAGACTCTTTATTAGCAGATAGATCAGGACGCATTTTGAGGAAGCAGTTTTACCTTCAATTTTCCCTCTCCAAAACAAATTAGGTCACTTACTCAATGGAATTTATCTTTTTCTTATCAGGCACCTCTAATCAGTAATGATTTACCTTTTTTAATTAGATCGGAAGTTCGATATAAGGCTTTTAGGAAGCTTTTAAAAACATTTTAAGAATTTTTATCTCTAAATTAGATTATGATTTGTGTTTATTGTATTTTAAGGAATTTACTGGCATTGCACTATATTTAACTGAGTTTTTTTCCAGTAGTTAATTTATTGTGATCCAGCATAAACTAATATAAGGGCTTTGGCAGAATACAAATGGTAATGTAATGTGATTTGTTTCAGCCAATCAAAATTTGTGTTCTTGGACCTCCAGCAGTGGGAAAAACTACAGTTTCTGCAAAACTTTGCAAGCATTACAAGCTGCATCATGTACAGATCAAAGAAGTAATCACTGAAGCAATAGCTAAACTGGTAAGTTTACATAAGAATATTCTCAGCTATATATCTGGCTAAACTCCAGGATCCAAATTGGCGGTTTTAAGATTGTCTGGAAGGATTGGATTAAAGCAGGTATACGAACCCTAAATGATGTTATATCTGATGGTAAACTGCTGGATTTTTCACAGTTGCAAATAAAATTTGGTCTTGATAAAAAACAAAGTTATAAATGGTTGCAACTGAAACAGGCTATTCAGCAGGATTCCCTGAATGGAAATCTCTTAATAATCAATTTAGTTTAGATTTCCTATGCTTTCAGGCAGACTTCTTGGGTCACCAAGCCGCGCAGTGATATAAATTATTATCTGGCTATGTAAATAAGAAACCAAAAACTGGACTTAGAGATATTTGGAGCATTGAGATTAAGCATCAAATTAATGCATCTCAGTGGCCACGTATTTGGTCCTGGAGGTTCAAGTGTACAATGTCTGCTTCTATGAGGCAAACATGGTTTTTCCTGTTGCATAGAGCACTCTGGACCTCTGTTCGTTTACAAAAATTGGATTGCTCTAGGTCTAATAGATGTTGGCATTGTAACCTTGATGCTGAAACTTTAGATCACTTGTTTTATTGTCCATTCATTAAAAATTTTTAGATCTCTATTTGGGATCAAATAAATCATTTAATGGAAAATTATATAGCATTATCATATGACACAATTTTATTTGGCATGCTGATGAGAGCTAAGCCTCAAATATCTGCTAATAATAATAAGCTTTTGATGATATTGATAGGAGTTGCCATTCAACAAATAACGTATAACTAGAAAGATTGTACAAGGTTGAATTATTGTTTCTGGTGGAATTCAGTATGTCATGTGTTTAAAATGGAAAGAGTGTTCACTTGTTGTGAATTATAAAATGAATAAAGAATTAAAAAAAATATATATATATTCTCAGCCATGTTTTTATTTAATTTTAAAATAGATTTTCTAGAATTTTAGAGAAAGACAAAGTTTTTGTTAGGCAGTAGTAAACAACAGTTGATGTTAGAGTGATATTCAGCTATGACCCCATGTGAGTGCTGACTGAATATTGTCCGGGACTTGAATAAGACCTGGCAGCTAGCACATGACGACTTGGCCCTGGACATGGCCCAGCATTGAATATCCAGGGTTAATTCTGCCCACAGTGATCAACGTTTAAAAAATGCTGACCGCTGTGGGCTGATTGATATATCTTTGTTCTCATGATATTTTTTCTGTCAATGTCACCAAGTTTAATAAAATCATCTTTACTATCCTTCTATTCCAAAAATGTTTAATCTGGTATGTACGTAATTTTTTACCTTTTTAAATTGAGTAAAAATAAATCTCCCAAACAGTAACATAAAATTTCCAAGTTGCAAAGTATTATAGCTATTCTCTACTCCTACGCGAGCATCTTTAACAGATACAACAGAAGCCCAGTAGTGTCACATCATACCCTCTCTCTCTTCCCCCCCCCCCCATTTAATTTAGTTATAGGATATGTACTGCAAATAAGGTTCTAACAGTCTTTTATGCCTAAAATATCTCCCAGGCAGTTTCAGCTTCCCAGAAATTGTTATTTTAATAATGTTATTCAATTAATTTTTCTTTTTTTTTTTTTTTTTATAAATCTTTATTCATTTTTATCTTGTACATCAAGTGAAGCTACACATATTAAATCAATTTTTACAAAACTCTTGAAATTACAATCATATAATCTTATAGAATAAGAATAAATACCCCCCCAATGATCAATACTTAATTGACAATATTATACATATATCCCATCCCTATCCAAGTATAAACTATTCATGTGCTTAAGATGTCTGATCACTAGAATAAGAAATCAATGGTCCCCATATTTTTTTAAAGTTATGAAAATTTCCTTGTTGTAACGCAATCAACTTTTCCATCTTATATATGTGGCAAACTGAATTCATTGATATTCAATTAATTTTTCTGTTAATCTTTGTTGTTTGATTTAAAAATGAATAAAGAATAAAAAAAAATAAATTTCTGTATGGGATTTTAGTTCTGGAATCTACAGGATGGTCAGAATTTCAGTATAAATACTGCATCTCTTGGTTCTGTAAAATACTCTCTACATTCTTCCAACAACTGAGCTAGGACATTTCCCTTTACAACGTATGATACAAAAATATATAAATATTAGATGATACCATGGTGGTATCATCTAAGGATTGACACACAGTCAACGTCAGGCACTTTCAGCACCATTTTAGACAGGTTGTAGAAGTAGGAATTGAGCCATATACAGTATATACTCGACTATAGGATGAGATTTTGGGGCAAAGAAATGGCCCAAAATGGGGGTCTCATCCTATATTTGGGTCATCACCCGGCCCCCCTCATCTGATAGACCGGGACAGGAGAGATCCCTCCCATCTCCTGTCTTAGCCCAGCCGATACAAATAATTTTTTTACCCCCGTCCTCCCCGCGTACCTTTTCTGTTATCCCTGGTGGTCCAGTGGTGTATGGGCAGGACCGCGCTCCTGCCCTGTGCACCTCCTTCCGGGCTCGCCACTCACAGGCACGCAGGAGTGAGCATCTCAAGCTCCCTCAGGGCCCTGCGCCGCTAGCTGAATGGGGAAGAAGATAGAAGGGTCAGATGCTGGACTGGGTAGTTAGCGGAGAGAAGAGAGAGAGAGAGATGCAATACTAGGGAGGGTAGGCGGATCAGGGGTGGGGGTGAAGGAGGAAGGGAATAGGAGAGAATCTGGATATGTGGAGGGACAAGGACACAGAAGAGATGCTGACAGTGGATGGGGCATATTGTCGCATGCTAGGCCCCTGCGGTACTAACAGTAGGCGGTACTAACAGCGATTTCTTTAAGACTGGCATGACTCCCCCTGGAAATGGAGATGCTCTTCAGGAGGGCCATTCCAGGCATCCGCCTAGTATACCAGGTATATCCTGTGCAGTGGAAAGCAAAAATGGAACTCTAAGGCAAATAGTGTTCAATAACAAGTTTGAGTTTTTATTTGGTTCATCAACTGGTCAGTACTTAGCATAGCCAGCTTCAGTCAGATAAGCACAAAGAAAACAAGCAAGCACAACCCCCCCCTCAAAATACTTTCTCAACAGTGATTCCAAAAAGGTCATTCAGAACACTTTGTAAAACCCCTGGATTTTGCAGCTCACAAGAAAGTTCTCTTCACCAGGGTGCATGCTAAAAACACTCTTAGTCCATAAACCTTAATACAGGTGAGTTCAGAAAAAAACACAGAAAAGAACAAAAACACATAGGTAACCAAAACATTCAAGGCTTGAATCTCAGGCTCACTACACAGCAGGTAAACTAAGCTCTGAGTTTGATAACTTTGCTAAACAGCCATGAAATATATAATGTCCTTGTAGCAGAGTCCAAAGCAAGACTGGGGCACAGAGTGATTTTCCCCAGCTGCCTAATTTTTCCACTACATGTTTCTGAGCATTTTTTTTTTTGCTGTTAAGAACTCGCTTACTTAAGAAGCTTATCAGTAGCAGATAAACTTTGGCAAACGCTGCACAGCAGGTTACTCAGTGCAAACCCTTACACTAAAGAAAAATTAAGTTCTTACCTGCTAATTTTCTTTCTGTTAGCCTATAAACCAGTACAGTTAATCTTCACAGTGATCAGCAGGTAGAGACTGAGACCAAAACATGTATATTAGCTGAGGCTCCCCCTACCAACCCAGTCTGCCGAATAGCTAAGCAGAACCTAGCAAAACACTAAACTGAAAACAGTAAAACACTCCGAACAGGAGGCTAAAAACAACAAAATTCATGGTAACAACAGTTGGAACATGTATAGAACTAAAATCTTGCAGAGAAAATGTCCCCACAGGTAATCGGCCATAGCTGCTATTCTTATATTTTCCCAGCCCTAGAAAAATACTAGAACCCGCAGAAAAAACAAAATCTGCACGCGAGAAACCTTCAATCACTGCATATAGACAAAAAGAGTGGGGAACTGTACCGGTCTACATGCTAACAGAAAGAAAATTAGTAGGTGAGAACCTAATTTCTCCTTCTGTGTCACCTGATACTGGTACAGTTAATCTTCACAGATGGGACATACCAAAGCAGTACTCATCAAGGGTGGGATCCCCGAAGGGCTGACGCCAGAACATGCTCACCGAATACCACGTCCCGACATACCTGAACGTCCACATGATAGTGTCTGACAAAGGAATGCAGAGATGACCAGGCTACAGCCTTACAAATATCCACTGGAGGCACAAGAGAAGACTCAGCCCAAGAAGCTGCCTGACCCCGAGTGGTATGAGCCCTGAGAAATTCCAGAACATGCTCCTTCTGAAGAAGGTATGCTGAAGCAATAGTCTCCTTGATCCAGCATGCAATGGTAGCCTTGGAAGCGCCGTCCCCCTTACGAGAACCCGCTAAAAGTACAAAGAGATGATCAGATTTCCTGAATTCCTGTGTCCTCTGAATATAAGAGCGAAGGACCCGGCAGACATTCAATTTGTGCAACTGTTTCTGCTCAGAAGAGCCCTCCTGACTACCCAGCACCAGGAGGACTCCAGGTTGACACGAAAAGGAGAGACTACTTTTGGCAGAAAAGAAGGAACATGCCGCAACACCACCCGCTCCCTAGAGAACTCCGGGAAGGGAGACCTACAAGAGAGAGCCTGCAGCTCAGAAACTCATTTAGCAGATGTTATAGCCATCAAAAAGATTACCTTAAGAGTAAGGTCCTTCTAAGAGCAAGCACCCAAAGGCTCAAAAGGAGGGCCACCAGCACGGACAAGACCAGATTAAGATCCTAAGATGGAACAGTCTCTCTAACGGGAGACTTGAGCAACTTGGCCGCCCGCAAAAAATGGATGATATCAAGAATAGCAGTCAGATGCTGACCTTGTAGCAACCCACGAAAGGCAGACAAGGCCGCAAACTAAACCTGGAGAGAAGACAAATCCAGTCCCCCGTCCAGGCCATCTTGCAAGAATTCCAAGGAAGCGTGGAAAGAGACCACTTCACGCACCGCACACTATTCCTAAAAGATATGCCAAACCCACACATAAGCCCGAGAAGTGGAAAGTCTCCGGGACCCCAAAAGGGTTGAGATCACTTTATCTGAATACCTCTTCTTACCTAGGCGTTCCCTTTCAAGAGCCAAGCCATAAGACAAAAGGGACCCAGGTCAAACATTGAAATAGGGCTCTGAGTCAGAAGATCTGTCGATAGAGGTAGTGGTAGAAGATCTGCCATCAGATGATGCACCAGGTCCGTATACTACGGATGCCTGGGCCAGTCTGGGGGCACCAGGATCACGAGGCCAGGGTGCCAAATAATGCGAAGAAGAACTCTGCCCACTAATGGCCACAGAGGAAACATATACAGAAGACCCTCCGTCGGCCATGGCTGAACTAGGGCATCCAATGACTGAAGAAGCAGGGTGTTTTAGCTTTGATACTCGTGGCAATCAGGTCCATGAGAGGCTGACCCTAAGACTGCACTATCAATTGGAAGGCTTCTACACTTAGACACCACTCTCCGGGGTCCAGGATGTGCCGACTGAGGAAGTCCATCTGAACATTCTCCACTCCTGCTATGTGAGAAGCCGAGATGTCCAGAAGATGATACTCTGCCCAGACCATCAGCAGAGCCGCCTCCTGCGCCACCAGAGTACTCTTGGTGCCCCCTGATGATTTACATATGCCACCTCCATGCATTGCCTGAAAGGACCCTGACTGACTTGCCCATCAAGAAGGACTAGAAGGCTAACAGCGCCAGATGGATAGCTCTAGTCTCTAGAACATTGATCGATCAAGATGCCTCCTCCGTGGACCAGGTGCCTTGTGCTGAGTGACCTAGACACTGAGCTCCCCATCCAAGGAGACTGGCATCCATGAAAAGCATCATCCACTGTGGCTGATCTAGACTCGCCCCTTATACTAGATGGGAAGTCTGGAGCCACCAACGAAGACTGCAGCGAGCTAAACCTCGCAGAGGTACAGGGAAGTCTAGACCGTGCCTCTGAGGCGACCACCTCCAAAGAAGAGCAAATTGAAGAGGACGCATATGGGCATGAGCCCACCTCATTACGTCTAGGGAAGCTGCCATTGACCCCCAAGACTTAGAGAAAATCCTGCGCTCGAGGACACCGGGACGCCATAAGCAGGCAAATCTGAGATTGCAATTTGCTTACCCGGGCCTCTGGGAGGAAGACCTTCCCCCAAGGAGGTGTTGAACAGAACTCCTAGATACTCCAGCCATTGAGAGGGGGCCAGCCGTCTCTTGGAAAGATTGACTACCCACTTGGAAAGGTTGACTACCCAGGTTGACTGCAGAAACTCCACTACCCGAGCTGTGACCCCGGGAGCTCTCCTGCAACAACTTTACTTGAATCAACCAGTTCTCCAGGTAGGGATGAACCAGAATGCCCTCTTTGCACAACACCGCTGCAACGACCACCATAACCTTGGTGAATGTCCGCAGAGCCATGGCCAGACCAAAGGGAAGTGCACAGAACTGATAGTGCTGCCCCTAGATCGCAAAATGCAGGAAGTGAAGATGGGAGACCCGAATTGGAATATGCAAGAAGGCCTCCGTCAGATCGAGAGAAGTCGGATACTTCCCTGGCTGAGCCGACAGAATCACAGACCATAGAGTTTCCATGCGAAAAGATGGAACTTGGAGATCCCTTTCAAATCTAAGATGGGCTGAAAGGTCCATGCTTTCTTGGGCACCACCAAGTAAATCAAGTACCTGCCTATGCACCACTCCTGAGGGAGTACTAGAACTACAGCTTTAAGATCTAGCAATCTTTGAAGGGTCTGGCGAAAAGCCTACTTCCACACTGCTTGACAGGGAGAAGTGAGAAAATGATTTGGCAAAGAATGGGCGAACTGCAGAACGTAACCGTCCCGAATCTCCCCCCAAATGGGGGGATTTATCTGCCATCATGTTTCTATGTAGCAGGAGTGATAGTGTAAAAGTAGGCTTCCTCAGCCGGTGGATCCTGGATCCTGGGGAATGGTTGCTATCCCAGAAAGCCTTTGCTTATATAGTGAAGAGATGGGGACATCCAGCGTTTGACCTAATGGCGTTAACTTCCAACAAGCAGATAGCTCGGTTCTTCAGCCAAAAGCACAAACCAGGAAGCGAAGGTCTGGATGCCATTGTTCAGCCATGGCCAACAGCAGGTCTTTGCTATGCATTTCCTCCTTGGCCCATGATAGGCTGTCCATTGAGGAGCATCGAGGCACACCGGGGAAGGGTGATTGTAGTGGTGCCAGATTGGCTGAGACACCTGTGATATGCATACCTGGTATGTCTGCAGCTGGGTCAGGGTCTCAAGCTTCCCTTTCATTCCTGATTCCTCATGTAGGGCCCAGTTGCCCTGCAAGATCCAGAATGCTTTGGTCTTATGGCATGACTCTTGAGCGTGCAGCATTAGAGCGCAGGGGTTATTCAAATGGGGTAGTTGCTACCATTTTATGGAGAAAAGAGGTCAACCATTGCAATGTACATGAAGGCCTGGAACTGTTTCCAATCCTGGGGCACTCGGAAGAGCGAAGATGAACTCTGCATCGATTCTGGTGGTATTCAATTTTCTCCAGGAAGGCCTGGAAAAGGGCCTAGCGGTCGGTTCTCTGAAAATTCAGATAGCCAGACTTTCTTGTTTCAGTCCCATGCACCATGGGTGCTCTCTTGTGGCTCATCCGGATGTGGTTAGATTTTTAAAGGGCGCATTATGGCTCTGCCCTCCTCTGTGACAGCCATTTCTGACTTGAAATCTTAACCTGGTTTTCAGAGCACTTGCGAGTCTGCCCTATGAACTGCTGGATGAAACTTCTTTGATGGATCTCACCATCAAGACAGTGTTCTAAGAAAAGGATCCCTACAGGACAAAGCCTGAAGTTCAGACACACTCTGGAAGGAGGTAATAGTCACCAAAAATTATGGATTCAAGCTTGACTTTTTGCACAATCCCCTCTTTCTTGCTGAAAGTGGTTTCTAGCTTCCACATAAATCAAGAAGTGCACTTGCCGACCTACACACCCTCTGGTTTGAGAAAACAAGACAGGGTACAATCTTTGGATGTGTGCAGGCTTTTGCTGAGGTATTTGGAAGTCACAAATCAATTTCAATTGTCAGATCATCTGTTTGTCATGACTGGAGCGACCCAAAAGGGTCAGCCAGCATCGATTTCCAGATGGATTTGAATGGCCTTTTCTTCCGCCTATGTTGGAGCTTGGAAACGTCCTCCTATCTTGGTGAAGGCCCACTCCACGCAAGGCATTGCTTCCTTGTGGGCGGAGTCTTTGGCGGTTTCCCCAGAAGAGAATTGTAGAGCCACCAGTTGGTCTTCTCTGCATACATTCACAAAGTATTACAGAATAGACATGGTGGCCAAGCAGAATTCCACATTTGGATCTTCAATTCTGTTAGTAGGCTTATCATTCCCACCCTGAGTTTGAGGGACTTCTCCGTTATATCCCGAAGGTTCAGGAATAGAGTAGGGTTGTACATTTGCATTTCAAGCAGGGAAGATGAACTCCTGGCTATGCCCTTTGATTGTTCAATCTCAATCTTATTTTAAATTTAGGAAACTATTGAAAACTTATCTACAGGTATTTGATCAATACAAATGTTAATTTTTAACAATATACAGTGGTGCCTCACACAACGAACTTAATTCGTTCCAGGAGCAAGTTTGTTATGCGAAAAGTTCGTTATGTGAAACGCGTTAAGCGCAGTGACTAATGACTGCCTGCAGTGCCTGCGCGGAAGGATGCAATACATCGGCAGCGATCGTGGAAGCTCGGGCGACTTCGTTGTGTAAAACGAAGTTCGTTGTATGAATCATGACATGAAGTTCGTTGTGTGCAGCGTTCGCTGTGCGAGGCGTTCTTTATGCGAGGCACCACTGTATTAATGATGTTGGGTTTAAAAAAAAAAGGTATATGTATCTTATTGAATTGCATTTCTTCACTGAAATGTTTCAGTTTCTCTTGCTGTAAACTGCCCAGAACTATTGGTAGAGCGGTATACAAGAAAATAAATTATTATTATTATTAAAAAGGAAAGATTAGGTTCTTACCTCGTTAATCTTCTTTCTTTTAAACCCACACTCTATACCTGAAGCCCGCCCTCGGAGAGGTTGATTTGCCTGCTGTCTGCCTCAATAAGTACCAGTAATTTGGACTTCTTGTTCCTTTATGCAGCCTTAGCAAGAATACGATCCGCAAATACTGTGCTGTTCAATCCAGGGGGTCTATATACAACATGCCCCCGTACTGTTAGGGCAGGCTGATTTCTAATTGTTCAGTTGTTTGAATGTTTATTCTGTTTTCCAAATATTTGATTCTTTGTTGTGATGTTTAGTAATAGGAGCAGATCAGGCATGTTTCTCGGGGAGTATCCCCATACCCCTCCCTCTTCTGTGTCCTCTCCAGGAATGACTGACTGCTTTGTTAACAACTGAGGAATTGGAGGCAGCCCAGAGGAAAGAGAGGAGGAGCCAAAATATGCAAATGAAGCTTCCTATAACAGTTCTCGTGAGAAGGGATTGACTGCCTGAAGGCTCAGGAAGAGTGTGGGTTTACAAGAAAGAAGATTAACGAGGTAAGAAACTAATCTTTCTATAAGCTTCTTACTATGGTTTACAATGTAAATTGTGATTACCCTTAACCCCGGCTTACCTTAGTAAATCAATTATTCCATATCTACTGTCTTTCTCACTTGTCTGCTGATTACAATTTGCTTTGTCTTTATATAAGTTTGAAAATATATGGTTAGTGAAGTTAT